>NC_092373.1:125060277-125660277 GCF_030028105.1 Mobula birostris | reverse complement strand
GTCAGGCAGGAACTTGGAAGCATAAATTGGGAACAGATATTCTCAGGGAAATGTACAGAAGAAATGTGACAAACATTCAGGGGATATTTGCATGGAGTTCTGCATAGGTACGTTCCAATGAGACAGGGAAAGGATGGTACGGTACAGGAACTGTGGTGTACAAAGGCTGTTGTAAATCTAGTCAAGAAGAAAAGAAGAGCTTAGGAAAGGTTCAAAAAACTAGGTAATGATAGAGATCTAGATGATTATAAGGCTAGCAGAAAGGAGCTTAAGAAATTAGGAGAGCCAGAAGGGGCCATGAGAAGGCCCTGGTGGACAGGATTAAGGAAAACCCCAAGGCACTCTACAAGTATGTGAAAAACAAGAGGATAAGACGTGAGAGAATAGGACCAATCAAGTGTGACAGTGGAATAGTGTGTATGGAACCGGAGGAGATAGCAGAGGTACTTAATGAGTACTTTGCTTCAGTATTCACTATGAAAAATGATCTTGACAATTATAGGGATGACTTATAGCAGACTGAAAAGCTTGAGCATGTAGATATTAAGAAAGAGGATGTGCTGGAGCTTTTGGGAAGCATCAAGTTGAATAAGTCACCGGGACTGGACGAGGCTACTGTGGGAAGTGAGGGAGGAGATTGCTGAGCCTCTGGTGATGACCTTTGTATCATCAAGGGAGAGGTTGCAGAGGATTGGAGGGTTGCGGATATTGTTCCATTATTCAAGAAAGGGAGTAGAGATAGCCCAGGAAATTATAGACCAGTGAGTCTTACTTCAGTGGTTGGTAAATTGATGGAAAAGATCCTGAGAGGCAGGATTTATGAACATTTGGAGAGGCATAATATGATTAGGAATGGTCAACATGGCTTTATCAAAGGCAGGTTGTGCCTTTCAAGCCTGATTGAATTTTTTGAGGATGTGACTAAACACGTTGATGAAAGTAGAGCAGTAGGTGTAGTGTATATGGATTTCAGCAAGGCATTTGATAAGGTACCCCATGCAAGGCTTATTGAGAAAGTAGGGAGGCATGGGATCCAAGGGGACATTGCTTTGTGGATCCAGAACTGGCTTGCCCACAGAAGGCAAAGAGTGGTTGTAGACTGGTCATTTTCTGCATGGAGGTCGATGACCAGTGGTGTGCCTCAGGGATCTGTTCTGGGACCTTTACTCTTCGTGATTTTTATAAATGACCTGGATGAGGAAGTGGAGGGATGGGTTAGTAAACTTGCTGATGACACAAAGGTTGGGGGTGTTGTGGATAGTGTGGAGGGCTGTCAGAAGTTACAGCAGGACATTGATACGATGCAAAACTGGGCTGAAAAGTGGCAGATGGAGTTCAACCCAGATAAGTGTGAGGTAGTTCATTTTGGTAGGTCAAATATGATGGCAGAATATAGTATTAATGGTAAGACTCTTGGCAGTGTGGAGGGTCAGAGGGATCTTGGGGTCTGTGTCCATCGGACACTCAAAGCTGCTGCGCCAATATGGTGTATTGGCCTTCATCAATCATGGGATTGAGTTTAAGGGCCGAGAGGTAATGTTGCAGCTACTTGGAGTACTGTGCTCAGTTCTGGTCGCCTCACTACAGGAAGGATGTGGAAACCATGGAAAGGGTGCAGAGGAAATTTACAAGGATGTTGCCTGGATTGGGGAGAATGTCTTATGAGAATAGGTTGAGTGAACTTGGCCTTTTCTCCTTGGAGCGACGGAGGATGAGAGGTGACCTGATACAGGTGTATACGATGATGAAAGGCATTGATTGTGTGGATAGTCAGAGGCTTTTTCTCCAGGGCTGAAATGGCTAGCACAAGAGGGCATATTTTTAAGGTGCTTGGAAGTAGGTATGGAGGAAATGTCAGGGGTAAGTTTTTTACTCAGAGAGTGGTGAGTACGTGGAATGGGCTGCTGGCGACGGTGGTGGAGGCGGATACGATGGGGTCTTTTAAGAGACTGCTGGACAGGTACATGGAGCTCAGAAAAATAGAGGGTTATGGGTAACCCTAGTTAATTTCTAAGGTAAGGACATGTTTGGCACAGCTTTGTGGGCTGAAGGGCCTGTATTGTGCTGTAGTTTTCTATGTTTCTGTTTTTCCACTTTAAACTTAAAAAGCTAGTTTAGGAGTATTTTTCAATTGGTAACATCTTGGGAGAAATGGGGTAGTTGGGTGTTCCAAGTAAAGTTAAATTCCTTAAAGTGAATGGATAAGTAATATTTTCAAAAGTTATGGAATGAAACTGGCCACTCAATTTGCTTTTAATCCAATCATCCAACCTTGCCATCAAGCAGCTGTAATCCTTGTTAGCTGCCAATAAGAGGAATTTTGGTTTGAGAGTTGCAGTTATATTTTGGTTTGTTTTCCTGCAGTACAAGAAGTCATGCCATCTGTTTGATTTACTTGTAAGTAAATTTTAACAATAAACAGTAATTCTAATCTAATTCCCTAAATCCTCAGTATCTTAGATATGTCTCACTCTTGGTTTAAAATTAAAATGGTTCAAAAGTTCATTTATTATCAAAGTATATATGCAGTATACAACTCTGAGGTTCGTATTCTCTAGATAACCACAAAACAAAGAAAAAAACATGGAAGTCATTGAAAGAAAGACATCACCCCTCTCTGACAAAATAGAAGAGAAACAAACACTCTCAAACTCCAAACCTCCAACCCACTCCCTTGCACAAAAAAGCTAACATATCACCCACATAGAGAAATAGCAACAAGAACATCAAACCACAAACTCTCAGCCCACCAATTGGCAACATGAAAGAATGGGTGAAAACATGGAGGATAAAACAGAACGAAAGAGGTCAATATGAACTACAGTTCAATCTATAAATCTCAGAGTATCAATAACATCTCCTAGAGCATCCAGGGGATCGACCAGTCAAACCCAGCGGCTTTTCCGGGGGGGACGACTGGCACCCAGCAGTCTTTCCAAGGAGAGCGACTCGCACCCAGCAGCCTTTCCGAGGAGAACGACTGACACCCAGCGGCTTTTCCGATGAAAGAGACTTGCACCCATTGGCTTTTCCAAGGAGAGCGACTCAAACCCAGCAGCCTTTTCTGTTAACAATTACCACTTTTAGGGAGATGTTCCAGCCTTACTATGAAGAGATGCTTCCTCACCTCATTGCTGGAGGCATAGCTCTGCTGTTGTAAAGAATGTTTCTACCCTTATTCCTCATCAGGACTTCACAACCAGTAAAAAGTTTCTCCATCGGCTTTATCAGTTACCCTTAAAATCTTGAATCCTCAATGAAATTATATATTAAGCTATATTTAATCTAATTTAGGATCATAATCATGACACATTAAGTTGAATTATTTTCAATAACCAGGAAGCAGGCTTCTTCCACTGAGGTTGGGTGGAACTACAATCAGAGGTCATGGGTTAAGGGTGAAAGGTGAAAAGTTTAAGGGGAACATGAGAGGAAACGTCTTCACTCAGAGGGTTGTGAGAGTGTGGAATGAGCTGCCAGCAAAAGTGATTTCAATGGTTAAGAGATGTTTGGATAGGTATATGGATGGTAGGGGTATGGAGTGCTATGGTTTTAGTGCAGGTTGATGAGAATAGGCAGTTTAAATGGTTTTGGCATGGACTAGATGTCTGAAGGTTCTGTTTCTATGCTGTACTCTATGACTCTAGGAAGCAGTCACACAGAGAAGTGCTGGCCTGACCATGCCTGAGACCATAGCAGGAGTCTGATAAAGCATTTTCAGTCAAATTATTAGCAAAGTAAATGCACATCTGATTAAAAGAGCAATGGTTGGTTAGATAAGCAGTTAGCTAAAGAACAGGGAACAACGCAACAGTAATAGAAGTCAAAAATTGCAGATGGCACAAAGTTGGTGAACTGCAAAGGAAGAATACAAGAACGTACAGAAACAGTATAGGCTGGAATGATCATAGATCTGGCAAATACATTTTCATATCTACAACTGTGAAGTGGAGGGAACACACTAATTAAAATGATACAGAAGTGCAAGTTTAAGAAATTCTCTCTTCTCTCAAGGATAGCACATTACCTAGGGAATTAAAGAATAACAAACAGTTTGAGAATCAGCTGTATGTAATCCAAAATCGATGAAACCAGGTTTCTCCTCTTCCCATTTATATTCCTTATTTAGGGCAGGTGAACACTCTTACCAGTTGGTGCTTTATCTTCCCGGTTATTCTCCCAAGTATACTCAGATCTTCCCAGTTGGTTGTCCAATTACAGGTGACATCGTAAACAAAGTAAACTCCCCGAGCTCTAGCCCCAGGATACAGTTTTTTCACTTTAATTAATCAATGGCCATGGTCAACAGTGACCATGGGATCCCTTGGGATCCCTAGAGAAAGCAAGGGGAATAAAAGGAGATGCTAATCACTAAATGAATTCTGGAAGCAGGTTGTGTTTGTGAAGCATAAACATTAACATAAAATTAATTATGCTAAACTGTCTGCTATTGTGCTATGCACTTGACATAATACAGTGGTGAAAGATTGTCAAAGATGAATGAAAGTGTACAGTGGTATCTCCCTAGAAAATACAAATGACCTTACCTGATCTGGCTAAAAAGACGTAATTTCAATATTTATGGAAACCAGCTCAGAAAATTGGTAATTGGTAAGAAAAATATATTCAGACTTGTATAAAGTAGGTGAAGTTACAGAATCATATGATATTGAGGCATACCATTCAATCCACTGAACCGTCCCCAACTGAAGCACCCATTTCACCTGTGTTTTATTAATCTTAATATATTCTCTCACATTCCCATCAATTCCTTCCAGATTCTGGTGAACACAGCAGGCCAGGCAGCATCTGTAGGAAGAGGTGCAGTCGACGTTTCAGGCCAAGACCCTTCGTCAGGACTAACTGAAGGAAAAGTGAGTAAGGGATTTGAAAGTTGGAGGGGGAGAGGGAGATCCAAAATGATAGGAGAAGACAGGAGGGGGAGGGATAGAGCCAAGAGCTGGACAGGTGATAGGCAAAAGGGGATACGAGAGGATCATGGGACAGGAGGTCCAGGAAGAAAGGGGGGGGGGACCCAGAGGATGAGCAAGAGGTATATTCAGAGGGACAGAGGGAGAAAAGGGAGAATGAGAGAAAGAATGTGTGTATAAAAATAAGTAACAGATGGGGTACGAGGGGGAGGTGGGGCCTTAGCGGAAGTTAGAGAAGTCGATGTTCATGCCATCAGGTTGGAGGCTACCCAGACGGAATATAAGGTGTTGTTCCTCCAACCTGAGTGTGGCTTCATCTTTACAGTAGAGGAGGCCGTGGATAGACATGTCAGAAAGAGAATGGGATGTGGAATTAAAATGTGTGGCCACTGGGAGATCCTGCTTTCTCTGGCGGACAGAGCATAGATGTTCAGCAAAGCGGTCTCCCAGTCTGCGTCGGGTCTCGCCAATATATAAAAGGCCACATCGGGAGCACCGGACGCAGTATATCACCCCAGTCGACTCACAGGTGAAGTGTTGCCTCACCTGGAAGGACTGTTTGGGGCCCTGAATGGTGGTAAGGAAGGAAGTGTAAGGTCATGTGTAGCACTTGTTCCGCTTACACGGATAAGTGCCAGGAGGGAGATCAGTGGGGAGGGATGGGGGGGACAAATGGACAAGGGAGCAGACTGGGAGACCGCTTTGCTGAACATCTACGCTCTGTCCGCCAGAGAAAGCAGGATCTCCCAGTGGCCACTCATTTTAATTCCACATCCCATTCCCGTTCTGACATGTCTATCCACGGCCTCCTCTACTGTAAAGATGAAGCCACACTCAGGGTGGAGGAACAACACCTTATATTCCGTCTGGGTAGCCTCCAACCTGATGGCATGAACATCGACTTCTCTAAGTTCCGCTAAGGCCCCACCTCCCCCTCGTACCCCATCTGTTACTTATTTTTATGCACACATTCTTTCTCTCACTCTCCTTTTTCTCCCTCTGTCCCTCTGACTATACCCCTTACCCATCCTCTGGGTTCCCCCCCCCCTTGTCTTTCTTCCCGGACCTCCTGTCCCATGATCCTCTCATATCCCCTTTTGCCTATCACCTGTCCAGCTCTTGGCTCTATCCCTCCCCCTCCTGTCTTCTCCTATCATTTTGGATCTCCCCCTCCCCCTCCAACTTTCAAATCCCTTACTCACCCTTCCTTCAGTTAGTCCTGACGAAGGGTCTCGGCCTGAAACGTCGACTGCACCTCTTCCTACAGATGCTGCCTGGCCTGCTGCGTTCACCAGCAACTTTGATGTGTGTTGCTTGAATTTCCAGCATCTGCAGAATTCCTGTTGTTTGCCTTCCAGATTCTACCACTCAACTATGCATTAGTTGGCAATTGTAAATTACTTTTAATCTATCACAGAATTCATGGACTGTTCAGAAATCTGACGGTGGAGGGGAAGAAGCTGTTCCTAACACGTTTAGTATGGCTTTTCAGGCCCCTGTACCTCTCCCTGGTGGTTGTAACAAGAGGTCATGTCCTGAAAGGGGAGTGCTCTTAATGATGGATGCCGCCTTCTTGAGGCACCAGCTTTTGAGGATGACCTCGATGATGGGGAAGGTTGTTTTTGTAATGGAGCTAGCAGAGTTAACCTTTTCAGCCTTGTTTAATCCTGGTTTTTGGAGGCTCCATACCAGATGGTGATGCAACCTGTCTGAAAGTTCTCCTCCATATATTTATAGAAAAAGCAGAGTCTTTGACATACCGAAATCTTCTCAAACTCCTATTGGAATATGGCTGCTTGACATACCACCTTCATGAGTGCATCAGTGTGTGTTGGGCCCAGGATAGAGCCTCTGAGATGTTGACATCCAAGAACTTGAATCTGCTCAGTTTTCCACAGCTGATCTCTCAATGTGTTCTCCTGATTTCTCCTTCCTGAAGTCCACAATCAGTTTCTTAGTCCTGCTGACGCTGAGTGTGGGGTTGTTGCTGCTCAACCAACTGATTAATCTCATTCCTGTACGGCTTCTTGTTGCCATCTGCCAACAGAAGTGGTGTCATAGGTGAATTTATAGATGGCGTTTGAGCTGTGCCTGGCTACACAGTCAGGAGTGTAGAGTAGAGCAGTGCAGTGAGCTAAGCACATGTGACTGTATTGATTATCAGTGGGGATATACTGTAAACAAAGATATCTGGTCATTGAGTAAATGGTAACAGTTAGGGATGAAAACATAGACAAAAGAATGTAACAGTGTAAAATGCAGAGCACTCCCAGCGAGACAAAAGAGAGAGGAGTGAACCAGGAAACTGCCAGGGAAAATGGTCCTTTCAAAATGTTGAAAGGAGGAGAGGGGTTGCTGTATCTCTTTCCTGAAACATGGATAATTAACATGATCTGCCATAATTAACAAAGCCCTCATCCATTTTCTGCACCTTTATTTTCAGGCCTCTCCTCTGAGATAGAACAACAACCGAGTACCCATGTACCTCACCTTTTTGCATTTGAAAGATCATTCTCTTGAAATTTCCTCCAGCTTAAAGGAATTCTACCACCAGACACTTCTTTCCTTTCCTGTCAGCAGTTTTGCAGTAACTGTTCTCTTCACAACTTCTTGGTCAGTCCTATTGAGATCTTAGATCTGATTAAGAGATAACTTCAAATATAGCAGATTTGTAAAGATCTGGAAAATGAGGAAGATAAATATTTTAGTTTTTGATCCTTTTAGTGCAGCCATTCAATTTCCTACTAAGAATTGATTGAGGCTCTATTTTCAATTTGGTTCCCACTGAGGACGAAAGGTATTTTCTTCTGCAGTGCCATCAAGAAGGTGACTCGTGCAAACAGCTCCAATGGAGACTATCAAACACTCCCATTTCAGTTTGCCACAACAATGTCCAAGGTCTGTACAGTTAGTAACATTGTTTTAGTGCAATTAAAATATCTATCGCTACTTCAATGGAACTTGAATGGACTCTGGTTGTGGTTCTTCTTTAAGACAGCAGAAGAGGGGATGCCAAGCTTGCTTAAAAGTTCATCTGAGAAAGCACGGATTTTGTTTTCTAATACTGGCCATCTTGCTGCTAAACATACAGTGTCTGGTAAATATAAGTGAAGTTCTCAGAGATAGAGTGCTGCTTCAGTTGATCAATGGAATGATAATGAATGCTGGTCATCAGCCATCGAGTTCCATGCTTTGGTAATGATATGTGTGGTTACATTCAGTTGAATATCCGGAGTCTAGATCTGATGATACACCTAGGAGGAGTAAATCAACTTAAAAAGAGCTACTCAGAGGGGATGTGCTCCTTCATCCTATTGGTTTCCAAGAGTTTCTGTCAATGAGTTGGCTCTGTCTTTTCTTACTTGGGATTAACCAACATTGCATGAAGCAGAGGTCCATTTTAGCGAAACTTGTAGAATCCACATGTCGTACTGTCTTTTACAGAAATTAATGCCAGTAGCTTTGTTGAAGTGGAATGCTGTTATTGGGATAATGGATGAATTGTATTATAATTTCCAGTTTCTGATTAGTTGTTCCATTTCTTCGGCCTCATTCCTCGTCGTGCTGATTGTGATAATGAAGGGTGTCTCCAAAGGCAATTATGCATTATTTGTGTTGGAGAATATGGCTGATGCTGTGTCGGGATTGTCATTCACATGGATACTTAAGTGATGGGGTTGAGACCAATCTACATGCGAGGCTATGGTTAACTGCATAGCTTCCCAGTCCAAGATTTGTACTGAATCTGGTGTTAAAAATTAATATTCAGATAAGGCAATAGGCAATTCTCAGTCTTAAACTGCAACTCCTTTTGTCACATTTTTTATGGAGGGGATATAGCAACTATTCTTGCAGTGAAAGTTGTGTGGGGAAGAAACTACCTAATGACTGATGTTGGCTTCTTAATTTCTTCATTGGGGTAAACGAAAGCTGTCCAGTAATTTAGCAGGCTATAGCTAGCGTGGTTGTCCAGTTGTTACTCTGGCCTTTGGTTTATACAGTAACAATAGTCTTAGCTCCTGGTGTTAAAACAAATAACTAATGGCTGATTCTTTGACAGAGGAAACCACGTAGTTATGTTGGGTTGTTGTAGCTCTTTAATTGGGTGATATATCGGAGGATAAAAACATGTGCCAAAATAGCTTTGTGCAATTAAATGTAGAAAAATGGGAGATACAGGTATGCGTTGTTTAACATCCACGATACGTTCTATGAAATCGGACATTATGTGATGTGGACGTTGTGCGAACACTGTATTGTATACTTAGCAATCCTATATGGAATACTGTAGTGTAGCTGTATGACTAAAAGCCAAAAACTTACACTAAAACTGTATATTGTAAGAAAATTAAACAGAGAGATAATGCTACTACACTCAAGAGACACGCGATACACGAGATTGGTTACGTCCGCTACGTCACGTTCTCCGATCGGGACTACGGACGTTTATGCGATCGGGTGTTAAGCGGCGCACACCTGTATTGTTCTTGTATTGTACTTATTCGCTAATGGATTCACTTGCATTGAAAATTCTGAGATAGTAGAATGGTTTCTGTTTTGTACTGTTTGCTTATTTTATTACCACTCGTTTATTGTGCTTGGATTGCTGTTTATAGTAATTGTTAAATTATGTCATTGATCTTCATTCTAGGTAAAGAAGATGGCCAGGCATCACGCCAAACACAAGTTCAATCAATGCGTGGGAGAGGATTTCAGCACAGTACTCATCAAGGATTTGGTTCCTATTCCTCGGTCAAGTCTGAAAACTCAACAAGTTGTAGATTTACTCACCCAAGGGGCTCCTTTGGTCCGTCTTTTAATCAGAGGCCACCTTGTGGACCTCCAAGGTTTCATCCAGCCAGCAACGCAATACATTCGCAACCAGTAATGTCCAATCCAATGATGTCCTATCCATATGGTCCTTCATTTTGGCCTCCTGTGTCAAGTGATATACCTCCTTTTCTATCCTATCCTCCACCACCACCACCTCCTCCTCCCCCTCCCCCTCCTTTCTCTCTTCACTCAATGAGCACTGGTTGGTCAGAATCAAACGTAAGGCCTCCCTGCTTTCCAAACTCCCCCTTTCCTTGCTTCCCCAATGCTTCTTCACTACAGATGTCAAATTCTCAATTCTCGCCACAGTTACCTCAACAAGGCCAACCAGACTTTCCATTTAGACACCCTTATTAGAGCCACCGATGTATACCTCCACTATATAACAACAATCATCATGTAGTGAGGAAACTGCAACAAGCTGTGCCTGAATTCTTTAAGCACTGAATTGCATTCAATAAATGAGGGTGAAAACATAATGCAATTTGTATCTGTTACAAAATACGATTGTGTTGACATAGGAATGGCATCAATTAGTGGTCACTGTGACGGGAATAAACCCTGGCCCGTTCTGTCCTTTCTATGCTAATCCAGTGGCTTTTTAATCCAAACATAATCCTGAACTCAAATGAAAAGTGATCGGCTAATGTAGGCCTTATTATAGGCTGAATTTGAATTTTTAACAGTTGGGGCAAAAGTAATGCTAATTATGTGCACATAGGACTGCTTTATTTCATGCAATCACCTTGTCATGAAATTGGCTTTCACTGGTTGTGCAAAATGGGCATAAACAAATTGGCAGCCCATTTTGCATTGTACTGGAATTTCCTTGCTACTAAAGCCAACGTGAAAGAGATTTTAGGTGGGGTGCAAACTGGCGAAGAGCAATTTCACCCCATTTTACTTGGACATATCTGTATTGCTGTATTTTGTAAATACAATAGTTCTGGTACTGAAGTTAAATTTATCATCTGTCATTTGTAACTGGACCCTCAATATGTAATGATAAACCTCAAATATTGAGGAAGCAATTGGCAGATGTTTAAGTAAATATATACCAAGTCTGGGTGGCCACCTACAGTTTTACATTGTGAAGCTAATCCTTATTTAGTCTTTCATTTTGCATCAAGTTTAGAGGGATTTGAATTAAACATTAAATTTTTGCAACCTTCATTAAGCCCTTTATGTCTTTATTTTATCTTTTAATTTACTTTGTCCTACAGCAATAAATTTACCTCCTCGTTCTGATGTATATCTTTTGTATTTGCTTTTCATTAGGAAGTAATTCTGATTATGCATAAATTTAAGTGAATGTATTCAATAATAATGTGTAGCATTCAGACAAAATAAATTGATTTTTTGTTAATGTACACTTCCTAGCCATTGATTTAAAGTCATTTTCAAAGCTGGAACAATTTAACCTTGGCGTAGTCCAGATAATTGTACTTTCACAGAGCCTAGAATATTTGGTTATAACAGCGATAAATTGAGTAAAATCTGGCTATCATGTTCACAGCTAGCAAAGCAATTTGAAGGAAGTCCTCCAGTAGTTCATTGGGTACGTGCACTGTTTAGCAATTTGAAGCAGCACAAGAAGTAATGATCTTAGATTTGATCCCTTGCTGTGGTGATGCTGTAACACCACAACCCACTTCAGAACTGTTGTTGCATCAATACATTGCCAATTCTGCAATTCTGAGAAAAAACATGACTTCTTGTGGTTATCCTCACCATCAAAGGCATTTATTATGCAACAATTTAATCTTCCTTTAAGTTTATATATTCCACTTTATATTCAACTTTATTCAACAGTATATTCAACTTTTTAAAATATATTCGACTTTATAATTTTTGATGTTTAAATCTTGCTGCTGTCAACTTTCCACTACGATTTGGATGTTATACTTTTCTTTTGCAACACATTATTGCTTTTTTGGGTATTCCAAATTCTTTGGGAAACTGACTTATTTAGCCATAGATGCTGCCTAACCAACTGAGTACCTGCAGAAGCTTGTTTGTTTTCCTGAAAGAACCCCCACCAGTTTGACTTGTTACTTCTCTCCGTGCCTTCAGATGCCTCCTCCAATATTGAAGGTCTTGCTTAAGACTGTTAATTCCGAATTCACTGCTTAGCTCTTTTGCTGTCTCCTCACCCTGATTTTTCTAACTCTGTTTGTGGCATACTATTAATGTCCTTTGACTGGAAAATCAGCTGTGGTCCCACTGTTGATTACTGGTCAGCATCTTCTGATGGGAAGTGTGAACGGAAGTTGGCTGAAGATAGACTGTCATGTTTCACTAGGTCAAATACCCTCCTTGTACATGGGGCGGGGGGGGGGTGGGTTAAGTTATTGGAAAGTATTTCTGTAATCCTGTAGTGTAAGCATATCCAGTCATGAGCTGCTGTATTTAATAAGAGGGGTATAGTTGGAGATTGTGAACAAGAACACAGTTTGTAAGGAGGGAATGATTTATGAATTTCCCTTTCTTGCAAGATTAACTTTGAAAATTCCAGTGTCCAGTGCTCCCAATGTGATCTCTCCTACATTGGTGAGACCCGGCGTAAATTGGCAGATCGCTTCATCGAGCACCTCTGCTCCATCTGCCAAAAACAGAACTTCCCAGTGACCGAACAGTTTAATTCCAATTCCCATTCATGTTCCAGCCTGGTGGTCCATGGCCTCCTCTTGTGCCACGACGAGGCCTCTCTCAGCGTGGAGGAGCAACACCTTATATTCCGTCTGGGTAGCCTCCAACCTGATAGCATGAATATAGATAACACTTTATAGTAAAAGCAAAATTCCTTCCCCCTCCCCGCTTCTTCTATTTCCCACTCTGGCCTCTCAGCTCGTCTGTCCTGCCTATCACCTCACCCGGGTCCCCTCCTACTTCCTTTTCTCCTATGGTCCACTCTGCTATACTATCAGATTCTTTCCTTTCCAGCCCTTTATCTTTTCCTACCCATCTGGTTTTACCTATCGCCTCCTAACTATCCTCTTTCCTCTTTGCCCCCAACTTTTAATTCTGGCGTCTTCCCCCTTCCTTTCCACTCCTGAAGAAAGGTCTCAGCCCAAAACATTGACTGTTCACTTCTGGTGATAGGTTGAAAAGTGAAAGGAATCTGCCAGGAGAGGAGAGTGGACCATGGGAGAAAGGGAAGGATGAGGGGCACCAGAGGGAGGTGATAGGCAGGTAAGAAAAGGTAAGAGGGGTTCAGAGTGGGGAATTGAAGAAGGGAGAGAGAGGAAAATTACTGGAAGTTGGGGAAATCAATGTTCTTGCCAGGTAGTAAGATGTATTCAGTTGTGACATTGTCAATTACGCATGTTGATCTGAACTAGAAGAAGAAAAAGTTTAAAGTAAATATTTTTTGTTAGCATTGAACTATGTAATGCAATGTAAGATTACTGTAATTAAATTAATTTGAACGTACCAAGGGAACAAGTAGTAATAGCAACATACACAAAATGCTGGAAGAACTCAGTAGGCCAGGCTAGATGCTGCCTGCCCTGCTGTGTTCCTCCAGCATTTTGTGTGTGTTGCACAGATTTCCAGCATCTGCAGTAATAGCATTCAATTTCCTTTTACGCTTTGGTGGTATTTTCCTGTGAGTTTTGGACATTGCTAGAAAATGTTTAGGGCATCCATTGACTACCCTGAGATATCCTGAACAGCTTGCTTGTTACTGTACTCAATAGCACTGATGTTGACTTTCAATTCACATATGGCCTCAAGCAGAAAAGCTCACTCATGACAACCATTTGGGTTTTATCAACAGGCAGCATCATGGATAATTTTGCCACATCACTTTCTCTTGCCAAAACAATTAAAACATTCCATCTCTAGATTACTAATCTATTAATTTAACTAATACTCCAGACTAAAGAGGTGATGTGTAATGGTCAGCTGGAACTGGTCTGTAACCGTAAATCACATTTTCCCCAGTAGAGATAAATGGTGTAAAGATTGAGAATAGTTAACTTTCTCTGGCCAATTTGGCTCAAGAACAATTCTACCCATTATGAAAATGACCCCTGTATGGTTTTAAATTATGAACTGCAAAGAGGGTCACGTTTGTAGACATAATTTCTGGGCTGTTTAATTTTTTTTTCCCTAAGAACGGATAAAAATGTAGAAAAAAAAATTAGTGAATTTCTATTTATAGAGTTTAATATAAGTTTCGGACAACCTCATATCACAGTTTGTATTTATTAAGCTGCTGGTGTAGCAAATTATAACAAACGGTCTGTGTGCAGCAAGATGATCAATGGAAATGCTAGTGGAGGATAAATATGGGGCCAAGGTCAGCATCCTGCTCTTTAGGAAATGACAAGGGATCTTTTTCAATGTACTTTAAAGATCTGAGGTGTAAGATTACTAGTTTTTTTAAATCTCTGATAGGTGCTGTGCAGAGAATGCTGCCCAAAATGATACGCTGAAGCCCCTGAGGGCAGCTTGAACCTGCAGCTCAAGGCAAGAACATGTTTCTCAGTTCAGTCTGTGTGCATACTTAAGTAAATAAGTTAAAAATATTCCCTGCCATTATATAGGAGAGCTTTTCCCAATTCTGAAAAATGGCATCTCGACCAAAGTAAATTATCTTGCAATGGAAAGTAAATGTGTCAGCCTTGCAGTCGTTTTGAGAAGGAGAGTTAAAGGGACTGTAACAACAGTTTACCAGGAATTCATGTGGTGCATATGTTTGTATGGTGAATAAGACATTCAACTGAAGAAAAGGTTGAAAATGCTGGAAGCACTGAAGAAATCAGACTGCATCTGTGGAAGGAGAAACAGCTAATATTTCAGGTGAATGTCCCATCAGCAGGGTTGATCAGAAGCAATGCAATAAAGCCATGAGTGTCTGAAGTTTCTTCAGAGTTGTTGGAGTCACAAGCACAGAGTATCCCATCACATTATCTACATTATCTCACCCAGTTGTCAGCTGGGGAAAAAGATATGACGTAACAATCAACTGGACCTAACACAGATCAGAAAATTGAATAGTCGAACCATATGTTTGTAAAGGAGCTCTTCAATGTTTTCACTGTTTATTTCAGAGATACAGCACGGTAACAGGGCTTTCTGGCCCACACCGCCCAGATATATCTCTCTCCCCTACCCCCACTTTTTAAATCTACTCCTCAGCATTTCTTCTCCAGTCCTGCTGAAGGGTTTCAGCCTGAAACATCGACTGTTTACTCTTTTCCATAGATGCTGCCTGGCCTGCTGAGCTCCTCCAGCATTTTGTGTGTGTTGCTTGGATTTCCAGCATCTGTAGATTTTCTCTTGTTTGTGTTTCCCCTCCTACACTTGCATGGCAATCTAGTGTACTGGATGCATGAATGAAGGAGCAGTTCACCTGACTACTTCTATCTGAGTGGATTGGTTGATAGAAACTTTATTCCATCCACTGGGATGATACTGAGCTTCCAGTCTCCTGTTTCCAGTCACTTTAATCTCCAACCCACCCTCACTCTGAACTACTGAATCTGGCCTCTAATATTGCCATTACAATGCTCACCATTGAACAACACACCATCCGCTTGGGAATAATGGAGCCCTTGGGATTTAATATTGAATTGAACAATTTCAGGTAACCAGCTTCATTTCTCTCCACAGACATTTCTCTTCTTCTATCTCTAACTGATAATTTTAAAGGTACTTATTACCTTGGCAACTTTGATATATATTCTATCACACATATTTGTTTCCTTCATCATTCTCCCTCTCCACAGTTGAAAGCATTCTTGTATTTTCTCACATTTCCAGTCTTAATGAAGGATTCTTGATTTCAGACATTGAAAGTTTCTTTTTCCATTGATGCTGCCTGACCTGATGAGTAGTTCTGGTATTTTCTATTTTTATTTCTCAACTTTTGTAGCAAAGGTCCATTTCAGTACTGATTCCACAGGCACTTCATTCTCACAGTATATACACATCATGCATTTGCCAAAGTCCCAAACTAAGATAAGAGGCCGTTATTCTAATGCCTGTAGTATATTCTCAATGATTTATGTGTGTTTGGCCAACATCATCAAAAATCCACAATGTTTTTTTCTGTGTTATTTTCTCTGCAGCAAGCCAGTAAGAGCTTCCACTGTTGACCTGTGCAGCTGGAATCTCCTGTCTCTGCAGTTGTTGGACTGCAGGGATTTACTTTCAGATTCCCCTGCTCTGAACAGTATTTATTATAAACACAAAAAAGAAAGTCTGCAGATGCTGGAGATCCAAAGCAACACACACAAAATGCTGGAAGAACTCACCAGGTCAGGTAGCATCTATGAATACAAATAGGGGTCTCCTCCTCCTTCCGTTTCTCCTACAGTCCACTCTCCTCTCCTATCAGATTCCTTCCTCTTCAGCCCTTGACCTTTCCCAGTCACCTGGCTTCACTTGTCACCTTCCCTCACCTTTTTAAATGTACATCTTCCACCTTCCTACTCAGTCCTGAAGAAGGGTCTCAACATGAGACATCAGCTATCTATTCATTTTCATGGATGCTGCCTGACCTATTGAGTTCCTCTAGCTTTCAGTGAATATTTATTGTAGTTTTTTTGAATTTCAACATATACTTACGTCATAACTTGTATGGTGAATACAATTGCTACTTGTTTTTTCTGCATTCATTATACCGTCAATTCTATCCTTTCTCTTCAATGTGTCAACACCACTAATGATTCTGCAACCTACACATCCATAAAGCATTTGAGATTTTTTTTACACAGGGCACAACCTCTCAAAAGTCCAAAGGTGGTAAGACTCCAGACTGTGGTTTGCCCCACAGAGCCCATACGCTGACTGCACTGAGCATATTCTCCTCTCTGGAATGTGCCAGTTGTTGTCTTTATCCCCCACACCTCTTCCTCTGTGTCTGTCTAACTCTCTGCTGCTTTCCACAGAGTCTGAACTGCTGCACCCCTCCCCTGACCCCGGCTGGTGGTTACACACCTGAATCCTCTGCCCACTCAAATTTCCCTGAGTCTGTTTTTGCCATCGGCGACTCTGTGCATCAACTGTCTCTTCTCTCCTTCATCTTGTGGCGAATCAGTGGCAAGTCTGGGGGTGGGCGAAGACCTATCTGTTCAGTGCTTATCCATTCCCACTCCACTGAACATTGAGTTGAAGCAGAATCTGTTAGCTTGAATGCTCTAATCCAGTCCCTGCCAATAGTGTCTGTTTCAATTGTTGACAGTTGATTTACCCCTTTTCTTCAGGACCTGACACACCTCATTTCTCCCTGCCTCTGCTCGGCTTGTCCTGTGTGCCTGCATAACAGATCTTTATTTTTTATTAATAGAACTTCTCTGTAGTGACACCTACGGACATGTCACTCCATCCCAAGCAGCCTGCTGGAGTAGTCACACTCATTGTCGTGTCCTAATTTGCTGCCATCCTTGTCCTGGCACAGTTGTCCGTCTGTGGAGTCCGAGGGGCAACCTGGATACCACAATGTGCATTTGTCCGTAAAACCATTAACCTTAGTGGTAAGCAGAGCGCCTCTGTTATTCATTCAGGGTATTTTCAAAATTTAAGGTTGTTTAATGTCATTTTCAGTACACAAGTGTAAAGAAGAACTAAATAATTGTTACTCCAATGCAGGATAAGCAAAAGCAATAATAACAAAACACAATAAATACACTCAGTAGCCAATTTATTAGTTACCTCCTGTATCTAATAGAGAGGCCACTGAGTGTATGTTCATGGTCATCTGCTGCTGTAGCC
Organism: Mobula birostris; assembly: GCF_030028105.1. NCBI lineage: Eukaryota > Metazoa > Chordata > Chondrichthyes > Myliobatiformes > Myliobatidae > Mobula > Mobula birostris. Next base: position 125,642,791 of record NC_092373.1, on the reverse strand, counting down.
CATCCACTTCAAGGTTTGACATGTTGTGCATTCAGAGATGCTCTTTTGCACACCACTTTGGTAGCGTGTGGTTGTTTAAGTTACTGTTGCCTTCCTGTCAGCATCTCACGGGTGAAATGGAGATTCCAGACTAGACTGGAATCAATCAGGGATGCTCGACGGCTGTGGCAGTGTTTGATTGTCAAGGTCTCCTACAAAGTAAAATCTTGTGACATGAGGGACAGCAAAGCTTTGCTTCCGTATAAGCTCAATACCTTCTATGCTCGCTTTGACCACGAGAACAGGGAGGAACCATCGCACACCCTCATGTCTCCCAGTGATCCTTTGGTCTCAGTATCTGAAGATGATGTGCGGGCTGCCTTCGAGAGAGTGAATCCAAGGAAAGCATCTGGTCCGGATGGAGTACTCGGCCGAGTACTGAAGGCCTGTGTTGACCAACCGGCTGGCATATTCACAGATATCTTCAACCTCTCGCTCTGGCAGAGTGTGGTATCCACCACCAACCCCCCCCCCCCCCTTCCCCACCACCACCCCACAGGCTTCAGTTGTACCGGTGCCCAAGATGAGTGTGGTAATCTGCCTCAGTGACTGTCGCCCAGTGGCGCTTATATCCATAGCGATGAATTTTTGTCAGAGGCTGGTGTTGACGCATATCATCCCTTGTGTGGGTGGGGTCTTGGATCCACTCCAATTTGCCTGTGGAAGCAACAGGTCTACAGCAGATGCCATCGCATTGGTTCTTTACACAACCCTGGAACATCTCAACAGCAAAGATGTATACATCAGGATGCTCTTTATCGATTACAGCAGGGGTCCCCAACCTTTTGCGCACCACGGACCGGTTTAGTATTGACAATATTCTTGTAGACCTCGCGTGCGTTCAAGTTCAACAGCAGGCATGACAGGGAATGAGGAAAGGTGCAGCTGACTCATATCGGTACATATCGCCAAATCATGTCATTTCCTCACGGCCCGGTAGCACATGCTCGTGGCCCGGTGGTTGGGGACCAAATAGATTACAGCTCAACATTTAACACCACCATCCCTCAAAACTAATCAGTAAACTCAAAGACCTGGGTCTCAGTACCCCCTTGTGCAGTTGGTTCCTGGATTTCCTCACTTGTAGGCCCCAGTCAGTTCATGTTAGCAAAAACATTCCCTCCACAATCTCCATCAGCACAGGTGCTTAGCCCCTTGCTCGACTCGCTCTATGCCTGTGACTGTGTGGCTAAGTACAGCTCCAATACCATATACAAGTTTGCTCATGACATATACTGTTGTGGGTGATCAAAAGTGGTGATGAATCAGTATTCGGGAGGGAGATTGAAAATTTGGCTGTGTGCTATAATAACAGCAACCTCTCACTCAATGTCAATAAGACCAAGGAACTGATTGTAGACCAAGGGAAGGAAGACAGAGGTCCATGAGCCAGTAATTATCAGAGGATCAGAGGTGGAGAGGGCCAGTAATTTTAAATTCCTGGGTCTCACCATCTCAGGGGACCTGTCCTGGACCTATCATATAAAGATAATTGCAAAGAAAGTACGACAATGCCTCTACTTCCTCAGGAGTCTGCAGAGATTTGGCATGTCATCAAAAACCTTGGCAGACTTCTATAGATGTGTGAAGGAAAGAGTGTTGACTGGCTGCATTACAGCCTGGTATGGGAACACCAATGCCTTTGAGCGGAAAACCCTACAAAATGTAGTGGATTCAGCCCAGTACATCACGGGCAAAACCTGCCCAACCATCTACATGAAATATTGCTTCCATCCATTATCATTATGATAATGAGCATCCATTATCAAAGATCCTCACCACCCACCTATGCTCTGTTCTCACTGCTGCCATCAAGTAGAAGGTACCGGTGCCTCAGGACTCACACCACCAGGTTCAAGAACAGTTCCTACCCTTCAACCATCAGGCTCTTGAACAAAAGTGAATAACTACGCTCATTCTATTTCTGATGTTACACAGCCGGTAGTCTCACTTTAAGGACTCGTTATCTTGTTATTTCAGACTCATTATTTATTGCTATTTATTTATATTTGCATTTGCAAAGTTTTGTTGTCCATTGATCCTGATTACAGTTACTGTTCTACAGGTTTACTCAGTATGCCCAAGGAAAAAGAATCTCAGGGTTGTATGTGGTGACATGTATCTACTCTGATAATAATTTTACTTTGCAGATTTGAACTTTGAACCAGTCTGGTCATTCTCCTCTGACCTCTTTGATTAACAAGGTGTTTTTGTCCACAAAACTGCCACTCACTGGAACTTGTTTTGTTTTTTGAACTATTCTTGGTAAATTATAGAGACTGTTGGTCATAAAAATCCCAAGAAATGCAGAGTTTCTGAGATATTCAGTCCTATCTGGCACCAACAATCATTCCACAGTCAAAGTCACTTGGATCACATTTCTTCCAGATTCTGACACTTGGTCTGAACAACAACTGAACGTCTTGATCATGTCCGCATGCTTTTATGAGTTGCTGAATGGCTGATTAGACATTTGCATTAATGTACAGGCGTACCTAGTAATGTGGCCACTGAGTGTACCAGTGTGTAAGATAGCTTATATACTGTACATAGATTGATCTTATGTACATAAATTGTCGCTAGGTATAGGAGTGTATGTACATCGGGTGATTGATAGGAAATGATACAGTAGTGCTGGTTGGTGTGTGAAGGGGTGGGCTAGTGAGTGGGGGTATTGATCAGCCTTACTCCTGGGGGAAAATAACTGTCTTTTGAGTTTGGTGGTCCTGGCATGGATGCTACGTAAACTCCTCCCTGATGGGAGTGGACAAGCAAGTTCATGAGCAGGGTGGGTGGGATCCTTCATGATATTGCTGGCCTTTTTCCAGCACCTTTCTCTGTCTATATGTCCTGGATGGCAGGTAGGCTAGTGCAAGTGATGTGTAGGGCAATTTTTTTCTACCTTCTCGTCTGCGGCGGTGCAGTTTCTGTTCCATGCAGTGATGCAGCATATTAGGATGCTCTCTCTTGTGCATTTGTAGAAGATTGTGATTATTGATTTGTATAGTCCAGCACTCTCCAGCCTCCTCTGAAAGTAGAGCCATGGGTGAGCTTTCTAGATTGTGTAGGATAACTCTGTTACCCTGAATTTCCAGCATCTGCAGACTCTCTTGTGTTGTTGATTGTGTAGGATGTTTTCTGGGACCATGAGGGATTATGGGAGATGTTCACTCCCAGGAGTTTGAAACTGCTCACAGTTTCCACTGTTGTGCTGCTGATGTAAAGTGCCATGCCTCATGCAATCTGTGGGATACTGTTCCTTGTATCAGTCATGTGCTGTTTACCTCTACAAGCTAGTACCAGATGATCAATTTTATTGCAATTATCAAAACAGACTGCTTTGAATTGGAAAGTGCATGTTTTCTCTTCTTGTATTTTGCAATCACATGTCCTATGGCTTTCTCACCTTCTCGCTTACCACGGTAATCAGATTTTCTGCCAAAGCCACCTTTACGTCCACACGACCAGGTATGAATGGAGAAGACTTGGTTGAAGCTGACATGACTGTCAAAATAATATTGCCCAATAAACTCATATCTGCACATTGAGCCAGAAATGCTTTGCTGTTGTGACTCCAATCCTCTTTGCCTTCTCAATAGTAATGATTGCATTAATGAGTTTAGATTGTATTTTCTCTTCACTCAACTCACTAACCTGTCTCTTAGTGCAAAAAACAAGCTGAAATTACACTGTCCTGATAATTTCTTTGGACTGGCAACAGCATCTCCAACTGCTTCTTCTGGGATCTTGTCGTAAATACCGGATACACCCTATCCTCGTTATATGCGTCTTCAGACTATGCGGATTCACAGTTATGCGAGGAACCTATTTCTACCAACGTCTCGTTATATGCGTCCATAATTCACAGTTATGTGAGGAGCACCGCTTTCCCGCCAATACGAGTCACATGCCACACCTCACAGTCTCACCGTTGGCATGAGAAGCATCACTTTCCCGCCAATACAAGTCATGTGCGTGCGCCTCACAATCTCACTCCCGCCACCCTCGCATTGGTTTTGGCAAGGTGTGGATGCATGATCTTAAACTTTTGTTGGTTTTATCTACGGTGCAGTGATTTTGTGCTTGAAATATTTAATTATGCCTCCTAGGCGTTCGATGTCATGTCTTGGGCTGTCAGCCGAGCGGCAGAGAACCGCCTTAACACTTGAAAAAATGTTGGAAATTATAAACAGCATGACATCTACTGCCGGGAACAGAATCTTGCTTTTAAAGTTCTTTTGTTGCTTGACAATGCACCAGCCCATCCTAAACATTTGGACAGCATTCATCCTAACATAACAGTGCATTTCCTGCCGCCTAACAGAACATCGCTGATTCAACCACTCGACCGGTGTGATCCACATTCAAGGCGTACGTATTTTTTTACGGCAAACTATCTCTCAGATGCTACAAGCAACAGACGATTTTGAAAATCCCAGGAGCTTACCAACGGTGAGGGAATGGTGGAAGTTGGAACACAAATGGCGATGGACATGGACCCAAGTTTAGAACGGAGTCAGCATTTCAGTCGTTCCCTGCCGTCAACCCTTCTTCCCTACAAGCAAATCTATGCTGAAAAACAAAATGCTGCCAAGCAAACAACCCTCACCACTTAATGCAAATCGCTGTAATCTTTCTGCTGCCGGCAGATCTAAGAGTTCTGTGAGTCTTCCTTCACCCCTTGTTGTGCTTGATATTATCCTGATGACCACAACCAACCATGTTATCTATGTAAAGCTGCCCAACACCACAACAACCACTCATCTCCCGGAGCGAACACACCGGCCACTGTTGGTGAGTACTGTACACCAGAGGATGTTAACTTTCTATGATTTATTACATTGAATATTACCTTAAAATTATTAAATATACTACAAATGTTGTCTTGTAGTTCTGCTTTTGTGTCGTATTGGCATAAAAATGCGAATAAGTTACAGATAAAACATATTTAGGAAGCCCTCTGGAACGCATCCCTATTTTCTCCATTTAAATAATTATTCACTTTATGCGATTTCACATTATGAGTCAACTTTGAGGAACGTATCCCTTGCATGTAACGAGGCTAGGGTGTATATAAATCTGAAAACTTTTAGTTTAGCATTGGATTGAAATTTGCTTTTTGCTTCTCAGCAATCTCATCAATTGAGGAAACTATTGTGATCTGTGGGGCTAATAAGTTTGCTAGTGTCTAATAAGTGTTGGAACCTTCCTCTGTTGATAAACTAGCTCTACCACTGCTTGAGGATCACTATATTTTGTTCTTTAACATTGTTGCCCTAACTTCTACAATGTTGTTTGTTTTAAAAGATATGTCCAACACTCCAAATAAAAACTAAAGACCAATTGTACTTCTGTCCTGAGTTCCCAATGTGTCCCATTAGTGCCATTCCTGCATTAAATTCACATATCCTTTATACATGCGCTGACCTATTCAGCTGTAAGGAATGTCTTCAGTTTTGTCTTGTTTTGTAAATCATTTTACCTAATCTCCTTCTCATTCCCAGAGATGGGTACTGAGAGCCTTTCTGGCACTGAGTCTCACTGCCACTGATTTGCTGACCTAGATATGTAGTTTCAACTGAACTGCAAGCATGCTACAAAAATGTTAAATGTAATCACATCACACCTTCTCTTCATGTAGCAGCCACTCACCTATGTTAATGGAGCAGTTTCTTTAACAGCAACAGGCATACACCGTGGGTCATAATATGGTTTAAGTGAGGCAGCACTACAGATCTATGTGAATTAATTATAAAGGATTTAGTACAGGTTTCCCTTTGGGTATCAATCCCTTGTTTTTGCTCCAACAGTAACAGCCCTGAACCCTACAGTCATAGCTCAGAATCTTGGGCACTTTGACATCAGCAACGCTGTACAATGTAGATGTCAAAGTATCTGAGACTTAAAGCATAGTAAAATGCCAATTTAAAGACTACCTTCTTGAGGGACAAATAGAAAGAGGAACACCCTCATTGTGGAGTGACCCTTGCCATCAGGAATGATTATTTATTTATTGGGATACATTGTGGAACAAGTCCTTCTGCCCCTTTGAGCTGTGCTGCCCAGAAATGCCCGACTTAATCCTAGCCTAATCACGGGATGATTTACAATGACCAATTAACTAACCAACCTGTAGGTCTTTGGACTCTGGGAGGAAACTGGATCACCCTGAGGAAACCCATGCGGTCCCTGGGAGAACATAGAAACTCCTTGCAATCAGCAGCAGGAATTGAACACAGGTCATCTATACTGTAATGCATTGTGCTAACTGATATGCTACTATGTTACCCTAGTCCAGTGACCTGTGATCTGGTCCTATGTCTTGGCAGGTCCCTCGGTGGGATTGGTAAACGCTTCTACTCTGACTGGAAAATTCCTGGTCTGAGCAAATTGATCCATTGTGGGAAAGGACATCACCCTCTATCAAGGCATGACCTGCTAAGAAAGAATGAGAATGCTAACTCCAATGGAGAACATCTCTTGACAAAGTTCTTAGAGTGAAGCCTTGTTGTAATGAATAACCAGTTTCACCAAATGGACAGGTCAAGCACTGACACAGATAGTTCAAAGGAAATCCAGCAGCCACACACAATGATACAATGATGTCCAATTGCATAGATAGAACCAATAAGACTGTGAAATATGATGCCATTATAAATAAGCAAGTTCCAAATGTAAGAAGCCTTTCGCCCATGTCCATCTTATGCTTTATAGGAATGTCTGTTATTCAGAATTGGGAGCAGAATGTCAAAAAGTTTAAGAGTCTACTAGAATCAAAGTTCTGTACAACTCCCCTGTCTTGTTCCACTTGCGGTCTTTGTAGAGATCTAGAACCTGAGTCTGACTTTTAAACTATAATCTTAAGTTAGTAGAAGGTCTGATATACCAGAAAGGCTGCAGTTTCAAAGGAGACCACAATGTTCTTTGTGCATCCTTGATGAAGCAACTGCATAGGTATTTGTTTGAACGAAAAAACTATTCAGAGCCCTTCCGACCTCACTAGATAGTCCTGGCACTTCATAGTCTTCATATCCCAGATATCCTTTGGTGTACTTGATTTACAGTGTTTTGACAAATATTGCCTTATGATCAGTAAAATAAGACCATATGGCGCGGGAGCAGAATTCAATCCATCGAGTCTCTTCCATCATTCTATCATGGCTGATTCAGTATCCCTCTCAACCCCATCCTTCTGCCTTCTCCCCGTAACCTTCAGTCCCCATTCTTGCTTTTATATTGAGGATGGGCAGTTGGTATACAAGTTGATGCAGTGTGTAGTGAGACTGTGAGGAAGGACAGGCAGATGATAAGGTAAAATTCTAGTCAGAGGTTTGAGTTGAAGTGTAACATGGGGACAAATTCAAAAAGGGTGATGAATACAGAACTGAAGATGTTATATTTGAATGCATGCAGTATACGGAATAAGTTCGATGAAGTTGTAGCTCAGTTAGAGACTGGTAGATATGACATTGTGGATGTAACGCTGAAGCTTTATAAGGCATTGGTCTGACAGCACTTGGAGTGTTATGAGCATTAGAGAGGGTTCAGAGGAGGTTCATGGCAATGATCCTGGGAATGAATAGGTTTAGCTATGAGGAGCGTTTGACGATTCTGGGCCTGTACTCACTGGAGTTTAGAAGAATGAGGGGTATCTCATTGAAACCAGCATCAATCAACTTTCCTTTGTCTCTCCTGCCTGTTCTTTCTTCATAGAATTCCAATAGATTTGTCAGACAAGATTTCCCCTTAAGGAAACAATGCTGACTTTAGCCTATTTTATCATGCTTAGATTAGATTATGAGGACACTCAGTCCTCATTTATTGTCATTTAGAAATACATGCATTAAATGATACAATGTTCCTCCAGAGTGATATCACAAAAAAAAACAGGACAAACCAAAGACTAACACTGACAAAACCACATAATTATAACATATAGTTACAGCAGTGCAAAACAATACCATAATTTGATAAAGAGCAGACCATGGGCACGGTATAAAAAAGTCTCAAAGCTCTGATCGACCCCCAACAGTCCCGATAGCAGACGGCAAAAGGGAGAAACTCTCCCTGCCATAAACCTCTAAGCGCCGACAACTGCCGATGCATTCGAAGCACCCAACCACAGCCGACTCTGGGACAATCCGAAAACTTTGAGCCTCCAACCAGCCCCTCCGATACAGCCTCTCGAGCACCATCCTCTGCCGAGCGCTTTGACCTCTCCCCGGCCGCCGAGCAACAAGCAAAGCCAAGGACTCGGGGCCTTCTCCTCTGGAGATTCTGGATCACACAGTAGCAGCGGCAGCGAAGCAGGCATTTCAGAAGTTTCTCCAGATGTTCCTCCGTGCCCTCACGTCTGTCTCCATCAAATCAGGATTGTGCACAGCACCCTACTTGTTCCTCCAAGTACTTTGAAATCTCATCCATAATAATGGATTTCCACATCTTTCCGACTACTGAAGTAAGGCTAACTGGCCTATAATTTCTTTCCTTTTGCTTCCCTCCCTTCTTAAAGAATCTAGTAATTCCTGGAAGATCATTACTAATGCCTCCATAATCTCTTCAGCTTCCTCTTTCAGAACTCTGAGGTGTTGCCCACCTGAACTCAGTGACTTATCTACCTTCAGACCTTTCAGCTTACCAAACACTTTCTTCTTAGTTATCACAACTACACTCAATTCTACCCACTGACAACTCTCAGATCTCTGGCATACTGCTAGTGTCTTCCACAGTGAAGATTGATACAAAATACTTATCAAGTTTGTCTGCCATTTCTTTGTCCTCCATTACTACCTCTCCAGTGTCATTTTCCAATAGTCTGATATCCAGTCTCTTCTCTCTTTTTCTCTTTACATATCTGAAAAAAACTTTTGTCATCATCTTTGTTATTATTAGCTACCTTTCCTTCATAGTTCATCTTTTCTCTCCTAATTGCCTTTTTAGTTGCCTTCTGTTGGTTTTTCAAAGTTTCCCAATCCTCTAACTTCCCACTAGGTTTTGCTATATTATATGCTTTCTCTCTTTTCTTTTATGCTGTCTTTGACTTCTCTGGTCACCCACATTTGCCTCTTCCTCCTTTTAGGACACTTCTTTTCTTTAAGGTGTATCTATCCCACACCTTTTGAATTACCCCTAGAAGCTCCCACCATTGCTGTTCTGCTGCCATCCTTGCTAGTGTCCACTTCCAATCAACTTTGGCCAGCTCTGTAATACCTCTGTAATTCCCTTTACCCCACTGTAATATTGATTTATGTAATTTTAGCTTCTCCCTCGCACACTGCAGGTTGAATTCTATCTTATTATGATCACTACTTCCAAAGGATTCTCTTAATTTCAGTTCCCTAATCAAATCTGGTTCATTCCACAATACCCAATCCAGAATTGCCTTCTCCCTAGTGGGCTGAACCACCAGCTGCTCAAAAGGCATTCTAAAATTCCCTGTCTTGGAATCCAGCATTAACTTTGGCCAGTTCCTCGCTCATGCCTCTGTATTTCCCTTTAGTCCTGTTATACTGATACACATGACTTTATCTTCTCCATCTCAAACTGCACTGTGAATTCTCATATTATGATCACTGCTTCACTGGGGTTCCTTTACCTTAAGCTCCCTAATCAAATCTGGTTCATTACACAACAGCCAATCCGGAAGTGCCTTTCCCCTAGAGGACTCAACCTACAAGATGCTCTGAAAAGCCATCTCCAAGGCATTTACAAATTCCCTCTCTTGGGATCCAGCACCAACCTGATCTCCCAAACTACCTGCTTATTGAAATCACCCATGACCATCATAACATTGCGCTTATTACATGCCTTTTCTATTTCCCCCTGAAATTTATATCCCACATCTTGGCAACTGTTCGTGGGCATCTATATAATTCCCACCAGAGTCTTTTATACCCCAGCAAATTCTTAGCTCTACCCACAAGGATTCTACCTCTTCTGGTCCAATGTCACCTCTTTCTAAGGATTTGATTTCATTTTCTACCAAAAGAGCTGCACTACCCCCCTGCCTACTTGCTAGTCCTTTGAATACAATGTATATTGCCACTGCTGCTTGTAAGGAGTTTGTATATTTTCCTCTGGGTACTCCAATTTCCTCCCACAGTCCAAAGACGTGCTGGTTGGTTGATTAATTGGTCATTGTAAATTGCCCCATGATTAGGCTCAGATTAAAATTGGGGGATTGCTGTGGGGTGTGGCTCCAAGGGCTGGAAGGGTTTATTCTTGGATGTTAGGCTCCCAGCTGTGACGTTGGTTCAGCTATGACTCAGTGATGCCACAATGTCATACCTGCCAATCCCTAACTGCACTAGAAGATCATACACAGTACCTTACTGCATATACGGTGTGCACTCAAATATAAAACCAGTCCTGTATTCATCACCCTTTTTGTTTTTAACTTCAACTCATCCCACTGACTGCAACTTTGCCATCTCACTACACACTGCATCTAGTTGTATACCAACTGCCCCTCCCACTCTGGCTCCCATCTCCCTGCCAAATTATTTTAAACTCTCCCCAGCAGCTCTAGCAAACCCGTTGCAAAGATATTGGTTTCCCGGATCCAGCACATTATCCTCCGCAACTTCCACCACCTTCAACAGGACCCCACCACTAAGCACATCTTTCCCACTCCTCCCCTGTCCGCTTTCTGCAGGGATCGGTCCCTCCGTGACTCCCTTATCCACACGTCCATCCCCACGGATCTCCCACCCGGCACTTATCCCTGTAAGCGTAAGTGCTACACCTGTCCCTACACCTCCTCTCTTGCAACCATTCAGGGCCCCAAACAGTCCTTCCAGGTGAGACAACACTTCACTTGTGAGTTTGTTGGGGTGATCTATTGCATCTGGTGCTCCCGGTTCGGCCTCCTCTACATCAGTGAAACCCGACGCAGATTGGGGGACTGCTTCGTTGAGCCCTCCACTCTGTCTGCCACAACAGACCGGATCTCCCGGTAGCCACCCACTTCAACTCTGCTTCCCACTCCCATTCAGATATGTCCATACATGGCCTCCTCTACTGCCATGATGAGGCTAAACTCAGGTTGGAGGAGCAACACCTCATATACAGTCTAGGTAGTCTCCAGCCCCTTGGTATGAACATAGAATCCTCCAACTTCTAGTAATTCCCTCCCCCTCCCTTCCTCTATCCCTATTTCACTGCCCCCTCCCCCAGCTCCCTCATTGTTCCGCCTCCTTCTTCTACCACCCATTGTTTTCAGGGCTATGACGTCAATGCTTCCCCTCCCCCACCCCTTTGTCTTTCAAATTACTGGTCTTTCAACTGAAGCTACAAGCATTCTTCAAATCCTTCCCCACCTTTCATTGTTCAGTCCTGACGAAGGGTTCCGGCCCAAAACGTCGACTCATCGTTTCTAACTGATGCTGCCCGACCTGCTGAGTTCATCCAGTGTACTGAAAGTGTTGCTTTGATCACAGCATCTGCAGATTATTTTGTGTTTACGATATTGGTTTCCCTCTAGTTCAGGTGTAACCCATTCTTTTTGTTACGTCATACATTCCCCTTGAGGTCCTGCTTTTCATCTTTCTACCTAACTCCCTATGTTCTCCCTTGAGATCCTCAACCTTTTTCTTACCTATGTCTTGGTAGTAATATGTACCACAACTTTCAGCTGTTCACCCTCCTCCTTTAGAATGCTGTGGATTCAATCTGAGGCATCCCTGTCTCTGGCACCTGGGAGGTAACATACCATCCAGGTGTCTCTTCCTCATCCACAGAATCTCCTGTCTGTAAAATCTGTAAATGGAAGAACTACTTGCCATGATTGGCATTCAACTTCTGATTTAATACACTGAATTTTGTAGCAAGCATTATGTATCAACAGTGAAGCCAACGTAGGATAATGAATAGACCGTAAGACAAAGGAGCAGAAGTCAGCCATTCGGCCCATCGAGTCTGATCCGCCATTTTATCATGAGCTGATCCATTCTCCCATTTAGTCCCAGTCCCCCACCTTCTCACCATAACCTTTGATGCCCTGGCTACTCAGATACCTATCAATCTCTGCCTTAAATACGCCCAATGACTTGGCCTCCATGCTGCCCGTGGCAACAAATTCCATAGATTCACCACCCTCTGACTAAAAAAATTTCTTCGCATTTCTGTTCTGAATGGGCGCCCTTCAATCCTTAAGTCATGCCCTCTCGTACTAGATTCCCCCATCATGGGAAGCAACTTTGCCACATCCATTCTATCCATGCCTTTCAACATTCGAAATGTTTCTCTGAGGTCTCCCCTCATTCTTCTAAACTCCAAGGAGTACAGTCCAAGAGCGGACAAATGTTCCTCATATATTAACCCTCTCATTCCCGGAATCATTCTAGTGAATCTTCTCTGTACCCTGTCCAACATCAGCACATCCTTTCCTAAATATGACCAAAACTGCCCACAGTACTCCAAGTGAGGTCTCACCAGCGCCTTATAGAGCCTCAACATCACATCACTGCTCCTCTACTCTATTCCTCTAGAAATGAATGCCAACATTGCATTTGCCTTCTTCACCACCGACTCAACCTGGAGGTTAAACTTAAGGGTATCCTGCACGAGGACTCCCAAGTCCTGTTGCATCTCAGAACTTTGAATTCTTTCCCCACTTAAATAATAGTCTGCCCGTTTATTTTTTCTGCCAAAGTGCATAACCATACACTTTCCAACATTGTATTTCATTTGCCACTTCTCTGCCCATTCTTCCAACCTATCCAAGTCTCTCTGCAGACTCTCCGTTTCCTCAGCACTACCGGCCCCTCCACCTATCTTCGTATCGTCAGCAAACTTAGCCACAAAGCCATCTATTCCATAATCCAAATCATTGATGTACAATGTAAAAAGAAGCGGCCCCAACACGGACCCCTGTGGAACACCACTGGTAACTGGCAGCCAACCAGAATAGGATCCCTTTATTCCCACTCTCTGTTTCCTGCCAATCCACGTATATAACTTTCCCATAATTCCATGGGCTCTTATCTTGTTAAGCAGCCTCATGTGTGGCACCTTGTCAAAGGCCTTCTGAAAATCCAAATATACAACATCCACTGCATCTCCCTTGTTTAGCCTACTTGTAATTTCCTCAAAAAATTGTAATAGGTTTGTCAGGCAGGATTTTCCTTTAAGGAATCCATGCTGAATTCTGCCTATCTTGTCATATGCCTCCAGGTACTCTGTAACCTCATCCTTGACAATCGACTCCAACAACTTCCCAACCACCGATGTCAAGCTAACAAGTCTATAATTTCCTGTTTGCTTCCTTGCCCCCTTCTTAAATAGTGGAGTGACATTTGCAATCTTTCAGTCCTCTGGAACCATGCCAGAATCTATCGACTTTTGAAAGATCATCGCTAATGCCTCCGCGATCTCCACAGCTACTTCCGTCAGAATATGAGGGTGCATTCAATCTGGTCCGGGAGATTTATCTAATTTTAGACTACTCAGCTTCGTAAGTACTTTCCCTGTCGTAATTGTAACTGTGCACACTTCTCTTCCCTGCCACCCTTGAGTGCCTGGTATACTGCTGATATCTTCCTCAGTGAAGACTGATGCAAAATACTCATGCAGTTCCTCCGCCATCTCCTTATCTCCCATTACAATTTCTCCAGCATCATTTTTTATCGGTCCTATATCTACTCTCACCTGTCTTTTACTCTTTATATACTTGAAAAAGCTTTTAGTATCCTCTTTGATATTATTTGCTAGCTTCCTTTCATAGTTAATCTTTTCCCTCTTAATGACCTTCTTAGTTTCCTTTTGTAAGCTTTTAAAAACTTCCCAATCCTCTGTCTTCCCACTAATTTTTGCTTCCTTGTATGCCCTCTCCTTTGCTTTAACTTTGACTTCGACTTCTCTTGTCAACCACGGTTGCATCCTTTTTCCATTCGAAAATTTCTTCTTTTTTGGAATATACCTGTCTTGCACATTCCTCATTTCTCGCATAAACTCCAGCCACTGCTGCTCTGCCGTCTTTCCCGTCAGTGTCCCTTTCCAGTCAACTTTGGCCAGTTCCTCTCTCATGCCACTGTAATTTCCTTTACCCCAGTGAAATACCGACACATCAGATTTCAGTTTCTCTTTTTCTAATTTCACAGTGAACTCAATCATGTTATGATCATTGCCTCCTAAGGGTTCCTTCACCTCAATCTCTCCAATCACCTCCGGTTCATTACACAATACCCAATCCAGTACAGCCGATCCCCTAGTGGGCTCAACAACAAGCTGTTCTAAAGCGCCATCTCGCAGGTATTCTACAAATTCTCTCTCGAGATCCAGTGCCACCCTGATTTTCCTAATCCACTTGCATGTTAAAATCCCCCAGAATTATCATAACATTGCCCTTCTGACAAGCCTGTTCTATTTCCTGTTGTAATTTGTAGTCCACATCCCTGTAGCTGTTTGGAGGCCTATAAGTAACTGCAATCAGGGTCCTTTTACCCCTGCAATTTCTTAGCTCAACCCATAAAGATTCTGCACCTTCTGATCCTATATCACCTCTTTCTAATGATTTAATATAATTTCTTACCAATAAAACCACGCCTCCCCCTCTGCCTCCCTTCCCATCTTCCCGATACACCGTGTATCCTTGGATGTTCAGCTCCCAGAGACATGCATCCTTTAGCCAGGTCTCAGTGATGGCCACAATATCATACCTGCCAATCTGTAGCTGTACAACAAGATCATCCACCTTATTCCTTATGCTGTGTGCATTTAAGTATAACACCTTAAGACCAGTATTTGATACTTTTTGCTTTGATTTCACTGCAACTTTATTGCACTGCAACTCATCCCAATGGCTACAAATTTGCCCCATCACCTGCCTGTCTTTCCTGACATCTTTACTGCTCACTATCTTAGATGTATTTCTGTTTTCCCCTTCCTCTGCTCTATCATTCCCATTCCCATCCCCCTGCCAAATTAGTTTAAACCCTCCCTATCAGCTCTATTAAACATTCGCGCCAGGATATTGGTCCCCTTCGGGTTCAGGTGTAACCCGTCCATTTTGAACAGGTCATACTTCCCCCAGAAGAGATCCCAATTATCCAAGAATCTGAAGCCCTGCCCCCTACACCAGTCTCTCAGCCACGCATTCATCTGCCTGATCCTACTATTCTTGCCCTCACTGGCACGTGGCACTGGTAGCAATCCTGGGATTACTACCCTGGAGGTCCTGCTTCTCAGCTTCCTTCCTAACTCCCAGAAATCTCTCTTCAGGACCTCTTCCTTTGTGCTATCTAAGTCATTGGTACCAACATGTACCAAGACAACTGGCTGCTCACCCTCCCCCTTCAGAATATTCTGGACCCGATCCGAGACATCCCGTACCCTGGCACCTGGGAGGCAACACACCATGTGGGTGTCTCTAACAGGCTCACAGAATCTCCTGTCTGTTCCCCTGACTATGGAATCCCCTATGACTACAGCATTCCTCTTCTCCCTCCTTCCCTCCTGCACAACAGCGTCAGGCTCAGTGCCAGAGACCCGGTCACCGTGGGCATCCCCTGTCAGGTCATCCACCTCAACAGAATCTAGAACAAGATATTTGTTGCTAAGGGGGACAGCCACAGGTGTGCTCTCCACGATCCGGGCATTCCCCTTCCTTCTCTTGACAGTGACCCAGCTTTCTGACCCCTGTAGCCTAGGGATGACTACCTCCCTGTAGCTCCTGTCTATCACCTCTTCACTTTCCCTGATAAGCAGTAGGTCATCAAGCTGCAGCTGCAGATCCCTAACACGGTCTCTGAGGAGCTGCATCTCGGTGCACCTGGCGCAGATGTGGCCATCAGGGAGGCTGGAGGTCTCCCAGGATTCCCACATCTGACACCCTGAACAAAGCACTAACCCTGCAGGCATGCTATCTAATTCTACAGGAATGAAACAGGAAAAATAAGTCTACTCACCCACTTACCTTGCCAAACATACAAACTTTTTAAACCATTATCTCGTACCGTTAGCTGTGAGAGCCCTGCTGTTCCTGTCTGTCCGGGCAGATTCGCGAGGGGGGAGAGAAAAAAAAGAGTTGGTGCTTCGCTCTCGCCTCTTCCCGTTTACCGTCGAAGCTCGTTGAAGCCAAAGCCCTACACTCTGCTACTGCTCACTCCGCTGCCCGCTGTACAGGGTGGCCTCCTTTTTAAACTCTCTGCGCTCTCCTGTTACGTCACGCGCCTGCGCAGTCTCGTTCTTTTTGCACTGGAAGAAGTTCTTAAAAAAAACTGCCTTCCTTCAGAATTTAGCACCCACACCGCTCTGTATTCCCGATCCAAATGAAAGCCGTTGGAAGCAGCCTTCCTTTTTAAACTCTCCACGCTGTCCTGTTATGTCATGCGCCTGCGCAGTCTCGTCCTTCTTGTACTCGAAGAAATTTTTTTAAAAACTGCCTTCCTTCAGAATTCAGCTCCCATGCCGCTCTGTAGTCCCGATCCAAAAAACATTCAGAGTAGTGACATCCAGATCTGAACAAGGCTTCACCATATTCTCTTCTTCAGAACACCCATGCTGTAATGTCAGCTTGGAGCCTAAGAACTGACTGAGCAGATTCTTCTAGTGGCTTGCAGGAGAAAAGGTCTGGATTCAATGTAAGGTAATTTTCATGAAATTATGAACATCTCCAGTTTGGCTGCAATGAGCAGTGGCATTAATTGATTGAATCTGACTGTTCCTGAGGAAATCTGCTGTTAACTAAAGAAGTATTTGACAATTATTTCATTGGAGAGCAGGGTATGAGAGCCTTATGAAGTTCTTTCTGGGATCAAGCTCAACCCCATGCCTGGCAAAGTGTACCCTTTGAGGAAGCCTAGCCTTGGGCTGCTGCAACTGAGGCTGTGGATTTGGTTTTCTCTTACCCTGTTTATTCATTTCCATAGATGCTGCCTGACCTGCTGAGTTCCTCCAGCATTTTGAATGTATTGCTTTGGATTTCCATCATCTGCAGAATCTCTTGTGTTTGCAGTTTAATCTAATAGCTACATGAGTGTACTTTATGAGTGCCTACGTATCAAGGAAGTTTCAAATGGCATAAAATCCCTAAACACCCTATCTACCTTCTGCACTGGGATGAAAATGAAGTAGATGAACTCTCCATTTCTGGAATGGAGAGTAAAAGTAACCTCCTAATGTAACAGAGAATAGGAAGAGAATTGATGCTGAGGCCTGAAATCTGAGTAATGGCGACCTTGATTTCAACCACAAGAAACCTTGAACCTTGTGTGCCAACTTGCACTTGAGTTTCAGTGGACATCAGACATTACATTAGGGACATATAAGAAACTCTTAGATAGGAACATGGATGCCTGCAAGAAAATGAATCCCAGGCTAAAATATGGTGATGTATACATGTACTTTGATAATAAATTTATATTGAACTTTGAAATTTGGATGTTAGAAAAATGGAGGGCTATGAAGGAGGGGAGGGTTAGATTGATCTTAGAGTAGCGTAAGAAGTTGACGCAACATAGTGGGCCAAAGAGCTTGTACTGTGCTCTAATGTTCTATGCATATCATGGAGGTGTAATCTGTGTGGACTTTGCTCATCTCAGAAGCCCAAAGGGTGTGTGTAGCTCTCTGCAAGCCCTGAATGGATAAGGCCTTGGTAATGATCCTTTCCAATCCCCCTTTCAAGAGGGCCCTAAGGGTATTGTGCAGCCTCTGAGGCCTGTGGTGCACTCCATGCCATGCCTCAGGAGGAACGACAGATATGGGCAAAGTGACCACCAGAAATCACTTTTGCTTTTGGAAATGAGTTGGAAGATATCGGAAGACTCAGTTTCCAAAGTGAGCAGTGTGCAAAGAAGGCAGACAGACTGCATAACAGTTAAGCTATGGAAGTGGAATTAGTGCAGGGTTTCCCAGCCGTTTTTGTGCCTTGGAGCCTTATCATTAACAGAGGGATGGTGGACCCCAGTTTAGGACCCCCTGAATTAGTGTGATATCCCTTTAGATAATATTAGGTGTAGAAGATGATGAGGGGCATTGATCATGTGGATAGCCAGAGGCTTTTTCCCAGGGCTGAAATAGCTAACACAAGGGGGCATAGTTTTAAGGTGCTTTGTAATAGGGGATGCCAGGGGTAAGTTTTTCCACACACCGAGTGATGGGTGCGTGGAATGCACTGGCAACAGTGGTGGGGGAAGTGGATACAATAGGGTCTTTTAACAGTCTCTTAGATAGGTACATGGAGCTTAGAAAAATAGAGGGCTATGTGCTAGGGAAATTCTAGGCAATCTATAAGGTAGGTTACGTGGTCAGCACAACATTGTGGACCGAAGGGCCCGTAATATACTGTAAATTTCTGTGTCCTAATATTGCCACACAGCAGTCAGCATTCAAGAAAGTTGGTTGTTCTGTGAGCTATCAACACCTGTCATTGTTCAGACCAATGTCATTGAAAATCTTACTGATGACGGATTTAGGATATTAACTACTGTTGATATCATCTGAACTCATTTCATACAAGAAGGCGTGTCAACGAATATGAAAATCCTGCAGAAAGCAATGGTTATTTTATGAACAGCCACTAAAACATCAATTAATGTGCCAAAAATACTCTATGTAAATCATGTAAATTAAGTTTTATTCATCATTGGCTGTAAATGAAGTAATGTCATCCTCATAAACTACAAAGCCTATTATTTTTGTATCTCATGGAGTTACTGCTCACTAATCAGTGTGAATGAAGTTGTTCATAAAATGCTTTACTCCAGGTTAGCAAGATGTTGTTGTCATGTGTATGATTTAAACTGGAGCAAAAGAGCTTGTAAACATTTATAAAAAGGAACCCTCATAAACAAAAGTACGTTTGTAGATTGATTAACATGATAGTGAAACAGGAATCTTCCTTCCTCAGATACAGCTCTCTAGATGTACTTCACATAGAAGTATTATGGCTGTCAAAAGAGGTTATTATCTCACTTATGTGAATTGGGTTCAAATCTGTGTTCACCTCTGTTTTAAAATGCAAATATAGCTTGCTGTGCACACTTTGTCTATATTCTAATTACTTTTAAATACCAGCAGCTATCACTGATTGCATAATTCATTACTGGAAGTATAAACACCCTGAAGTCCAGAAGTCAAGTTTAAATGAGGGGTGACAAGGGGAGCCAGGTGCAAGTATTTTACTCAATCAAAAGACTGAGTTAACCTTGAAACAATAAATTTGTGATCATTTGGAGTTTATTTCTACTGTGCAAGCAAACTAGAAACTGGTGTGTCCAATTACCATAACCATTTTAATATACTGTAATTAAAATTTGCAAAGGTCAATTTTACTTTTTAATGCAAAGGACATGATTGAAAATGGATATTCAGATATCCCAATTTACAGCTATTGAGAAATGGAAGGTAATGGATCAACAGAGTGATGGACAGACAGGCTGTAGGTGTTCATTGTTGAAGGAGAATGTATCTAATTTGTTAAATAGAGTTGTAGAGTTATAGAGAAGTACAGCACAGAAACAGGTCCTTCAGCCCATCTAGTACATGCTGAACCATTTAAACTGCCTACTCCCATCGATCTGCACCGGGACCACAGCCCTCTACAACCCCTACCAACCATGTACTTATCCAAACTTCTCTTAAACATTGAAATCAAGCTCACATGCACCACTTGTGCTGGCAGATCATTCCACACTCTCATGACCCTCTGAGTGAGGACGCTTCCCCTCATTCCCCTTAAACTTTTCATCTTTTACCCTTAACCCATGACCTCTGGTTGTAGTCCCACACAACGTCAGTGGAAAAAGCCTGTTTGCATTTACCTGATCTATATCCCTCATAATTTTGTATACCTCTATCAAATCTCTCCTCAATGTTCTATGTTTCAAGGAATAAAGTCCTAACCTATTTAATCTTTCCTTATAACTCAAGTCCTCCAGACCTGGAAAAATCGTTAATTTTCTTGGTATGCTTTCAAACTTATTTACATCTTTCATGAAAATTCATGAAAAGTTACCACAAATTGCTGATGAATTTTCATTGTGACTTGTAACCGCTTTGTGGTGTTGAAATCAAACCTCATTGGGAATTAGTAGCTGCTGTTTAAATTTCTGGGCTAGTAATTTTTTAAAGTGGAATTTGGACAAGGCTAGGAATGAAGATTGTTCGCAACAGGAGTGTGCTAGGGAGAAATGACCAAAGGAGAAGGTAGCAGCATAGCAGCTGAACCTCTGAAGACTACACATACTTAACAGATTTCAGAAGCAAAGGCTCATTGTCTGTCCCTCCTTGAGGGAGTAGTATATCTGAGATGGCTATGCCAGATGGGTGCTGATATCTGCATCTTATAACCATATAACCATATAACAATTACAGCACGGAAACAGGCCATCTTGGCCCTTCTAGTCCGTGCCGAACTCTTACTCTCACCTAGTCCCACCGACCTGCACTCAGCCCATAACCCTCCATTCCTTTCCTGTCCATATAGCTATCCAATTTAACTTTAAATGACAACTTCTAACCTGCCTCAACCACTTCTGCTGGAAGCTCGTTCCACACAGCTACCACACTCTGAATAAAGAAGTTCCCCCTCATGTTACCCCTAAACTTTTGCCCTTTAACTCTCAACTCATGTCTTCTTGTTTGAATCTCCCCCACTCGCAATGGAAAATGCCTATCCATGTCAACTCTATCTATCCCCCTCATAATTTTAAATACCTCTATCAAGTCCCCCCTCAACCTTCTATGCTCCAAAGAATAAAGACCCAACTTGTTCAACCTTTCTCTGTAACTTAGGAGATGAAACCCAGGTAACATTCTAGTAAATCTTCTCCGTACTCCCTCAATTTTGTTGCCATCCTTCCTATAATTCAGTGACCAGAACTGTGCACAATACTTCAAATTTAGCCTTACCAATGCCTTGTACAATTTCAACATTACATCCCAACTCCTATATTCAATGCTCTGATTTATAAAGGCCAGCATACCAAAAGCTTTCTTCACCACCCTATCCACATGAGATTCCACCTTCAGGGAACTATGCACCATTATTCCTAGATCCCTCTGTTCTACTGCATTCTTCAATGCCCTACCGTTTTCCATGTATGTCCTATTTTGATTAGCCCACCAAAATGTAGTACCTCACATTTATCAGCATTAAACTCCATCTGCCATCTTTCAGCCCACTCTTCTAACTGGCCTAAATCTCTCTGCAAGCTTTGAAAACCTACTTCATTATCCACAACTCCACTTATCTTAGTATCATCTGCATACTTACTAATCCAATTTTCCACCCCATCATCCAGATCATTAACATATATGACAAACAACATTGGACCCAGTACAGATCCCTGAGTCACACCACTAGACCCCGGCCTCCAATCTGACAAACAGTTATCTACCACTAGTCTCTGGCATCTCCCATCCAGCTACTGCTGAACCCATTTTACTACTTCGATATTAATACCTAACGACTGAACCTTCCTAACTAACCTTCTGTGTGGAACCTTGTCAAAGGCCTTACTGAAGTCCATATAGACAACATCCACCGCTTTACCCTCTTCCCTGAAGAAGGCTAGCTTCTCACTGACCTGGCAGTCATTAGTCAACAGTAGAAAACAAATCACCATCTATTATAATTCCTTTCTTCTATGCCACTACCAGAGACATAATGAGGGTTAGCCAGCTGTGTGCACCAGTTGTCTTGGTCTATATTTTTAGTATCTACTAAATATAAGGAGCTGTTGTTCACCATTCAAAATAGGAGTATGCAGCATGCAGTGATGAAGAAAACTTAAGTAGACTTCATTGACTTTGCAGGGATAGTCACAAAGATGTACAGGGTACTATGAGTGAGTGAAGAAAACAGCAGAGACATGCAGATGCTTTAAAAAAAGAGTTTCTACCTTCATTTCTCTGACCAGGTTGCTATCTACGTCTGCCCTACTACTACCTAGGATAGTGGCCAGACGTCCTACACAATTATTCCAAAATTCTGCGAGCTCAAGCCTTTCATCATTTGGACCTTTGTGAAGAAAATACCTGTGGACATCGTACAATTTTTGCTCCTTTCTACCTTGTTCCATTCACTGATGGCACATACTAAGTGAAACATATTAAGGTTGGAGTTCATGCAACTGGCAAAATCTCTAAGAATCTAGAAAAACGGAAATAATGAAGTTCGTTCATCCATTTCATCCTGTTCACCATCCATTCCTTTTGCATATGATTAATTTTTAATTAATTGATAAAAAGCTTAAGCATTTATAAAACAAATAGGAATGGTCAATACTGCCTTTAACTTAAGCAAATGTTTGTATATAAATATAAATAGTATTTAATTCTTCTAGTTGTTATTAAATAATAAAATAATTTTGCATTATAGAAACTTTCAAGGACAGTGTCATATACACATTTTATCAAACTGAACATATTAATTCAATTGAATTACAACAAAATCTACCGGCTGTAAATACAGCTGGTTAATATGGATGGATACTACCTTTTTATTCAATATCTGATTTAAGTATTTCAAATCCTTTCTTCGCTTACATAAGATTTTAAGGTTATACACTGTCATTGGATTTCTTGTTCAATATTACTTTTCAATCCTTTGATTTTGCTTGCTCTGTTTAAGAACATAAGAAATAGGTGAAGGAGGATAGGATTAGATGGAAAAGCTACAGACCTGGGCCTCTGTACCTACCTCTGCAACTGGATCCTCGACTTCCTAACCGGAAAACTACAATCTGTGTGGATTAGAAATACATCTCTGCCTCACTCACAATCAACGCTGGCGCACCTTCAGGATGTGTCCTTAGCCCACTGCTCTACTCTCTCTATACCCATGATTGTGTGGCTAGACATAGCTCAGATACCATCTATAAATTTGCTGATGGTACAACGATTTTTGGCAGAATCTCAGGTGGTGACGAGAGGGCATATAGGAGCGAGATATACCAGTTAGATTAATGTTGGCGCAACAACGGACTTGCATTCAATGTCAGTAAAACCAAGTAGCTGATTGTGGACTTCAGAAAGGGTAAGATGAGGGAACACCCACCAGTCCTCATCGAGGGATCAGAAGTGGAGAGAGTGAGCAGTTTCAAGCTCTTGGGTGTTAATATCCCTGAGGACCTAACCTGATCCCAACACACTGAGGCAGTAGCAAAGAAGGCAAGATAGTAGCTATATTTCATTAGGAGTTTGATAAGATTTGATTTGTCACCTAAAACACTTGCAAATTCTTGCAGATGTACCTTGGAGAGCAGTCTGACTGGCTGCATCATCATCTGGTATGGGGGGCTGGTGCTGGTGGCTACTGCACAGGATTAAAGTGAGCTGCAGAGAGTTATTAAATTGGTTAGCTCCATCACGGACACTAGCCTCCACAGTATCCATGACATCTTCAAGGAGCGATGCCTCAAAAAGGCGGTGTCCATCATTAAGGACTCCCACCGCACAGGACATACTCTCTTCTCATTGTTACCTTCAGGAGGGAGGTACAGAAGCCTGTAGGCACACACTCAGCAATTCCTGAACAGCTTCTTCCCTCTGCTATATATATATACAGTGGTATGCAAAAGTTTGGGCACCCCTGGTAAAAATTTCCGTTACTGTGAATAGCTGAGCGAGTAAACGATGACCTGATTTATACTTTATTGTCGCCAAACTATCGATACTAGAATGTACAATCATCATAGCAACATTTGATTCTGTGCTTCCCACTCCCTGGATTACAAATCAATAGTAAATATTAAAAATTTAAATTATAAATCATAAATAGAAAATAGAAAATTAGAAAGTAAGGTAGTGCAAAAAAACTGAGATACTGGTCCGGATATTTGGAGGGTACGAAGGCATAAAGTTAAAGATGACACATTTCTTTAATATTTTAAGCAAGGTTGCTTTTTTATTTCCATCTTTTATGGTTTCAAAATAACAAAAAAGGAAAAGGGCCCGAAGCAAAAGTTTGGGCACCCTGCATGGTCATTACTTAGTAACACCCCCTTTGGCAAGTATCACAGCTTGGAAATGCTTTCTGGAACCAGCTAAGTGTCTTTCAATTCTTGTCTGGGGGATTTTTGCCCATTCTTCCTTGCAAAAGGCTTCTAGTTCTGTGAGATTCTTGGGCCGTCTTGCATGCACTGCTCTTTTGAGGTTTATCTACAGATTCTCGATGATGTTTAGGTCGGGGGACTGTGAGGGCCATGGCAAAACCCTCAGCGCCTCTTGAGGTAGTCCATTGTGGATTTTGAGGTGCATTTAGGATCATTATCCTGTTGTAGAAGCCATCCTCTTTTCACCTTCAGCTTTTTTACAGACGGTGTGATGTTTGCTTCCAGAATTTGCTGGTATTTAATTGAATTCATTCTTCCCTCTACCAGTGAAATATTCCCCGTGTTTCTAGCAATCCTATGAGCAGTTCTCTCAGAAAGTTTTCTTGGTCTTCCAGACCTCAACTTGGCCCCCACCATTCCTGTTAACTGACATTTCTTAATTACATTACAAACTGAGGAACCGGGTACCTGAAAACACTTTTCTATCTTCTTATAGCCTTCTCTTGCTTTGTGGGCATCATTTATTTTAATTTTCAGAGTGCTTAGAGGAGCCCATGGCTGCTGATTGTTGGGACAAGGTTTGAGGAGTCAGGGTATTTATAAAGCTTTGAAATTTGCATCACCTGGCCTTTCCTAATGATGACTGTGAACAAGCCATAGCCCTAACAAACTAATTAAGGTCTGAGACCTTGGTAAAAGTTGTCTGAGAGCTCAAATCTCTAGGGGTGCCCAAACTTTTGCATGGTGCTCCTTTTTTTCACTCTAAAATTGTACAAAACAAAAATAATACACTAATCTTGCTTAAGTGTTGAAAAGAATGTTTAATCTTTAACTTTATGACTTTTGGAGATCAGTTCATCTTCTACTCACTTAACTAGTCACAGTAATAGAAATTTTGACTATGGGTGCCCAAACTTTTGCATGCCACTGTATATAATCTACGTATACATATACGTACTAAGCATACAAAATTATGAGAAGTGTAGTTGGGGTAAATGCAAGCAGGCTTTTTCCACTGAGGTTGAGTGGGACTCCAACCGGAGGTCATGAGTTAAGGGTGAAAGGCAAGGAGTTTATGGGGAACATGAGGGGGAAATTCTTCACTCAGAGGGTTGTGGGAGTGTGGAATGAGCTGTTAGTACAATTGGTCCGTGTGAGCTCGATTTCAATGTTTAAGAAAAGTTTGGATAGGTAAGTGGATGGCAGGAGTTTTGAGGGCTCTGGTCCTGGTGCAGGTTGACGAGATTAGGCAGGTAGTTAAATGGCTTTAGCTTGGACTTGATGGGCCGTCTTTCTGTTTCTCTCTCAGGCTCTCATTCTATATAAATATATATATTCCATCTTGTGGAATATCTGAAGACCATTTCCCAAACCCTTTATCACACACTCAGTGACCACTATATTAAATATCTCCTGTACCTAATAAAGTGGCCACTGAGTGTATGTTCATGCCTGCTGTTGCATCTTGAAGTCCATCCACTTTAAGGTTCGATGTGTTGTGTATTCAGTGATGCTCTTCTGCCCACCACTGTTGTAACGCAAAAATGAATTATTTGAGTTACTGTCACCTTCCTGCCAGCTTGAACTATTCTGGCTATTCTCCTCTGACCTCTCTCATTAATGAGGTATTTTATTTTCACCCACAGAACTTCTGCTAACTAGATTTTTTTGTTGTTTACACAATTCTCTGTAAACTCTAGAAACTGTTGTGCATGGAAATCCCAGGAGGTCAGCAGTTTCTGAGATATTCCAGCCATCACCTCTGGCACGAGCAATCATTGCACGGTCAAAGTCACTTAGAATACATTTACTTCCCCACTCTGATGTTTGGTCTGAACAGCAACTGAACCCCTTGACCATGTCTGCATGCTTCTATGCATTGAACTGCTGCCACATGATTGGCAGGTGTACAGGGTATACTTAATAAAATGGCCACTGATGTATAAATGATACAATGACTAGCGGTGACTTCAGAAAAACATCTTTTGTAACTATATTTCATGCCAGGCTTTGAACTCACAGAGAAAATATTTAGTTTTATATTCAGTGGTACAGTTCACCTTAAAATAATTATAATGTGTTTCTGTTTCACATGGTGCAAGAAAACATGAACCAAGAAAATGTCAGGATTACATCAAAAATCAAAATCCATGTTCAGTCTAACTTGTGATGGATTTCTTTCATCTTGTTTATTTTGTGGAAGTGCCCCCTTATTTTACATTCTTACCAACAGGAAAGGTATTTCCAGAATATCTAACTCATTTCTACAGGTGTTCTGTTGAAATCATCTTGCCTGGTTGCACCCTGGTCTGGTCTGGCAATTCAAATGTGTGCAGGAACATAATGAACTGCTTCGAGTGCTGGGCTCTGCACAATGCATCATGGGCATGACCTTCCCCACCATTGGTAGTATCTACAGGAGGTACAACATCTATCATCAAAGATCCCTAATATCTGGCCCATGCATCTTTTTGTATCTACCACACGCAGGATGTACGAATGCCTGAAGTCCCACACCATCAAATTCAAGAACATTTACCTGCCTTCAACCATTCAGTTCTTGAACCAATCGGCAAAGCCCTATCACTACAGTCTAGCAACACTGAACGCTTTGACCACCTTACATTAAACTGGACATCTTTTTTGTTCTAATTGGGTTTTCTCGTAGGAACTTGGGTAGGATTTATGTTTAATTTATGTTTCTCTTGTGAATGCTGCTTATGTGATGCTGAGTCTCAACATAGACAAGACTAAAGAGGGTGATTGTGGACTTCAGTAGGGTGCAGGATGACCACTCCCTACTGCACATCATTGGTCTCTCCGTATAGAGAGTCGAGAGCCCAGGTTTCTTGGTGTGCACTGCACCTAACCTGGTCCCTCAGTCACTGCTTTAGTAAAGAGAGCACAGCAGTGACTCCACTTCCTGATGAGACTGAGGCAAGCGAGGCTTCCCCTCCCATTCTCATCACCATCGAGAGTATCCTGACCAGCAGCATCACTGTCCAGTATGGGAATTGCAAGACTCTGCAACAAATAGTGAGGACTGCTGAAAACATCACCCAGCATATATATATACACCATGTCAGAACACCCTGCCAAACCACCACCTGGCCATTTGCCAATTCACAGACACACTGCCATTGTCACAATGGGGGTGCTGGGAACAGACCCAAATGCAAGACACAGACACTGAAGTACAAGGAACAGGACTTGACTAGAGTAGGGACGTGACAGGATTCAGGCAAGGAGCAGGGACAAGAATGCAGAGTTGGGCTAGAGAAAGCGGGACCAGGACTAGGAACCATGGACTAGGACACAAGGCTTGGACTCCGAGCCCGAGACTGGACAAGGACCCAGAACCTGGGTCTTGCCTCAGGCTCGGACCCCAGAACCAGGCAAGGACATGACATGGCTTGAGGCTGGGGTCTTGAGCTTGGCTTGGGATCCTCGAGGCTTGGGGTCTTGGGTCTTGACCTTGGCTTGGGATTCTTGAGGCTTGGGGTCTTGGGTCTTGAGCTTGGCTGCAGGCTGGGGTCTTGGGTCTTGAGCTTGGCTAGGGATCCTCAAGGCTTTGGTTCTTGGAGCTTGGCTTGGGATCCTCGAGGCTTGGGTTCTTGGAGCTTGGCTTGGGATCCTCGAGGCTTGGGTTCTAGGAGCTTGGCTTGGGATCCTCGAGGCTTGGGTTCTAGGAGCTTGGCTTGGGATCCTCGAGGCTTGGGTTCTAGGAGCTTGGCTTGGGATCCTCGAGGCTTGGGTTCTAGGAGCTTGGCTTGGGATCCTCGAGGCTTGGGTTCTAGGAGCTTGGCTTGGGATCCTCGAGGCTTGGGTTCTAGGAGCTTGGCTTGGGATCCTCGAGGCTTGGGTTCTAGGAGCTTGGCTTGGGATCCTCGAGGCTTGGGTTCTAGGAGCTTGGCTTGGGATCCTCGAGGCTTGGGGTCTTGGGTCTTGAAATGTGGAGGCCGATAACTCAGAGACTGGAGCTAAGAGACAGACTGGGAACTGAACATCAACATAGAGCCAGGACTTGTCCTTCAACAAGCCAGGACTCAACTTCATCTCCACACCAAGGTGGGACAGGTCTCTCCATCAAGTAACAGCAGAACAGCCAGACTTACCCAACAGAGGCAAGGACAAGAAGAGACAAACACCAAAGAACAACAGACAGTTCCATCTCTGCTCCAGGGAAGCTCTGAGTCTCAGTTTGGCCAGCAACCTCAGCTGGCTACAGAAACAGCCAGATCCCTACCTAGCTTGGAGTGTCTGGCAGCCACTCAGCTGGCCCAGGAAACAGCCAAATCCATACCACAAAGACCACTCTGACGAGTGGCAACAAGACTCCATGAAGCAGTGGTACTCTAACCAGACCTAGAGATCACAAATGGTTTCACTAGCCTTCCATCAGCAAGTTGCTCTAAGGGGGACTGACAAACCCACAGCCCACACTCAATCCCAAGGCTACTTATATTGCAAGTCCAAAAATGGGAATCAGGTGCCTATGATTAATTCAAACAAGGGACAGCTGGAAGACCCGGAGTCCTGAGTCCACAGACCAGACCATGACCCGGAATGCGGACTTCACAGACCGGACCCTGACACCATAGTTTTAAGGTGCTTGGAGATGGGTACCGAGGGAATGTCAGGGGTAAGTTTTTCACACAGAGAGTGATGGGTGCATGGAATGGGCTGCTGGTGGCGGTGGTGGAAGAGGTTACAATAGGGTCTCTTAAGAGCCTCTTAGATAGGTACATGGAGCTTAAAAAAATAGAGGGCTATGCGTTTGGGAAATTCTAGGCAGCTTCTAGATTAGATTACATGGACAGGACAACATTGTGGGCTGAAGGGCCTGTAATGTGCTGTAGATTTCTATGTTCTATGTCATCCTGCACTAGTTGCTTTTCACCTTCTTTTGCTGCTGTTTCACATGTTTATACAACTACTTTTATTTTATGATTGTGCTAGTAACCTCATACTGTCTTACATAAACCTGCACCTCACACATGATGTCAACCTGTCAATCTTCAGGCTATGGCACTCAGGGTCCTGTGCTAATGTGATTTTGTGATTCTATATGCTGTGTGTGTGACAGTGTTTTGCACCTTGGCCCCAGAAGAAAGATGTTTAATTGAGCTGTATACATGTGTGTGATTGAATGGCAGTAAACTTGAACTCGACGTGCCTGTGATGCTGCTGCAAACAGGTTTTCATTGCACCATTTTGTGCATATGACAAGAAGCTCGACTTTGATTTTCACTTTGATGTGAGCTGTATTACGTAACCCTGCCTTCCTCAATGTGGCATTTTCAGTGTCACAGCAATATAAAAACATCGCCTACAAATTAGATTTCACCCAGTTTCGATGCACTTAATGAATTCCACATTTGCTGTAATGCCCACTTAGGCCACCATAAAAAATGCAGCCCTGGTGAAATTTATCTTTAAAGAAATTTGTGTAGTTTGCACTCTCTTGCATTGATTAAACTGTTGCCTGGGCAATGACTGATGACAAGAGTAGCAGGGCTTGTGGCTGCTGCAGTGTTCCAGCAGTGACTGTTGGGCAGTGAGTCAATACATTGAGGTACACTTTACGTGGCAGCCATCAAGGTGAGGGATGGTGAAGGTGGGAAAAGGACAAGTGTTTGTATTGTGTAACACCATAGCCCTTCCTGATCCGCGATTGCAACCAAGCATGCATTCTGTGTATTATAACACCCAAGGCTTCTGTTATTTGCAGGATTGTAATATAGATAGCAATCAGGTACTGACCCCCTTTGTTTTTACAGGTGGCTGCAAGTTTGCTGGCATACAAAGCAAAGCCACAGCTGAAGCACAATAAGGCTAAGCATCAAAGTCCCAGTGCGGACACATTCATTCATACGCATTTGGTGATGGCGTGTTATTTTCCCCTTCTTGAACACAGTCAAATTACTGCACACTTTTGCAGTATTATTTGTCATTCATGTGGTAATGAGCATTTTGCACATCACTGTGTGCACAGGGAATACACTCACACAAAGGCGTGTCCTACCCAGAAAGACCAGGTCCCTTCTCCTGATAGGTTGCACTTCAAATGGAAATATGCAAAATCACATTTAAATATGCTAAAGCAGGAATGGGCAGCCCAATGGAATGTCAAATTCTGAAATAGATTTGAATCTACAGTTCTCAATTCGGTCACTTCGTAGTCAGATGTTTTACTCAATAGCAGAAAGTGTTCACATTGGGAATTGTATTCTGGATATCTAGTACTCTGTGGGGAAAAAATCTTCTCCCACTGAGTTTTAATCATTTAAAAAAATTCTTTCTTATACAATTATTATTCCAAAGGAAAACATCTCTATTTTCTGAACTGTGTTACTGAAAATAAGATCACCTGTTTTAGCTACCCTCACTTCTAAATTGAAAACAAAATGCATTTCCCTGGGTTGTTGCATAATTCAGAGCTTTAAATCCTGTTACTTACTCTTGAACACTCAACAGTTATATTTGTAAATAAGAAGGCTCAAGACTGGTCTCATCAAAGATTTATGTATGGTTCAAAGCACCTCACTGTCCTCATTTCTACAGCAGTGCTTGTGAGTGAAAAAAAAGCCTATTCTGCAAGTGATAAAATTCTCCTTTTTATTTCAGACATGCCCTGCCCCTTGGTCTCTGGAATGAAGAGAACCACCACTGGGAGCACTCCACCCTCTTTTGTTGTGAGGAAGATTGTAGCTGCACCAATGATCTGATATGGTGGGGGATCGAAAGATGAGGAGGGAACAATCTGGGTGTTTGTAACTGTTAGCCCCTGGTGAGGTAAGATTGGTTAACTTTGTAGATGCAGGTTTATCTCACAGTATTTCAGTATGGCTGGACATTGTTGGAAGGCTAATCAATATCTTTACCATGAATAGAACAACAGTAGGAACTTCAAAAGTCTGCAGCTCAATTCGCTTGCAGGAAAACAAAATCAGAAAAGGTTCACATACAAGCCATAAGATGATGCTATGTGTGCTGCAGATCACATCTACCCTCGCACAGTAGTTAGTTATTGCCTGTTACAGCGCTGGCATTTAGGGCAGCAATGAAGGACCTCCATCTTTGTCTGTCCTTGGCCATCTTCTCTGTTGTGCCCCAGGTACGGTGCAGGGTCCTCATTTTTATCCCTGTGGTATGGCCCCAAGTTGTCTTTGGTCTCCCATGTTTCGTCAGCCTTTCATGGGTCCCATGAAGTGCTGTCTTGATGATGGAGTTGGCTCTCTTCTCATCACGTGCCCAATCTATCTCCAACGTTTCCTCATGATGATTGTGGCCATGTCCTCTTGGTTACATGGTTGGAGATATTTCTAAGCCAGAAAGTACAAAGGATCTTCCGGAGGCTTGTGGTGAGGAATGAGGACAGCTTGGCAAGGTCATTCTCTGTCATATGACAGCGTTCTAACTCGTACAAGAGTGTGGACAGAACACAGCTCTCACATAGCTTCACATGGATAAGGGAGTAATACAGCAGTTAGCTACTTCAGACTTCAACAAGGCTGGACTAATGGAACTCTGGAATTTAACAAAAACACTTGATTTAGATTGGTTCCTTTTTGTCCCATAGGTCCCATACAGAATAACACTGAGCTAGTACAAAGAAAGCAGAAGACAGAATGTGGTGTTACAATGACAAAGTGCTGTGCAGGTAGGTGAATAAAGTGCAAGAGCCATGATGCGGTTGGCTGTGAGATAAAGAGTTCAAGAGTTCATCTTTAACACTTGAGAGAGCAGTTCATAGGTGTGTTGGCAGTGGGATGGAATCTTTCCTGGAGCCTGGCAGTATACCCTTTCAAGCTTTTGTATCATCTGTAATGTTTTGTAACTTCAAAATGAATCGAAAGAAAAACACAGGAGAGCTGGAGATAATTTGTGTACATTTTAGTTTCATTTCTGTACTTTAGTGAGGCGTGGATTTATGATGTGGTGCTGTAATGATGCACACATATTTCATGATGGTGTAATGACGTAAGCCATTCATGTACTTATAACCCGTAATGACTTATGTAAACAGCAAAGAATTCTAACCAAACAATATATCTTCAATATTTCTCAAATATTACCATAAGAACATAAAACCATAAGACATAGGAGCAGAATTAGGCCATTTGGCCCATCGAGTCTGCTTTGCCATTTCATCATGGCTGAGCCTTAATCTCCTGCCTTCACTTCGTATCCCTACATGCCTTGACCAAACAAGAATCTATCAACCTCTGCATTAAATATTCTTAAAGACTCGGCCTCCTCAGCTGCCTGTGGCAACAAGTTCCACTGATTCACCAATCTCTAGCTAAAGAAATTCCTCCTCATCTCCGTTCTAAAAGGACGCCCATCTATTCTGAGGTTGTGTCCTCTGGTCCTGGACTATCCCACCCTAGGAAAAATCCTCTCCACATCCACTCTATCAAGTCCTTTCACCATCCGATAGGTTTCAATTAGGTCACCCCTCATTCTTCTGAATTCTAATGAATACAGGTCCAGAACCATCAAACATTCTTCATATGACTAGGTGTTCAATCCCAGAATCATTTTTGTGGACCTCATTTGAATCCTCTCCAGTGTCAGCACATCCTTTCTAAGATAAAGGGCCCAAAACTGCTCACAGTACTCCAACTGAGGCCTCTCCCGTGCTTTATAAAGTTTCAACACTTCATCCTGGCTTTTATATTCTAGTCTATTGAAATAATACTGAAATGTTAAATACACATCTTCTACCTGACAGGAGTTAGGAAGAGAATGAGTAGGATAGGAGGGATTCTGATTACATTGGCTGCTCTTCTGGGACAGTGGGAAGTGTAGAGTGGGTCAGTGGAGGGGAGGCTGGTTTGTGTGAAAGGTTGGGCTGCCTTCACAACCCTCTTCAATATCTTGTGGTCTTGGGGAGATCAGTTGCCATATCAAGTTGCAATGCATCTGGAAGGAATGCTTTCTGTGGTGCATCTATAAATCTATAAATCATGAGGAACTTGCCAGGTTTCCTTCACATGCAGGAGCTTTTTGGCCAGAATATTCATGTACTGTTGAGGGACCAGGACAAACTGTGGGTGATATTTAGTCCTAGGACTTGAATTTATCAGCCATCCCTACCTCAGCACCATTGGTATAGACAGGAACATGTACTCCATCATTTTTCTTTGCTCCTTTATTTTGTTGACACTGAGGGAAAAGTTGTTGTCTTGATGCCACATCACTCAGCTCTCTATCTCCTTCCCATACTCTGTCTCATTGTATGAGATTTTGCCCACTATGGTGGTAGCATCTGCAAACTTGTAAATGGAGCCAGAACAGAATTTGGCCATGCGGTTCTGAGTGTACAGGCAGTATGGTAAGGGTCTGAGGGTGTAGCCTTGTAGGGCACCAGTGTTGTAGGTAATTATAGAGGAAATGTTGCCTACTTTTACTGATTACAATCTATTTCTCTTTGAATCTTTGGTCAGCAAGTCAAGAATCCAGTTGCGGAGCCCTTGATTGAGGAGTTTGGAGATGAGCTGGTTTGGAATTATGGTTTTGAAGGCAGAGCTGTAGTCAGCAAAAAGAGAGTCTGATGTACTGCAGATTTCTTCGTTATCTAGGTGTTTCAGAGATGAGTATAGGGCCCAGGGAGATGGTGTCCAATTCCAATGTGGACCTGTTTGGTAGTGGGTGAATTGCTGTGGTCAAGGTTGCATAAGTGGCTGGAGCTGATGTGTGCCATGTCCAGCCTCTCAAAGCACTTCATGATGATGGATGTTAGAGCACCAGTGATAGTCAGTAAAGCATGTTACCTTATTTTTATTTAGCATTGAGATGATAGCAGGCTTTTAAATGCAAGTGGGAGCATCTGATTGGAGCTGGAAGAGGTTAAAAATGTCTGCAAATACAACTGCAAGCTGGTCTGTGAAGGATCTGAGGACGTGGCCAGATGGTCTGTCTGAGCCAGGTACTTTCTGTGGGTTCACTGTCAGGAAGGCTGATCACATGTACTGTATGTGGTGCTGACTGAGGATACAGGGTGCATCACAGGTTTTCAAAGAGGGTAGCGTCATTTCACTGACCTACCTGAAGTGAGTAGTAAATGCATTGAGCTCAGCACAGAGGAAGGTGCAGTTGTCAACGATACCTCCCAGTTTTGTTTTGTAGCCCATTATACCGTGCAAGCCTTGCCGCAGTTGACAGCTAGCTTGGACGCCTATTATCTCTTGGCATCCCTGATAGCTTTGCAAAGGTCGTACCTAGGTATTCTCTATAGGCTAATGTCACCCAGCTTGAATGCCGCAGACCAGGACCTCAGTAAGGAGCTGATCACTTGGCTCAACCATAGTTTCCAGTTGGGGACACTCAGTTTTACTTCTTTGACATGCAGTCTTCTTCACACTCATGGATGCAGTCTTTGTCATATTCATTTAGGTTGGCCACTGAATCCTTGAATATGAACCAGTCCATCAAATCAAATCATTTGTGTGTGAGCTCATCTATTTCCTCAGACCAGCACTGTACAGCTTTCTGTAGTCGATCTGCACGTTTCCGTGTTTGTAAGCAGAGAAAAGGAGCACAGTGTGCTGGTCTGACTTACCAAGGTGTGGGTGGTGTTCGGAGTGGTTGGCGCCTTTAGTGTTTGTATAGCAATGGTTGAGGGTACTTGGGCTCCTATTGGGACAGAAGACAGTTGATAGTAGTTTGGTAGCACACTCTTGAAGTTAGTCTGAGATGTCAGCTACCAAAGGCGCCTTCTGTTTCACCCTCTGCGCACATTACTGCTTCTCCCTGCTTACAAACAGGAACTGAAAAGTGAGGATCTGGTATTGAAACTCATTCACAAAACGTAGCAAAACCGACTTGCCTTTAGATTTGAAACTGCTGTTGGGTGTTTGACTGAATGCAATTTCAGCTGTCGCTCGGTCTTTGTGGCTGAGGTGATTACCTGGATCCTCACTTCAGAACAGCTTCAGAGCTTTTACTGACAGGCACCTCATCACCATAAATCCACTGATGCTGATTCTCAGTGTAACAGGACCCTTGACCTGCTGATCATGCCTTCTGGCATTCGGTATACACTTTCATGTACTCAAAGTACTTTCTCCGGAGATCACTTTCCACACTAAATCCCCAGAATATACTACTAGAAATACAAAAATTCCTGTCAGCATGCAAACATTGTTTCAAGGTTTCAAACAATTGCAGTTTTCTCATATTTCACAGCTGTTGGAATGCACCTGGAGGAGCGAGGTGTCTTAAGCCTGTGACCTGTGCCAGGCTTTCACCTTGACCTTCACTAGGTATGTTGTGCTAATCCAATGGAGCTCAGAGTTCTGAATGACAAAGGATTATAATGGCTCATGTTCTGATGAGGTTCTCAGCCAAAAACAGTGACTTCATTTCCTTCTGTGGATGCTGCCTGGCTTGTTGAGTTCCTCCAGTGTTTTATGTGTGCTGCTCATTCCCCAAATGTATGCTTTAAGCTTCATTGAGCTAAAAAATGTTACCACAGGTGATACAGCTAAGCATATTTACACGGAAATGTGGAAAATGAGCCACTGATATCAATACTTTGTGTAATATGTGAAAATTGCCAACCTTTCAATATCAGAAAGGTGTGGGCACGTTGCCAAGTGGTTAAGGCATTCGACTAGTGACCTGAAGGTCATGAGTTCGAGCCCCAGCCGAGGCAGCGTGTTGTGTCTTTGAGCAAAGCACTTAATCACACAGTGTTCTGCGACAACACTGGTGCCAAGCTGTATGAGTCCTAATGCCCTTCCCTTGGACAACATCGGTGTCATGGAGAAGGGAGACTTGCAGCATGGGCAGCTGTCGGTCTTCCATACAACCTTGCCCAGGCCTGCAGAGTGAAGACTTTCCAGGCGCAGATCCATGGTCTCGCAAGACTAACGGGTGCCTTTAACTTTAATATCAGAATCAGGTTTAATATCACCGGCATATGTTGTGAAATGTATTGTCTTTGCAGCAGCAGTACAGTGCAATACATAATAATAGAGAGAAAACTGAATTACAGTAAGTATATAAATATAAAATTGTAAAATTAAAGAAGTAGTGCAAAAGTAGAAATTTAAAAAATTAGTGAGATAGTGCTCATGCGTTCAATGTCCGTTCAGAAATTGGATGGCAGAGGGGAAGAAGCTGTTTCTGAATCATTGAGTGTGTGCCTTCAAGCGTCTATACCTCTTTCCTGATGATAACAATGCATGTCCTGGGTGATGGGTGTTCTTAATGATGGATACTGCCTTTTGAGGCATTGCTCCTTGGAGATGTCCTGGAAACATTCCTCTTTGAACAATTATCAACTTGTGGAAGTGAAGTAAAAAGGTGGAGGCACTTAGATATAACTGGTCTGAGGGATGACAAAGAGCTGCTTCCGGATGAGTCATCTGCCGCAGTATACCTGAGAGTTTTTAAGTCCGTTCTCTAACTGGAGTGACTGGGCAGATCGATCTCCTTCAGCTCATGTGTAAAATCAAAAGTGTCATCATCTGGTGAGCATGGTTTGTTGAGTGCATGTGTGAATGCCTTCTTTACTCTTTCTGATGGGTATGCTCACCGAGTGCATTCTGGGAACTGTAGTACAGTGCTTTTGTTACGCAGGCGACTGGACCGATGACCCATAATCATGACATGAACATTATCCCTATAACTTTACACTGTAAAATGATGTGGAATTAAAAGCTTGCCTCAGACGTCTTGAAGTGAGTAGATTGTTGAAGATCTAATCTAATTTTTTAATGATCCTAAGGAAGAATATATGCCTGGCCCCCACCCACTTACCCGATCATGTTTATTTGTGACTCCAAACCCACAAAAATGTAATTTATGTTCAATTCTCCTCTGAACTGGCTGACTGAACCACTTAGTTGTGCAGACTGATTAACTAAAACATAATAAGACCATAAGATATAGGAGCAGAATTGGGCCATTTGGCCCATCAAGTCTGCTCCACCATTTCATCATGGCTGATCTATTTTCCCCCTCAGCCCCAAATTCCTGCCTTCTCCCTGTATCCCTTCACACCTTGACTAATCAAGAATCTATCAACTTTTGCCTTAAATATACCCAATGATTTGGCCTCCACTGCTGCCTGTGGCAACAAATTCCACAGATTCACCATTCTCTGGCTAAAGAAATTCCTCCTCATCTCCATTCTTAAAGGACACCCCTCTATTCTGAGGCTGTGTCCTCTGGTCCTAGACTCTCCCACCATGGGAAACATCCTCTCCACATCCACTCTATTGAGGCCTTTCAACATTCGAAAGGTTTTGATGGGGTCACCCTCATTTTTCTGAATTCAGGAGAATACAGGCTCAGGGCCGTCAAACGCTTCCCATATGATAAGCCTTTCAATCCATGAATAGTTTTCGTGAACCCCCTTTGAGCCCTCTCCACTGTCAACAGATCCTTTCTTAGATAATGGGCCCAAAATTGCTCACAATTCTCCAAATGAGGTCTCACCAGCACTTTATAGAGCCTCAATGCAATAAGAATAACACCTGAATTGATAAAGACACCATATTCTGCCATCATAATTGTGCAATGTCCTTTTCAAAGGATCTGATAGGTCTTGTCATGCAATGATGAAGATATGCTCACAAAAGCACATCTCGGCCAGTCCCAGATCATATCCTAAAATATAATCTGACCGGGAATGACTGCACAGAATACTTAGCGGGAGATGTTTCTGGGTGTCCACAACATTGATCCAAGATCCCATCAAGCTTCCTGGTGTCAGGTTTCTGTTTTTAATCCATATTTTCACTATGCAACATATACTCAGCCTATCAAGCCTGCTCTGCCATCTAGTAAGACAATGGCTGACTGTAAATGCCATTCTGCAAACTGCCCCACCTCTTAACACACCCCTTTCCTTCTCAAGTATCTATTTAATAACTCTCCTCTGAACTGCTTCCAATGCACTAGCATCTTTCCTTAAGTAAGAGTGCAGAGTTTGTTCTGTATGTTCTGGTCAGAATAAAAAGCAAGTCTGACAAGTTTAGGGAACCTTGGTTTCTGAAGAATACTGTGGTCTTGGTTAAGAAGAAGGAGGAAGTACATAGCAGGTGTAGGAAGCAAGGAACAAATGTGGTGCATGAGAATTATAAGAGAACACTTAAGAAGAAAACCAGGTGGGCTAAAAGAAGGCATGAGGTTGCTCTAGCAGACAAGGCAAAGGACTTCTATGAATAGCAAAAAGAAAGCAAGGGCCAAAACCGGGCCACTTAAGATCAGCTGGTCATTAAAGTATGAAGCTAAAAGATATGGGGGTGATCTTAAATGGATCTTTTACATATGTATTTACTTGGGTGATGGACATAGTACGGAGCCTGAACAGCAGTGAGGCCATGGATTGCAGAAGAGGACGTGCTTGCTGTCTTGAGGAAAATTAGTTTGAAGTTCAAAATTCAAAGTAAATTTATTATCAAAGTCCCTACGCACTCTGGTGTGCTCTTCTGCTACGGTCGCCCACCACTTCAAGGTTCGATGTGTTGTGCATTCAGAGATGTTCTTCTGCACACTGTCACCCTCCTGTCAACTTGTACCAGTCTGGCAATTCTCTAACCTCACTTATTAAAAAGCATCTTTCCCAACAGAACTGCTGCCCACTGAATGTTCTTTGTTTCTCACATTGTTCCCTGTAAGCTCTAGAGCGGAGGTTCCCAACCATGTTCATGCCATGGGCCAATACCATTAAGCAAGGGGTCTGTGCTTGCTTTTTGTACCTTTCTCTGTAAACTCTAGAGACTCTTGTGTGTGAATATCACGAGAGATCAGCAGTTTTGAAGTACTCAAACCACTCCGTAAGGAACCAACAATCCTTCCACTGTCAAAGTCACTTAGATGACTTTTCTTCCTCATTCTGATGTTTGGCCTGAACAACAACTGAACCTCTTGAACATGTCTGCGTGCTTTTATGCATTGAGTTGCTGCCACATGATTGTCTGATTAGATATTGGCATTAATGAGCAGGTGTAAAGGTGTACCTAATAAAGTGGTCACCATATACTACCCTGAGATTCGTTTCCTCGCAGGCATTCACAGAACAAAGAAATACATTAGAATCAATGAAAAAATGCAAAGACTGTCAAACAACCAATAGCTAAAGGACATAAAAAACAAATAATAACAAATAAATAAGTAATACCGAGAACATGCGCTGTAGAGTCCTTGAAAATGAGTCCATAGGTTGTGGCAACACACATCAAAGTTGCTGGTGAACGCAGCAGGCCAGGCAGCATCTCTAGGAAGAGGTGCAGTCGACGTTTCAGGCCGAGACCCTTCGTCAGGACACCGTAGGTTGTGGAATCAGTTCAGTGTTGAAGTAAGTGAAGTCATTCACACTGGCTGAAGGGTAATGACTGTTAGCCTTAGGGTGAATTAGGCTGGATAAGTCCCCAAGACCTGACAAGGTATCCCCTTAAGCCTTGAGGGAGGCCAGTCTAGAAATTGCAGGGGCCCTGGCAAAGGTACTGGAAATGTCCTTAACCACGGGTGAGGGGGTGAGGTGCTGGAGGACTGGAGGATAGCTAACGTTATTCTGTTGTTCCAGAAGCGCTCTCAGAATAAGCCAGGAAAGTTCAAAGGATATTGCTGGAATTTGAGGATCTGAGTTATTGGGAAAGACTAAATAGGAGAGGAGCATAGGAGAATGAAAGGGGATCTGATAGAGGTGTACAGAATTATGAGGGGTATAGGTAGGGTAAATGCAAGCAGGCTTTTTTCTGCTGAGGTTGGGTGAGACCAGAACTAGAGGTTATAGGTTAAGTGTGAAAGGTGAAATATTTAAGAGGAACCTGAGGGGGAGCTTCTTCATGCAGAGGGTGGTGCAAGTGTGGAATGAGCTGGCAGTAGAAGTGGTGGATACGGGTTTGATTGCAACATTTAAGAGGGGTTTGGTTATGGACATGGATGGAAGGGGTGTGGTGGGCTATGGTCCAGATGTGAGCCAATGCAAGCAAAATAAGAGTTCAGCATAGAGCAGATGGGCTGAAGGACATGATTCTGTGCTCTGGTGCTCTATGACACTTAGAGACCAATACTCTACGATTTACTCTGGATATGACTTCTACAATTTCCATGTGACTGAAGCATTAATTCCCTCTTTCTGTATTCAACCCCCCAGTAATAAGAGATTACATTCTGTTCACTTTGCTAAATTAATTGCAGTGCCTGTTTACTAGCTTATGGTGATCCTTTACAGCCTTTTTGCAAATACCAGTTTTTCTAGTTCAACTGTGGCTGACCATGAGGTGTGAATCAGAATGCAGGAGCACTGGGAAACACAATCTAATGCAAAAATATTTCAAGACAGCAGTTAAGTAGGAATAGGATAACTTAATAATAAGAAACCTTTTGTACAGAAAGAGAAACATTAATAATAATATATTAAGTTTGAACTAATTGCTATTTAATTTCTGCTTGACCTCATGGATTTTAATGCTCATTTCACTGACATTTTCTCTAACACCACAGAAATGAAACACAATGACCGGAGTGATTTGTTGCTTGAGGGGTGAGAGGAATATTTAGCTGTGCCCAGCCCAATCCTTGTAATCGAGGTTGAATTGCTCCCACTCCATTTCTGTGGTATCTGAAACGTCTGGTGAGACTGATGTGAAATTTGTCGACTCTGCCGTAGCTAAAGTAGGTGGTGCATGTCAGGTGAGTGGGGTTAGGTAAATGGGTTGGTAGGTGGCACACTTTTGCCAGTGCCTTCACTGAATTTACACACACAAGTGCTGGGGGTTTTGGGGAGGAGAACTCAGCAGCTCAGGCTGCATCAATGCAAAGGAATAAAGATAAGACACTTTGGACCGAAAATCAGGACTGGAAAGGAAGGGGGAAGAAGCCAGAATAAGAAGGTTGGGGGAAGGGAATGAGCACAAGCTGGCAGGTGATAGGTTAAACCAGGTGAGGGGAAGGTGGGTAGATGGAGGAGGAGGAGGAGGAGGGATGAAGTGTGAAGCTGGGAGATGATAGGTGGTAAAGGTAAAGGGCTGCAGTAGAAGGAATCTGTTAGGTTTCTGATCTGATGGGACACTGTCCTCTCTGATCAGATTCCTTTTTCTTTTTCAGCCCTTCAATGTATAGGTAGGTGGCACATTTCTGCCACTGCATTCACCAGAGTTATGCATGTCTCCAACAAAGAGAATCAAGGTATCCATTGCTATCCTCAACACTCCATGTTTATTTTTAATGGTCACAGTCCAGGTATGATATAACGTTGTTACATATTTCAAAGCAAACTTTGAGAATGTCATTGAAGCATTTTGTTTGCTCACATAGATTAGGATCCAGTGCTTGTTTCAGAAGTCTAATATTAGGTATGCAAATGATGGGCCCACCTCTGAGTTTAGCCACCTCTCCTGCTAAAGGTGGTCTTTATCACAGCAGGAAAGGATCTCTCTTGTTTGTTAGACCCAGAGCTTTATACTGGATGTTAAGGCCTTGATCTTCGATTATTCTTTTCCTCAGATGTGGGGCTGGTATACTGGAAGAAATGGTGAATTTCTTCATCATAGTCTACCTTTACTGAGAAATGACTCCTGGGATATGAACAATAATCTACATTTTTCAATGGTTCACTGTAGAAACTTACTATTGAAGTGGACATATCCTGCATTGTTAGAAGCAGTGTCAATGCCTTATTAAATTTTTAAGAGAGCAAGGGGACTTGCACAGGTTGCAGAACATCTATGGAGCTGTATCTAATTGGATGACAGAGCATGAACAAGAGAACTGTCTGTGCTTCACGTGACATGGATAAGATATGAGATATACGCAGCAAGCACACACTTCCTCTCACATTCCCTTCTGCATACACGGCCAAAACATCTCCCATATATTCTAACTGTTCAATTACACACTTTCACCTATATCCGCAGTCTTTCTATTTATCTTTCCTAGTTTCTCACTGTTCCTTCTTTCATCTCTTGTTCATGCTTGAAGAACTTGTAAAAAATATCTTTTCTTTGCAACGCTGATGTCCTGTTGCCTAATGACTTCTTGCTTATATTTTAAGTCAGTTCTAAATAAAATGCCCTATTAACTTCCTTGCTGTAATCAGGCAAGCTAACTTATTTTTGATTCTTTTCCTTTCTTACCTAAATATACCATAAATGATTGAATGTTCAGTTTTTATGGATGAAAGAAAGTTCTATTTAAATCACTTTTTTCTTTCAATAGATCCATTCAGTAGGATGGGCAGCAGTATATTGCAGTGAAAGAGAATAATTATGTACACACGAAGACTGAGATCCTCAGATAACACCAGAGTAATGTTACCCTGTGAGGTGGGAACACACAATATAGAATATAGAGCAGTAATTTTGATGTTGTGGTTTTTACCGAGCTTGGCAGTTAGCTTGCAGACGTTTCATCACTAGTCAAGGTGAGACTCAGTGCGTGGTTGTTGGTGTTTCTCTCTGGGGGTGCTCACATTTATATAATGTCAATCAGTGAGCTATGACCTACCCTTCAGAAAGCAATGCCGACTATTCTTAACAAGACTATACTTCTCAAAATATTCGTTAATCCTGAATCTAATTATTTTGCCCTCTACTAATGTAAGACTCACTGGTCTATAATTCCTAGGATTATTCATATTACCTTTTCTTTTAACAAGGAAGAGTAGCTAAAGAAAGCCAAAATGCAGACATGTAAACACACCAGTTTCAGTGAATAGTGAACTGAAATCAGAACAGTCACGTCAGAAAATGATCTAGTGATGATAACCGTTATATATTGTAACTCCAGAAGCTAATCAAAAGAAATATATAGGAGGCTGGGATAACTTGTGTAATTAGCTTCTCTTTAGTGAGGCTCTCAAATATGATGTGGCGATGTAATGATGCATGCCAATCTCGCACCTCGTAAATAAAACCTATAATGAACTATGTAAACAAAGAATGCTTAATCAAACAATATATTCACAATATTACTCAAATATTACTGAAATATTGAATACATTATACTCCTTCCTGCTTAGCTATAAACAAACTCAATACAGAATGCGTCTCAGCTATATACACAGTATACAATACAACACAATGCCGATATAGACATCCACAGCACAGTAAATGTTAAATTGCTCCATTCAGGCCTAATTATTTCATTGCTGTTGAGGATTTCTTACTCCTGTGGGATAATGTCTTTCCTAACAAGAGAGATCATTCTGCTTGGCAGGCGAGATTTGTGGCTGTGAAACAATCTCAGGTTCATGGTGGTTGTAGGAGTTAACTCTGGGACTGCAAGAAGTGGCTCTGACAGCTCTATACACCTTTATTCTCGAGCGATTGACTCTGCTCTCCCCAGCTGATCGATGTGTCATCTCCAGATGATGTCAGGATCAATCTCCACTGTGTAGGAGAGTGGTCCAGTTCTGTCCTTGATCTTCCCAATGACCCACTTTTGATCATCTCTGTCGTCCTTTACTCGGACCACTTGTTCAGGAGTGAAACATTGAACCCTCTTCTTTCAATTTGCCTCAGCTGTTTGTCCTGCATACACCTTCTGAGACTGGGTTTTGAGCAGATCCAAGCATGAGTGCAGGGCATGACCCAGGAACAGCATAGCTGGTGAGTTGTTGGTTGTGGAGTGTGCTGCATTGTGATATGCAAGGAAGGAATTGGTGAGCTTCTGATTTAGTGTCAGTGGCTAACATTGCTCACAGTGAGTTATTGTGTTATTTAGGTTCTGTACAAAACTTTCAGCAAGCCATTTGTATGGTGCAACTATAACATGTCTTATTCCATTCATTTGCTAGAATGAATGAAACCGTTCTGCAATAAACTGTGGTCCATTGTCAGTGACTAAGTGTTCTGGAACACCAATCTTTGAGAAGAAGCTTCTCAACACATCAGCAGTGTGTGAGGCTGTAGTGGAGGCTATTGCGAACACATCTGGCCACTTTGTAGCTGCATCCACTACCTCCAAGAAATTTGTGCCCATGAATAGTCTGGCAAAATCCACATCAATCCTCTGCCAGGGCAATGTGGGCTATTCCCAGGAATGGAGAAGCGCTGCTCTTGGCCTCTCCT
The DNA here is from genome assembly GCF_030028105.1 of Mobula birostris. Lineage (NCBI taxonomy): Eukaryota > Metazoa > Chordata > Chondrichthyes > Myliobatiformes > Myliobatidae > Mobula > Mobula birostris. Next base: position 125,598,723 of record NC_092373.1, on the reverse strand, counting down.
GGATGTGTTGGCATCCCAAACAGTGCATGACAAGCTGCTCAATCTGCCCTTCAATCCCAGGCCTCCAGACAGAGCTGCTTTGAACCAACACTTTCATTTTGACCATGCCTAAATGACCAGCATGTAGCTCCTCCAGACTTTTACTCTCAGTTTAGATAATACAACAACTCTCAATCCCCTCATGACAACTCCCATCAAGGGCAAGTTCATCGCAGCACTGGTGAAAATGGAGGATCTGGAATTTCTGCTGCACATTCCAGCCTTTTTAGATTGCCATACAAACCTGAGAGAGTGTGGAGTCTTTTCTGGTTTCCCTTTGTATCATCTGTGCCGTAATACGGAGACTTCCGATTTGCATTAGAGAGATTACGTCAAGAGATGTGTCCTGTTTTGTAAATTTTTCAGGTATTTCTTTTTCCAAGGGTAAGTGAGACAATCCATCAGCATTTCCATGATTAGCTGTCCTCTTGGATTCAATCTTGTAGTTTTGCCTTCCAAGAAACAGAGCCCAGCTCTGCATTGATACTGCTTGCTGTTAGTGTAACACGGATACCAGTGGTTGATGATCAGTAAAGGGGGTAAACTCTCTCCCATACAGGTACTGGTTGAAATGTTTTACATCCCAACCCAGTCTCAAGGTGTCTCTGTCAATCCGTGTGTATATTTCCTCTGCAGTTGTTCATTTCCATCATTTATAACATATGACATGACTTTACCTGTACCATAAGGCAAGTTTCACTGGACGATGTGGATCATAATGTGTGAGTACCATGTCTGATGTCACTATTTCCTTTGTTGTTTGGAAAGCCACCTCACACTGCTTTGTCCATTGCCATTTTTTCCTGATCTGTAGCATTGTTGAAGGGGTGGAGCACAGTAACCAGGCTTGGCAGGAACCTGTCAGTAGTTGACAAATCCTAAGAAGAACCACAACTGTGACATGTCCTTTGGCCTTGAGACATCCACCACTGCTTGAATGTTCTTAGCACACTTGTGTAATCCTTGTGCATCAATGGTGTGACTAGAGTAAGTGATGCTTGGTTTACAAATTTCACACTTGTCAAGCTGTGCTCTGAGCCCATAATCTTCTAATCTTTTTAAAGCTGTCTTGAGATCTTGGAGAAGTTCTTTGTCATCCTCACCAGTAACAACGATGCCATTCTGGTACCACTGAGTTACAGTATTGGCCCATAGCTTTCTACTGGAGTGCAGATGCAAATATTACTCTAAAATAATTAAGTCTATCATAGTGATAAAGCCCTTTGTAAGTGTTTATGTTGAGGTACACTTTGGACACTTCTATCTCCATCAGTGGGTAGGTCCAGGTAACTCCTCTTTGCTGCAGTGTTTCCGTCCAAAGATATCCCTCATCCAGCACTTTCCTTAATTCACTCTCAGTTGACTCTATTGCAAGATATGTTGCATCCAAATGGTGGATGGATCCCCGATCAAGTTGCAGTTGTCTCAGCTAATCATGGTCCCACAATGCTGGTCCTCCTGTTTTTACCGCATACAATCGCAATGTGGCTTGTTGGTTGTTGTATTTCACCGTTATGAATATCATTCCCCGAGGAGTTATCTTTTCTCCAGTATAAGTTATTAGTTGGATATCTGCAGGATATCAGTATCTTAGAAATGCCATTCAACTCATTTTGTGGAATGACTGAAACAGCAGAGCCAGTGTCTAATTCCATTTAATTAATTTGCCATTCACTTCTGATGTGAGTCATATTGGTTGCCTCAGTTAGTTTTCACATTGTAAATCTTAAGGCTACAGAGCCCTGTGTCACTCTCATCATCATCAGATTTTTCATCAACAGCAACACACACAAAATGCTGGAGGAACTCAGCAGACCAGGCAGCACCTATGGAAAAAAGTACAGTTGGCATTTTGAGCCAAAACCCTTCAGCAGGACTGGAGAAAAAAGCTGAGAAGTAAGAGACGGGAGAGAGAAACACCAAGCGATAGGTGAATCTTGGAGGGGAAGGGATGAAACAAAGAGCTGGGAAGTTGATTGGTGAAAGAGACAGGCCATGGAAGAAAGTAAAAAGGGGGGAGGGGAGGAGCACCACAGGGAGGCGATGGGAGAGCAAGGAGATAACATGAGGGAGAGAAAAGGGGATAGGAAATTGTGAAGGAGGGAGGCATTTCTGGAAGTTTGAGAAATCGATGTTCATGCCATCAGGTTGGAGGCTACCCAAAGGGATATAAGGTGTTTTTCCTCCAACCTAAGTGTGGCCTTATCACAACAGTGGAGGAGGCCATGGATGGACATTTCGGAATGGGAATTAGAATGCCTACCAGTATTCTGTTCCTCTCTAACTTCTTACCTATTTAAGTTAGTCAAATCTATTCTTCAGCTTTTTTTCTCCAGTCCTGCCGAAGGGTTTCAGCTCAAAACATCAACTGTGTTTTTTTTTCATAGATACTGCCTGGCCTGCTGTGTTCCTCCAGCATTTTGTGCTTGGATTTCCCCCATCTGCAGATTTTCTCTTGTTTGTGATTTCATCAACAGCATGCAGATTAGTGCTCTTTTTGAAAGTACAACTTGACTTTTTAATCTTTATCTCTTTCCTGTGCTATCCATTTATTTTTGTTTGCTCGACATGCTGATTGTATTTGTCCTACATTGTTACATTTTTGACAAGTTCTATGTTAAAACTTGCATTTGTCTGCTCTATATGAGCCCCTGCCACAATGGTAACACAATTTGTCTGGCCAGGCAGGTTTCTGTTCAGACATTGTAGTTTGCTCCATGTTCACTTTCATTCCTGATTGCAACTCAATTTTGTTTTTGGCTGCTGTTTCCATTGATATAATAATTTCAACTCGTCTTTTAAATGTGTTGTTCTTCAGTTATGAGTCATTTTTGAATGCTTTCTTGTAAGATTCCACAAACTAAATAATCTCTTAGTGCACCATTAAGACCATCACAGAATAGACAGTGCTCAGATAATTTATTCAATTCAGCCATGTAAGCTTCCTTTTGATTCCACTTCAGAAATTTAAAGCATTGTACAGTCAATGGTTTTCATTCTAAATGTTCTTGCATTTCATTCACAATATCAGCAAAGCTCACTTCAGCTGTTTTTTTTAGAGCCGTTAACCTTCTAAGCAAACTGTATGCTTTTCCATCTGTTCCAGTCAGTAACATTGGCACTCGCTTTTCATTGACTATTTAATTTGCTTCAAAATACTGCTCAATTTGTTCATTATATATCATCCAGTTATCTGTTGTGCAATCGAACATGTCTATCTTTCCGATGTAGCCAGCCATTTCTGCTTTTTAAATATTTATTATTAGTATCACCCAGTAAGTACTGTTTATGAACCAGTGAGTTTCATCTGTTATCTGACTTTTTTTTTAACTTGAAAGTCTCTTTCCCCTTCCAAAGAAACAGGAGCTGCGCTTTTTAAAAATTTGTATGTCTCTTTCCCCTTGTGAATAAAAAACTTGCTGTACTTGAACAGGTATGTAGTCACCTCAGGTTCAATTTAAAACTTACTTGTCGCCACTGTTATGTTTTGTAAATCCAGAAACTAATTGAAAGAAAAACACAGAAGCTGGGAAAACTTGTAAACTTAGTTTCTTTTTAGTGAGGCGCGCAAATATGACATGGTGGTGTAATGACATGTGCCATTCAGCTACTTCTTACATATAACCCATGATGAATTATGTAAACAAAGAACACTTAATCAAACAATATATTTATAATTTTACTCAAATATTACTGAAATATTGAATACACTACAGAAACCAAAACAAAAGTAGACAGAATTGGGCGCTTAGTATTCCTTGTTGTGAGGTCATCAGACAAAACTGAGGAGGTAATGAAGGTTCTGAATTGACATCACTGTTAAAGGGAGATATTGTACTGGAGAGAGAGGCTCCGCAAGGGGACAAAGACATAATCAGTTCTTCGAGATAAGAAGTGAAGAGGATCGTATCAGTCTACTGACAGATGTTCAACTGGGAGGAAGGTGGAGGAGCAAATGTGCAGGGAAGTTGTAGAGATTGCAAGGACTGCAGAGTGGTGATCTTAGGGGACATAAATATTGGACTAAGGTAAAAATGAAGGACAAAGAAACTGATGAAGTTCTGAAATTAATTCAGGAGAGTCTCCTTGATGAATATGTTTCTATCCTAGCAAGAAAGGAAGAATTGCTGGGCCTGGTTCTGGTTATGAGGTGGATTAGCAGCTGGAAGACCACACAGCGAACAGTAACCATCACACCATAACGTTCAGATTCAATGGGGGGGGGAACAGAAAGTATTCTAAAGTCAAATTCCTTAAGGTTGGGAGGACTAACTTAAATAGATAAGAAGTTAAAGTGGAACAGAACACTGGTAGGTAAAACTTTAACTCTACAGAGGGAGATTTTTGAAGGCAACATATTTCAGTACACGTTGAATATACTTTCACAGTGGGAAGGCAATGAATCCAAAAGCAATGCTTCCGCAGTGAAAAGGAAAATGGAGAACAGGATAAAACAAAAAAATTATTTAGACAATGAAATATATCAGAAGAATAATACCAGAGACTGGGTATAGTGAACAGAAAGGTTCATGACCCTAAAAACAGATCAATTGAACAAAGGAAGAATGGGAGAACAGAATCTAGCAACCTCAAAAGAAAACCCAAACTACATTGGCTAAGAGGTATGTTGGAGATAATTAGTGATAAAGAAGGTAATCTATGCATTGAGACAGAAGGTACAACTGAATAACCTGTTGAGTACTTTGTGTGGTCTTCACTAAGGAAGAAAATAGTGCCATAATAGCAGAATTGGAGATTTATTGAAAATGAATGATATAAAGATGGACAAACAAGATGTGTGGTTGAATGGTGCCACAACAACAATCTCTTACTCAGTGTCAGCAAGACTGAGGAGCTAATTATTCACTTCAGGAGGAGGGAACCGGAGGTCTATGAGCCAGTCCTCATTTGTGATCAGAGGTGGAGAGCGTCAGCAATTTAAGTTCCTTAGTGTTGTCATTTCAGAGGTCCTGTCCTGGGCCCAGCATGTTAATGCAATTATGAAGGAAGCACAATAGCGCCTCTACTTTCTTAGGAGTTTGGGAAGATTCAGCATGCCATCTAAAACTCTGACAAACTTCTATAGATGTGTGGTAGAGAGTACATTTGCTGGCTGCATCACAGCCTGGTGTAGAAACACCAATACCCTTGACTTCAGGGAAGGAGGAGAAGATGGCGACGTGACGGTAGCGCGTGCGGCCACTTTGGTGGTGATGTCTGTTATCTGTCGAGTAGGGGACCGTGCACAATTCTGATTTGATGGAGACAGACGTGAGAGCATGGAGGAACATCTGGAAAACTTCTGAAATGCCTTCTTCGCTGCCGCTGCTACTGTGTGGTAACCGGAATCTCTGGAGCTGAAGGCCCCGAAATCCTACAAAGTGGAAGATCCTACAAAAAGTAGTGGCTATGGCTCAGTCCATCATGAGTAAAGCCCTCCCCACCATTGAGCAAATCTACATGAAGCGTTGTTGCAGGAAAGCCACCTCTGTCATCAGAGATCCTCACCATCCAGGTCATGCTCTTTTCTCACTCCTGCCATCAGGAAGAAGGTACAGAAGCCATTATTTAATATCTTTATTTCTCCCTTTCAGCGTTCCTTTGAAGATCCTGAGCTGGAGTTACATGCTGACTTCGGTTCTTTGCGGGAATGAGACCCATCCTCGGGGTTTCAGGACTGGTCGTTGTTCGACATGCCAAGGGGTTGGCCTGAGAGGCGGCCTAGTGTTTGGAAGCCTAAGATTTCGGGGCTCTGGAGACGGGTGGACCGGGAGTCGCTGTCACAGCTGGAGACTTGCGTGTTGTTGGGGAGGCCGGAAAATCTTTCACTGTGGGCCTGAAGACCCGAGATCTTTGTGATCTTCAGGCACAGAGCTCGTAAAAAGTAATGAAACGGACTTTTTAACATTGTAAACCAGTGGGTTGTTGTTATGTCTCCCATTCGCTGTGAAAATGGGGGACAGCTCCCTCTCCCTTATTAGGGAGAGAGAGAACCTGTGGGTTGCTGAAAGCTGGATGAATTGCGATAGTCTTTGGGGTAACTGCAAGGTCTGTGTCTTTGCTATCGCTTAGCTCATGCTTGTGCTCGGTAGTGGGTGTGCTTTTTGTTTTGCCAGTGGGGGGAGGGGGGATTGTTGCTCGCTGCCACTTACACATGGGAGGGGGGAGCTGAGGGGGGGTATTTTGGGGTTCTCATGTTTAACTGTCTTTCATTCTTTGGGGCACTTCTCTGTTTTTGTGGATGTTTTGTGAAGAAAAGGCATTTCAGGATGTATATTGTATACATTTCTCTGACATTAAATTGAACATTTGAACCTTTGAACTTCACTTTCCCCATCATTCAATTGTTCGCACAACCTATGGACTCAATTTTAAAGGACTCTTCATCTCATGTCTTGGCATTCATTGCCTATAAATTAATTAATTCATTCATTCATTTGTTTTGTACTTGCAGTTAGTTGTCTCCTGTGCTCTGGTTGAACACCCCAGTTGGTGCGGTCTTTCACTGATTCTATTATGGCTATTAATCTATTATGGATTTATTGAGTATGCTGGTAAGAAAATGAATCTAGGGTTGTATATGGTAACATATACAGTATGTATTTTGAAAAGTTTATATTGAACTTTGAACTATCAGAGAATAGATCTATTACAAGATAAATGACTTGTGTGTACAGTGGTGAGAAGCGAGGTGGATATTGCAGAATAGCTTAACATAATCTGTTCAGCTTCCTTCAAGCTACCATAAAACCAAAAGATTGAAAATAAAGTCTTTTTCAAAGATATGTGCAGGGATATGCCAGATACCTAAAGACCAACCAATTTGACTCAGCAGTAAAAGCTGTTGGAAATAATAACCAAAGAAAATACTATGAAGAGAATTTTGAGTTAATTAAGGAGAGTTGGCATGCACTTTGATTAACCTGACAGAACTATATGAGGAAGGAAGAACAAAGGCTGATGAAGGGGTATGCAATAGTTGTTACAACTTGTGGTTTTAGGAGACATTTGACAAAATCCCACGATTAGCTACTTTGCATAAGAAAATACGCCGCAGAACAGAAAACAAATAACTGCTTTTCATTTTGGATAAGGGAGGACAAAGTTCTTTTTAGAGTCAGTTCTCATAATGCTATATATTTGTGACTTTGTTTAGAGTACAATTTTATAAACATTTCATAAAAATCTTATAAAAGCATAAACCTGTCATTTGAGGATGACGATATCCATTGTAAGGAGACAAAGACAAGATGGCAGATTGGACAGATGAAATTTCGTAGGGAGAGGTATGAGCCTGTAGTGCTGCGAGTCCTGCACAGTTTGCTCCATCATCTACCCAAGATCCACAAGAAGAACTTTTGATTATAAGCCCATTATTTCATCTGCTATTGTCCCACTGAACTTATTTCCTCCTATCTTGATTCTACTCAGGTTGGAGGAGCAACATCTTGTATTCCATCTGGATACCTTCCAATCTGACTGCATGAACATTGATCTCTCTAACTTCAGGTAATTTCTTCTCCTCCCTTTCGTTATTTTTTTCCATTCACCATTCTGCCTCCCCTCTCACCTCTTCTCTTTTCCTCAACTGCTTATGATCTCCCTCTGTTGTCCTTCCTCTCTCTTATGGTTCAGAATCAGGTTTATTTTCACCAGCATGTGTTATGAAATGTGTCAGCTTAGCAACAGCAGTTCAATACAATACATGATGATACAGAAAGAAAACAACAAATAAATAAATCAGTCGATTACAGTAAGTATAAAATATATATTTGTCAAGGCACTGAAGCAGGGACTCAATTGCAGAGCAAGTACAGTGCACACTGTGATATTTACTGAGTAGTAAATCCAGAGAGGCAACAAAGTCAGCATCAAAGTTCAGATGGAGGTCAAAAATTCCAGAGAAATCCAAAAACCAGAATCCAGATACAGGCAGAGTTGATATACAGATGGACAGAGTTCAGATACGAATGCTAGAAGGGCTCAGGAGAACTCACCGGCACAATTTGGTAACAAGCAAGTGAGCACACTGAGCAATAAACAGAGAGGCAGATGTTAGGTGGAGCACAATGAGACAGAAGTGGCAGCAAAACAGGTAATAATGAGAAACAGGTGAGAGACGGAGTACTCAGTAATACAGGGGCTGGAGTAGAGCAGGAGCAGGGACAGGAGCACATGGGGTCTGAAAACAAGCAAGAGCTCATGGCAATACAAAACCACAGTCTGACGGCTAGGGGGGAGACACACAAAAAGACAAAGGTCAACTGGAGGTACTGATAATATTGAATAGTTTAAAATTGTACAAAAACAGAAATAGTATATATTTTAAAAAGTGAGGTAGTGTTCGTGGGAATCATATGGCAGAGGGGAAGAAGCTGTTCCTGAATCGCTGAGTGTGTGCCTTCAGGCTTCTGTACCTCCTTCCTGATGGTAACAGTAAGAAGAGGGTATGCCTTGGGTGATGGGGGTCCTTAATAATAGATGCCACCTTTCTGAGGCACTGCTACCTGAAGATGTCTTGGATACTTATGGAGGCCTTACGAATTTTTGTAGCTTCTTTCGGTCCTGTGCTGTAGATTCATTTATCTATGGAAGTTTTTGAGTGTTTGTGGTGTCAAACCAAATCTCTTCAAACTCCTAATTAAGCATAGCTGCTGTCTTGCCTTCTTTATAGCCACCTCAATATGTTGGGACCAGTTTAGATGCTCCAAGATCTTGACTCCCAGGAACTTGTAATTGATCACTCTCTCCACTTCTGATCCCTCTATGAGGATTGGTTTCTGTTCCCTGAAGTCTACAATCAGCTCTTTCATCTTACTGACATTGAGTGCCAGGTTGTTGCTGCAGTACCAATCTGCTCAGACTATGACTTCCGGTTCTGAGGTCAACGATCGAATTGCAGAGAGAGGTACAGAGGCCCAGGTTCTGTAACTTATAAATCAGGATTGTGGGAATGATGGTGTTAAGTGTGAAACTATAGTCAACCAACAGCATCCTGACATAGATGTTTGTATTTTCAAGGTAATCTAAGGCCGCATAGTAAGCCATTGAGATTGCGTCTGCCATTGACCTATTGCGGCGATAGGCAAATCGCAGAGGGTCCAGGTCTTTGCTGAGACAGAAGTTCATTCTAGCAAGGACCAACCCCGCAAAGCATTTCATCACCATAGATATGAGTGCCACCAGGCCATAGTCATTAAGGAAGATAACACCATTCTTCTTAGGCACTGGTACTGCAAGTTTTCATAGGCACTCACTCATCCACAGAGGTTTTAATGAAGTCAGTAACAACTTCGGCATGCTCATCCAGATACAATATTGAATCCTGAATACAGTCCAGTCCACCAATTCAAAGCAGTCCTGTAAACGCTCCTGTGTTTCCCTTGTCCATACCTCCTTGGTCCTCACTACTGGTGCCATAGTCTTCAGTCTCTGCCTATACTCAGGGAGTAGGAGTACAGCCAGATGATCAGATTTTACAAAGTGTAGACGTGGGAACAGCATGACAGGTATTCTTGATGCTGCTGGAACAGTGGTTCAGTGTGCTATTTCCTCTGGGACTACAAGTGATTTTTTTTCAGGCTGGTCTGATTAAAATTCCCCAAAATGATGGTGAGGACGTCAGGACTTGCTGGTTCATGCATGTTGATCCCAATGCTCACAGAAATCTCCCACGGCAGGTAAAATGGATAGCACTTCTTTGTGAGACTTTCTAGGTCTGGTGAATTGGGACTGCACTGATACATCTGTGCACCAAGAGGAGTTGATCATGAGGCATCCACTGTCCTCTGCTATCAGATTCCTTCTTCTTCTTCATGCCTTTACTTCTTCCACCAGCTTCTTACCTCATCTTCTCCCCCACCCACCCATCTTCCCCTTCACCTACTCTCCACCTATCACTTGCAAGTTTGTACTCCTTCCTCTCCTCTCACCTTCTTATCCTGGTCCTTCCCGCTCCCATTCCAGTCTGGATGACAAAAGTAAGATAACTTTGTACTCTTTCCTCTCCTCCTGCCTTCTCATCCTGGCTCCATCCCTCTTACTTTCCAGAGGGATAACAGGTTTCAGTCCGAAATATTGACTATATATTCCTCTCCATAGATTCTGCCTGAACTTCCGAGTTCCTCTAATATTTTGTGTGTGTTGCTCAAGAGTTCCAGCATCCGTACTGAATATGCCTTTTGATTTTTTCACTCATATTTTTATTGACATTTGTGCATGGGTGTTTAAGGGGCTTGATGTTTGATCTTTCTTCAGCAGGTTTTTTGCTTCATGACGGTTTGTGGGGAAGACAAATCTCAGGGTTGTATACTGCATACATATTTTGATAATAAATGTACTTTGAATCTTGTATCTTTGAATCTGCAAAATCCCTCATGTTTTTAACTCCATCTTTTCTCTCCTGATACAGTTCTTCCCAGCCACGTTCATGAACACTCTCTTCTTTGTTCTCCCAGCTGCTCCACTACTGAAAACTTGCTCTACCTTTCTCAGTTCTGACAAGGATCTTGGAACTGAAATCTTAACTCTGATTCAGTTCCTCTGGTTGCTGCCCAACCAGCTGAATGTTTCCAGCATTTATAATTTTATTTCAGCTTTACACCATCTGTACTTTTTTATAACTTTCACTTGTCGTGAACGAATACGTTTTGGCTAAAGGAGCAGACAGAGGCAAAATAGAGCAAGTAGCATGATTCCAAGGAGTAGGAGTACATCAGCCTGGATCTGCTAGTGCATAAATTTTTGAAAGTGACAGACCATATTGAGAACAGATCTAACAAATGTTTAGGATTCTGGTCCTCATTAATAAAGGAATAGAGCAAGAGCTGGAAAGTAATGCGGAACCAAAAAAGGATCTAGTGCTTTCCTGGCATATTAGATTAGATTATTAGATTATGAGGACAGTCAGTCCTCGTTTATTGTCATTTAGAAATGCATGCATTAAAAAATGATACAATGTTCCTCCAGTACGATATCACAGAAACACAAGACAGAGCAAGACTAAAACTGACAAAAAACACATAATTATAACATATAGTTACAACAGTGCAAAGCAGTACCATAATTTGATAAGAGCAGACCATGGGCACGGTTAAAAAAAAGTCTCAAAATCCCGATAGCCCCAACATCTCATGCAGACGGTAGAAGGGAGAAACTCTCCCTGCCATGAGCTTTCAGTGCCGCAAACTTACTGATGCAGCATCCTGGAAGCACCCGACTACAGTTCGATTCCGAGTCCGTCCGAAAACTTCGAGCCTCCGATCAGCCCTCCGACACCGAGCACCATCTCTGCCGAGTGCTTCGATCCCAGCCCCAGCCGCCAAGCAACAGGCAAAGCTGAGGATTTGGGACCTTCCCCTCTGGAGATTTTGGATCACACAGTAGCGGCGGCAGTGAAACAGGCATTTCAGAAGTTTCACCTGATGTTCCTCCTTGCTCTCAAGTCTGCCTCCATCAAATCAGAATTGTGCACGGCATCCTACTTGACAGATTACAGATATTCATCAGCGGAGAGGCCACGCACACTGCGTCGCGTCACCATCTTCTCCTCCCGCCGCCATATAGATGTGACACATAAACTCTTCTCAGGCTTCAAACCAGGTCTAGGTATCGATTATAACCAAGATTTCGATAACAAACTCTGCCATCTTCATCAGGGACGATGAGTCGATGGCAGACTCTGCCACCTTCATTGGGGACGATGAGTCAATGGCAGACCCTGCCATCTTCATCAGGGACTATGAGTAGATGGCAGACTCTGCCATCTTCATCAGGGATGGTGAGTCGATGGCAGACTCTGCCATCTTCATCAGGGATAAATCTTCTTCATCATCCTTGAAGAAGATGGCAGAGCTTGTCATCGAAATGTTGATTATAATCAATACCTGTACCTGGCTGGAAGCCTGAAAAGAGTTTATTAATGCTGAACCCTTACAAAGTACTGGTTAGGTAGCAACTGGAGAATTGGTATCTGATACTGGTCACTGCACATGATGAAGGACAGAATGGTTTCAGTGATAAAGGCTTCAGCTATTAGTTTAGACTGAAAAAGCAGGGGTAATTCTCCTTGAAGCAAAGGTGGAGAGGATATTTAATAGAGGCCTGTAAGATGACGATGATCTTGGATCAAGTAAATAGAGAATGGAAGCAATCTCTTCCTACAAGCAGATGTTTCAGGGACCACTGGGCACAATTTCAAGCCAAAAGTCTCAGGGGAAATGAGCAGAGAACCTTTTCACACACACAATGATTGTTTTCTTCAACTATGCCTGCAAGGGAGCTTTAAAGAGTGTCAGTCAAGTTTGTCTGAAGATAGTTGGATAAGCATTTGAGGGTAAATAATTCACACGGTTGTAGGACTAACTGGATTGTATTACAAAGAGCTTGCATTGTCTCAGTGGGATGAATCTACCATATAACAATTCAGTGATTTTTCTTCAATAAAAACTCTGTTCATTTTTCAATACCTGGGCATTACAATGTGGGACTAGCCTGAGTTAACTACACAATTGTTATTACTGATGAACAGGCATCCTGTTGGCAAGTTGATTCTTGAAACACAGAGGAATTCAACCAGACACAAGAGCATAGTAGACAGGGGCAGGAGAAGGCCATACAACAATTTAAGTCTGCTCCTCTATTCAATAATATCAAAACAGATCTCCTACTTGAATGATATTTCTGCTCTATCTCTTTCTTCCTTGTTTCCAGAAATATATCTCTGGACATATATTGCCTATATATAATATAGGCAACTATTGACTGAAACTTTACATTTTGCTGCAGTAGAAAATTCCAAAGATTCACCATATTCTGTATGAAAAAAACACCTCCTTATTCTGGTCCGAAATAGCCCAGACCTTACTTTGGGATCTGTGAGCTCAATGAGGGAAGCATTGCCACCAGCACCCCCAGCCCCCATCATTTCTATCCTGTTGAGTTCCTTGAAAAATTTGTTTTATTGAAGTCACTGCCCATTTTTCTACACCATTCAGGACATTTACAAAGACAGGTGTGTAAAAAGGGCCCAAAGGATCATTGGGGACCTGAGTCACACCAACCACAAACTGTTCCAGCTGCTACCGCAGCATAAAACCCAGGACCAACAGGCTCTGGACAGCTTCTTCCTCCAGGCCATCAGACTGATTAATTCACCCTTATACAATTGTATTTCTATGTTATATTGACTGCCCTGTTGTACATAGTATTTATTATAAATTACTATACATTGCACATTACACATTTAGATGGAGACGTAACATAAGGATTTTTACTCCTCATGTAAACTCCTTGGAGTTTAGAAGAATGAGGGGAGACCTCAGAAACATTTCGAATGTTAAGAGGCATGGACAGAGTGGATGTGGCAAAGTTGTTTCCCATGATGGGGGAGTCTAGTACGAGAGGGCATGACTTCAGGATTGAAGGGCGCCCTTTCAGAATAGAAATGCGAAGAAATTTTTTTAGTCAGAGGATGGTGAATCTATGGAATTTGTTGCCACGGGCAGCAGTGGAGGCCAAGTCATTGGGCGTATTTAAGGCAGAGACTGATAGGTATCTGAGTAGCCAGGGCATCAAAGGTTATGGTGAAAAGGCGGGGCAGTGGGACTAAATAGGATAAAATGGATCAGCTCATGATAAAATGGCGGAGCAGACTCGATGGGCCGAATGGCCTACTTCTGCTCCTTTGTCTTATGGTCTTATGGTCTTAATTCAATTCAATTCAAATTCAAACTCTAAAGAGTGAAAGCCTAGTGTATGATGATCTCAAATCAAATACACATCATGCAAGGACCTGTATACATACATCTATTGATGCTTCTGGACACATCTTCAGTGATGTTCCTGGAATCATCGGGTGTTTCGGGTCTTTCAACATCATACAACCCCCTCCAGGTGACCCAGCCGGGGCTGATCAGACCCCAGCTTGTGTCCAGATGGCTAGCTACTTATGACTCCATTGCTCCCCTCTTTTGAGCCACAGCCATCTTGAGGCCCTCTCTGCCGCATCAGTGGTACTGCGGATGGCTCTCCTCTTCCCCTCTCCCTCGATGCCCAAAATGCTGAAGGTTCTAACTAAAGAACGGGCTATGAATCCCCTACAACCAACCTCCACTTGGAGACACCTCGCTCTCCATCCAGCCTGCTGACAGTTGCTGACCAGTTCTGCATACTTGGAGAGCTTCCTTTCAAAGGCCTCCTCCAAGCTATCTTCCCATGGGACTGTCAGCTCCAGCAGCACCACTTGCTTAGTAGACTCAGACACTAGGACAATGTCTGGTCGCAGGGTGGTGGCTGCGATATGGTTGGGGAACTTCAGCTGCCCTTCGAGGTCCACCAACAGCTGCCAGTCCCTTGCAGAGGTCAGAATGCCTGCAGATGTCCTTTTGGCAGGTATTGGCTGCTCCCCAGCTCTGACAAAGGCAGTGGTCTGCTTGGAGGGTCGGGACCGCTTCGCCCACTCAACTCCTGTGCTGATGGCTAGTTTAGAGAATTTTCATTGCCTTCACTTTGAAGCAATTATCCTTTCATAGGCAAAGTGTGTTCCCTCTAGTGCCCTATATAGTTGTAGCAAGATTATATTTTCAATATTCAAGTTCTCCAACAATAACATTATCTACCTGTTGCATTTGTATGTAAGAATTTAATGATGTACCTACATCCATATCACTTTTAATAACAGCATTTTAATCTCTCTCCATTTAAGTGTAGCTCACCAAGCTTGCCGCTCACGTTCATCTAGGGGAATCAGATTTCGGCCCCGCCAATCAGGGTATTCAAGTTTGGATGGATGCTGTGTAATGTACCCCAGTACAAACCCACAATGCAAAATATCAGACAGTACACAAAATGCAATTAAATGATTACACTTTATAACTCTTACTTTGGCTATGTGGTTAGTAGAGAAACAAAATATAAAAGAAAAAGGTGCCACTTTTATTCAATAGTTCGTGCACAAAATCATTGGAGCTCACGCCTCAGGTATTCGTCTATAAATGACCTCTGCCAAAACATCGCCGACCCCCGGACCGTCGGATTCCAGTCTCCGCTGTCTGGTGGTCTACCAGTGCTCTCCACACACCTCCTTCCTCTTCCTTCTCCTCGACCGAAAGCCCACGAAAAACCCCGGTTCCCAGACACACAAGAAAGAATATCATTTCTCCCCATTGGATAGCCCTGAATATCAAAGTCTCATTATCTCTAGTCATAAACCAAACATCGCAGCTACAGAGAAACCATTACCTCAGCAGTTAACACTACAGAGCAGCCATTACATTAGCCTTAGCAGTTAACATTACAGAGAAGCCATTACATAAGCAATGCAAAGTATATCTTTATTTTCCAAAGAGTATAACCTCGTATTTTTTTCATACTGTACTCTAAGCTTCAAATTGTTGTCCACTCACTGCCTCTTTGCACTCTCATCACTGTTGTACTCCCACTTCATTTCATGTCATCAGCAAACTTTTGGTCTGCTCAGGCATACCGTTAGAATTGATGGTGTTATCTCGGCACTGATTGCTGTGGTATCCCATTAGTTACAGCCTGCCAATCTCAGAAGGCACATGTCAGTTCTTCTCTTTGTTTTCTATCTGTCAACCAGATGTCAGTACACGCAAATATGTCATCACAATTCCATATTATTTTTTGTTCTGTGGTTTGTTATTGTCCCATGTACAAGATACAGTGAAGCGCTTCTTTTGCGTACTGTTTAGACAGACCGTATAGTTACACAGTGTATTGGATGGTAGGGGTCTGGAGGGTTCTGGTTCTGGTGCAGGTCGAGGAGAGTCGGCTTTTAAAATGGTTCAGCATGGACTAGATGGGCTGAAAAACCTGTTTCTGTGCTGTACTTTTCTATGACTCTGTGACTCCAGCTGCTGAAAAAGTGCTGTGCAGGTAATTGATAAAGTACAAAGTCGTGACAAGGTAGATTGTGAGGCCAAGGGTCCATCTTATTGTACAAGATGTCAGACAACAGTGGGATAAAAGCAGTAGTATGTGCTTTCAGTCCTTTGTAATGGCAGGGGGAGAAGAGAGGATGTCTGGGGTGGGTGTGATCTTAGATTATGCAGGCTGCTTTATTGATGCAACTGAAGTACAGACAGTCTGTAGAAGAAAAACTAGCTCCTGTGATGTGCTGAGCTCTGTCTAAACTCCCTGCTGTTTCTTGTGTTCAGGTGCAGAGCAGCTGTGATGCTTTCTGTGGTGCAACAATAGAAATTGGCAAGAGTTGGTGAGGATATGCTGCACTTCTTTAGCCTCCTGAGGAAGTAAAGGCATTGGTGAGCTTTCTTGGGAATGATATCTGCGTGACTGGAACAGCATCGGCTGTTGGTGACATTCACACCACGGAATTTGAAGCTCTCAACCCTTTCAACCTCAACAAAATCGGTGCAGGCAGGAGCATGTACACCACCCCTTTTTCTGAAGTCAATGGCCAGCTCTTTTGTTTGGTTGATATTGAGGAAAAGGATGTTGTCATGACACCATGTCACTAATCTCTCTATCTCCTTCCTGTATTCCAACTCATTGTAAGTTGAGATAAGGGATCTTACAGAGCGATCATCTGCGAACTTCTAGATGGCGTTACAGCAGCATCTAGCCATGCACTCATGAACTTATAGGGAGTAGAGAATGGAACAGAAAACACAGCCCTCGTGGAGCACCAGTGTTTAGAATAATCATGGCCGAAGTATTTCTGCCTATCCTTACTGACTGTGGTCTGGTCGTTAGATTGTTAAGGATCTGTTTGCAGAGGGAGGCATTATCTCCTAGCATGTGGAGTTTGGTGCTAAAGGTTTAGTATGCCTCCGTTAGTTTACATAGTAAAGTGCTGTTCGAATGGTTTCCAGTTCAACAGACATCTTACCATTTAGCATTTCCAAAGACTTTGAGAATAAATTAATTCATTTTGGAGACAATTGAAACTGCAGATACTGGAATGTGGAACAAAATCTGGAAGAACTCAGCAGGCCAAAAGGTTTTAAGTTAATGTAAAGGATTGAGGGCTGAGAAGGAACAGGAAAAAACAGGGTAGATTGCTAGTATATACCAGTGCGATAAAGGCCGGTAGGATAGAGAAGGGATGATTGGCAGATAGAACCAAATGAAGATAAGTTGATAGGACAGATGAACAAAGGGAGAAAAAAAACTAGGAGGACAGGTCAATGTGTGTGGGTGGAAAACACCAGTGGTGTGTGTTACCTGAAACTGGAAAATTTAGACAATTGTGTGGGAAGCTGCATGAGTAGAAAGTGAGAGGCAGTTCTTCTGATTTGCATTTGGCCTCCCCATAGCAATGGAGAAGGCCAAGGCAAACAGGTCAGTGTGGGAGTGGAAAAGGAGTCAATCAGACATGCAACCAGAAGTTAAGATGACCGTTACAGTGCTGCTTTGTATTCTTGCATTCTCGTTGTTACTGTTCAGTTGTCATACTGGACTGACCGATGCAAAGACAAAGTACCACAAAAACACTAACACACGTAATTCTTTTTCAGACCTTTATTCTTCACTCATAGCATGCTATGGGGGAAGTTACAGACTGATCTCCCAAAAGAGCCAGTCCAGACACTGCCCCCGAATTACACAGTTCTCCACAATTTATAACATTGATCAGGTAGCAGGAAATCTTACGATTACAGGTTTAGATAATATTAGAATCATTTCAATCACATGCTAAGATACAATTAGATGTAAAATAATCATTGGTCAGTTAGTTATAATTACTTTAAGCCTAAGCTAGCCCATCAGTTCCTCATTCGGATCCTTTCCCTTTTCTCCAGAACGTTCTATCCTCTACACTATCCTTCCCATATTTAGCTATACCTTGAGCTGCTTCTGCAAGATCAGGTAGTTCCTTATTTGAGCCTTTGCCTATCTTTAGAGAACAATGACTAGTACGTCACTGGTTGCCGGGTAAAGCTTCTTTTTTGACTGTCCAAAACAGTAAGCTAAGGTGCCCACAAGGTGATTGATCATTAATTAATCATTGTTCTTAGTCTATACCCCTATTTACCTACCCCTTCACCCCATCACAGTGAATTTCATTGTTTGTGTAGTTAGTCAAAAAAATCACAGGAATCAGAAATAGAAACAAATCTCAGCTCTTAGTACCCTCATGGCAAGCTCAAAATCAAATTAAATCAAGTTTAATTATCATTCAAACTATACATAGACATAGCTGAACGAGGCGAGTACCATTCAAAATAGTGAGTAACATAATTTAAAATAGCAAGCAAAGAAGCATATTCACTAAAAAAATGTATATAAAGTCTAAGAACCTGAGCAACAATGTCTGGCAATCGATGGTCCAGTCTGCCGTCAGTGTACAGACACACACAATCCAACACTGTCATTCCGCCACTCGAACAAGGGAGGGCAGCACTGACGGGAGAGGCAGGCCCCATCTGAGCATGGACAGCATGCTGTAACGCTTCCGTGACTCCTGCCTGGTCTGTAGCAGCAGGTGCGTCTGAGGCTTGAGGCCTAGACCTCACCACAAATGAGGCTACACATCTCCCATGTCATTTGCCCTTCCACTAGACAAGGGTATAGACAAGGCTTGCGGCAGCTTACATTTTCACTGTCCAACAGAGTCTTGCGATCACAAGTGAAATGTCCGAGACAGTCTCCCACAGTTATACTGCACCAACATTGATGCTTCCGAGTAGCGGGCAGCAACACGGTCTGCAGCCAGATCAGCTCCTCTGAACCCAAACCGGCTCTTCTGTCATCCGGGCAGGCTCCTCTGATATCCCGACAGGCTCCTCCAATATCCTGACCATCTCCTTTCCTGATATCCCGACTGGCTTCTCCAATATCCTGACCATCTCCTTTCCTGATATCCCGACTGGCTCCTCCAATATCCTGACCATCTCCTTTCCTGATATCCCGACTGGCTCCTTCTCCAATATCCTGGCTGGCCCCTCAACACCTCGTCCGGCTCCCTCGCCGGCATCAGTCCAGCTACTCCTATCAAAGATCAGCTCAGTGATGGAGTTGTCCTGCAGTGCTTGAAGTTCTTGGAGTAGAATTTCCTTCTTTAGGCTCATAAAAAACAAGTTTTACAAAGAGAAAAGCACCTCTGGTTGGCCCCCGAGAGGCCACCATCTTACTGGAAGGAAGCTAGGTATGGCTTTACCACATAGCTGGCCAGTCCTGTTACAGTATGCACAGTTTGTACCCCCATTCTATAAATGCTTTCCTCTAAATATTCTCACATTTTTAAATATTTCTATTCTTTACAAAGACATTGCCTGAATTTTTCTGTTCCTATGTTGGCTAACCCTGTCTACTAGTATAAATAGTCATCGAGTACTTGCTGCCAAATACATAAACAGGAAACTTATATATTGCTTTCCAAACACAAGAAAGTTTGCAGAATCTGGAAATTCAAAGCAACACGCACAAAATGCTGGAGGAATTCCATGGGTCAGGTTGCATCTTTGGAAATTAATAGATAGATGAAGCTTTGGACTGAGACCCTTCTTCAGAACTGAGATGAAAGGGGGAAGATGCCTGAATAGAAAGGTGGGAGGAGAGGAAGGAAGCTAGCTAGAAGGTGATAGGTGAAGCCAGGTGTGTGGGAAAGGTCAAGGACTGAAGAAGAAGGAGTCTAATAGCAGAGGAGAGTGGACCATGGGAGAAAGAGAAGAAGGAGGGACACAATGGGAAGTAATAGGCAGGTGAGAAGAAGTAAAAGGCCAGAGTGGGGAATAGAGGAAGGGGGGTGGGGAGAGGAATTGTTCTTGTCATCAGGTTGGAGGCTACCCAGATGGTCTTGCTCCTCCACCCTGATGGTGGCCTCATTTTGGCACAAGAAGAGGCCATGGACCGACATGTTGGAACGGGAATGCTTCCCAAAGTTGCTACGGATGATAAATTGCACTCTAGAATAATTATGGTGTGGGGTAAGGCTCCTTGTTGAGAGTACTGTGGTGCCATACTCTGCTAATGGACATTCCAGGATTTGTTGGAACAGCAGACTGAGAGAAGTTTTCTCAAGCCACTCAGCAATTTTTGCTCAATGAAGCTTTTGCACTTTGTTTGCCTCTGTGACAACAGAGAGCCCATCAGAATTATCTGCTTGCAATCAAAAATATAACCAGATCACATACTACCCATTTTACCAACAGGGAAGGTTGCCGCACATCCAACAAAAGCACGTTCCCATTTGTAAGATGCTATTAATGTACTAATATTTGATATCCTCTTAAATATAATCTTTCTAGCGTTAGCAAGCTTAAGTAATTGCAATGTTGTGTTAGCAGCACTAATTTGTAAGATGCATCAAATTTTAATTACACAGAATTTGTTTTTGTTTCAAGTTCCTTCCAAGTTCAGTTTGTACAATATTAGCCTCCTAAAGGAAGCATACACGCTGTGGCCACTTTATTAAGTACACCTGTATACTTGCGTGTTCATGCAAATATATAATCAGTTTATCATGCGGCAGCAGCTCTATGCATAAAAGGGTGGTCAAGAGGTTCAGTTTTTGTTCAGACCAAACATCAGAATGGAGAAGAAATGAGATCTTTGGCTGTGGAATGATTTTTGGTGCCAGATGGGGTGGTTTGAGTATCTCAGAAACCGCTGATCTCCTCGGATTTTCACACAATTTACAGAGAATGGTGCAAAGAAACTGTGTGGCAGGTTGGAGAAATGTCTCTAGCAGAGAAGATGCATGGCGCTCCTTCCCTCCGCTAGCATGCAAGTCACCCTTGGGCAAATTGTAGCACTTGCCTAGCCCCTAATCGGGACATGTGAAGTCATGAGAGCAAGTGGTGGATGGTCATATGAGCAGCTGGTGCATATCAAAAGTCCTGGTTACACGATCACTGACACCAGGCAGACCATCTCTGAAGAGTATTGATAATGGCTGGGGTCACCTGTTTTGTAAAGACACTGCCCAGAATTAGGCAATGGTAAACCACCTCTGTAGAAAAATTTGCCAAGAACAATCATGGTCATGGAAAGACCATAATCACCCACATCATACAACATGGCACATAATGAACGAACGGTACAGAGAACACATCCAGTGAGCGTCAGCTCTCTGGGTGAAAATGCATCTTCGATGAGAGAGGCCAGAGGAGAATAGCCGGACTGGCTCAAGCTGATGGGAAGGCGACAGTATCTCAGACAAGCACACATCACAACAGTGGTACAGATGAACAACACATCAAACCTTTAAGTGGATGGGCTGCTGCAGCAGAAGACAATGAACATGCACTCAGCGGCCATTGTATTAGGTGCCCGAGGTTCTGAATAAAGTGGCCAGTGAGTTTATAGGGGTATATTAGCTTAGGGTTTTCGAGAGAGAAACAGCAGAAGGAGGTGTGAGGAGGGAGGGGTTAAATTTCTGTTCTCATCTTTTAGTTAACTTCTATGTTGGCAAGTCGCTAGAGATGTAACCAACTAATATTAGGATGAAACCGGCAAGATAGCTGGGATCCTGGTGAATGGAGGAGGCAATTGTGTTTTTCTTCGACTGTAAATGGAAAAGGTGGAAATAGTAAAAGCAAACATGAAGGGAAAAAGGTGAATTGAAATGAAATGAGATATAAAAAGAAGATGAAACTTTGGGATAAGAGAGGAAACAGAATGGAAAATAGAAAGATGTGAAAAACATATAGATTTTAAAATCCTTTTGGAAACATTTTACTATTTTTGAACATGCACTCTAAAACTTAAAGTCTAAGGTTGATTGGCATTTCAGGACTCTAATGTGTTCATTAAAAGGTTCTTTACAACATGACATTTCAGCTCCCACTTTCTGCAAGTTTAATTCCAACTGCAGAGACCAGCGACTTTCTCACGCTAATGGAGAGATTAATAGCAAACATTTCGCTTTCAAGGAGCTATCGGCAGTACTGTAGAAAATTTCCCAGAATCTGCAGAGTTTTGAAAGCCCTAACTTATCTCTCTCTTTGTGTGCTTTTTGAAAAATAAAGTGGTAGTCTTTGCCAGGACCTTATTCTCATGCTTTCCGAAAATCTCATCAACACGTTTCTCACAACATAGAGGAGACTTCGATCCATTGAATTCATGCAGACACTTGGTGCAATCCCATTCCCCAACTATTCCACTAATTATTCTCCCAACCTGCAGGGCTTTAGGATATGGAAAGAAACTGGAGTTCCTGGGTGAAGCTCACATGGTCAGAGCGAGAATGTGCAAACTTCATGTTCACAAATGGAAATTTTAGAACAGAGATGAGGAGGAATTTTTTTAGCCAGAGGGTGGTGAATCTGTGGAAGACTTTGCCCAGGCAGCTGTGCAGGCCAAGTCATTGGGTATATTTAAGGCAGAGTTTGATAGGTTTTTGATTAATCAGAGTGTCAAAAGTAACAGGGATGAGGCGTGAGAATGGGGTTGAGAGGGATTATAAATCAGTTACGATGGAATGGCAGATCAGATGCGATGGACCAAATGGCCTAATTCTGCCTCTAGGTCTTATGGCAGGACCACGTTTTTTAGCGGGCATCCTTCATGTTGAAAAGGAGGACCAGTTACACCCTATTTTGATAATTGTAACAGAGCATATGATACTGAATATCTTCCATAGCCACTATAAACCCTAGTCATTTTTTAATATATGGGGAAATTCTATTCTGCTAAAGAATGGCGATACTCTTGTCACACTACTTATCATACATTATTGGTACAGTGATTGAGATCATACAGTGCAGAACTTAGAACAGCACAGTATAGTACAAACCATTCAGCCCACGACATTGTGCTTCCCTTTTAACTTTCTTCTATTTCATAGCAGAAGCTTTAGAATCAAAATATAGGATCTGATTCCCGAAAATACAGCTAATTTCCCGGTCTCAGAAACTAGCTATCAGTGTAGGGAGACAGAATGAAATCCCTTTCACCAACGTAGTCTTTGGTGAACTGATGAAAAGAATTTTGAAATGTCGAGATCCCAAAGCAAGCTGAAAGCTCACATGGCAGAGGTACCTGGGTGGTTGGTCAGAATTGGTTGCCTTGTTATTTGCTTCACAGACATTCACATCTACTGTAGAAATCTCAAAGCACATGAGACATAGAAACATAGAAAACCTACAGCACAATACAGGCCCTTTGGCCCACAAAGCTGTGCCGAATATGTCCTTACCTGAGAAATTACCTAGGGTTACCCATAGCCCTCTATTTTTCTAAGCTCCATGTACCTGTCCAGGAGTCTCTTAAAAGACTCTATCGTGATCGTGTCTGCCTCCACCACCGTCGCCAGCAGCCCATTCCACGTACTCACCACTCTCTGTATAAAAAACTTACCCCTGACATCTCCTCATTTCCTCTGTACCTACTTCCAAGCACCTTAAAACTATGCCCTCTCGTGTTAGCCATTTCTGAGTATCCACATGATCAATGCCTTCCATCATCTTATACACCTCTATCAGGTCACTTCTCATCCTCCGCTGCTCCAAGGGAAAAAGGCCGAGTTCAATCAACCTCGCCTCATAAGGCATGCTCCCCAGTCCAGGCAACATCCTTGTAAATCTCCTCTGCACCCTTTCTATGGTTTCCACGTCCTTCCTGTAGTGAGGCAACCAAAACTGAGCACAGTACTCCAATTGGGGTCTGACCAGGGTCCTGTATAGCTACGACGTTACCTATCTGCTCTTAAACTCAATCCCACGGTTGATGAAGGCCAGTGCATCGTATGCCTTCTTAACCACAGAGTCAACCTGTGTAGCAGCTTTGAGTGTCCTATGGACTCAGACCCCAAGATCCCTCTGATTCTCTCAAGCATCTATTCTTCTCACCTCTTAGCTGTCAGTTGAATGCTGCCCCTCAGCCAGAATACATGTCACTGTAAAGGCTGATGGCACGCAACTCTTTCTTGCAATAATTTCCAACAATCTCTCCCTGATTGTCTAGTATCTCATTCAATTGAAACAGATTTTCCTCCAATTTTCACAGATGGAAATCAAGTCATTTCTGGCCAAACTCTGTTCCTTAGTCAAATGTTTCAATTCCTTCCTTGGCCATGGTTTAAGTCGCAGGTGAAATGTTTAGAAGCCCAGCTTTCTGTTTTACCTGAAACTGACCTTCTGATCTCATGTGTGTTCCTTTACATCTTCCTCATAGTCACTTCAGCATAGTTTCTGCTTTTGCCTACCTGGCAATGAAGGGCTCTGAGTCCAGGCCTCTGCTCCGTGTTTGAAGGCCAGCAACATGGGTTTGTGATGAAGGACATCTGTGGTCGGAAGTTGGGCCTTCAGTTCAGCAATAATGAGGGCTGATCACCACAACCACTCTCCCCACCCCCATCAGTGAATTGTTAGGGGATCCCTGCTTCCTGCAGGAAGCACGAGGAACACCCAAGGTCACCCACTAATTAAGCAAGTCAGCGAGACTAGAGTTCAAAGACTAGTGTTTGGGATCCTGTCATCAGTGAGGTCTGGAGTCTCTGGGACTTCATTTATCAGCCTCAGTGCATTCTGTGGTCAATACTAAAGATCAAAGCTTGAAGGTCAATTGGAAGTCCAGAAGTCAAGGCCTGAAGTCCGAAACCTGGTCTGTGAGCCTCTGCAAGTCTACTGGGAAAGTTAAAAGTCTGATGTCTGTGAGTCTGAGTCCACGGGAGGCTGGAAGCCCAGAGATAGCCTGTCTTGGGGGCATTAGAGGGTGTGTGTGTGTGTGTGGAGGGAGGTAAGGGCATGTTTTGCTGTGTTTATTTTGTTGCTGTTGTTCTGTTGTTACTGATTTTGTGTTCTGAAAATGGGATGGACATGTTATGCTAGTGTCTGAATGTGTGCCAACACTTGCAGCCTGCCCCCAGCACATCCTTAGGCTGTGTTGGTTGTTCACCCAAGCAATGCATTTTACAGAATATTTTCATGTACACATGATAAGTACATGAGTCTGAATATTTGTGGCCATCTTCTATTCTTTTTTTTGCCATGAACTTGATCTGGTCAAAAATCCCGCTTTATGCTTCAAATATGCACCAATCCTATACCTCCACCACCCCTTCACTCCCTGACGTACAGTGGCTCCGTGATTTTAACATTCTCATTCTCTTTAACAAATCCTCCAAGGATTTTCACATCCACATCTGTCTTATCTCCCGTGGCATTGGAAACCATTCCTCCTATAAATCTGGTTTCTTGTTCATATTTCTTCCTCACTCTGCCTCTGGCTCCTTATGTCACAGCTGTAAGCATCCCTTCCAAAATCTCTTAGCAGCTTTCATCCTTGCTTCATTTCTCTGTTAATGATCACAAATGCATTGGAAAAGGTGAGGAATACCAACCTGATTTATAACTCCTTCAGGTAGTTCATGACCCTTTTGTGAGGAATTCTGTTTCCAAGCAATCTTTCCTTCAATTGCCCTTCCTTTCTTTTGCCTTTACTAACATTTAGTTGTCTTGCCACATTCAAATCAGCTTGGGCTTGAATGTTTGTGTAACACCATTGATTCACTAAGAGAAAATAATTTTAGAATGATTGAAGGGAAGAGTAAGGGAAATATCAGAGGTATACACACAAAATGCTGGAGGAATTCAGCAGGCCAGGCAGCATCTTGGAAAAGAACACAGTGAACATTTCAGGCTGAATCCCTTTGGCATGTCCTGCCAAAGGCTTTCGGCCTAAGACGTCGACTGTACTCTTTTCCTAGATGCTGCCTGGCCTGCTGAATTCCTCCAGCATTTTGTATGTGTTTGCTTGGATTTCCAGTATCTGCATATTTTCTCTTGTTTGTGAATATCAGAGGAAATTTTTTTTTTTACACAGAGAGTGCTGGGTGCACGGAACACTCTGCTGGGGTAGTGGGACAGGCAGATACTTTAGGGACATTTAAGAAACTCTTAGGAGCAGGGATGATAGAAAAATAATGGGATTTGGAGGCAGGATAGTTTAGATTGATCTTTGAGTAAGTTATAAGGCTAGCACAACACCGTAGGCCAGAAGCCTGTTCTGTGCTGTGGTGTTCTATGTTATAAAATGTAAACATCATCTAAATTTATCATTTGTACTTAATGGCTCTCATATTCAGAACCCTTTTATGCCTTTTGTGATGGTGATGTCCAAAATCACCCGTGACATGGGAAATATCTAATTTATGTTTATTTATTCCTATTTTATTTCCTATCACCATGACTAAACTTCGGATGTTGGTTTCCATCTGATTCCCAGAACTTGCCATAAGACTCTCTTTGGTTTTCATGTGATCAGGGTTAATGAACAGATTATGAAAATAGTGTGCTCCAACTCCAGAACTGTCTGACAAGAAAGTGAGCAATATAATAAAGAATCAGAAGTCACATACATACTGTATAAATAATGTAGTTGAAATGCAATGGAGTATCACTCAATACCAAATTCCTTCCACTGACTGTAGTTCTTTTGAAGTGCTCTTATCATCTAGACAACAAAGTAAATGCAATTTCTGATTAATAAAACATAGTGTGTCATGCTTGTCAATACCTTATAGTGATTTCAATACAAAAGATACTGAAAAATATAGCAACTAAAATCTATTTTTCATGTTGTCGCAAATGCTTGTAATGAGAAATTCATTGGAGTTTTCACTAAACCAATATGCTTAGGCCTTTTGATGCTCCTCTTTCATTTCCATTTGCACTAGTCCCTCTGGACCTTCACACAGCAAAACCATTGATGTCTTAAGCCTGCCTTAAATAATATATGACTCATTCATGGGTTATTGAAAGTCCCACATGAGACCACGTCATCAATATTTCTGCGTTAGATCTTTGTATTTCCAGGAGTTCATACTTCAATTTTCTGTGTTAGTGGTCACTGATACATTTTCTCCTCAGTCATTCGAAAATACCTTCCTTCATTCTAAAAATACCGTGTTAAAATTAATAGCCAATCCTACAGATGTCCAATGAGAAATATGTGCATTAGTTAGTATAATTATTTAATAAACATGCATATAAATAAGAACGTGAACATTCTCTGAGTTCCCTCAATCACCTGTAATTTGCACAACAATTTCAGTTCAATATCTACTCAAATCATCTGAAAGAGTTTACTGGTTAAAAGAGCAGGATCAGACTTGGAGGACGCACCTGGTCTGCCTGCACAGGATAGCAGCAAGATTTCAATACTGACAAGTATTTGCAAGTGATTCTGATCTAGAACATCTCACATGGAAGTATGAGGGGTTTGGTAGAATACTAAAGAACATGGACTCAGTTTTTTCAAAGGTTACTCTGGCCTCTGAGATCAACTCAGCCTGCTTGAAGATGTTAATCAATCTGTGGACTGACTGCAGGCCCGAGTGGAAGATCATAATTTTTTCCATGTTCAGGGAACCAATACTATATATATCAATACTGCTTGATATATTAGAAGATTGAGTACCATTACTCATCATCACTATCATTATTATGTGCCATGTGGTATGGCATGGGTAATTATTGTTCTTGGCAAATTTTTCTACAGAAGTGGTTTGCCATTGCCTTCTTCCGGGCAATGTGCAGGCTTGTGGAGGGAATGAGTACCTTACACCTCCTTTGGTAAAGATGAATCTCCATCTTGCCACATGTACCATGATTGTATGCATATATTTACTACATATTTTAGTGAATGGAGGTAATTTTCTGTGATAACAATATTATAGAAGTAGTTGGAGGAAGCATCAGCCTCCTTATCCACACATCCTTCCAACACACAAGCAAGATAATGGACAGTAGTCATCTTTGTCTACTTCCATACTTCATACTTTGTAGGTTACATGGTCGGCCCAGCATTGTGGATCGATGGGCCTGTAACGTGCTGTAGATTTCTATGTTCTATGTTCATAGAGAAGCTTTCTGTTTCGGACACGTTACTTTAGACCGTATAATTGATTTGTGTATACAACAATTAAATTTAATTCCTGATTCCCTCCCCAATGCTTATTTTGGAAAGCATGCCCATTATGGATCTGAGCAGTAACCTGTCAAAAGCCTTGTCCTGGTCCAAGATAACTCAGCAAAGACTCATTCCCTCTCTCACGCATGAGTGATGGTATCCCTGAGCCATTTAGGGCTCAAGTGGAGAGCCTTGTAATAAACTTTGCCTCTGTCAGCTCTCTGCACAGATCTTGGGACATCGGTAGAAGGTTTCGCTCGCCGTCCACTGGTATGTTGAGTGCGACCACAAACATAGTAGCTTTTTGACTCTGAAGCTATTACTACTGGTTAGTCAATGATTTTTCTTTTGCTCCCTACAGTAGCCTAGCTCCTGTAGGTTTTGTTGTAGTAATTGTAACTTAAGAACGGAGAATACCAGATCAGCAAATACTGATTTCATATCATGCAAGATATGAACATGAGTTATCTGTTCCTTAAGGCTGATGTAGAAATTCATGAGTAATTCAGTGAATTGCCTCAGACCAGGCTGAGTCTATGTACCTCTGTCTACTGGAGCTTAAATGCCTTCAGCCCATCTCTGCTTTGGTCTGTGGGATGTAGTCTGCCATGACAATTGGTGATTACATTTCCTGACTCTAATGCAGACTAAGTACCACAGTGTCTTTGGCTCTTCAATTAATTCGCTTGCTGAACCTCTGAGTAGGTGAGTGTCGACCCATAACTTAATTTGACCATGGAATTGAAATCCATCTTTGGTTCAACTACTGTATTAATTGAATTTTGTTCTTCATAGTCTCCATTTATTGTAACATGGTGCTGGGTATGTCATGGTAGTTATCATTTGTTTACTGGTGTTATGTCAAGCATAATGCTCATTATGCTCTTCCTGTCTTTGCAAACTTACGCTGTTTGTCCCTTTGTCAACTATTGAGTCAATGAGCTTTCTTGTATGGTTAGATGAAACTGAAAGGCTTCCAAATGAACATATCACCTGGGCCTAATGTCAAAAATGTCACCATTACCACACCAAGGGTCAATACGACAGCAGTTTTAAAATAGCTGATCAAATATCAGCTTGGAGATATTAAAAATTTTAGCCTGTATGTCCTCATATATAGGCTTACATACAAGACAATCCCTCAATAAGTGTTCTTGGAACTTCTGTGGATCATTAAACTGGTGATTATGTGCAAGTGTGCCCTCTGATTGCTTCTTTTGGCTGAGAGTTCTGGGTAAAAGTGGCCTCACCATATTTCAACAACCTCACTCTCTCAAATATTGATAGTTTGTCAAAAATACAAAATCTGACTCTATTTTTACCTACCTCTGTCCTCCTTCCACAAATTTTATTCTGCTTAGTTATTGTTTCCTTTCATTACTTCTATATTATCATCCTTCTATAATAATGTTTTTCTACAAAGCTCAAGGTTCAAAGTAAATTTATTGGCAAAGTACATATGTCACCACATACAACCCTGAGATTCATTTTCTTGAGGGCATTAACAGTAAAACCAAGAAATACAATAGAATCAATGAAAGACTGCACCCCAACAGGACAAACAACCAATGTGCAAAAGACAACAAACTGGGCAAATATAAGAAGAAAAAACTTGAAATAATAATAACAGTAGTAACAGAAAGACCAAAACAAAACACATAATCAAAATTTGCAACCACTGTTAATACTCTCAACAATATTATATTATCATATTATATAGGAAAACTTGAACCATTTGAAGAACTACATACAATAACATACTGTGCAGCATTAATGGCAGTGCAGTCCAATAACTCCAAAATAGAGGCACTCATTGATAGAAACTCAAAACTGAGTAGTGAAATGAGAAGACCAAAATCGCAGAAGAAATTAAAAAAACAGTTAAAAACTTAAGATCAGAAATAGTCCACTTAATGGAGTATTAAAAATGATAACCCAAGCAAGAAAGTTAAGAGAAAAGCTGAGGAAATACTAAGGAAATGCAAGGTCCATACAAGATACGATCAGTCAAACCAAACAAAAACACTGTGGAGTCTGTAGATATACTAAAACAAAAGCTTGGTGCATACAAAGCCAGACTAAATAAATACTTGAAATGCACCATATGAAGAAAACAGAATTGTCCATTCAGAAATCATGAAAAGGGTTTATACAGGACATTGAAACTAAATTTGACACACCAAAATGTCACAAACCCTAGCACAGAATTACGAACAAACACAGAGATAATGAACTTTTGGTCTAATATCTGGTCAAACAGGGTGACACACAATCATGAAGCCAGCTGGATTAGGAAGGAGAAGTAATGCATTCACACAATTGAAGAGATGTAAATACTTGAAATTACAGTGGATGTGCTGAAAGAGGTTATAAAAATATCCACAACTGGAAAAGTACTGGCAGTGATAATATTCATAATTATTGGTATAAAAATTTACTTCTCTTCATCTGTACCTATTAATGCATATCAACAATTTTCTTAAAAATCCTGAAAAAGTGCTTGAAGTTTTGACAGAAGGTAAAATATATCTTTTACCTAAAAGGGATATCACAAAAGATTCATCAAAATATCGTCCTATTACATGTTTACAAGGTATATATAAAATTGTAACATCATGCATCTTGTAAATAATCACCACTTACTCAGATACCCACAATATACTTGCAGATGAGCAGAAAGGATGCCGTAAGGGTGTGAAAGCATTTAAAGAACAACTGATAATAGATTCTGTATTTCTAAATCAAGCCCGGTGGAAACGCAGAAATCTTTCATGTTGCTATATTGACTACGAAAAAGGCATTTGACTCTGTCTCACACTCATGGTTAATTGATGTTCTTAATATATACAAACTACACTCAATACTTGTGAAATTCTTACAACATCTGATGAAGCATTGGTGTACTGTAGTCACCCTATTAACAACCGAAAAAGAACAACCACTGTTATGAAAATAAACCGAGGCATTTTCCAAGGTGACTCTTTAAGTCCACTATGATTATGTCTAGCTTTAAACCCACTCTCTAATTCACTGAATTAGATGAATATTGGGTATCAAATCAAAAACAATGAAATGACCTATACTTTCACACACCTTCTATACCTTGATGATTTGAAATTATATGCTCCTTCATCACTTAAGCTAAAGCAATTAATTCAAATAGTAGAACTATTTTTGAAAGATATAACCATGAACTTTGGACTGGGTAAATGCAGAACATTAAACATAAAGAAAGGTGCAATAGAGTTAATAGAATACAAAACAGAGCAGCAGGATCCAATAAAACCGATGGATGAATATGAAGCATAAATATCTGGGATATCAACAAGGAAAGAAAATAGATCATAGTGCAATTAAGGAAAAACTTTTTGACAGAATTTACTTCAAGGCTTAAGAAAGTCTGCAAAACAGGGCTCACAGTAAAAATATAACAAAGGCAATAAACACCTTTGCTATTCGTATACTACTGTATTCCTTTGGTAGAATATCTAGGTCCGAAACCAATCTGGAAAACTTACAAAGAAAAAGAACTGAAATGACAAGTTTCAGAAAACATTACATATATTCAAATATGCTTAGATTAGTACTACCTAGGACAGAAGGGGGAAGAAGAATAACAGACATTAAAAATCCACACAACAGTCAGATAAAATTCTAAAGATATACTTTCATCAATGAAAACAGGAATCAGCACTCACGCAAGCAAATGCAATTCTGATAAGAGGTATACACCACTAAACTTAAGTAAGACCACAACCCAGCAAAAAGAAGACATTATCACTATTGAAGGAAAAGTTGACCAATGGAAGAGCATCTCCACGATCTGAGCAGATGAGATGTTGACAAAGAAGTGTCAATCACCTGACTCAGTGTTGGAAACTTCTTCCTGGAAACAGAAGGGTTCCTTATGACAACACAATTATCAAAAATACGTAATAAAAGACCTACAAATTCAAGTGATAAATGCAGAAAATGCCGAGAAAAAACAGAAACAATCCAACACATTACAGGATCCTGTAGCAGTTTAACACAATCTGATTACTTGCTCAGCCATAATCAAGTGGCAAACATCATTCATCAAAATCTTGCATTAAGATACATACTCATAAGTGAAATCTCAACTTACTATAAAAACTGATCCAGTTTTAGAGTCAGAATACCACAAAATATATTTTGGCCGATCAGTTATTTTAGCTAAGACAATCCATAATAACTGTCTGGATATAATAACACAGAATAAACAAACAAGAACAACTTACTTAACAGATTTAGCAATTCCAAACACATAACATACAGAAATTTGACAAGGTCCCACATAGGAGATTAGTGTGCAAACTTAAAGCACACGGTATTGGGGGTAAGATATTGATGTGGATAGAGAATTGGTTGGCAGACAGGAAGCAAAGAGTGGGAATAAATGGGACCTTTTCAGAATGGCAGGCAGTGACTAGTGGGGTACTGCAAGGCTCAGTGCTGGGACCCCAATTGCTTACAATATATATTAATGACTCAGATGAGGAAATTAAATGTAGCATCTCCAAGTTTGCGGATGACACGAAGCTGGGCCGCAGTGTTAGCTGTGAGGAGGATGCGAAGAAGATGCAGGGTGACTTGGATAGGTTAGGTGAGTGGGCAAATTCATGGCATATGCAATTTAATGTGGATAAATGTGAGGTTATCCACTTTGGTGGCAAAAACAGGAAAACAGATTATTAGTTGAATGGTGGCAGATTAGGAAAAGGGGAGGTGCAATGAGACCTGGGTGTCATTATACACCAGTCATTGAAAGTGGGCATGCAGGTACAGCAGGTGGTGAAAAAGGCGAATGGTATACTGGCATCCATAGCAAGAGGATTCGAGTACAGGAGCAGGGAGGTACTACTGCAGTTGTACAAGGCCTTGGTGAGACCACACCTGGAGTATTGTGTGCAGTTTTGGTCCCCTAATCTGAGGAAAGACATCCTTGCCATAGAGGGAGTACAAAGAAGGTTCACCAGATTGATTCCTGGGATGGCAGGACTTTCATATGATGAAAGACTGGATCGACTAGGCTTATATTCATTGGAATTTAGAAGATTGAGGGGGGATCTTATTGAAAAGTATAAAATCCTAAAGGGATTGGACAGGCTAGATGCAGGAAGATTGTTCCCGATGTTGGGGAAGTCCAGAACGAGGAGTCACAGTTTGAGGATAAAGGGGAAGCCTTTTAGGACTGAGATGAGGAAAAACTTCTTCACACAGAGAGTGGTGAATCTGTGGAATTCTCTACCACAGGAAACAGTTGAGGCCAGTTCATTGGCTATATTTAAGAGGGAGTTAGATATGGCCCTTGTGGCTAAAGGGATCAGGGGGTATGGAGGGAAGGCTGGTACAGGGTTCTGAGTTGGATGATCAGCCATGATCATACTGAATGGCGGTGCAGGCTCGAAGGGCTGAATGGCCTACTCCTGCACCTATTTTCTATGTTTCTATGTAAATCAATAAGTGAAAAACACCAGAGATATGCTGAATTAAAAGAGGAAATTAAAAGGCTTTGGAACATGAGCAAGGTATATATTGTCCCAATAGTAATATCTACAACTGGTATCATCGTAAAGGAATCACACAATAGCATTAAACAATTAGGGCTACACAGCAATATGTCTGTAACTCTCCAGAAAGCCACAATATTAAACACCACTAGAATAGTCCACAGGTTCCTAACAATTGACAAATAAAAACAACAGGAATTCTGCAGATGCTGGAAATTCAAGCAACACACATCAAAGTTGCTGGTGAATGCAGCAGGTCAGGCAGCACCTCTAGGAAGAGGTACAGTCGACGTTTCAGGCCGAGACCCTTCGTCAGGACTAACTGAAGGAAGAGTGAGTAAGGGATTGGGGAGGGGGAGGGGGAGGGGGAGAGGGAGATCCAAAATGATAGGAGAAGACAGGAGGGGGAGGGATGGAGCCAAGAGCTGGACAGGTGATAGGCAAAAGGGGATACGAGAGGATCATGGGACAGGAGGTACGGGAAGAAAGACAAGGGGAGGGGGACCCAGAGGATGGGCAAGAGGTATATTCAGAGGGACAGAGGGAGAAAAAGGAGAGTGAGAGAAAGAATGTGTGCATAAAAATAAGTAACAGATGGGGTACGAGGGGGAGGTGGGGCCTTAGCGGAAGTTAGAGAAGTCGATGTTCATGCCATCAGGTTGGAGGCTACCCAGACGGAATATAAGGTGTTGTTCCTCCAACCTGAGTGTGGCTTCATCTTTACAGTAGAGGAGGCCGTGGATAGACATGTCAGAATGGGAATGGGATGTGGAATTAAAATGTGTGGCCACTGGGAGATCCTGCTTTCTCTGGCGGACAGAGCGTAGATGTTCAGCAAAGCGGTCTCCCAGTCTGCGTCGGGTCTCGCCAATATATAAAAGGCCACATCAGGAGACCAATATATAAAAGGCCACATCGGGAGGCCAATATATAAAAGGCCACATCGGGCGGCACTTCACCTGTGAGTCGACTGGGGTGATATAATGCGTCCAGTGCTCCCGATGTGGCCTTTTATATATTGGCAATTGAATAACTACCTTGGTTCTGTCTTCATTAAGGAGGACATAAATAATCTAGTGAGATGGAGGAACTGAGGGAAATACATGTTAGTAAGGAAGTGATGTTAGGTAAATTGAAGGGATTAAGGGCAGATAAATCCCCAAGGCCAGATGGTCTGCATCCCAGAGTGCTTAAGGAAGTGGCCCAAGAAATAGTGGATGCATTAGTGATAATTTTTCAAAACTCGTTAGATTCTGGACTAGTTCCTGAGGATTGGAGGGTGGCTAATGTAACTCCACTTTTTAAAAAAGGAGGGAGAGAGAAACCAGGGAATTATAGACCGGTTAGCCTAACGTCGGTGGTGGGGAAACTGCTGGAGTCAGTTATCAAGGATGTGATAACAGCACATTTGGAAAGCGGTGAAATGATCGGACAAAGTCAGCATGGATTTGTGAAAGGAAAATCATGTCTGACGAATCTCATAGAATTTTTTGAGGATGTAACTAGTAGAGTGGATAGGGGAGAACCAGTGGATGTGGTATATTTGGATTTTCAGAAGGCTTTTGACAAGGTCCCACACAGGAGATTAGTGTGCAAACTTAAAGCACACGGTATTGGGGGTAAGGTATTGGTGTGGGTGGAGAGTTGGTTAGCAGACAGGAAGCAAAGAGTGGGAATAAACGGGACCTTTTCAGAATGGCAGGCGGTGACTAGTGGGGTACCGCAAGCTCAGTGCTGGGACCCCAGTTGTTTACAATATATATTAATGACTTGGATGAGGGAATTAAATGCAGCATCTCCAAGTTTGCGGATGACACGAAGCTGGGTGGCAGTGTTAGCTGTGAGGAGGATGCTAAGAGGATGCAGGGTGACTTGGATAGGTTGGGTGAGTGGGCAAATTCATGGCAGATGCAATTTAATGTGGATAAATGTGAAGTTATCCACTTTGGTGGCAAAAATAGGAAAACAGATTATTATCTGAATGGTGGCAGATTAGGAAAAGGGGAAGTGCAACGAGACCTGGGTGTCATTATACACCAGTCATTGAAAGTGGGCATGCAGGTACAGCAGGCGGTGAAAAGGGCGAATGATATGCTGGTATTCATAGCAAGAGGATTCAAGTACAGGAGCAGAGAGGTACTACTGTAGTTGTACAAGGCCTTGGTGAGACAACACCTGGAGTATTGTGTGCAGTTTTGGTCCCCTAATCTGAGGAAAGACATCCTTGCCATAGAGGGAGTACAAAGAAGGTTCACCAGATTGATTCTTGGGATGGCAGGACTTTCATATGATGAAAGACTGGATGAACTAGGCTTATACTCGTTGGAATTTAGAAGATTGAGGGGAGATCTTATTGAAACGTATAAAATTCTAAAGGGATTGGACAGGCTAGATGCAGGAAGATTGTTCCCGATGTTGGGGAAGTCCAGTACGAGGGGTCACAGTTTGAGGATAAAGGGGAAGCCTTTTAGGACCAAGATTAGGAAAAACTTCTTCACACAGAGAGTGGTGAATCTGTGGAATTCTCTGCCACAGGAAACAGTTGAGGCCAGTTCATTGGCTATACTTAAGAGGGAGTTAGATACGGCTCTTGTGGCTAAAGGGATCAGGGGGTATGGAGAGAAAGCAGGTACAGGGTTCTGAGTTGGATGATCAGCCATGATCGTACTGAATGGCGGTGCAGGCTCGAAGGGCCGAATGGCCTACTCCTGCACCTATTTTCTATGTTTCTATGTTTCAATTCTGATTACATCTGTAAGGAGTCTGTATGTCCTCCCCACAGAATGCATGGGCTTTCTCCACGCTTCCTCCCACAGTACAAAGACCTACTGTTTGGTAGGTTAACTGGTCATTGTAAATTGTCCTGTGATTAGGCTCGGGTTAAATTGAGAGTTGTGGGTGGCACGGCTCAAGGGCAGAAGGGCCTGTTCTGCGTTGTATCTCAAAATATATAAAATAGAGTTCTCAGCCAGTAATGCTGAACATATAGAGCACCACAGTACAGAAACAGACCCTTATTCTTCCCATACCTTGACCTTAGCCCTCCATACCCCCCCCCTTCATATATTTATCCAAACTTCTCTCAAATATTGAAATCAAACCCGCATCCACCACTTCCTCTGGCAGCTCGTTCCACCATCTGAGTGAAGGAGTTCTCCCTCAGGTTCCCCTCAAATACTTCACAATTCACCATAGCCAATGACCTCTAATTCCAGTTTCAGCCAACCTCAGTGGAAAAAGCCTGCTTGCATTTCCCCTATCTACAGTATAACCCTCATAATTGTGTGTACCTCTTTCAAATCTCCCTTTATTCTCCTACCTTCTTGGAAATAAAGTCTTAATTGATTCAGTCTTTCTCTATAACTCGTCATCAAGTCCCAGCAACATCTTTGTAAAATTCCTCTATACTCTTTTGAACTTATTGATATAATCTCTGTAGGAAGGTGACCAGAAATGCACACAATACCCAAAATTTGGTCTTACACAACTTCAACATAACACCCAAACACCAGTACTCAATAATACACATCAAAGTTGCTGGTGAACGCAGCAGGCCAGGCAGCATCTGTAGGAAGAGGTGCAGTCGACGTTTCAGGCCGAGACCCTTCGTCAGGACTAACTGAAGGAAGAGTGAGTAAGGGATTTGAAAGTGGGAGGGGGAGATCCAAAATGATAGAAGAAGACAGGAGGGGGAGGGATGGAGCCAAGAGCTGGACAGGTGATTGGCAAAAGGGGATATGAGAGGATCATGGGACAGGAGATCCGGGAAGAAAGACAAGGGGGGGGTGGACCCAGAGGATGGGCAAGGGGTATAGTCAGAGGGACAGAGGGAGAAAAAGAGTGAGAGAAAGAATGTGTGTATATGTGTCCCTTCCTCCACTATCAACCCTGCTCTCAAATGCATCTCCCCCATTTCACGTACATCTGCTCTCACTCCATGCTCCCGCCACCCCACGAGGAATAGGGTTCCCCTGGTCTTCACCTACCACCCCACCAGCCTCCGGGTCCAACATATTATTCTCCGTAACTTCCGCCACCTCCAACGGGATCCCACCACTAAGCACATCTTTCCCTCCCCCCCCTCTGCTTTCCGCAGGGATCTCTCCCTACGTGACTCCCTTGTCCATTCGTCCCCCCCATCCCTCCCCACTGATCTCCCTCCTGGCACTTATCCGAGTAATGTGATATGTCTATCCACAGCCTCCTCTACTGTAAAGATGAAGCCACACTCAGGTTGGAGGAACACCTTATATTCCGTCTGAGTAGCCTCCAACCTGATGGCATGAACATCGACTTCTCTAAGTTCCGCTAATGCCCCACCTCCCCCTCGTACCCCATCTGTTATTTATTTTTATACACACATTCTTTCTCTCACTCTCCTTTTTCTCCCTCTGTCCCTCTGACTATACCCCTTGCCCATCCTCTGGGTCCGCCCCCCCTTGTCTTTCTCCCTGGACCTCCTGTCCCATGATTCTCTCATGTCCCCTTTGCCAATCACCTGTCCAACTCTTGGCTCCATCCCTCCCCCTCCTGTCTTCTCCTATCATTTTGGATCTCCCCCTCCCCCTCCCACTTTCAAATCTCTTACTAACTCTTCCTTCAGTTAGTCCTGACGAAGGGTCTCGGCCTGAAACGTCGACTGTACCTCTTCCTACAGATGCTGCCTGGCCTGCTGCGTTCACCAGCAACTTTGATGTGTGTTAATTGACAAATGAGTTTGCTTGGTTATGCCTGTACCTCAGATTTTACCAGTTTAAGGTGAGAAAAAATAAATAGTAATAATAATTATTATGTTTGGCATAAATACATAATAAAAAACCAACAAATTCAAGATAATAAATGCAGAAAATGCGAAGAGAAACCAGAAACAGTCCAACTCATTACAGGATCCTGTAGCAGTTTAACTCAATCTGATTATTTACACAGGCACAATCAAGTGGCAAACATCATTCATTAAAATCGTTCTTTAAGATACAAACTCATCAAAGAAACATACCTTACTATAATTACAAACCTGATCCAACTTTAGAGTCAGAATTCCATAAATTATATTACAAATGATCTGTAATTACTGACATGAGAATAACTGTCCAGATATAATAATACAGAATAAACAAGCAAGAACAACTCACTCAGACATTCCAAACACACGACATACAGCAATCAATAAGTGAAAAACACCAGAAATATGCTGAATTAAAAGAGGAAATTGAAAGACTTTGGAACATGAGCAATGTATATGTTGTCCTGACAGTAATATCTACAACTGGTGTCATCCCAAAGTCACTACACAATAGCATTAAGCAATTAGGCCTAGGCATTAATATTTATGAAAATCTTCAGAAAGCCGCTAGATTTGTCTGGAAGTTCCTAACAATTGACAAATGAGTGTGCTTGACTATGCCCATACCACAGCTTTTACCAGTTTGAGCTGAGAAAAATACAACTACAATAATAATATTAATAAATAAGCAAGAAATAAATATTGAAAGCATGAGATTAAGAGTCCTTGAAAATGAGTCCATAGGTTGTGGGAACAGTTTGGTGATGGGTTGAGTGAAGTTATCCTTCAGGTTCAAAAAAACTGATGGTTGATGGACAATAACTGTTCCTGAACTTGGTGGTGTATGCCCTGAGGTTTCTGTACCCCCTTCCTAATGGCAGCAGCAAGGATACTGCTCTCCTGAGACAGTGCTCAGAATCAGAATCAGGTTTATTATCACCAACATATGTCGTGAAATTTGTTAATTTAGCAGCAGCAGTACAGTGCAATGCATGATATAATAAATAGAAAAGAAATAAATCAATTATTTAATTGGGGAAGGGCAAATTATGAGGCTATTAGGCTAGAACTTGCGGGTGTGAATTGGGATGATGTTTTTGCAGGGAAATGTACTATGGACAGATGGTCGATGTTTAGAGATCTCTTGCAGGATGTTAGGGATAAATTTGTCCTGGTGAGGAAAATAAAGGATGGTAAGGTGAAGGAACCATGGGTGACAAGTGAGGTGGAAAATCTAGTCAGGTGGAAGAAGGCAGCATACATGAGATTTAGGAAGCAAGGATTAGATGGGTCTATTGAGGAATATAGGGAAGCAAGAAAGGAGCTTAAGAAGGGGCTGAGAAGAGCAAGAACGGGGCATGAGAAGGCCTTGGCGAGTAGGGTAAAGGAAAACCCCAAGGCATTCTTCTTCAATTATATGAAGAAAAAAATGATGACAGGAGTGAAGGTAGGACCGATTAGAGATAAAGGTGGGAAGATGTGCCTGGAGGCTGTGGAAGTGAGCGGGGTCCTTGATGAATACCTCTCTTTGGTATTCACCAATGAGAGAGAACTTGATGAAGGTGAGGACAATGTGAGTGAGGTTGATGTTCTGTTGATATTAAGGGAGAGGAGGTGTTGCAGTTGTTAAAATACATTAGGACGGATAAGTCCCCGGGGCCTGACGGAATATTCCCCAGGCTGCTCCATGAGGCAAGGGAAGAGATTACTGAGCCTTTGTCTAGGATCTTTATGTCCGCGTTGTCCACGGGAATGGTACCGGAGGATTGGAGGGAGACGAATGTTGTCCCCTTGTTCAAAAAAGGTAGTAGGGATAGTCCGGGTAATTATAGACCAGTGAGCCTTATGTCTGTGGTGGGAAAGCTGTTGGAAAAGATTCTTAGAGATAGGATCTTTGGGCATTTAGAGAATCATGGTCTGATCAGGGACAGTACGCATGGCTTTGTGAAGGGCAGATCGTGTCTAACAAGCCTGATAGAGTTCTTTGAGGAGGTGACCAGGCATATAGATGAGGATAGTGCAGTGGATGTGATCTATATGGATTCTAGTAAGGCATTTGACAAGGTTCCACATGGTAGGCTTATTCAGAAAGTCAGAAGGCACGGGATCCAAGTTTGGCCAGGTAGATTCAGAATTGGCTTGCCTGCAGAAGGCAGAGGGTCGTGGTGGATCGAGTACATTGGGATTGGAGGATTGTGACTAGTGGTGTCCCACAAGGATCTGTTCTGGGACCTCTACTTTTTGTGATTTTTATTAACGACCTGGATGTTGGGGTAGAAGAGTGGGTTGGCAAGCTTGCAGACGACACAAAAGTTGGTGGTGTTGTAGATAGTGTAGAGAATTGTCAAAGATTGCAGAGAGACATTGATAGGATGCAGAAGTGGGCTGAGAAGTGGTAGATGGAGTTCAACCCGGTAAAGTGTGAGGTGGTACACTTTGGAAGGACAAACTCCAAGGCAGAGTACAAAGTAAATAGCAGGATACTTGGTAGAGTGGAGGAGCAGATGGATCTGGGGGTACCTGTCCACAGATCCCTGAAAGTTGCCTCACAGGTGGATAGGGTAGTTAAGAAAACTTATTGGATGTTAGCTTTCATAAGTTGAAGGATAGAGTTTAAGAGTCGAGATGTAATGATGCAGCTCTATGAAACTCTGGTTAGGCCACACTTGGAGTACTGTGTCCAGTTCGTGTCGCCTCACTATAGGAAGGATGTAGAAGCATTGGAAAGAATACAGAGGAGATTTACCAAGATGATGCCTGGTTTAGAGAGTATGCATTATGATCAGAGATTAAGGGAGCTAGGGCTTTACCTTTACTTTTTGGAGAGAAGGAGGATGAGAGGAGACATAATAGAGGTGTACAAGATAATAAGAGGAATAGATAGAGTGGATAGCCAGTGCCTCTTCCCCACTGCTCAGTACGAGGGGACATGGTTTTAAGGTAACCGATGGGAAGTTCAAGGGGGATATTAGAGGAAGGTTTTTTACTAAAAGAGTGGTTGGTGCGTGGAATGCACTGCCTGAGTCAGTGGTGGAGGCAGATACACTAGTGAAGTTTAAGAGACTACTAGACAGGTATATAGAGGAATTTAAGGTGGGGACTTATATGGGAGGCAGGGTTTGAAGGTCGGCACAACATTGTGGGCTGAAAGGCCTGTACTGTACTGTGCTGTACTGTTCTATGTTCTATGTTAATTACAGTAGGTATACATATGTGTATTGAATAGATTAAAATAGCGCAAAAACAGAAGTAATATATATTTTTAAAAAGTGTTCATGGCTTCAATGTTCACTTAGGAATTGTATGGCAGAGGGGAAGAAGCTGTTACAGAATCACTGATGGTAACAGTGAGAAGAGGGCATGTCCTGGGTGATGGGGGTCCTTAATAATGGATATCACCTTTCTGATGCACCACTCCTTGAAGATGTCTTAGATACTATGGAGGCTCGTAACCAAGATGGAGCTGACTAATTTTACAACTTTCTGTAACTTCTTTCGGTCCTGTGCTGAACGCTCTCCATGGTACATATATAGAGGTTTTCGAGTGTTTTAGGTGACAAACCAAATCTCTTCAAACTTTTAATGAAATATAGCTGCTGTCTTGTCTTCTTTATAGCTGCATCAATATGTTGGGACCAGGTTAGATGCTCCAAGATTTTGACACCCAGGAACTTGAAATTGCTCACTTTCTCCATTTCTGATCCCTCTTTGAGAATTGGTTCCTGTTCCCTCGTCTTACTATTCCTGAAGACTTCAACCAGCTCTTTCGTCTTACTGACATAGAGTGCAAGGTTGTTGATGTGACACCACGTAACTAGCTGATATATCTTGCTCCTGTATGCCCTCTCATCTCCATCTAAGATTCTGTTAACATTGGTTGTATCATATGCAAATTTATAGGTGGTGTTTGAGCTATACCTAGCCTTATGATCATGGGTATAGAGGGAGTAGAACTGTGGGCTAGGCACACAACCCTGAGATGTGCCAGTGTTGATCATCAGTGAGGAGGAGATATTATCACTAATCCACACAGATTGTGGTCCTCTGGTTAGGTAGTCGAGGATCCAATTGCAGAGGATGCTACTGAGTTCCAGGTTCTGTAACTTATTGATCAGGACTGTGGGAATGATGCTGCTATAGTCGATAAACAGCATCCTAACATAGGTGTTTGTATTGTCCAGATGATCTAAGGCTGGGTGAAGAGCCATTGAGATTGGTAGGCAAATTGCAGTGGATCCAGGTCCTTGCTGAGGCAGGAGTTCATTCTGGTCATGACCAACTTCCCAAAGCATTTCTTCACCGTAGATGTAAGTGCTACTCAGTGATAGTCATTAAGGCACTCACACTAATCTTCTTAGGTACTGGTATATTTGTTGCCTTTTTGAGCTCTGTGAAGATGTGCTCAATGATGGGGTGGACTTTACCTGCAATGGACTGGGCCATGTCCACTACTTTTTGTAGGATTTTCTGTAGAAGGGCATTGGTGTTTCCATATCAGGCCGTGATGCAACCAGTCAATATCCTCTCCACCACACATCTATAGAAGTTTGTCAAAATTTTAGACGATATGCCAAATCTTGGCAAACTTCAAAGGAAGTAGAGGTGCTGCCGTGCTTTCATCGTAATTGCCCTTACGTGCTGGACCCAGGACAGCTCCTCTGAGATGATAACACCGAGGAATTTAAAGTTGCTCACCCTCTCCATCTCTGATCCCCCGATCAGGACTGGCTCAAGGACCTACGATTTCCCCATCCTGAAGTCAATAAGTAGCTCCTTGCTCTCGCTGACAATGAGTGAGAGGTTGTTGCTGTGGCACTACTCAGCTGGATCTCTCTCCTATATGCTGATTTGTCACTACCTTTGATTCGGCCAACGACAGTGGTGTCATCAGTAAACTTAAGTATGGCATCAGAGCTGTGCTTAGCCTCACATTCATAAGTATAAAGTAAGTGGAGCGGGGGTCTAAGCACACAGCCTTGTAGCGCA
This sequence comes from Mobula birostris, assembly GCF_030028105.1. Taxonomy (NCBI): domain Eukaryota; kingdom Metazoa; phylum Chordata; class Chondrichthyes; order Myliobatiformes; family Myliobatidae; genus Mobula; species Mobula birostris. The sequence goes on along the minus strand of NC_092373.1, from coordinate 125,555,547 downwards.
TCTGTGCTGAAGGAGATTGTGGAGGAGATGTTGTTGTCAATCCGAAATAACTAGTGTCTGCAAGTGAGGGAGGTGAGGATTCAGTTGTACCAGGAGGTACTGAGACCTAGGTCCTGAAGCTGATTGATTAGTCCTGAGGGGATAATAGTATTAAAGAAAAAGAATTTCAGGATGTATATTGTATACATTTCTCTGACATTAAATGTACCTATTGGGACCTATTAAATGCTGAGCTGTAGTCAATGAAGAACATCCTGATGTATGCATCTTTGATGTCCAGAGAGTCCAGATGTACTTCATGACTAAAGTTTTAATTTTACTAAAAGGTCTCCCTGCTCCAGTTAATGGCATCTCCAGTTGCTTTTATCTCCTTTAGTTTTTCTTGCTGGTGTATTTTGTGATGCAGTATCTATTTGCTATTGGAAGTTCACAAGTACAATAATCCCTCCTGCCTCATCAAACCCCTGTCCTACTCCACTGCACTTCTTTAACTCAGAAGTATGTTGAAATATAGAACGTAGTTGAGACACAACTTTGTTAAAAAAAAATCTGAGGGATATTTTAAGGAAATAGCAACCCGATAGGGAAAGAGCTGATCAGTGAGACAAGTATTGGATTATTCTAACAAAGCTATGGGGAGGTAAATCATTTTTTTTTTCTTAGAATGTAGACTGCTAGGATTCACAGGAAATTGATTTTCATGTCTCTGCTTTTCAGTGTTTGCTTTGTATGTAACAACCCTTTGGGGAAGGGTTGTCTTTTTTATCATATTTGCAGGTGTACACTATTCACAGAGAGTCTTTGTTCTTTAAAGACACATCTCTGACTGTAATTACATAACCAATTACCTATTTCTTTGCTGACAGTTAATGTACACAACTCTGTTTTGTTATCCAGATTTCAATATCCAGTACATGTGCTGCATTTTGCAATAAGCAAGATGACCAATTTTCTACAGTTTTTCTAAACTGTGACTATTTGACCCTTGTGTCTGTGATTAATTAAATAAACTCACCCGAGCACAATGTAAGCAATGGCTGTCTTCTTTATTATCAAACTTGAGATACTGAATTCTCAGAACTATATGTGGAGAATATAATCTGTCCTCAAATGCCCCCATAGTAAATAAAATAAATATTCAGATTTTTCTTAGATGCTGTAAAACTTTGCTGTAACCTCTCTCTAATGCGTAGGGTATCTCCACCAGCTTGATGGATAATATTGGAGGCTTCGGCTATGAGGTAGCTGTACGAGCAGAAATTGTTCAGCATCTTTTTGAGGATATCTGTTCTGGATTCACTGACATGATGTAGTGTTTTAAGCCTTGAACAATGATACATTTCATGTGATGCTTTATGAATCACACAATGCTGGGGTTATATACATACTTCAAATGGCTGCACATTGTATAGAATTGTTTCCTTGCTTGTGTAGAAATTGTGCTTTAAAAGATGGAAATGGCATAGATTTTAATTTCATGTTTTTTTAAATTTGCTTTCACGCTGTTTTCCTTGGCTTTGACATTCATATAGGTCATCATTAGAGGATATGTGTGCGTAAGTGCTCAGTGTAGCTGGCAGTATTCCTGTCATTGATTGTGGTGTTAGTCTGTAGTTTTATCAGAAATTGTCAAGTTTCTTTTTCCATGATTTCTCTTTGGAATGAGTAGTAAATTGCAATGAGAAATTACTTGGTGACTTAGTGTTTCCACTTTACCATTGGCACAAGGCTAGGGAGTTGTGATTTTTTTTTCAATGTGAAAATTCTAAGCAAGTTGGAAAATTTCAGGAGTTATCATTTTCTGTCCTCACTGCTTGTAGAAAATGAATCACTGTGGTCAAGCTTTAGATTGTAGGTTTTGTAGATACAGAGCCAACAGTATCTACAAGAAGTAACTTGTACTGATGTTGACAGCTACAAGCAAAATATCACCATTGAAGTGAATTGCATGTGGAGATGGAAGACGTTCACAGGGTTTATAATGAATATTTTGTGGCTGTCTTTATTAATGCCAATTAAGGAGAAATGTCTAAATATTGGATGGGGTAAACACAGAAAGATCAGAAATGTCAAAGGCTTTGGTAGATTTAAAAGTGGATTAATCTTACCCAGGGTCAAACGAAGCAAGAAAGGGAAATATGAAAATGGTGACTTCCATTCATCAATGTTCTCTGGGAACAGATCTTGTCTACATGATTTCTCCTCATACAAAACAATGAACTTCTGAGGAATCAATCTGGTGAATCCTTTCTATCAGTTCTTTCCTGAGGTAGTGAGAGCAGACCCAACTTCAATATTCTAAATGTACAGGAGCACAGAGGCAACTTGCTCCAATTGTACAGGGTCTTGTTGAGATAGCATCTAGAATATTCTATTCCAATCTTTCAGCCACAAACATTACATATCATTTGTTTTCCCTATTGTTTGCTGTACTCATGGGTTAACTTGCAGTGATTTGTGACATCCAGGCACCTCGCAACTCTAATACCTTTCAATCTTCCTTTATTTTGAAAAAAATCCACTTTTCCATTTTCCCACCAAAGTGGGTAAGCTGACATTTTCCACTTTATATTCTATTGGCCATAGCTTTGGCCTTTGACTTAAATTGCCATCATCCTTCTGAAGCCCCTCTGCAACTTTCTGACGGTCCACACTGCCACCTTGCATTGCATCAACAGTAAACTTCGATCTATTTCACTTGATCCCTTTAGCAATACATAATGAATGGCTGGGAATCAAGCACCAATCCCTGCAGGAGCACACTAAACATAGCCTCCCAACACAAAACAGACTCATTTATTCCTGCTTTATGTTTCTGCTCGTTAACTAATCATCAGTCCATGACATGGTGCGCACCGCAGGACTGGACCCAAGTGCAGAGGAACAGCAGGCCTCAGTCACGAGAAGTGCTGACAATGGCACGACCTCAGGGGTAGAGGGCAGCAGATTCCCCATGAAGAGATGGAAACAAGAGGTTAGACATAAGAGTACCAACAGAGCCTTGGAAGACCTACGGAGTGACATCGCGAGACAACACAATGACTCCGCTAAGCACTAAACGAGAGTAATCTTTAAATAACCATAGAATGTCAGAAAAGCCGTGCCCTTCGCAGTGAACTTGACAGGATTAAACTGAAAACACAAGGGCTTAATGGCTCTAGTTAAGATAACAATTAGTAAATACAGGTGCTGGAGAAACCTCTGCTCAACACACCTCGGCGAGCTGCAGGGCTCCACTACAATGTACTCTAACTTTGTTTAATATTTTTTAATATGAAACTTTATTGAAGGCATTCTGTAAACTCAAGTACAACAAAATCAAATTGTTTACCCGTGTCTCTCCTACCTGATGAATTTAAAAACAATAACATGATTTCACCTCCATAAATCTATTGATTCACCACCATCCTAATATTACTTTCTGAATTGCTATTTCTTTAGTGACAGACTTCAGCATTCTCCCTACTGCTGATGCCAGGCCAACCGGTCGAGAGTTCCCTGTCTGTTCTCTCTGTCCTTTCATAAATGCCAGGATTATACTTCTTACCACCCACTTTGTGGGAGACTTTCTAGAATTCTAGAAGATGGCAACTATAACCATGTCTTTCCAAGTCCCGACACATCCTGGGGATTTATCTATTCCCTTTAATTTCTTCAGTAATATTTTCTTATTAATGCCAATTTCTCCTTCATGCCAAGCCATTAGTTTTGCACTATGTCCAAGTTGTGTGTATCCTTGTCCATGAAGATGGATACAAAGTAATGTTCATTTTCTTTGCCATTTCATTATTCCCAATACTATTTTTTTGTGTCTGTCTATAAAGGAACCTCAGTAAATGTCGCTGGCATTTCTTTTCACATTTCTGTTGAATATATTACAGAATGTTCTTCCTGGAAGATTACCTTTTTATTCCACTCTCCCTTTGCTTACCAATGGCCTGGTCTCCTTTTACTGAAATTCGACATTTTCTCAATCTCCAAGATCATTGTATTTTTTGCCAATATTATAATGTATTTGTTATTATACTTCTTTTTTAACTTCACTAGAAAGACACAGCTGGACTATTCTTCCTGATGGGCATTTTTTCCCTTTGCAGTTCGTTGTTGGGGAAAGAATAGTGAGGGTTGATAATTGGTAACCAGGGATGTGGATTTTGTTAATGTAGTAACAGAGAATCACAGACAAAGCCTGGAAGAAGATACATAGAGTACAGTAGTGATGATGTCCAAGGTTCAGGAGTTTTGTTAATTATGTTACAGTGTCCACCCTTTGTTGTAATAGAAAATTGGATCACTGTTAGACCTGTGGACAGTCATTTTACTCTGTAATCAGGACCTGGTACTTAATTAAATCTTCCTGTAGCTTTTGTTCTGTTATCAAAATGTAATTTTGCTGGTAATCTCATCAAATGAGAATGTGAAAGTTCTACCAAATGCATGCTCCAGTAGATCAGTTTTGTCTGGTCTCCTGGTGCAGTACAGTTTTTAATAAATCACCCATTATTTCAAACACCAACTCCGTGTGATCTTTCAGTTATATAAAGGATTCTTGTATACAAGTATCAGGCTGTAAATATCATACGAATACAGCTGGTAACAAAAGAATCAGAGGGATAGTGAACATTGAAGAGGCAATGATAGAGTATGAGAAAAGTTTAGTTGTCAGCATAAATAGGGATCTAGAAATGTTCTTACAGGCATATAAATGCTAAAGGTAGAATTTAGAAGAATGGGACTCTTAAGAACAAAACTGGAACTTGCACAGGGCACAGTGAAGGTACAAAATGAATACTTTGTACCACAGGGGAAGGTGCTTCCAAAGCAATGAAGTGTGAACTATCATTGAGAAACCAGATATATCAAGCTTTAATAGCATGGAGGTAATACACTATTTGGCTGTATTACAGTAGGCATGTCACCAGGTCGAGGCAGGATGCATTCTACTTTGAGGAAACTGTATGAGAAGATCATTATTTTTCTATACTCTTTGGATAGTGTCAGAACTCCAGAGAATGGTAAATATTTCTCCTTTGTTCAGAACAGTAAGCGAGAGCAGTCAGGAACTACGAACCAGTCAGTTTTACCTCAGTACTGAGAAGTCCTTCAAGCTGAATAAACAGCTGATTAACTAAGGCAGACCAGCGTAGATTTGATAAGTTGATTGAACTTGTAGAGGAGATAACTGGTGGAGATGCTATTGGTATTACAGTCAATGTGATATACACAGATTTCTGGAAGACTTTTGACAAGGAGCCATTTGATCAGCGAAGTTGAAATTCATGGCATAAAAAGGACATTTACAAAATGGATATACCTAAATAACAGACATCAAAGGCCAATGAATGATTGTTTTTCGGATGGGAGGAAGTGTTACTTTGTGATTAATGTTACACCATTGCTTTTTAAAAAAATCTAAAGTCTTGGGGATGCAAATTACACCCTCTAAATTTGTGTATGATGCAAAATTGAATAGTACAGTGAATGAAAAGTGGTTTGTGATAAAGTAGCATGGCAAATAAATATAATGGGCAGATAAAGATTAATAGAAAGAAATGTGATGCATTTTATTAGCAAAAATGAAGCAAGGCAATGCACAATAAGGATTTGCTGCTTTAGAAGGCGGAGGAGCAGAAGAACCTGGGTATGTGGATACACAAGTGATTTCAACTCATTTATAAAGTGTAAAGCTGTCCATTACTTATTCCTCTTCTTTGTGGCTATAATTGCCAAGAAACTAATGGAAGGAGGTTACCTAACCTCTGGAATCACAGGGAAGTCTAATATTAAAGCATAATTGGAATAAGAAAAGCAGAGAGCTCAGTGCCTGCAAACCTGTGGCATTTCACAGAATTGTCTGAGTCATAGAGCTCAGGACTGCCTGCACATCAAATACCAAGAAAATCCAATAGATGGTCCAACAACTAATGGATCAGATCAAAACTGTGCAGTCCTGCCAAGTCTTGTGAATGATGATGGGCAATTAACCAACTTATAGAGGAGAGGATGTAAAGATCATCCTACCCTCAATGATGGCAGGATCAAGCACATAAATACTAAATGGAAGGACAAAATATTGACAGCTATGTTCAGCCAGATATGCTGTGTAAAACACCTATCTTGGTTTCCTCTTGGAACCACAGAAGTTAGTTTTCAGCCATTTTAACAGGGAGCTTAGCAAAGTGTCACAGCTGATTGGATAATTTCAGTTTTTAACTTCCCTCACACTGAATAGTGGTGAACCCCATTACAGAGACAGGTCACACAAAACTAGAACAAAAAAAAACAACAAGGCTTTACTGGACTCCTTAAGAGGGTGCCAAAAAATTAACTAGAGATTCCTACAAACAAAGACTTCACTTACAAAAGATGATTCCAAGACTGAAAAAAAAACCAGGGACAAGGAACTTATACAGGGATACAAACAAGGCACAGGTGATAACATTGAATAATTGGCCTAATAGGGTTGGCCTTGTCATCTCTTCCTCCCTCTGGTGGCCATTTTGAGGTATGACACAAAAGTAATGGTATTAGACATTCTCATGGGACTTCTGCATCAGGACTTTATCAACTTATATCCAGGTCACTCTCATTCACTGGTGTTTACTTGACAATGTGGAAAATTGCCCAGATATGTCGTGTTCTCTAAAGCAGGACAGATCCAATTTGGCTTATTACCATCCAGGCAGACTACGTGGTGGGAAGTGCAATTAGGCAACACTCATTCTCTAGTTACTTTCTCGCCAATGCCCATCTTGGTTTTGCTCACCACTCACAATATTTGTGTGTAAGGCTAGTGTCCTGAATGATGGAGATTGTTGATTGGTGAATGCTGGTGATACTGTTTTCAGGAAACCTGTGGGGCAATTGTGATTGATAGCAAGTACTGACCTTGATCATCTGTGTGAGGATATAAAATCTCTTCTGTGGAATGGGGCCACTTCAGACATTGATGAAGAACTTATCCCACAGTTATGGACTATGTACCTAAAGAAGTTTTTCATCCTCACTCAGATAATCTGATCTTCTCTTCAATTCATCGACTAAGGACACTGAAGCTGCCTCTAAAATCTGCGGTAGCCGTTTTCATCTGTGATCAGCTATATTTAACTGTAAGATCCACAAACATGTGGAGCGACCCCACCAGCAGCTGCAGCCTTCGATTCTATCAAAGCCTGAACCGACTGTTATTCATTGCAGCCTGTGATCCCTTCACACCAGCAGCAGTACGTTTAGCACTGACTAGAGGGAGAGGGAGAGAGGGAGAGAGGGAGAGAGAGAGAGAGAGAGAGAGGGGGGGGAGGGAGGCGGAAGGGGAAGGGAGGGGGAGGTTCGCCAAATACAGAGCCCTCTGACAGCTGATCCGATGTTCCATTTTCTCCTACAATCCTGCAGTTAGTGGGACTAGCATAGAATCGGCTCATCGCCAGGGTTGCTGGAGAGGGGAGACTGTCTTTAGATCGCTGGTGGCATCATTCTGCTATGGAGAGGGGAGACTGTCTTTAGGTTGCTGGGAAATTTCTCTGCTGCTGCAGAGGGAAAGGCCTGCCGGTGTGCCCAACGTAACCCAGATTCTTTGTGTTTTGGATATGGCTTTGGACTAGAGACTTTTCTCAGTATTATAGTTTTTTATATATTCTGTGTTTTCTGAGTGTTTGAGGGTTTTCTGCTTAATTAAACTGTTTTGATTTCAGCTTCACCAGGATTCCTTCTGGCACACAGTTCAGCATTCTTTCATTATTGGTTGAAAATATTGTCTAACTACTGCTTCAAGACCCTTATCTGTGCTGTCAACATTTTAGTGTCACCTCTTCTGTCATAATGCAGGCTCAATGATTTATTGAACTGCTTGTTTATGCATATATATTCACAAATGGCATAAATAAAATTTTAGATAAGATGAAGCAATCAAAAATACTCCCTTTGTCCAATTCATCCCTCTGCCATCCTCCCTGCAACTTAAAACCAAGTTGTACAGATTGTTCTCTTTCTCATTTGTCTTTCTCTTTTTGATGTGGGGATCTTCTGCCTCTTCTCATAGATGCTGCCTGACCTGCTGAATGTTTTTAGTGGATTCTGATGAAGGGTCTCAGTCTGAAACATTGACTAGTTATTCCTATCCATAGATGCTGCCTGACCTGCTGAGCTCCTCCAGCACATTGTGTGTATTGCTCTAGATGTCCAGCATCTGCAGTACCTCTTGTGTCTATGTTGAGTATTTAATGTTTGTACTTCAGATTTCCAGCATCTTTAGCTTTTCATGAATTTCATAGCTATGATTTTGGATTCCTCTGTTCTCTTGTTGAATTTCTTTTCAATGGTATGACTTTGATCTCATTATAATCTCCCTCAGACACTTGTGAGAACAGGCTGTTACTCTGAACTGGCTTGCTTTCTTTGTCAATTCCCTTGGACTTGCTCTGGGATGAAAATATTTAATCTATTTTGCATTTATTGCATTCCTTCCTAGAAAAGGGTATTTCATTTACTGTTTTTCATGCAGACTTCCGCAACATTTGCATATCTTAAACTGATGTAGTTCTCCCCTTCTCTGTTTCTGTTTGACTATGTGAAGATAGTTATGTCATTTATTATCAAGCTCTTCAAATTAACTTTGGACAGCTCTGAGATTTGTAATGCTTCATGTGCTCTCAATATTTCACTCAACAATTACTGCCTCCATCTTTCATCTTGAATTACGCACACAGTCCTGCTTTAGATTAATGAGTCCCCGAGATCTCCAAAGTTATAATTTTCAAATAGCAATTTCAATTCGGTTAATATGTGGGATATCTCCACACTCATCCAGCATCTACTAAAAAACTAGGAGATACCAATTATCTTCTGGTAACTCATTGGCAGAACTGATGGTTTCCAAGCTCCTTGTCTCTGTGATCAACCAGAAAATACAGCATCTTCTGTTTTGTTTTCCCCTTTTTCTTAGGAATTGCCAACTTCATGTTGAGGAAAAAAAATCCTCCTTTGACGACTTCCACTCATTTGGCAGTTATTTACTCAAAATCCAAATGCTGAGGCGACTTCACCTGTTCTATCAGTACAAAAGTCAATGATATGCAATTTAATAAACATAGAACATAGGCCAGCACAGAACAGAAAAAGGCCACTCAGCCCATGATGTTGGGGTTAACTAATGAAAATATTTATTAAAAACTCTCGATACTAAACTTTCTGCCTACGCTACCATATCCCTGCATCCCCCACATAGTCAGCCTCTCAAACATCGCTTTCATATTTGCCTCCACTAATACCACGGCAACACATCCCAGGCACCCAACGCTCTCTGTGTAAAGCTGGCCTCTTAAGCCTATCCCCTCTCACCTTAAATGTTTGATGTTCTGTGTGTTTTCCGCTTGCTTTTTGCTGTTTGCCCAATTTATTCTTTTGTTTGATATTTTCTTGAACAGTTTCTTAGTTTTGTGGCTGACTGCAGGAAAATATCAGAGATGAATCCTGTATACATACCGGATAATAAATGCACTTTGAATCTCTAGTGTTAGACATTTCAACCTTGGGGAAAAGATACTGGCTGTCTACATTCCTCATAATCTTATAAACTTCAATCATTTCTCCCCTTAGCCTACATGTCCGCAGAAAAAACAACCTAAGTTTGTCCAATCTCGCTTCATAAAACATGCCCTCTAATCAAGAAATATGCTGGTAAACATCTTCTACATCTCTCTAAATCCTCCATATCCTGCTATAATGGAAGAACTATAAAGGAAGAATAGTGCAGTCTAACCAGAAGTTTATAAAGCTGTAATGCGCTTCCATACCCTTGAACTCAATATCTTGCCTAATAAGTCTTTAATATCTTTTCACTTTGTGCAACCACTTTCAGGGAGCTGAGGAGTTGGGCTGCAAGATCCCTCTGTACATCAACACCATTAAAGGCTCTGCAATTAACTGTGCACTGTCCCTTTATATTTGATCTCACAAACTGCAACACCTCACAATTGTTCAGGCTGAAATCTACCATTTTTCTGCCCAAATGTGCAACTGATCTATATACGGTCTATATATTGTCTATACTTATTGATAAATGGTTCACTCTCCGCTCCTATCAGGTTATTTCTTCTCCAACCCTTGACCTTTCCCACCCACCTGGCTTTACCTATCAGCTTCCAGCAAGCCTCCTTCCCCTACCCCTACATTTTTTTATTTTGGCATCACTTCTGTCTCAGTCCTGAAGAAGAGTCTCAGCCCGAAACATCAACTGTTTATTCATGTCCAGAGATGCTGCCTGACCTGCTGAGTGCCTCCAGCATTTTGGGTGTGTTGCTTTGGATTTCCAGCATCTGCAGACTTTTTTTTTGTTTGCCGTATACTACTGTAGCCTTTGGAAATCTTCTACACTCTTCACAACATCGTCAATCTTAATATCATCTGCAAGTTTACTAATCCTGTGTATTCTTGGACTGTCATAGCTTTATTTTAGAGCCTCTCACAAGTATGCAATGTGGGTATCCTCCAACTTGTTAATATCCTCTCACAGTAATAATTATTGCAGTACCATAAAATGATTCAGCATTTCTTATACTGGAATAGGATTATCTGTTGATTGATTGATTGACTGACTGTCTGACGTACAATGTTGAACAGGCCTTTTCGGCCCTTTGTGCTACAACGTCCAGCAACCCCCTGATTTAATCCTGGCCTAATCACAGGACAATTTACAATGACCAATTAACCTATCAACAGGTACGTCTTTGGATTATGGAAGGAAACCGAGGCGTCTGGAGAAAATCCATGTGGTCACGGGGAGAATGTATGAACTCCTTACAGGCAGCTGCGGGAATATGAACCCGAGTCAGGTCGCCTGTACTGTAAAGCATTGTGCTAACCACTAAGCTAACATTCCACCCTTATGTGGGTGTCTGGATAACCCTTTTAGTAGCGCAGTTGGTAACATTGCCCATTCCAATGTTCGACACCAGGTAGCCTCAGTTGATCCACTGCAGAAACCCTCAGATATGTCTTTCTTGCCTCTAAACATGTGAAGTGCAATATATGGAGGCTATGATATTCATAAGGAATAAAAGTAATATATATCCAAAAGTTCTGCTGTATGCATCCCAACTTGCACACTATCGCTTGCTTGCTGAGCTACATGGGCTTCTCCATTTTAAAATGGTCATTAAGATACTAATCCCCTTCATGGACCTGCCATTATCTATTATTTTATCTCCTCAAGCCATTTACCCTCCTGAGTTGTCTAATCTTCTTCACTTCTGATTACCTGAATACGCCTGCTTTACAGCACTGCGTAAATGTCTCAGATACATAAATACAGAGTGCTGAGGACTTTTCCATCAGTACTGTATGTTATGTCTTTCCAGTTACCAAATAACATTTAATATAACTGAGCTAATACAAAGCTTAGTACGCTTATTTCTGTTTTCCAGTCACCATCCTATCTTTCCTCTCTCTCCCCTCTCCTATCTCCTCCCTCCTCCTTTCTGTCTTCTCTCTCTTCTCTCTTCCCTCTCCCCCTCTCCACCCTCTCTCTCCTCTCTCTTCACTCTCTTCTCTCTCTCTCTCTCCTTCCTCTCCTCTCTCTCTCACCCTTCTTTCTCCCCTCTCTCCCTCTCTCCCCTCTCTTTACCCCTCTCCCTTTTCTCTCCCCTTTCTCCCCTCTCTCTCTCCCCTTTCTCTCCCCTCTCTTTATGCCCCTCCCCTTTCTCTCCTCTCTCTTTATGCCCCTCCCCTTTCTCTCCTCTTCCTTCTCACCCCTCTCCCCTCTCTCTCTTGCCTCTCTCTCTCGCCCCTCTCTCCCCTCTCTCTCACTCCCCTCTCTCCACTCTCCCCCCTCTCTCCCCCCTCTCTCCCCTCTCTCTCTTCGCTCTCTATTTCCTCTCTCTTCTCTTTTTTCTCTCTTCGTACACTCTCTTAAAAAACTGCTCTCTTCAACCAAGAATTTTATCACTTATCCTATTTTGTTTTAACTTTGCTGGTTCAATGGCAAGTTTTGTTTTTGCTTCATATAAGGCCTCTGGGACATTTTATTACCTTAATTGTGCTGTATAGTGCAAATTGTTGTTGCTGCAGTTTGTCATAATCATAAATAACGCAAATATTCACTTCCTAGCCTCTCCTTCTCATCCAGGGCTGTGGTGACGTGTTCCAATCTGCTTACTAATCACCTGGTCTTTACCTGCTTCCATTGTCTCCTCCTTCTCTTGCCTGTAAATCCTGCAACCACCATCCCAACCTAGTTTTCCTGGATTCTTTGAGTTCAGTATTTCCTATCAAATGCTCCATTCTTGTGACTGCATGGTTTTTTGTGACTCCCGTTTCCGATCTCATCCACTCCTGCCATTTTTATCCTGCAGGCCTGTGTTAGCATAGATAACCCCAGAGGAGTATTTTGCAAGATAGGTGCCATACATTCCTTGTTTCATGCCCTTTCCCACATAATTTTGTTTCAATATAATTGTCTCTGTAAATGTAAACATTGCATTTCATGGCCTTGAACACCATCTCCCTGGAGTTAACCAGTCCAACATCAACTGGTCTTTACCAGCCCTGTCTAAGTCTCGACTCTGCAGACTTTGAGTTCATATAGAATTCAATACAGGACAAATAACCTTTGTCATCTTTTTTAAAAATTATGTTGCAACGTGAGGCTATTACTGGCAAGAACATCTTTTGCCTTATACTGATGTCTCACAGGGCCAGGTGAGAGATAGCTTCATTGCTTTGGGTCTGCAGGCACTTATTTATGGATAAGGTGAGTTTATTGACAGTTTGACCAAAGCATTATTGATTTTTATTTTAGATCTCTGTATTTAACTGTACTTTTCACAGATGCCATGATAGGATTTGAAATTATTCCTCCAGGTCAATAACAGCTCAGTAACTTAACCTCTTTGTTACTTTGTCTCTAAGTACCACATTTCTTACAATTATACCTTGCTGGATTATTCCATTGTGGATTTAAATCTTTGCCTCATGTGCTTTTCAATCCATTTCATATCCATCCTTCTGCTTTTAACATCCAATTCCCTGACTCTCACTCCTACTCCCTTTTGCCACAAGAACTTTCCTGTTTCCTGCTTTCCCTTACTTCAAAAGAAGAAGAGGCAAAGAGGGAGCTATTAAAAATATACATGTGGGAACAGTTTAAATACCGATTGTTCATTATTCCAGAGATAGTGGCTGACATGTCAAGTGTTTCCAGTGATTTCTGTTTTTATTTCAGATTTGTCGAGGTGAACACCCAAGTAGCTGTACGCCGCCACCACCACAACCTCTTCTCCCAGAATGTATCCATGCTGGTCTGCAAGCTTCTTCGAACTGCTACATTTGTTTTTATTTCAGATTTGTAGCAGATGTAGATTTTTCGGGTTTTCATTTACTATTGAATTCCTGCAACTTCTCTTCCAACAGGAGCATCCTTGAACAAGTTCTGCTCTTCCATTTGGCTCTTTTGAATTGGTCAACATAAAACCAACTTTTCTTCCTGAGTTCTGACAATGGGTCTTCAGCTTGTTGATCTTTGCAGAGATGTGGCCTGCCCTGCTACAGCTTCCGGCACTTTCTGTTTTATTATTAACCAGCATGCAATCATTCATTTGCATATAAAGTTTCAGTTGCAATTATGAAACTGTATCAGCTTTGTTATTAAAAGTATACACAGAGAGCTCAGTTATAATTATTATATGCAGTGAGTTCAGAGATAATTATTATGCAAAGTGAGCTTAATTATTAAAATTATGCACAGAAAGCTTGTTTTATCATTGCACACAGTGCAATCGGTCCAAATATTATATGCAGAGCTGGGTTATTAAAATTATACACAGTGAATTGTTGTAATAATTGACATTGTTTATTGTTAATAAAGTATAGTCTTCTCAGATATAATTATGTACAATCAATTCATTTCAAATTTTACACAGAGTTCAATTATAATGACTGAGGTCTGTTGTTAAAATTAAGTACAATGATTTATAATCATAGATAATAATTTTAGTTATAATTATTGCACAGAGTGTATAAGATGATGAGAGGTATTGATCATGTGGATAGTCAGAGGCTTTTTCCCAGGGCTGAAATGGCAAGCACGAGAGGGCATAGTTTTAAGGTGCTTAGAAGCAGGTACAGAGGAGATGTAGGGGTAAGTTTTTTACGCAGAGAGTGGTGAGTGCGTGGAATGGGCTGCCAGCGGTGGTGGTGGAGGTGGATAAGACAGGGTCCTTTAAGAGACTCCTGGATAGGTATATGGAACTTAGAAAAATAGAGGGCTCTAGGTAACCCCAGGTGATTTCTAAGGTAAGGACATGTTCGGCACAGCTTTTATGTACAGGCCGAAGGGCCTGTATTATGCTGTAGGTTTTCTATGTTTCAATGTTTCTAGTGTTACAAAACTGGCAACAATGATTATCAATCGAGTCAGGTTATATAAAAACTACCAAACATTTATTAAACACAAATAAACAATAAAAGAAACAAACGAAAACCTTAACAGGAAGTTAACCGCTATGCGGCCATTCAACAAGTCGCCACTCGGTACTGGTTCTTAAAGCAATAAATGCAAAAACAGTTCTAAAAGCGGTAAAGTCAAATACAGTTCTTAAAATGGTAAATTTGAAAGTCCAATAGATTTATACATACAATTGAGAAAGACTTATCTGGAGAAGGATTTCTTCATAGACGCGACTTTCCTGCTGGTTCTGTCCAAAAGGATTCACGACGAAGGAAATAAATGGCTTACAACAACTGACCTTTCTTCTGGTGAGCAAATCCTGCGTGAACTTCCTTGCTCTTTCGGCAGGAGTTATCTTCGATGCAGGTTGCTACATCTTCAACAAAGACTCAATAAGGTCGATCCTTTGTTAAACTGACGAACATTCCCTACTTCTCTTAATCCTTCATATCCTGTACTTCAATAAAGTCTTCACTCTCCAATCCTACTGAAAAGGTACATCAACAAATCTGGCAGAAATGGGTAAACTGCCAATCCAGCACTATTGTACCTTACAATAGAATGTAACAATCCGTTTTAAAAATGAAACTGCATCATAAAACATATACGCAACGGAATGGAGGCACTGACTAATGTTCTAGCTGAAAAACTAACTGCGTCACCAGGAGTCTTCCCTTTTATACCCACGGTGAACATTGCATCACGTGACCTCACATCGGCAGGAAAATTACATCAGGTGACCTCCAAAAGACCATTACATCATTCTCACAAGAAAGTCACAAGATCTCCTTGAGGTATGTAACACCTCCCTCCAAAAAAAAAATCGGTCTCTTAAGGAACAAAATTTTAACAATTAACAATTTACACAAAAAAATACAAAGGCATAAAATTTACAACATACACAATACACACAGTATTATCTTTCAGTACTTTACAAACTAGTATACAGTAGGAGTGTTACAAATGTTAAAATACCACTCCATAAAAAATTTTTCATTGCACATTTAACATTTAGATAGACAATGAGCGATCACATTATCTTTACCTTTAATATGAGAGATCAAAATATTGTACTCCTGTAACATTAAACTCCAATTTAATAATCTTCTATTTTTGTTTTTCATCTTACTCAAAAACACTAACGGATTATGTTCGGTATAAACTATGAGTGGTTTATGAGTAGTACTAACATACACTTCAAAATGTTGTAAAGCCAAAACAAGGGATAATAATTCCTTTTCTACTGTTGAATAATTTCTTCAAGGGAATTAAGTTTCTTAGAAAAATAAGCTACCCGACGAGCAACTTCATCACCATCATCTCTTTGAAGTAACGCTGCTCCTGCAGCTTCATCACTAGCATCTACAGCTAACAAAAATGGTTTTTCAAAGTCAGGAGATTTGAGTACAGGTTGACTACATATTATAGTTTCCAATTTATCAAATGCTTCCTGACAAGACTCTGTCCAAACAAACTTTTCATTTTTCTTCAAGAGATTAGTTAATGGAAGAGCAATACTTGCAAAATTCTTACAAAATTTTCTGTAATATCCTACCATACCGAAGAATCTTCTGAGAGTTTTCCTACCAGTTGGAGTGGGTATTTCCAAAATTACCTGAACTTTTGCTTGAACAGGAGCTAATTTTCCTTGACCCACAACATGACCAAGGTAAGTCACTTTAGCATGGCCAAATTCACTTTTAGCTATGTTAATAGTTAAGTTAGATTTTGGAAGTCTCTCAAATAGTTTTTCCACCGCACCGATTTAAAAGGAACAGGGCCTCATATAGCGGGCAGCGTAGTTTGTGGGCTGCGGAGTGAGCCGGGAGCGAGTGAAAGCTTAAGGGCTTCGGCTCACCGGGTTTAGGCGGAAACGGGTGAGGCGAGGAAGGTTTGGTATTCATTTTATTTTGTTGTTATTTGAGGAGGGGGCAGTATGAGTGTGAGGGCAGTTTGTTGTTCTCGGTGCCGGATGCGGGAGGCCCTGGAGACTCCCAGCCTCCCGGACATCCACATCTGCGCCAGGTGTGCCGAGATGCAGCTCCTAAGGGACCGCGTTAGGGAACTGGAGCTGCAGCTCGATGACTTTCGTCTGGTCAGGGAGAGTGAGGAGTTGATAGGGAGCAGTTACAGGCAGGTGGTCACACCGGGACCACGGGAGGCAGACCAGTGGGTCACGGTTAGGAGGTGGAAGGGGAAGAGTCAGGTAATAGAGAGTACCCCGGTGGCTGTGTCCCTTGACAATAGGTACTCCTGTTTGAGTACTGTTGGGGGGGACAGCTTACCCGGGGGAAGCGACAGTGGCCGTGCCTCCGGCACAGAGTCCGGCCCTGTAGCTCAGAAGGGTAGGGAAAGGAAGAAGAGGACAGTTGTAATAGGGGACTCAATAGTAAGGGGGTCAGATAGGCGATTTTGTGGACACAGTCCAGAGACCCGGATGGTAGTTTGCCTCCCTGGTGCCAGGGTCCGGGATATTTCTGATCATGTCCAAGATATCCTGAAGTGGGAGGGTGAGGAGCCAGAGGTCGTGGTACATATAGTACCAATGACATAGGTAGGAAAAGGGAAGAGGGCCTGAAAGGAGAATATAGGGAGCTAGGAAGGGAATTGAGAAAAAGGACTGCAAAGGTAGTAATCTCGGGATTACTACCTGTGCCACGCGACAGTGAGAGTAGGAATGCAATGAGGTGGAGGATAAATGCGTGGCTGAGGGATTGGAGCAGGGGGCAGGGATTCAAGTTTTTGGATCATTGGGACCTCTTTTGGCGCAGGCGTGACCTGTACAAAAAGGACGGGTTACACTTGAATCCTAGGGGGACCAATATCCTGGCAGAGAGATTAGCGAGGGCTACTGAGGTGACTTTAAACTAGAATGGTTGGGGGGTGGGAATCAAATTAAAGAGGCTAGGCGAGAGGAGGTTACTTCACAACAGGGGGATAGGAACCAGTGCAGAGAGACAGAGGGGTGTAAAATGAGGGTAGAAGAAAAAAGTAGTAAGGTGAAAAGTAAAAGTGGCAGGCCGACAAATCCAGGGCAAGCATCAAAAGGGGCCACTTTTCAACATAACTGTATAAGGGCTAAGGGAGTTGTAAAAGCACGCCTGAAGGCTTTGTGTGTCAATGCAAGGAGCATTCGTAACAAGGTGGATGAATTAAAAGTGCAGATTGTTATTAATGAATATGGTATAGTTGGGATCACAGAGACATGGCTCCAGGGTGCCCAAGGATGGGAGCTCAACATTCAGGGATATTCAATATTCAGGAGGGATAGACATGAAAGAAAAGGAGGTGGGGTGGCATTGCTGGTTAGAGAGGAGATTAACACAATAGAAAGGAAGGACATAAGCCGGGAGGATGTGGAATCGATATGGGTAGAGCTGCATAACACTAAGGGGCAGAAAACACTGGTGAGAGTTGTGTACAGGCCACCTAACAGTAGTAGTGAGTTTGGGGATGGTATTAAACAGGAAATTAGAAATGTGTGCAATAAAGGAACAGCAGTTATAATGGGTGACTTCAATCTACATGTAGATTGCGTGAACCAAATTGGTAAAGGTGCTGAGGAAGAGGATTTCTTGGAATGTATGCCAGATGGTTTTTTGAACCAACATGTCGAGGAACCAACTAGAGAGCAGGCTATTCTGGACTGGGTATTGAGCAATGAGGAAGGGTTAATTAGCAATCTTGTTGTGAGAGGCCCTTTGGGTAAGAGTGACCATAATATGGTGGAATTCTTCAGTAAGATGGAGAGTGACACAGTTAATTCAGAAACAAAGGTTCTGAACTTAAAGAAGGGTAACTTTGAAGGTATGAGACGTGAATTAGCTAAGATAGACTGGGAAATGACACTTAAAGGGTTGACGGTGGATATGCAATGGCAAGCATTTAAAGATCACATGGATGAACTACAACAATTGTTCATCCCAGTTTGGCAAAAGAATAAATCAAGGAAGGTAGTGCACCCGTGGCTGACAAGGGAAATTAGGGATAGTATCAATTCCAAAGAAGAAGCATACAAGTTAGCCAGAAAAAGTGGCTCACCTGAGGACTGGGAGAAATTCAGAGTTCAGCAGAGGAGGACAAAGGGCTTAATTAGGAAAGGGGAAAAAGATTATGAGAGAAAACTGGCAGGGAACATAAAAACTGACTGTAAAAGCTTTTATAGATATGTGAAAAGAAAAAGATTGGTTAAGGCAAATGTAGGTCCTCTACAGACAGAAACAGGTGAATTGATTATGGGGAGCAAGGACATGGCAGACTAATTGAATAATTACTTTGGTTCTGTCTTCACTAAGGAGGACATAAATAATCTTCCGGAAATAGTAGGGGACAGAGGGTCCAGTGAGATGGAGGAACTGAGCGAAATACATGTTAGTAGGGAAGTGGTGTTAGGTAAATTGAAGGGATTAAAGGCGGATAAATCCCCAGGGCCAGATGGTTTGCATTCCAGAGTGCTTAAGGAAGTAGCCCAAGAAATAGTGGATGCATTAGTGATAATTTTTCAAAACTCTTTAGATTCTGGACTAGTTGGAGGGTGGCTAATGTAACCCCACTTTTTAAAAAAGGAGGGAGAGAGAAACCAGGGAATTATAGACCGGTTAGCCTAACATCGGTGGTGGGGAAACTGCTAGAGTCAGTTATCAAAGTTGTGATAACAGCACATTTGGAAAGCGGTGAAATGATCGGACAAAGTCAGCATGGATTTGTGAAAGGAAAATCATGTCTGACGAATCTCATAGAATTTTTTGAGGATGTAACTAGTAGAGTGGATAGGGGAGAACCAGTGGATGTGGTATATTTGGATTTTCAAAAGGGTTTTGACAAGGTCCCACACAGGAGATTAGTGTGCAAACTTAAAGCACATGGTATTGGGGGTAAGGTATTGGTGTGGGTGGAGAATTAGTTGGCAGACAGGAAACAAAGAGTGGGAATAAACGGGACCTTTTCAGAATGGCAGGCGGTGACTAGTGGGGTACCGCAAGGCTCAGTGCTGGGACCCCAGTTGTTTACAATATATATTAATGACTTGGATGAGGGAATTAAATGCAGCATCTCCAAGTTTGCGGATGACATGAAGCTGGGTGGCAGTGTTAGCTGTGAGGAGGATGCTAAGAGGATGCAGGGTGACTTGGATAGGTTAGGTGAGTGGGCAAATTCATGGCAGATGCAATTTAATGTGGATAAATGTGAAGTTATGCACTTTGGTGGCAAAAACAGGAAAACAGATTATTATCTGAATGGTGGCCGATTAGGAAAAGGGGAGGTGCAACGAGACCTGGGTGTCATTATACTCCAGTCATTGAAAGTGGGCATACAGGTACAGCAGGCGGTGAAAAAGGCGAATCGTATGCTGGCATTTATAGCAAGAGGATTCGAGTACAGGAGCAGGGAGGTACTACTGCAGTTGTACAAGGCCTTGGTGAGACAACACCTGGAGTATTGTGTGCAGTTTTGGTCCCCTAATCTGAGGAAAGGCATCCTTGCCATAGAGGGAGTACAAAGAAGGTTCACCAGATTGATTCCTGGGATGGCAGGACTTTCATATGATGAAAGACTGGATGAACTAGGCTTATACTCGTTGGAATTTAGAAGATTGAGAGGGGATCTTATTGAAATGTATAAAATTCTAAAGGGATTGGACAGGCTAGATGCAGGAAGATTGCTCCCGATGTTGGGGAAGTCCAGAATGAGGTGTCACAGTTTCAGGATAAAGGGGAAGCCTTTTAGGACCGTGATTAGGAAAAACTTCTTCACACAGAAGATGGTGAATCTGTGGAATTCTCTGCCACAGGAAACAGTTGAGGCCAGTTCATTGGTTATATTTAAGAGGGAGTTAGATATGGCCCTTGTGGCTAAAGGGATCGGGGGTATGGAGGGAAGGCTGGTACAGGGCTCTGAGTTGGATGATCAGCCATGATCATACTGAATGGTGGTGCAGGCTCGAAGGGCCGAATAGCCTACTCCTGCACCTATTTTCTATGTTTTCTATGTTTCTATGTAATATGTGCTTTCAATGTATTATTTCCTGTAACTAAATCATCAGTGTAGGCATCTGTATCTTTTAATCCATGAATCACACTATTAATCATTCTCTGAAAAGTACCTGGTGCATTCTTCATCCCAAATGGAAGCACATTATATTCATATAACCCAGATAGGGTTACAAATGCAGAAATACCTCTACCTCTATCCGTCAATGGAACACACCAATAACCTTTTAACAAATCAATCTTTGTAAGGAATTTGGCTTGTCCAACTTTATCCACACAATCATCTACCCTAGGGATTGAATATGCATCAGTTTTTGTCAGAGCATTCACCTTCCTGTAATCTGTACAAAACCTAATACTATTGTTTGGCTTACGCACCATAACACACGATGAACTCCAATTCAAATTAGAATGTCTAATAATATCATTCTCAAACATATACTTAATTTCTTGTTCGGCAAGTTCATATTTTCCCCTGTTCATTCAATATGGATGTTGTTTTATGGGTTTTGCATCTCCGACATCTACATCATGTGAAGCTACTGTGGTTCTTCTAGGAATGTCTGGAAATAAATCTCTCTATATAAACATTAACTGTTTCATCTGCTCTCTGCTCTGGCTGTAAATGAGCTAATTTCTTATCAATATTTCCTAGAATTTTTGAATTTGGTAACCTGGCTGAAATAATGTTGGGTTTAAAATGAGTTTCAGATGAATCATCCATTGAGTTTTTATAAAGATCAGACACATTATTGACCGCAACAGTCATAGTAGAAGCTTCTCTCTCATAATACGGTTTTATGATACAGCTGTGTTGGCTTTCTTCGATCTGCGGTTTTTATCACGTAATCCACATCATTTACCATAGATTTAATCTCATAACGACCATGAAATTTAGCTTGTAATGGGTTCCTTTGCACCAGGAAAAGAACCAACACCTTATCTCCAGGCTTACATAACATCATTCTAGCTTCCTTACCATACCACGTCTTCATCTTCCCTTGAGCCAATTTTAAATTTTCCTTTGCCAAGCTACAAGCTTTATATAATCTTTCTTTAAATTTTAAAACATAATCTAGCAAATTAGTGTGTACCTCCTTAGTAATCCACTGTTCCTTCAACAAGGCCAAAGATCCTCGAACTCTATGCCCAAACACACGTTCAAAAGGACTAAAACCTAATGATTCCTGTACTGCCTCCTTTACTGCAAAAAGTAGTAAATGTACACCTTCATCCCAGTCCTTTTCATTTTCTACACAATATGTCCTAATCATAGTTTTCAGTGTAGAATAGAAACTCTCCAAGGCTCCTTGTGATTCTGGATGATAGACTGATGAGATAATCTGTTTTGCTCCTAGTTTATAAACTATCTGCTGAAACAATTCCAACATAAAATTACTACCTTGATCCGATTGTATTTCCTTAGGCAACCCAAAATAAGTAAAGAATATTATAAGAGCCTTTGTCACAGTTTTGGCTGTTATATTCCTAAGAGGTATTACCTCTGGAAACCTAGACGCTGTGCACGTATTACTTAACAAATATTGATGTCCAGTTTTAGTTTTTGGCAAAGGACCTGCCCAGTCTACAATGATTTTTGAGAACGGCTCACCAAATGCTTGAATTGGTTGCAGTGGAGCCACTGGAGTAATCTGATTAGGCTTACCCACAATTTGACACGTATGACACGTTCTACAAAATGTCACCACATCCTTTCTTAAACTAGGCCAATAAAAATGTTTAAAAACCTAGTTCATAATTTTCTTTACACCTAAATGACCACCCAAAGGAATACTATGAGCCATAGTTAAAATCTCATTTTGATAAACTTTAGGAACTGCTACCTGGTGATTAACTTCCCATTCCTCACTAGCAGGAATTGTTGGTGATCTCCACTTTCTCATTAATACTCCCTTTTCGAAATAATATCCTACTGCCACCTTCTTAATTTCACTATCTGGAAGAGCTTGTTCCTTTAATTTATCTATCTCAGGATCTCTACCCTGCTCTGCTATCATCTCCTTCCGAGATAAAGACAAATCTTCATAGTCAGAATTACTACCAAAATCCTGATCAAATAATGTGGGTAAGAAAGTTTCTGATACATCCTCAAAATTCGAATCTTGAGTTGAACAGTCATGGTAACAACCTCATCCTGTACATCAGTCTTTTTAGCCATAGCTCTTGTTACAACACAGGAAGAATCTGTGTTAGAATTCCTCTGTGGTTCCTCAGAATCAGGATTTATTGTTAAATGCACTTCAGGAAAAACTTGTCCACCTGCTAAATCATTTCCTAACAAAAGAGAAACATTATTCACAGGTAAACTGGATTGTAGTCCTATTTTAACAACCCCTGTAACTAATACTGACCTTAAATTTACTCTATGTAAATGTACTGGCATAATAGCACTCCCAACTCCACTTATATAGTTTACCTCTCCAATGTCAGACTCATCACTATACTTTAGCACACTGTCTAATATTAGTGATTGAGAAGCTCCAGTATCTTTAAGTATTCTTATTGGTACTGAATTGGATCCCTCTTTCAAGGATACAAAACCTTCTGTTATAAAAGATTCATAACCCCTCTTAAACTGGTCAGACTCTGACAAAGCTTCATTAGTATTTATCAATCTCTGTGGATTTACAGGTGTTTCAATATGTTGCACACAAGCATCTAGGACTACTTCCTTCTCTTTCAGTTGAAAACAGTTAGCTATTACATGTCCAGGTCTCTTACAATAATTACAAATAATACCAAAATTTCTTTCCTTCACATGTCTCCCTTCATCCTTACTTTTCTCACTGACTTCAGATTTAATTTCTGGTTTACTCTGACTCTCTGTGCGATTTTTCCTTTTAAAAGTTCTACCTGGAGAAAATTTATTCTTATGAATTAAAGCGTACCCATCAATTAATTTAGCAGTCTCCTGAAATGTAGCAGTGTCCCTTTCATTTAAGTATGTCCTCACTTCAACAGGAATGCTCTTTTTAAATTCCTCCAGTAAAATCAACTCTTTTAATGTATTATACACCCCATTCACATTTTTAGAGGAAACCCATCTCTCAAAACATACAGATTTCTTGTAGGCAAATTCCACATAAGTTTTTTCCACAGATTTCTTCAAATTTCTGAATCTTTCTCTATATGCTTCCGGAACCAACTCATATGCTTTTAATATATGCTGTTTAACAATATCATAATCCAGTGCTTGCTCAGCATTTAAAGCTGTATAAACTTGTTGTGCTTTTCCTCTAATTACACTTTGTAACATCACTGGCCATTGCTCGTTTGGCCACCCTAAACTCAGAGCAATAATTTCTAAATGCTGGAAATATTTGTCCACTTCAGCTTCATTAAATGGAGGAGCCAAAATAACCTCACGACTAGCAATAAACTGTTTCTTAGAACCAGAAGACTGATTCCCGGACTTTAATTTCTCCATCTCTAGCTCAAACTTCCTCTGGTTTTCAGCTTCTCTTTCTTTAAATTCCCTTATTTTATGGGTCTCTCTAGCCTCAAGTTCCTTCCGTTTATTTTCAGCTTCTAACCGACTTCTTTCTGAACCAGCTTCTAATTGCTTTAACTTTATTTATTCAAGATGTAACTGAATTTCCAGATTACTCATTGGAAACGTATCTAACACCTCATCCTCAAACGTTTTCAAACTTATATAATGCTCAGTGATTTTTCTTTGAATTAAGGCTTTCGTTGTACCCTTCGAATTCCTCTAATCTCCAACCTCCTAGCAATCTCCGATACAACAGGTTTTCTCGCATTCGCTAAAAACACCGGGGTCAGGTGAATCCATAAAGTCATCAATATTCATTGCTGCCGAATACCACTCACACACCAATCAAACTAAAAAAAAAAAATCGGGTATTTCCCTTTTCTAAAGCAGAATGGCAATTAAACAAGCACTTAAGCTCAAAATTTTGGAGCAAGATCCTGGACGAGCCCCCACAATTTATGTTATGTAACAGCAACAATGAATATCAATCGAGTCAGGTTATATAAAAACAATCAAACATTTATTAAACACAGACAAACAATAAAAGAAACAAACAAAAACCTTAACAGGAAGTTAACCGCTATGCCGCCATTCAACAAATGGCCACTCGGTACTGGTTCTTAAAGCGATAAATGAGAAAACAGTTCCTAAAGTGGTAAAGTCAAATACAGTACTTAAAATGGTAATTTTGAAAGTCCAACAGATTTATACATTCAATTGGGAGAGACTGGAGAAGGATTTCTTCATAGACGCGACTCTCCTGCTGGTTCTGTTCAAAAAGATTCACGATGAAGGAAATAAACAGCTTAAAACAACTGACCTTTCTTCTGGCAAGCAAATCCTGCATGAACTATCTGTCATATGGTGGTGGCTAGGAACGGACCCAAGTGCAAGACACAGACACTGAAGTACTAGGGACAGGACTAGGAAACAGGGTGAGGGCTAGGACATGGACACGAAAGCCAGGAACCCAGAACAATACTGGACAAGAGAGATAGGAGCCCGGGCTTGGACTCCGAGCCAGGGACTGGACAAGCACCCAGAACCTGGGTCTCGCCTCCGGCTCGGACCCCAGAACTAGGCAAGGACGTGTCTTGGCTGGCAGGTAGGATGAGACTGGAGTCTTCAGGCTTGAGTCGAGGCTGGAGACCAGAGGCTTGAGGCGAGGCTGGAGACTAGAGGCTTTAGGCTTGGGGTCTTGAAGCTTGGCTTGGGGCGAGGCTCGAGGCTTGGGGTCTTGAAGCTCTTCCTGGGCAAGGTGCGGTACTCCTGGGTGGGGTGTGGTACTCCTGCGCAGGGCGCGGATCACCTGGGCAGGGCGCGTATCTCCACCCGACGGAGGCAAGGGACAGGAAGGGACAGAACCAACTGCAGGGTAATGGCAATACGGCCTGGTTTACCTGACGGAGGCAAGGGGCAGGGAGGGACAGAACCAACCGTAGGGTAATGGCAAGATGGCCTGACTTACCCGATGGAGGCAAGGGTCAGGAAGGGACGGAACCAATCGTAGGGTAACGGCAAGACGGCCTGGCTTACCCAACGGAGGCAAGGGACAGGAAGGTACAGAACCCACCGCAGGGTCTCAATAATCTCTCCTGGCTTACCCGATGGAGGTAAGGGACAGGAAGGAAGCTAGGTACAGGGTGGCTCCAAGACAAGACTTCAGGCGAGACGAGGCGAGAGTTACCAGCAAGATGGGGCAAGGCTTCAGGCAATGCAAGGCTAGACAAGAACTTCAGGTGAGGCGAGAGTTACCGGCAAGACAAGGCAGGGCTTCAGGCGAGGAAACAGAAGGC
Organism: Mobula birostris; assembly: GCF_030028105.1. NCBI lineage: Eukaryota > Metazoa > Chordata > Chondrichthyes > Myliobatiformes > Myliobatidae > Mobula > Mobula birostris. The sequence continues at coordinate 125,529,807 of NC_092373.1, read as the reverse complement.
AGGGGAAGGGATACAAGGGGTAAGGACAAGAACAATCCAGCAACCATGCCCTGGTCTCTGGAGGTATTTATGCAGCCAGCCCCAACGAGAATCAGCGGCCTCAATTAGAGCTTAACAGGAACAGAAACAGGGTAGACAGGAAAATCTGGAGCAAAGGTCGATGGACTGGACCGTGAACCGGAATGCGGACTTCACGGACCGGACCATGACACTACCTTGCTCTTTTGACAGGAGTTATCTTCGATACGGGTTGCTACATCTTCAACGAAGACTCAGTAAGGTCGATCCTTTGTTAAACTGCCGAACATTACCGACTTCTCTTAATCCTTCATATCCTGTACTTCGATAAAGTCTTCACTCTCCAATCCTACTGAAAAGGTACATCAACAAATCTGGCAGAAATGGGTAAACTGCCAATCCAGCACTATTGTTACCTTACAATAGAATGTAACAATCCGTTTTAAAAATGAAACTGCGTCATAAAACAAATATGCAATGGAACGGAGGCACTGACGAACGTTCTAGCTGAAAAACTAACTGCGTCACCAGGGGTCTTCCCTTTTATACCCGTGGTGAACATGTCATCACGTGACCTCACATCGGCGGGATAATTACATCAGGTGACCTCCAAAAGACGATTACATCATTTTCACAAGAAAGTCACAAGATGTCCTTTAGGTATGTAACACTAGAGTGGGCTCTATGAAAATTATTGTATAGAGAGTTCACTTATTTCACAGTCAGCCTAGGTATTACATTTTTGTCACAATGTACACAGTTACAAACCTTAGACAGTTGTAAAGATTTTGCACAATGAACTTAGGGTTAATCATTATAAATGCAGAGAGTTGCTAATATTGCAGACTGGGTACTTTGGTGACATGTGAGTGAAAGCAGAGGAAGCTGAGTGAGAGGAGTCCGTTTGGATGGGAGTCTGAGGAAGGCACCATTGGGGACACTGAACTTGGAAGGGGTCCAGACTGGAAAGAAGAAGAGTGAGGGTGAGAAGTCAACCAAAAATAAGTGAGTTTGCCTGTGCATGTGCACGTGTGCATGTGTGTGTGCGTGTACTAAATGTGCACAGCAAAGTCTGGTCTCCAATCTCAATAGACCATCTTGCCTTTGAACTTAGACTTCACTAGGCCAATTCAGTATGGTAACTGATATAACTAGAGTGCAACAAACATCTCTGTTTAAAGGCATCTTTTACCTCAGAACTGGGGTAAAAACAAATCATGCTCAATCCCAGTGGACTACCATTATAGACAGAGAGCTCTGTTAAAGAGCACTGTAACCAGTGGAGTCATTATTGCTCCACTTAAGGAACACTGATTCTTGCGTTCTTTGCATTAGATCATTATCCTGCACTCCTTCCAGCATAGCATCCCACCAATGCTAGAATTACATCTGCAAGTCATTTTGTGTTGCGGATTTAGAGTAATGTTACAGAGATAGATAAATTGACAGAATGTGTTTTCATGAATGCAGTAAACTCTCAGCTAACAGCTGGCTCTGTTATAAAAATGTATCAAAAGACATTCAGTTCCTAAAGGCTAAGAAGGCAGAGGGTGGTAGTAGGTGGAGCACATTCTGCCTTGAGTTCTATGATTAGAGACTAGCCTTCATTAGTTAGGAGACTTAGTTCAAGAGTCACGAGGTAATACTGCTCTATAAAACTCTGGTTAAAGTATTGTGTTTAGTTATGGTTGCCTTATTACAGGAAGATGGCCCAGAGGAAATTTACCTGAATTAGGGAGCATGCCTTACAGAAAAAAGTTGAACTATGATGAATATTCACTCCTTGGCCAGTGGGCCCTTTGGTTGTTCGCTAATCTTGGCCTTCTAAACACAGCAGTTGTCACTAGTAAGATCAAACAAATTTAAATAAACTTCAAACTAATATTGCTTTGTTTAGTTTCTGGTCATAAAGTTGGAATCAGTCTTCAGTTCTTAAAAGGTAAATGGAAAGCAGTAATCAGCTTGAAGTTAAAAACACAGCTTTGCAAAAAACTGTTTATAACACAAATGTTCTAGCTGTGAGAAGTAAGGTGATGTGAGAAGCAGTGATGTAACTCATTTCACCTGGTTTATAATTGTTGGAGCAATGCCGTATAATACAATGGGTTATTTAATTTCGGTCATTTTACAACAGACAAGTTGACTCTAAGTTGCTTAGTTCAAAGAAGCTTGCAGACCAGCTGCATACATTCTGGGAGAAGAGGTTGTGGTGGTGGAGGAGTACAGATACTTGGGTATTCACCTCGACATCAGACTTGACTGGAAAGCCAACACCAAGGCTGTTTACAAGAAGGGAATGAGCAGACTCTATTTTCTAATGAAGCTGAGATCCTTCAACATGTGCAGCAGGTTGTTAGAGATCTTTTACCAGCCTGTTGTAGCGAGTGCAGACTTCTTTGTGGCTTTATGTTGGGGGAGCAGCATTGGCGCTGGTGATGCAAAAAGACTAAATAAACTCATCAAAAAGGCTGCATCCATCCTTGGCCACAACCCAGATTCTTTTGAGTTAGTGATGGAGAAGTCGTCACTAAGCGACCTGTTATCCACTATGGACAATCAGGCACATATTCTCTATGACCTACTGAATAAGCAGTGGAGCACCCTTTGGAACAGACTCATTCAGTTCTGCACTCACAAGGATCATTCCAGAAAATCTTTCCTATCCAATGCAATAAGCATATACAACAGTTCATCCCTGTGTGACAGGAGAACACACATCATAGTACAATAGTCTCTGCTAAGTGTGTTTTTAAATGCTACTGCTGTAACAAAATAATTTTGCACTTGAGAACAATAAAGTACTTATTATTATTAACTTAGTGTAATAAATAACTGATGATTTTAAGTTTTTGAAGGTCTGTGCGCCCAGGAGGTTAGCTTTCCGGCAATAGCTGAGAACTATGTCTCTGAAGATGCTTTTAGACTATTTATGTTAAAAGGGAATCTGAGGAAATATATGCATGTGAAGTCTTCCAAGTGGTAGAAAAAGAGTATAAATGTAGAGAGCAATTCAGGGTTATTAGGAAAAGGGTAAAGAGCGTCAAGAAACATGAAAGAAGCAAAGAGTGAACTAGAAGCCATTCCTTTCATTTCATTTTCTGTGACATTTGATTGGTATGCTTGCAACTTGGTGGAATGTCTTTTTTGTTAATATGAATTATACTTGTGTATTAGAAATCCTTTCTGCATTCTATTTTGTGTTCTGGAATTAGTTTATAATTTGGAAATTTTTATGATAGAAATCCTCTGTGAGTTTTAAATATGTTTCAGGAATGTTGCTTGGATTTAAATGTGTATCACTGAAAATAAATGTGTTTGAAACTATTCGTTGGCTGGAGGTATCTTCTCCTTGGTATGAAGAGGGGACCCACTGCTCGAGTAGTGTGTATTGGCAGGTAAACTTGCCATGGAGAATAAACAGGGAACAGGTCTTTGAAGATTTGGTATTTACAGTATAATCTTCCTTCAGTGAGATTACTCGTGGCTGTTTGCCATCAGCAAACCTACTGCCATCACAAAGCAAGCTAGAGCTTTTCCTTTTGGAGCAAAGGAGGATGTGAGGCAACTTGATAGAGGTTTATAATATGATAGCATATGGAAAGCCAATGCTTTTTCCCTGGGCAGCATTAGCTAATATGACAGGGCATATTTTTATAGTGATTGGAAGATAGTACAGGGAGAAGACAGAGGTTGGACTTTTACACAGAGAGTGGAAGGTGTATGGAACACCCTGCCATGGGAGGTAGTGGAGGTAGATACATTCGATATTTAAGATGCTCTTAGACAGGCACATGAATGAAAGTAAATGGAGAGTTGTGTGAAAGAGAAGGGTTAGATTGAAGTTATAGTGCTGCTGGAAAGTTTGTGAACCCTGTAGAATTTACTCTATTTCTGCATAGAAATAGAGGGCCGAAGATGCTATGGTCTGTTTGTATGGTGCGACGTGGTTTAATGTGCTCTGTCTGAGGAGTGGACGTTCCCAGATCCTGACGAGTGAGGCTGACAAGGAGAAGATGGCCGTTATAGGTCCCTTAGAATTCTTCCGGTCTGAAAAGATGCTACAGGGCATATCCGGAGCACCTGCAACCTTCCCACGGGGCATGAGAAAGACCATGGGAGATGTGGAGGTGTTTGAAGTTTTGGTGTATGTGGATGATCACCTAGGGTTTGGATTCGCCTTGGGGACTATGATGTGAGGCGATTGCCGGAGCCTGGGACAACCATTGAAGACTTGTCAAAGTGGAGACGGAGAAACTGAATTCCCAGCCGAAACTGTGGTCATAGAACATAGAATGGTACAACACAGTACAGGCCCTTTGGCCCACAATGTTGTGCTGACCCTCAAACCCTGCCTCCCGTATAAGCCCCCACCTTAAATTCCTCCATATACCTGCCTGGTAGTCTCTTAAACTTCACTAGTGTATCTGCCTCCACCACTGACTCAGGCAGTGCATTCCATGCACCAACCACTCTCTGAGTAAAAAACCTTCCTGTAATATCCCCCTTGAACTTCCCACCCCTTACCTTAAAGCTATGTCCTCTTGTATTGAGCAGTGGAGCCCTGGGGAAGAGGCGCTGGCTATCCACGCTATCTACTCCTCTTATTATCTTGTACACCTCTATCATGTCTCCTCTCATCCTCCTTCTCTCCAAAGAGTAAAGCCCTAGCTCCCTTAAGCTCTGATCATAATGCATACTCTCTAAACCAGGCAGCATTCTGTCTAACTTCTCTTCTCAGACTTTTCAGTTTGTTCATTGCTCTGGTAAATGATCCCTCCGGACTAGTGTTATTTGGTATAAAAGTTCAGCATTGTTCTCCAAACATTACACAAACTCCCCCTTTTTCTGCCAACAGCCAGTCTAACATCTGTCTATTCTGCCACGCCACTCTACTAGTTGCATCCAACTGTTGTCCTAGTGCCTCCAGCGCATCATCGGCGTAATTAATGAATCTCTGTTGATTATATCTGGAAATGTCAATAACATCTGATATGCTGTTATTCTGGCTGGTGTCAACACAAATTTACCTCTTTCCAGTAATTCTGTTACCTTATGGTGTGTGTACAGGATCACAGGGTAGCCCATGGTCACGGATGATGCCTTTTCATAGGCATAGTATAATGCTGCTAATCCCTGATAACAGGGTGGGTACCCCTGAGCCACTTAATCCAATTTCGCACTATAGTATGCTATAGGTTGTTTTGCTTTTCCTGTGCCTGTCTCTTGTGTTAGAACCGCTGCGACATAGCCTTCTTGCTGGTTGGATACATACAAATGAAAGTCTTTTTCATAGTCAGGCAAAGCTAGCGCTGGGGCTGACTGCAATTCCTGTTTAATAGTATTAAACACTATTTCTGCCTCCTCGTTCCACTGTAAGCCACTTTTCAAACTTGTATGTCCTGCCTCCTTCATTATTTTCCTTAATGGCATTACGATTTCAGCATATTCCCCAATCCAATCTGAACTGTATCCTGTTAATCCTAAAAGCGTCATCATCTGCTTTACTGTCTGGGGTTTAGGAGCTTTAGCTATTGCCTCAACTTGACTTGGCGCTATCGCCTTCATTCCCTTGGCGATTACCCTACCTAGGTATTCTACCTGTTGCTTACAGAATTGCAACTTCTTTTTGGATACCTTATGTCCTCCATATGCCAGTCTTTCTAAAAGGGTTACGGTATCCTGTTCACACTGCTCCTCACTTTCGGAGCAAATTAACAAATCATCCACATACTGTATTAATGTACTTTCTAATTGTATACCCTCGAAGTCTGCCTTTAATACTTGATTGAAAATGTGCGGTGAGTGCTTAAATCCTGCGGCATTCTTGTATAGGTATACATGTTACCTCTGTATGTAAATGCAAATAAATACTGACACTGATCGGCCAGGGGAATGCTGAAGAAAGCTGAACACAAATCAATCACTGAAAAATAGCTTGATTCCGGCGGAACGTTAGTCAAAAGCGTGTGCGGGTTGGGGACTACGGCTGGCCAGTCCTCCACTACCTCATTTATTGCTCGTAAGTCATGCACCAGTCTCCATTTGGATTTGTCTACTTTTAAGACGGGCAACAGCTGAGTATTACACGGACTATCTATCCTCTTAAGTATGCCTACTTCAAGCAACCCCTGTATCGTGGGCGCTATTCCCTCCTCTGCTTCTGGTCTTAGAGGGTATTGTGGTCTCCAACGGGGAACTGCTCCCTTTTTCTGTTTTATTTCTACCGGACTTGCTTTTTTTGTTCTCCCTACGTCCGTGTCATGTTGTGACCACAGAATAGATGGTAACCTATCCAGCCTGTTATCTTTTCCCTGATCTTTCTCCTTTTCCAATAGTGACATGTGCAGCTGAGGAATTACTTCGACCTCCTTTATAGTTCCTGTCATATCTATATCTACCATTATTTTGATGTAGTTGTTGTCTCCCGATGCCCATACCTCCGGCATGATTTTCCTCCAAACCGTTACGGTTCCAGCGCGTTTTACTAAGGGTTCTAGGTCTCTAGACTGGTATCCTTCATTCACCGGCAACGTTATGTGGGGCACAGCCTCCGGTATTCTATACCATTTCTCCAAGAAGGTATTCCACCTGACTTGTAGGGCTGTCCCTTGCTTTCCAATTATTATAGCCTCTCCTGTTAGGTGCTGCCGGGTACATGGCCCCTCGTGCCATCTCTCCTCTAACTCCTTACTCTGAGTCTCGTCAAAAATTACTGTGCAATGTAACTCAGACTTCTGCACTTCCTCCTTGGGCAATATGGCCTGCACGCCCTTTTTCCATTTTTCCCAGGTTTCCCAGATCTGATCTTCTATGTCTCCTATCCAGAAAACATTAGCTTTCTTGATTTCCCGCACTAGTAACTGAGTATTCACTCTTTCCACACTCAACCCATTTCCAGTGCATTCTAATTTTAATTCTAGTTTTAATAGTGCATCTCTGCCTAGCAAATTAATCGGGGTTCCTTTGGACACTATTACTGGCAGAACTATTCTTTTACTGCCCATCCCCAACTGTACTGGAGCTGTATATTGTGTTAACTGTGTTTTCTCTGAGAACCCGACAGTCTTAATAAATTTTCCTGACATGGGAAGGTGGAGGGCATACTGTGGCTGTGCACAGGTATACGTAGCTCCAGTGTCTATCATCATGGGTGTCAATTGCCCTTCTAACATAACCTGAACAATGGGTTCTTCTTCTGCCTCCCCTGTTATCACTGGGTAATATCCCTTCCCACCTGGGTTCTCTGGGCACCCCTAGCATCTTGCATAGAGGTTCAGGGGTCCGCTTGAGCCTGTGGGGGCTGGTCCTTGGCTAACCTGCGGTTCCCTTCTCATCGGCCCCTGCTGGTACGTGACGGGCCATAACCTGAGTGGACAGTCTCTTCTCATATGTCCTGGCTGGTTACACCCCCAATACAGTCTCTCTATCTCTCTCTCCCCTTGTCTCCTCACTAGCCCTCTTTGTCCATAACCTCTCTGTCCTCCTCCTTGGGGTTTCCAGTCCTGTCTGGGCTGCTGTTTAAATTTACTCTGTTCCTGATAGGGCATTCGTGGGAATGCTCCTCCAAAGACATTTATTATTGGCATGGGGTTTCTGGCCCCTGTCTGACAGCGCGACCGGTTCCTCCATACAGTGGTGTTTCATTCATTTCAACAGTTGCACTCAAATCGGGTGCTACTGCCAGCATCTTTTTTCCCTTCTCTTTTTCCTTCTTTTTGAGTTCTTCAAGCTGCATTTGCGTGAGCTTTCTTTGCACCTCTTCCTGCTGCTCAATCAGCTTCCGTTTGTCTTTCCGATATTTCTCAACCGCATGAATTACGTGGTCTCTAAATTCTTGTGAGTTCATTGACATCAGTCCGACCACTTCCTCCAACTTAGGTTTACCTTGCGGAGGCATTGCTTCCAAAACGGCGGTTCGGAACAGTATGGTTATAAACGAGTTGTCTTCCACTTCTTGCTCAGTCTCCAGCCTCCACCTTTTCAACTGATTTTCTACATAGGCTGCTAGATTCTCAGTGTCCCCCAGCGGATCCCCTTTCAAAGCTTTGGGGTCCACTTTGGGTGGGTAAAGCTTCCTGAGGGCCTGCCATACCCTCTGCCTCACTTGGTCAAAGCTGGTCCCGTCAGTCATTGGGCTGAACGCATTTAGTAGTCCAGCTGTTTCCATCAACTCTTTTAATTTGGAGGTTCCTATCAACCTTATCAGCAGTGCCTTCAAATCTCCCATAGCCAATAACTGTCCCGTAGTTTCTTCTTCAAAGGCTCTAATCCACTTCCCTGCTCCTTCATGTAAGCTAGGCAGGGTGTTTTTCAGCCCTTCCAGGTCCTGGGAGCCCCAAGGAACATACTGTACTTGTCCTGACCCTTTTACTAACAACGGCATCACTTTTTTTCCTTCTCTCCCCATATTCTGATTTTCCTCTTCATCCGACTCCTCGTCCCCTTCTGACCTCGTTCTTACTGGCTGCCACGCAAATTTCTCCAGGGTTTGCTCCCTCCCTTGTTTTCCTATTTTCTCTTGACTTCTCCTTAGAGTCCTCTCTTTCTGATTTAGGCTAGCATCTGCTCGGGTCCTCGCGAATTCCTCAAACTGTTGTTGGAAACCCAATTTCCACTGTAATCTCCTATACTCTTTCTCCGCTTCTCTTATCTCCCTTTCCACTCTCTCTTTTTCCCCTTCAAGGAACTCTTCTTCTATCCCCTGTCTACACTCTCTTGTACCCTCATGCTCATTACTTGACTCTTGCTTTTCTGATGAATCATCTTCTTTTTCAGCCTGTTCAGTGTCGTGTTCCTGTAACAGGAATTCTTCCTGATTTTTCCTCAGCCTCAATTCCTGCAACTCTTTGATACGTTCTCTTATTATCTTACTTTCTCGTTCTACTTTTTTCTTATCTTCCTGCATCTCCTTCCACAGTGCCCCTCTCTCCTCCTCATATCTCCTTCTTTCCTCCTCGTTCTCCCAGACTTTAAACTTTCCCTCCAGTTCTAGTTCTGCTGTTAATACAGGGCGCTGTTTAAGAGTCTCCTTCTTGTAATAAGGGGGAGAGGTTTCTACATTTCTCAGGTCTGGGTATAGAGTCAGCTCTTTATTCGGTTTCTCCTGTGATTTACCAAACTGCTTTTCTTGTTTCTCAGTGTCTTCTTTACTTGCTACTGATATTCGTCCTTTCTTTCGCAATCTTTCTCCTCCATCCTAAAGAGTTTTAACACTTCTATCTCCTGTTTTCTTTTTTTCTCCCTTTTTTTAGATTTATCTCTTGGTTTATAATTTTTAATCAGCACCTCCATTTCCTCACATAAACTTACATCAAATGTTCCTTCTTTTGGCCACTTCGTGACCAGATTTTGGGTTCTTTTTTCCTATTTTTCTGAAATTTCCGCGATCTTACCTTGACACACTGGGAATATTCTACTCAATGTTTCTACTGCTGTTCCTTTCCCTTTCATATTGTTCTTCCCCCTTTTTAAGGTATTCTTGACGTCTCACACCAAAGTAATACTATTTTCTGTAACCTATTTTCTATCTAGCCTTATGGCTTCTTCTCATCTGCGTCTAAATTATCTACTTAAGCTATCCTTATCTTCTATTCTGTTCTGCCCGTGCAGACCCCTTTCTCGGGCGGTATCCGCAGAACCTTCTTTTTGCACCTCACCTATTCAGACCCTTAACTTTTCTTAAGGTGGTATTCACGAGGATTTTCTCTTTTCTTTCTTTCCCTGTCCGTTCAGACCTTCGTCTCGTACGAAGCAGTATCCACAGGGACTTACCAACACCACGTGGAATTTTTCTCACTTAACTTCTTATTACTTTATTCATACTCACCCCCCTCACTGCAGTGTTCTTGATTAATCCTCCGAGCCTCCTTTTAACCCTCAATTCTGCCAGATTCTTTGAATCGGAGAGACCCTTCGGCAGTTGTTTCACACTTCTGAGTCTCCGAGATCTCCCCAAAAACCAACCGAATTCTTAGTCCAAATTGTCACTTACCTTTGTTCGGGTGCACCCTGAATTCTGTTAGCTCAGTGGAGATCCCCCAGGGACTGGGAAGTGCCCTCAATCTGCCGTTTCCTTCTTCCATGGGTCTCTTCCCGATCCTGCCGACTACGCCAGTTTTGTCGTGGTTTCACAAATGACAAGGAAGCGCCGGAGATTCTTCAAGAAATGTTTAAACTTTTAATTTGCAAAGTAAAACTGAGACAGACAGTGGACCAGGCTGTGTAAGTCTGTCACTGACTGCCCATTTGTCGTTTTCACACAGCATTCTTTATAGCCCTTCTGGGTTAGCATAACTCTGTAAGTTTTTTACTCTAACTAATAAATCAATCACTCTTATCTCTCTTACTTGGCTACATTCGTTTTTCTCGAGGGGTTAAAAGTACACAGGTTTCATTCAATGGTTACATCCCAAATACCACAGTAATCCCACGCACTCAGTAACAGACACTTAATGCATAGTAAAGGCATGGTCAACATCTGAATAAACACCTAATACGCGATAAAAACACTTAAAATAAACACTTAGAAAACAGAATTAAAATGTTTTCCAATAGAGGCAACAAATCATGCGGGTGTCCTTCTCACGTCCACAAAATCTCCTGTCTGCTCCCCTGACTATAGAGTCTCCAATGATGACAGCTCTCCTCTTCTCCGTCCCACCCTTCAGCACCACCAGGTCAGACTCAATGCCGGAGGCCCTGCCACCGTGGCTCACCCCTGGTTGGTTGTCCCCACCAACAGTATCCAGGACGGTAAACTTATTATTCAGGGGAATGGCTACAGGGGTGCTCTGCACTACCTGTCCCCTCACCTTCGCTTTGCCCCTCTGACTGTCACCCAACGACCTGCTTCCGACAGCCTAGGTGTGACTACCTCCCTGTAGCTCTCATCTATGACTGCCTCATTCTCCCTTATGAGTCGAAGGTCATCTAGCTGCTGCTTCAGATTCCTTACACGGTCTTCCAGATCGCCCAGCTGTATGCACTTCTGGCAGATGTGACTCTGCAGGAGAGGGGAGTTCCCCCAAGACTGCCACATCTCACATGAGAGGCACATCACCGTCTCAGGAGGCATTGTAAAGACCAACTGCGAGCAAGCTTGTCCTCTGCCTCTTCTTGTCGAAGCCTCTCGAGTCAAAGCCTCAAAGCTCCATTCCTTCACTGGCCCACTCACTCACTAGCCACTTTTCACCCATCATGTAGTGATGAATTAATCCACAGAGATGAAACAATGACCAACCTTCGAAAGGATCAGCAGAAACTCAAGAAATTGATCCAGAACATATTGGAAGAAGCTGGTGGTGTAATTGCGTCCCAGATGGAGATGGACATGAAACGTGGGTCAGATCTGCTGAGACTGGGGCAAGAGTTGGAGGAGTCAGAATGATGGGGTGAAGGGGTAGGTAAATAGGGGTATAGACTAAGAACAATGGTCAATCACCTTGTGGGCACCTTAGCTTACTGTTTTGGACAGTCAAAAAGAAGCTTTACCCAGCAACCAGTGACGTACTAGTCATTGTTCTCTAAAGATAGGTAAAGGCTCAAATAAGGAACTACCTGATCTTGCAGAAGCAGCTCAAGGTATAGCTAAATATGGGAAGTATAGTGTAGGGGCTAGAATGTTCTGGAGAAAAGGGAAAGGGTCCGAATGAGGAACTGATGGGCTAGCTTTGGCTTAAGGTAATTATAACTAACTGGCCAATGATTATTTTACATCTAACCGTATCTTAGCATGTGATTGAAATGATTCTATTATTATCTAAACTTGTAATTGTAAGATTTCCTGCAACCCGATCAATGTTTTAAATTGTGGAGAACTGGGTAATTCGGGGGCAGTGTCTGGACTGGCTCTTTTGGGAGATCAGCCTGTAACTTCCCCCATAGCATGCTATGAGTGAAGAATAAAGGTTTGAAAAAGCATTACGTGTGTTAGTGTTTTTGTGGTACTTTTGCCTTTGCATCGGTCGGTCCAGTACGACAAGAGAAGAAGTTGACGTCTCGATTGCAGGAGGCTGAAGAGGCTGCAGAGGCAGCCCAGGCTATGTGCTTCAGTTTGGAGAAAATCAAACAACAGCTACCGATCGAGGAAATGAGGAAGGATACGGATTCGAAGGATGTGTGGTACATGCTGCCTTTCGCTAACTTCCCCTTGATTGAGGAAGAGACTTTTGGCCCTTCCCCCACTGAGTCAGGTGTAGTGAGGAGGGCTAGCTGTGGGCAGCTTGGGTTACTGCAGGGCCCTGAAGGAAAAGAAGCGGGGCCTCAGACACGGGACAGGGGGCTCAGAGCTGCAGTGGGGGCATGAGTGAAAGATTGAGAGAGGGGTTGGGAAGCAGACCCGAGGTATCCCCAATAGTGTCCGAGCCTGAAAGGTTTAGTTGAGGGGGTACTGAGGTCTCGGAGGATTAGGAAACTCCCAGATAGGTTGGCCTATGTAGCGCCCGTGGAACAGGGCGTAAGGTCTACTGTCTGGGGAGCCACGTGACTGTTTGTACCTGGATTGGGTTTTTGTGTCTGCAGGAAGCGTTGGCGAGTTAATTAGAAGTCATGAGGACATGACTTTATTTGGTGTGAGGGGGAGTGTAAGGGGTTTCTTCTTTTATGTTACTGCGAAGGCTAACAAAATGGCTTCTTTGTTATGTTATAATTAAAATGGCTTTTCTGCAATAATAACTGTGATGTAAGGAGTTCTCTCTCTCTGCTTGTTTGGGTTATATTATTGATAAGAGAGAGAACAAACCAAATGGGACAGATATTATTCTTTCTTGTGTGTCTGTAAGCTATAGTTTTTGCTGGTGTTGAGGGAGAAGAGAGGGGGCAGAGAGAGGAGACGCAATGCTGTAAGCTGGCCGACGGGACGGACCCCGAGCGGGAGTCGGAGGCCCAGGGTCTTTGGTGAGGAGAGGACACGAGGACAGACTCGTGTGGAGCGTCTGGCCGACCACCGTGGTTGGTCCCAGGTGGTGGGTCGAGGAGATCAGAGGGGTTCGCATGGTGCAAAGAAGACTCCGTTAATTGAGCTCCAACTGTGTGCACGAAGTGGCTGAACTTTGATAAGTTTGGCACCTTTTACTTTCCTTTTATATTTTATCTCTATTAATTACATAGTTCCAGTAAGATCTATAAAGTGTAATCATTTAATCGCATATGGTGCAGTGTCTGTTATTTGGCGGGTGGGGTACATCACACAGCATCCACACAAATTTGATTACCCGGTTTGGTGGGGCCGAAGGCTGCTTCCCCTAGACGACAGCGAGTTGAGCGACCCTGAGGCTTACCAGGGGCTACATGTGGACTGATGAACACTCAGGTCTTTAGAAATAGTTTTGTAGCCTTTTCCAGCATCACACATCTCTACAATTCTTCTTTTATGGTCCTCTGAAAGTTGTTTTGATTGAGATATGGTGAACATAAATGGATCTTTCATGAGAAGAGCAGGCTCTGACTTGGTGTGTCTTTTTATAGGGTAGGGCACCTCTACAACCCACGTCTCCAGTGTCTTCTCATTGATTGGAACACCTGACTCCAAATAGCTTTTTCAGAAGGCATTACCCCAGAGGTTCACATACTTTTACCAACAAATTCATGTACTATTGGATCATTTTTCTCAATAAATAAATGAACAAGTGTTATGTTGTTGTGTTATTCATTTAATTGAGTTCTCTTTATCTAGTTTTAGGGCTTACATGAAGATTTGATCACATTTAGGCCATGTTTATGCAGGAATAGAAAATTCTACAGGGTTCACAAACTTTCGAGCATCACTGTAAAAGGTTGCTACATCTTGGGCCAATGGACCTATACTGTGCTGTGATGTTCTTCCTTCTATGTTCTATAATTAATCTATTTTTTTTCTAATGCTGCTGAACTATGCTCTAACCTGTTTTCCTTTTGTTGCCCTCCTATCCCAATCAAGTAAATTGAAGCTTCAGTCCCATTCAAATGGTAAAGAGCTTTATAGTTTACCACATCAAAAGAGTGTTTGAAGGTCATGTGTCCAATCAGCCACTGACAGCTGTCAACACCTGCCAGAAGACTCTGTCATACATTATACCTTTACTGAAAGAGTTACAGCCAGGAATCTGTGGTCTATTTCCCCACACGCACTTTCTGAGTTCCTGTATTTCATTGCATAGTAAGCTGCATTTAACATGTGCACAGAGGAAATTGTTTATTTCAGAGGTTAATGTTAAATTTCAAATTTAAGCCATGAAACCAGAGTTCTTTTGGCTTCAGCCAAAATTCTCATGGTTCAGTACATCCCTGGTGAGGTTCAAGCCTTACCCCCCTTCTTAGAATAGATAAGTTCTGATCAGATTTATGCTAGTAGGTAAATAATAGATGCCGCTCATGTTAATGATGGCATGATATATGTCAAATACAACATGGAAGGGAAATTATATCAGCAATTAGCTAAATCACATGAAGGGGTGGTCTACCTTGATGGACAGAACTTCTACAGGAAATGGTCAAAAGCACTCCAAAACATGTCCAAAGTTGCATAATATGTACCACTTGCACATCAGCATAGGCACAACTGGTTTGTCTAATCTGGTCCCAAAGTTTTAGTGTTCAAAGTTCAAGGTACATTTATATCAAGGTATAAATTATAAATTATAATTCTTACATTATACAGCCTTGAGATTCATCTCCTTAAAGGTAGCCACAAAAACTAGAAACCCAAAATAACCCATAGAAAAATAAGACTGACAAACAACCAATGTGCAGAAAGAGAGAGAAATAAAAACAAATTGTGCTAACAATGAAAGTAAGCAAATAGCATTTAAAACCAAATTGAGTCCTCCGACACGAAGCTCAGATCAGCCAGAGCAGGCCACAACGTCAGCCCCAGTTCAGCACATACTGGACTAAACATTGTGGAGCCGGCAAACACAAAGCCTGGAGCAGCCAAAGTAGGCTTTAGCAGGATAAAAGAAAAATCAACAAAAAGTTTTTAAGATCCTGTTTGTTTTCTGAGTGATATATAACACATGACTGAGGTTAGCCTTTCAGAAAGTAGCTTCTCTTCTTACTTAAACTGACCAATAAGATTGAGTGAGGTCTTCATTGACTATTGTAATTGTTGCACTCTGAAAGGATTTAAGATTACTGACATTTTACATATAGCCAGAAGTCAGCACATGATCATAAGCTGCACCTTTAGGGCACTGCAATACTGACTCTAAAAGAGCATAGGCAATCTCCAGAGTTCAGTTCCTCTCCGCTTCCAACCTATTGTAATATTTATGGTCTGTTGCTTGACATTAAAGCAAAAGGGCTTCCATCTGTGACCTTTTTTCATTCTTTAATATCAGCTCACTTTAAAGACGAGGACGAATGCTTCCTACTTCCTCAGATGTCCTGCTTTTTCTGACAGCTGTATCTCCGGGACTCCACTGTCAAGAGAATGGCATCAAGGTAGAAGTTGAGCAGTCATACTTATCAACGTCCATCTTGCTCACAGCAGCAACTGCACTGTGACTGAGAAACGGTAAAAAGTTCCTGCAGGAGAAGGCAATGTCAGATCTACTGCTTCAAGTAGTCATTTGTTGTGAATGATGGTAAAGGAAAGAATGAAGAAGTGCAAAGCTTCGAGCAACTGGATTCTGAATGAAATTAAGTCACTTCAGTCACACACACAAAATGCTGGAGGAACTCAGCAGGACAGGCAGCATCTATGGAAATCAATAAACAGACAACTTTTCAGACCAAGACCCTTCATCAGGACTGGGAAAAAAGGGGGAAGAAGCCCGAATAAGAATGTGGGGGAGGGGAAGAAGGACAAGCTCAAAGGTGATTGGTGAAGGAGTACAAGCTCGAAGGTGATTGGTGAAACCAAGTAGATGGGAGAGGGTGGAAGGAAGTAATAGGTGAGAAAGGTACATGGCTGGCGAAGAGGAGAGTGGACCATGAGGGAAAGAGAAGAGGAAAGGGCCACAGGGGAAGGTATAGGCAATTGAAAAGAAGAGAAGAGGTAAGGGAGGCCAGAGTGGGGAATAGAAGAAGAGAGAAGGGGGAGGGGGAAATTACGAGAATTTAGAGAAGTCAGTATTCATGCCATCAGGTTGGAGGCTACCCAGGCAGAATAAGAGGTGTTCCTCCTTCAACCTGAGAGGGGCCATAGAGGAGGCCATGGATCAACAAGTCAGAATGGGAATGGGCAAAGACTAAAATGGTTAGCCACCGGGAGATCCTGCTGTCTGTAGATGGAGTGAAGGTGCTCGCCAAAGCAGTCCCCCAATCTACATTGAGTCTCACCAATGTAGAGGAAGTTTCATTGGCAACACCAAATACAGTAGATGACCACAACTGATTCAAGGGTGAAGTTTTGCATCAACTGGATGGATTGTTTAGGGCCCTAAAGGGAGGTGAGGGAGGCGGTGAATGGGTATGTTTGGCACTTCTTCCCCTTGCAGGGTTAAGTACCAGGAGGAAGAATAATAGGGAGATTAACAAACTGTCATGGTCTGGTCCGTGAAGTCCGCATTTCGGTTCACTGTCTGGTCCATGGACTCCAGACTCCGGGTCTTCCGGCTGTCCCTTGTTTCAGTTGGGCTTACCGTAGGCATCTGATGCTCGTCTTGGGGCTGGGAATATAAGTGGGATTGATTGTGGGTGCTGGTTCATCTCGTCAGTATTCCCTTGGAGCAACATGCTGGTGGAAGGCTAGAGCAGCCATTTGTGATCTCTAGGCCTGGTTGGAGGACCACCGCTTCATGGAGCCTTGTTGTCTCTAGTTGGAGCAGTCATCGTGGTATGGATTCGGCCGTTTCCAGGGCCAGCTGAGTGGCCGTCTGCCTCTTTGAGCTAGATATGGATTCAGCTGCTTCCGTAGCCAGCCAAGGTTGCTGGCTGCCCCGAGACTCGAAGCCACCCTGGACTGAGCTCCCTTCCTGTCCTTGCCTCCGTGGGGTAAGTCAGGTCGTCCTTGCCGTTGCCCTGCGGTTGGATCTGTCCCTTCCTGTCCTTGCCTCCGTTAGGTACGTCAGGCCGTCTTTGCTGTTACCCTGAGGCTGGTTTGTTCCCTTCCTCTCTCCATCTGAATCTCTGACAGTTTCCTTGGCGGTTTACCTCGCCAGTCATCCCGGTCCCGCATCCAAGTAAGCATCCTGGTTCAGAGTCCAAGGAAGGGGCCCGGCCCTGTGAAATCATCCCTGCCCTGCATCCTAGAAAGGGGCCCAGCCCTGCATTCCAAGAAAGAGTGCCTCGTCCTGCCCAGGAGTGCCTCGAAGAATCCAAGCTTTGTCCAGTCCTTCAGCCACGTCATGTCTTCGTCTAGTTCCGGAGTCCGAGCCTGAGTCAAGACCCAGCTTTTGGGTCCTTGTCCAGTCTCTGGCTCGGAGTCCAAACCCAGGCTACTAGTTCCCCGTTCCTTGTCCTGGTCCCGCTTTCCCAGCCAAAGTCCTAGCCCAAGTCTGTGTTCCTGTCCCAGCTTCTAGTCTCTCGTCCAGTCCTGTTCCCAGTACTTCAGTGTCTGTGTCTTGCATTTGCGTCCGCTATCAACACCCACCTCATGACACAAACAAGGAAATCACAAAGAGAGCGATCCCTGCCTGATTCAGTTGTGAGGTGTTCATAATGGATACAGATGTCAGAAATCCTGTTTGCCACAGAACTCTTGTGGGGCAAGAGGAGAAAAATCAATACCAGGTTAATTGGTTTGTCAGTAATTAAGGTTATTTGGCATGGAAACAGGCCCTCCAGTGTGACTCATCTTTGCTGATCTGAGCTAGTCTCATTTATGTATGTTTGTCCCTCATCCTTGTAGACCTTTTCTTTCCACATACCTGTTCAAATGTCTTCTAATCATTGCAATTGATCTCACCAATACAGCTTCTTCTGGCAGCTTGTTCCATATAACCATCACAATCGGTGTAAAAGTGTTGCCCTTCAGATCACTTTTAACTACCTCACCCTCTTATCTTAAACCTATACCCTCTAACTATAGACTCCCTTACCTGAGAAAAAGGACTGTGACCATCCTTCTTACTTACACCCAAACATATGGGTCGAGTGTTGAAAAGTAAGAAAAGACTAATAGATGTCCTTCATCCTCTGCATTTAAAACAGAGTGAGGAAAAGAAAGAGGGCAACAAAATGGGAAGAAGGTGCTGCCAATTGCAACAGCACACCTGGCAGAGGGGCCATTAAGCCAACAAATACCTCAAGAGTACATAATAGCTGCAAAGAATGGACCTTACAACGTTTTGCTGTGATTAACAGACAGGGAGCCTAAATATCTTGCTTACTTTCAAATTGCATTAAAATATTAACCACTTGCATGTCATAAAGCACCCAGTCATGCTGACTTGATATCAACAGGAAGAGTAATAATGAATTCTTGCAACATCTTTTCTTGCCAGTACTTGCTCATAAATTTCATTCTCCTCAGAGCTTTTATTCCTGCACCAGAAAGTATTTAAGGCCACTAGCAACAAATCCTCTACGGAACTGAATCCTTCCTGAGCTTCAGCCGAATCACTCATACACCAGCTGAGATAATTGGACATTTCTGGCACCATTCGAGCAGATAATTGAGTTTTCACCTAAATGACTCACTCTTTCATATTCTGGAGACAGAGACGTCTGTACAGAGGAAGTAATGCTTTCTGAGTTCTGCTCTGTTAGACAGAGATACTGACCCTAGGGGCGCTTGATGAAGAGAAGAAACTTTGAACAGCAGTATGTGTCAGTGGGTGCCATTAGTTATTGCAATATGTTCTTATTGGTAGAATAGCCAGGTCTCTGTGCAGACGTTCAAAAATACAACCTGCCACCTTTCCCAGGTAGTCCGGGAAGCAGCATAAATACTAAACCACATCTTGAGAGTGAATAATGCTAGCAATTCCTACAGAATCTAAAATCACATTCAGTGATAATATCCTTGTAGGCAGGAGTGCTAGAGCTGTCTGTGAGGGTTTAAACTAATTTGGCAGTGGGATGGAAATTGGCGTGAGGGTGCTGAGGATGAGGTAATTGGTTTACAATTGGAGGCACCATGTAGTGCGACTCCTAGCAAGGAGAGGCTGATGATAGGGCAAAATCGCAGTCAACAGGGTGAGTTACCGTGCAAAAGGTGCACAACATTGAAAAACGTGAATACAGGAATGAAGGTGTTAGATTTGAATGCACACAGTACACAGAATAAGGTTGATGTACTTGTAGTGCAGTTACAGATTACCATGTATGATGTTGGGTATCACTGAACTGTGGCTGAATGAAGATTATTGTTGGGAGCTTGACATTGTATTGAAAGGACCAACAGGTAGGCAGAGGAGGTGGCGTGGCTCTGTTGGTAAAAAATGAAATTAAATCATTAGAAAGAGGTGACATAGGATCAGAATGTGGTAAATCATTGTGGATAGAGCTAAGAAACTTCAACGGTCAAAAGACCCTGATGGGAGTTATATACAGACCCCCAAACAGTAGTAAAGATGTGTTCTAGAAATTACAATGGGAGATAGAAAATGCATGTCAAAAGGGCAAAGGTACAATAGTCATGGGGGATTTCAGTGCAGGTAGAGTGGGCAAATCAGGTTGGTGCTGGATCCCAAGAGGGGGAATTTCTAGATTGCTTACAAGACGGATTTTTAGAGCAGCTTGTGGTTGATCAGCTATACTGGATTTGGTGTTGTGCAAAGAACCAGGATTGATGAGAGAGCTTAAGGTAAAGAAACCTTTAGGGCCCAGTGATCATAATATGATAGAATTCACCCTGCAATTTGAGAAGGAGAAGCTAAAGCCAGATGTATCAGTATTAGAGTGGAATAAAGGAAATTACAGAGGCATAAGAGAGGAGCTGACCAAAATTGATTGGAAAAGAACACTAGCAGTGATGATGGTGGAGCACCAATGCTGGAATTTTTGGGAGCAATTTGAAAGGTGCAAGATATATATATATATTCCAAAGAGGAAGAGGTATTCTAAAGGCAGGAATACACAAGCATGGCTGACAAGAAATCAAAGCCAACATACGTGGCCTAAGGTAGAAGGAGTCAATTTTAGAAAACCTAGCACATTTACTTTTCCTACATTTGGACACTTAGCCCAGCGGTCATGGAGCATATGGATTCTTTCTTTGTAGAAGTCAGCGTCTTGGACCTCCAGAAATGGTCCACAACAGGGTGATTGATAAGTTTGTGGCCTAAGGTAGAAGGAGATGAGATATTAACTTCAAACTTTCTGCATAATCACTCAAATATTTGAACTGTACGTACATGTAACGAGAGCTGTATAACTCATCTCCTTCTACCTTAGGCCACAAACTTATCAATCATCCCTGCTGTGGACCACTTCTGGAGGTCCAAGATGGTCTTGTTACATGCACATGCAGTTCAACTCTTTGAGTGATAATGCAGAAAGTTTGAAGTTAATAACTCATCTCCTTCTACCTTAGGCCACAAAATTATCAATCACCCCTGCTGTGGACCACTTCTTCAAAGAAGGATCTGTATGCTCCATGACCGCTGGACTAAGTGTGTACATGTAGGAGGGGACTATGTTGAAAAATAAATGTGCTAGGTTTTCTAAAATTGACTCCTTCTACCTTAGGCCACAAATTTATGAATCACCCCTCGTATAATAGAGCAAAAATTAGGGGAAAGTTAAAGGATTGGGAAGCTTCTAAAATCCAACAGACAGCAACTAGAACAGTCATAAAGAAGGAAAAGATGACATAGGTAGGTCAACTAGCCAATCATACTAAAGAGGCTACCAAAAGTTTCTTCAGATATATAAAGCATAAAAACAAAGTGAGAGTAGGTATCAGACCGCTGGAAAATGAACCTGGAGAGGTAGTAATGGGGACAAGGAAATAGCAGACAAACCGAATAAGTATTTTGCATCAGTCTTCGCAGTGGAAGACACAAGCAGTATGACGAATGTTTGAGAATGTCAGGGGCAGATGAGTGTGAAGTTGCCATTACTAAGGAGAAAGTTCTTGGGAATCTGAAACATCTGAAAGTAGGTAAGTCACCTGGACCAGATGGACTATACCCCAGGGTTCGGAGAGAGGTGGCTGAAGAGATCGTGGAGGCATTAGTAATGATCTTTCAAGAGTCAATGAATATTAGCTTGTTCTGGAGGAATAGGAAAATGAAAATGTCACTCCACGCTTCAAGCAGGGCGAGAGACAAGAAAGGAAGTTATGGACTGACCTCAGTAGTTGGGAAGATGTTGGAGCTGATTGCTGAGAATATGGTTTCGGGGTACTTGGAGGCGCATGATAAAGTAAGTTGTGGACAGCATGGTTTCCCTAAGAGAAAATCTTGCCTGGCAAGTCTGTTGGAATTCTTTGAAGAAATAACAAGCAGAATCAGTGGATGTTGTGTACTTGGATTTTCAGAAAGCCTTTGACAAGGTGCCACATATGAGGCTGCTTAACAACTTAAGAGCAAATGATATTATGGGAAAGATTCTAGCATGGTTAAAGCAGCGGCAAGTTGGCAGGCGGCAAAGAGTGGGAATAAAAGGAAGCATTTCTGGTTTGCTGCCAGTGACTAGTGTTGTTCCACAGTGGTCTGTATTGGGACTTCTTTTTACGTTATATGTGAAATGTAACAGAATGAAAGAATTAATGGCTTTGTGGCCAAGTTTTTGGATAATACAAAGATAGATGGGCAGGGGGTGGGGGGTGGGGTGGTAGGTAGCCTTAAGTGAATAGAGAGTCTACGGAAGGACTTAGACAGGTTAGGAGAATGGGCAAAGAAGTGGCAGATGGAATACAGTGTCAGGAAGTGTATGGTTATGCACTTCGATAGAAGAAACAGAAGTGTAGACTATTTCCTAATTGGAGAGAAAATTCAAAAATCTGAGGTGCAAAGAGACTTGGGATTCCCTAAAGGTTAATTTGCAGGTTGAGTTGGTGGTGAAGATGTTAGCATTCATTTTGAGAAAATTAGAACATAAAAACAAGGATGTAATGTTAAGGCTTTATTAAGCACTGGTGAGGCCTCACTTGGAGGATTGTGAGCCGTTTTGGGCCCTTTGCTAAGAAAGGATGTTGTGGCATTGGAGAGGGTTCAAAGGAGGTTCATGAAAATGATTGAAAAGCTTGTCAAATGAGGAGCATTTGATGGCTCTGGCCCTTTACTCACTGCAATTCTGAAGGATGATGGGTGACCTCATTGAAATCTATCGGATGTTGAAAGGTCTCAATAGAGTGGATGTGGAGAGGATGTATCCTATGGTGGGGAAACAATGGTAAGACTCTTGGCAGTGTGGAGGATTAGAGGGATCTTGGGGTCCGAGTCCATAGGACGCTCAAAGCAGCTGCGCAGGTTGACACTGTGGTTAAGAAGGCATACGGTGTTTTGGCCTTCATTAATCATGGAATTGAATTTAGGAACTGAGAGGTAATGTTGCAGCTATATAGGACCCTGGTCAGGCCCCACTTGGAGTACTGTGCTCAGTTCTGGTTGTCTCACTACAGGAAGGATGTGGAAACCGTAGAAAGGGTGCAGAGGAGATTTAAAAGGATGTTGCCTGGTTTGGGGAGCCTGCCTTATGAAAACAGGTTGAGTGAACTCGGCCTTTACTCCTTGGAGCGACGGAGGATGAGCGGTGACCTGATAGAGGTGTACAAGATAATGAGAGCATTCATTGTGTGGATAGTCAGAGGCTTTTTCCCAGGGCTGAAATAGCTGCCACAAGAGGACACAGGTTTAAGGTACTTGGGAGGAGGTACAGAGGAGATGTCAGGGGTAAGTTTTTTATGCAGAGAGTAGTGAGTGCGTGGAATGGGCTGCTGGCAACAGTGGTGGAGGCAGATACGATAGGGTCTTTTAAGAGACTTTTGAATAGGTACATGGAACTTGCAAAAATAGAGGGCTATGGGTAACCCTAGTAATTTCTAATGTAGGGACATGTTCGGAACAACTTTGTGGGCCGAAGGGCCTGTATTTTGCTGTAGGTTTTCTATGTTTCTATGTTTCTATGACATAGCCTCAGAATAGAAGAGCATCCTTTGAGAATGGAGATGAGGACAGATTTCTTTAGCCGTAGAGTGGTGAGTCGGTGGAACTTGTTGCCACAGGCAGCTATGGAGGCCAAGACATTGGATATATTTAACACAGAGGTTGATAGAGTCTTGATTATTCAGGGCATGAAGGGATATGTGGAGAAAGCAGGAGACTGGGGTTGAGAGGAAAAATGGATCAGCCATGATGAAACAGTGGAGCAGACTCAATGGGCCTATATATTTGTGTTCCTATACCTTATGGTCTTACGATGTTCTATAGGACAAAGAACCTTCGTCAGCATTGCATATATTCTATTCATTCACTTCCATTATATACAGTAATCTCTCACTTAATTGTGTTTGTACATCAAGAATTCTCATCAGAGAAAAAATATCCAATACCAAGCAATGTAGTAATCCTTTTACAAAAACATAATTTGAATTTGGCATGCTCCTTTCAGACTGAATTTTGTTCACACAGTGTCTCCCAACAGGCAACTGCACAGCAGCCGCCCTCAGTCGCTGATGTCTTCACAAGTGGCAGTCAGTTCCATCTGTGTTTCATAAACTGCACTGTTTCTTACCCATCAATCTACTCTGTCAGATAAGAATTCTGCCCCACAGTGGTACAGTGAAAACGTTTTCTAACATTGAAGCAGAAACTGGAAATATGTAAAAGACAGGCTCTTAAATAGAACATAAAATGTTGACAGTACAGTGTAGTCAGCCTATAAAGTTGTGCCTAAATTTCACCCTCCCCCTCAATCTAATCAAACTCTCCACATAGCCCATTTCCCTGCATTTTCTTTCATCTGTGTGCCTATCTTAAATGCCCCTAATATATCAGCCTTGACTACCATCCCAGCAACACATTACAGGCATCTGCCATTCTCTGTACAAAAAAAATCTACTTCTGGCATCTCCCCTAAATAATCCTCTGCTCACATTAAAAAGATGCCCTCTGGTATTAGCTATTGCTGCCCTGCGAGAAAGTTGCTAGTTGCCAAGTCTATCTATGCCTCTGATAAATCCTATGTCAAGTCACCTCTCACTCCAAAGAGAAAATCTCGGGCATTTCGAAGTAAAGGAGGAGGTAGTGCTGGGTCTCTTAGAGAGCATTAAGGTGGATAAGACCCAAGGCATGATGGGATATACTGTACACCATGTTACTGATGTTACGTACCGGCAGCAATAGATCACAAATTGAGTCAGGGTTTAATGTTAAACCACTGTATTTATTAGTATCTACTCAAAAATATAGAAAACTAAACAAAATAAACAGAAGTTAGCAGTGTTATGTGTGTGTGTGGCTCCCAAACCGTCAAGCTTCGGAACAGTTCCTAAAGTCTTAAGATGGCAAGCTAGAAAGGACAAGTAATCCACAGAATAAGTGAGGGGAGAAACTTGTAAATCCACATTAAAATGTAGAGAGGAAGCGATTACGAAGAAATCCACAGGTTCCATGCTGGGAAAACGAAGTTACAGTCACCGAAGATCTTATCTGTCAAGTCGTTCTGTTATCCACGTAGAAATATCACAAGGTGACAGTCACGGAATATTCCTTGGCATAAGTGGTTACCACATAACATACCCGAAACCATGTAAGGGTTAACAAAGGTGGTCACCACAGGGTACTCCAACAAAACCCACGTATGGATCATATGAAGTCACATATCCATCGTTCACTGGGTGCTGTTGATCAACCCATTTCTCCAGGCATGGGAAAGTATCAGACTTTACCCACTGCTGCAGCAAGCTACTGCCAGCAGCTTGCGGTCCAGAGCTTGCACACTCTCTCTCTGAAAGTCTCAGCGGACTGTCGCAGCTTGTTATACTGATGTCATAGTCCCGCCTCATCCAGGCGTTTTAAAGTGACATCCACAGTAAACAAAACCATGGTCACATAACACTGACAGAGGCAAGAAAAGAGATGGCTGGGGTCTTGACCAATGTCTTTGTATCCTTTCTAGCCACAGGAGAGGTCCTGGAGGACTGGCAAGCAGATAACGTTGTTCCATTGTTCAGGAAAGGGACCAGGGATAATCCTGGAAACTATAGACCGCAGAGTCTCACATCAGTGGTAGGAAGAGAATTCTTAGGGTAGGATAAATGAGCAATTGGAAAACCATAGCCTAACTAAGGAGAACAAGCATGGCTTTGTAGGGGTGTCGTGTTTTACTAAATTGATGGAGTTTTTTGAAGATTGATGAGGGTGATTGATGAAGTTAGAGCAGTGGATGTTGTCTGGATGGATTTTAGTAAGGTGTTTGAGAAGTCCCTCATGGGAGGGCCATGCAGAAGATTAAGATGAATTGGCTGTTTGGATTCAGAACTGGCTTGTCCACAGAAGACAGAAGGTGGTGGGTGAAGGGACTTATTCTTGCTTAGGTCTGTGATTACTGGTGTTCTACAGGGATCTGTACTGGGACCCCTGCTGTTTGTGATGTATATAACTGACCTGGATGAAAGTATCCATGGTTGGTTTTGTAAGTCTGCAGATGATGTGAAGATTGGTAGTGTAGTGAATAGTGCAGGTGCCTGGCAGAGAATATAGATAGATCAGTTGCAGAACGTGTTAAGGAATTGGAGTTGCAGCTCGATGACCGTCTGTTCTTATTAAAAACTGAAGAGGTGATAGATAGGAGCTACAGGGAGTTAATCACCCCTAAATTTCAGGAGGCAGGAACTTGGTGACTGTCAGAAGAGGGAAAGGAAATGGGTACCATTGCAGAGTGTTAGGGGTCAGAAGTGATTGTAGTTGCTATCTGAAAGGTCTGAAGGTAGGTAAGTCACCCGGACCTGCTGGACTATACCCCAAGGTTTTGAAAGAGGTAGCTGAAGAGATTGTGGAGACATTAGTAATGCTCTTTCAAGAATTAATAGAATCTGGCCTGGTTCTAGAGGACTGGAAATATTCAGATGTCTCTCCAAGGGAGGGAGTCAGAAGAAAGGAAATTATAGGCCTTTTAGACTGACCTCAGTGGTTGGGAAGATGTTGAAGTTGATTGTTAATGATATGGTTTTGGGATATTTGGAGGCACATGATAAAATAGGCCAAAGTCAGCTTGGTTTCCTTAAGGGAAAAACTTGCCTGACAAATCTGTTGGAATTATTTGAAGAAATAACAAGCAGGATAGACAAATGAGAGTAAGTGGATGCTGTGTATTTGGATTTTCGAAAGGCCTTTAACAACTTGCCAACATGAGGCTGTTTAGCAATAAAAGAGCACATAGTATTATAGGAAATAGACTAGCATGAATAGAGCATTGGCTGATTGGTAGGAGACAAAGTATGGGAATAAAAGGGGCCTTTTCTGTTTGGCTGTTGGTGACTAGTGTGTTCCACAGGGGTCATTTTTGGGACCGCTTCTTTTTGCATTGTATGTCAATGATTTGCGTCATGGAATTGATGGCAGCATGACCAAGTTTGTGGATGATACAAAGATAGGTGGAGGGGCAGGTAGTGTTGAGGAAGCAGGGAGTCTGCAAAAGGACTTGGATAGATCAGGAAAGAGGACAAATGAAATAGTGTCTGGAAGAGTATGTTTATCCACTTTGGTAGAAGAAATAAACGCATAGACTATTTTCTAAATGGTGAGAAATTCAAAAATCCAAGGTGCAAAGGAACTTGGGAATCCTCGTGCAGGATTCCCTAAAGGTTAACCTGCAGGTGGTGTGGAAAGCAAATGCAATATTAGAATGCATTTCAAGAGGACTAGAATATAAAAACAAGGGTGTAATGCTGAGGCAATATAGGGTGTGAGGCCTCACTTGGAGTGCTGTGAGCAGTTTAGGGCCCCTTATTTAAGAAACAAGGTACTGACATTGGAGAGGGTTCAAAGGAGGTTCACGAGAATGATTCCAGGATCAATGGCTCTGGTCCTGTACTCACTGCAATTTAGAAGAATGAGGGTGGATCTCTTTGAAACCTAATGAATGTTGAAAAGCCTAGATAGGGTGGATGTGGATAGGATGTTTGTTGTATTGGAGAAATCTTGGATCAGAGGGCACAACCTTAGGATAGAGGGACATATATTTAGAATGGAGAAGAGGAAGAATTTCTTTAGCTAGATGGTGGTGAATTCAGAAACAGCTTCTTCCCTTCTTCCATTCGATTCCTAAATGGACATTGAACCCATGAACACTACCTCCCATTTTTATATTATTTACATTTTTCACTATTTTTAATTTAACTATCGGAATCAGAATCAGAATTATTATCACCAGCATGTGACGTGAAATTTGTTAACTTAGTAGCAGCAGTTCAATGCAATGCATAATATAGAAGAGAAATAAATAAATAATATATATATATATTTATTTACTGTAATTGACCCTTTTTTCTTTCTTTCAGTATCATCATGTATTGCATTGTAATGCTGCCGCTAAATTTAATGACATATTCTGGTGATATTAAACCTGATTCTGATTCTGAATCTGTGGAATTCATTGCCACAGGTGGCGGTAGAGACCAGGTCACTGAGAGTACTTAAGGCAGAGATTGATAGGTTCTTTATCCGTCAGGGCATGAAACTTTACACGTGAAAAATATGGGAGAAGGCAGGAGAATGGGGTTGAGAGAGAAATGGATCAGCCATGATGAAATGACGGAGCAGATCCAATGGAGCAAGTGGTCTAATTCGGCTCCAATGTCTTATGGTATCATGTGTGCAGAGAATTGACAGATGGAATTTAACCCAACCAAATGTGAAGTGTTGCACCTTGGCAGGTCAAATGTAAAGATACAGGCAAGACCCTTAACAGTGTTGATAGGCAGAAGCATCTTGGGGTCCAAGTTCATAGCCCTATGAAAGTGGCTACACAGGTTGACGGTGGTTAAGAAGGCATATGCCATGCTGCCTTTATTAGTTGAGGCTGCAAAGTCAGAAAGCTTATGTTGCATCTTTATAAAACTTTGGTTAGGCTGTGCCTGAAGTATTACATAGAGTTCTGGTTGCCTCATTGCAGGCAGGATGTTGCAGCTTTAGAGAGGGTGCAGAAGGATGCTGCCTGGATTAGAGGGCATGTGGAATACAAGAAGTTGGACAAACTTGGGTTGTTTTCTCTGGAGAAGTAGAGATTGGGGATATCTGATAGGGGCTCATAAGATTATGAGAGGCATAGACAGAGTAGATAGGGTTAAAATGTCTAATACCAGAGGGCATGCATTGAAGGTGAGAGGGGGATGTGAGGGGTATGTTTTTTACATGAAGAGTGGTGGGTGCCTGGAATGCACTGCCTGGGGTGGTGGTAGAGGCAGAAACAGTACTTGACATAGACATATTGTCATCAGAAGGGATTAGTTTTGTTGGTCGTTTGATTACTAATATATTTGGTTTTGGCCAAATGGCCTAGCCCTGTACTGTACCATTCCATATTCTACATGACTTCTTAATCACCCTGCTAAATTGTGCATCAGCAGTGAGGGATCAATAGACATGAACCCCATGATCCCTCTGTTCATCCACACTGTCAAGGTTTCTACCATTCTACCTGTTCTACGCCTGCAAGTTCAATTTTCCGAAGTATCAACTTTGTCAGACTGAACTCCATCTACCACTTCTCTGCCCAGTTTGCATCCTGTCTATATCCTGCTGCAACCCGAGACAACCAATTATACTATCCATAACACCTGCAACCTTTGTGTCATCTGCAAACGTACTAGCCTACCCCTCCACTCTCTCATTCAAGTCACTTATCAAAGTCAGAAAGAGCAGAGTACCACTTGTCACTGATCTCCATTTGCGTTCTGTGGGCAAGCTAATTCCAAGTCCATTCAGCCATGTTTTCATGGATCCCATGCCTTGTGACTTTCTGCA
This sequence comes from Mobula birostris, assembly GCF_030028105.1. Classification (NCBI taxonomy): domain Eukaryota; kingdom Metazoa; phylum Chordata; class Chondrichthyes; order Myliobatiformes; family Myliobatidae; genus Mobula; species Mobula birostris. The sequence continues at coordinate 125,501,014 of NC_092373.1, read as the reverse complement.
TGTGTCTACGAGCAGAACTTTGTCAAATGCCTTACTAAAACCAATATACACCAACCAATATGCTCAACCTTCATCAATTTAATTTGTTACTTCCTCATAAAACTCAATTAGACTTATGAGACACAAAACCACGCTGACTATAAGACTATGCTTCCCCAAATGCTTATAAATGCTGTTGCTAAGAAACTTCTCCATTAGTTTGCCCACTGACTCACTGGTTCATACAGTATTGTGCAAAATGACTTTTGCACAATATTGTATTTATCGATGTGGAGCGGAGAATGAGTTTGTAAATCTCACAAGAGCGAAGGATATTGCAAGTGGCAGGGGTGAATTGCCGTGAAAGGGGTTGGGGACAGGTGGCAGAGAAGGAGTGCCAGGGTGGGAGATGGCACGGGTGCAGACACACCAAGCCCTGAGACACAAGGCAAGGTCATTTGATTCCAAACAATTGTTTATTGATCATTACAGAATGTCTCTCTGGTGCTTCCCACTCCCTCCCCTCTCCCTTCCCCTTTTCCCAACCATGATTCCCCTCTCCCTGACCCCTTCCCACTCTCAGGCCACAATAGTGACTCGTATCAAAATCAGATTCATCAGCACTTATATATTTTATGAAATCTGTTTTCTTTTGCAGCAGCTGTACAATGCAAGGCATAAAACTGCCGTGCAAATGCCTTAGGTACCCGAGCTACAGTATATACCGGGGTTTCTCAGCTGGGTTCCGTGAGAGGTCATCAGAGGCGCTGGGAGAGATCATGATTTAAACAATAGACATTGCTTTTTGAACTTCACGCAACATGCGATGTTAGAGCTCCAGAGCGGTGGCAGTGACTGAGCAGCCCTGTTGGTAATCTCAACCCAACAGGACAGTGCGCAGTAGGACCGTGTTTATTTGGCTGAGTCCACTCTCAGATTTCAACACGAGATAGGGGAGGCCATTGATAAATGATGAGCGCTGTATTGCTCGGAGGATGGATGGTAGGCTGATAATTGGTGCGTTGGATGATAAAAGGTGGGGCTGGGCAGCAGGGAAGTGAAAGGTGTGCAGGAGCAGCCCATATATGAAACGTTTTGGAGTGTCATGGAAGGGCACAGGAGGCAACCCTGCTAGACGCTCATGTTATGCGGGACCCTCTCCGGTATGGTATCCCGAGACCTTTGTCCGACGAGCGCTTCTGGCCCATCAGGTGGTGGTGCAGCCGGGACCCTTCCACTTCCCTGAACTGCCTTGACACCTCCTCACCCTCACAGCTAGAGCACTGACCCCCACCGGCACAGGAGCACCCTGTCTGGATGAGACTGGACCCCATATCCTCAACAGTTCTTGGTAAAGTGAGCTAGTTCCCTCAAAGCAGCATGGCAGATGCTGGAAACCCCATGCCCTCCTGCAGACAGTGTCACCGGCAGAGTGTGACGTGGTCCTAAATTATCCCTATGAACTGTGCTTTTGAAAAGAGAGAGAGAGAGTTATTTAACACCGACATCTTGTTTTTAAGAGAGAGAGGAAAAGAGAGAGAGAGAGACGAAGACTGCTTTGAGATGGTGTTATGAAACGCTAAGGTTCATATTTCCTGTGAACTGTCACTTTAAGGCACGAGGAAGAACTGAGACTAACTTTTGGATTTCTGCTGAGTTCGGAGAGAGAGGACGCCGAGCAGCTCATAAGTCACTGTGGTGACTGAGGGCGGCGTTATTTGATGGACAATCAATGTTATGGTTTCTCTGGAGCGTGTTTATACTTCCCAAGGACATGGTCTGCTAGTGCATTCTTACACAGACAGAGAAGGAAGGAGGTATTTGAATGACAGTTGGTACTCAGTACGGTGAGATAAATAGGATGTCAGATGATAGACCTAAGACACATGATTTTGGACACTAACTGAGCTTTGTTGTGCCCACAGAAAAAGTGGGTTTTTTGGAGGATCGATCAGGTGGATCGATCAGTGGCTCTTGCAGTGAAAAAAGGAATTGACCGGTAGGGAGTGGTCCATGTGTCCAACCTTTGCCTGGGTTGATGATTCCACCACAGAAAAACGGTCCCCTTTGTTGAAGTCACAGTCGGTGACTTTTAAAGGGTTTCGGAGGACAACGAGAAGATTGACAGCGTCAGCTCACCTGAAGACTCAAATCTCTCCCTCGCTCTCTCTCCATCACTACTCAACTCCATACCACGAACTGAACTGAACTTTACTCATTATCATAAGACTACCTATTTACCCCTAGACTTGAATAAGCTTGGTTTTCCTATATATTCCACACTTACTTATATATAATCATTGCTAACCTGTTTGATTTATCTGCATTTATATTACTGTATTGTGTAGTTACTAATAAATATCATTAGTTAATAGCAATACCGGACTCCAAAGTGTTTTCCATTTCTGCTTGTTCTTTAACCCGTCATGGGGTACGTGACAGGAGAAAGTGCATTGCAAGTGCATGCTATCTCAGAGAATAATCCCTGTACAGGTATCTCTGCAGGGTCCTGAGGTGGAGAGCTGCCAGCTGGGTGTGGACACACACAAATGATTGACCGCCCTCAGTGATTGGAAGACTCAGGACTGCAGTGTAAACCCAATGTCTCAGAAGTCTACCAGTCTCTTCTGGGTCCTGGAGACAAAAGCAGTGGATGGGACTAAAGTAATGAATTGGTACCATATATTTATGATGAAAACTACTTATCAATGGGTTTTACATGGACTGATGATCCATGTTGTCCTATCCCACTGTGCATTGTCTGTGGCAAACAACTTACAAATGTAGCAATGGCTCCAGCAAAATTGATAAGACACTTAACTACAAATCACAGCCATATGATATGTAAAAGTGCTGGTTATTTTAAATGATGATTTGAATCTCAAAACAAACAGATTAAAGCTTCTGAGAATAAAGTCACAGTCAGTAAAAAGATTCAGAAAGCAAGTTATTTAGCAGCTTTAAGACTAGTTTGCTCGAGAATGTCTTAAAAAATTGTGTGAAAATGTGAACAAAGAGCACACCAATCTGCTGCTACATACAGAAATCCGGTGGCTTAGCAGAGGAAGAGTTCTCAACAGGATGTTTGAGCTGAAGGGTGAATAGCAGGAGTACTTTTAAGAAAATAGCCAGATTTTGATTAGTGCTTTGAAAGTGAAGAGTGGCTGCAGCAATCAGCCTACTTGGCAGACATTTTTCATCATATGAACCAGTTGAACAAGTCCCTGCAAGGCCTTGGACTTCATGTGACAAGATTCTTGGATTTAAAAGGAAACTGAATTTTTTGAAAAAATCATGCTGCAAAAGGAAATCTTGAAATATTTCCACTGCTGCTTGGGCTTGAGAGTGAGAAAGGATATCAGAAAGTCTCGAGTGTTATTGAAAACCACCTGGAAGTACTGCAGAACAGAATTAAACAATATTTTCCCTCCCTTTCAACACAAGTGTATGACTGTGTGAGGAATCCTTTCTCTGAATCTTCTGCTCAGACTGAGAATTTGACTTTGAGAGAAGAGAAAGAACTTTGTGAGCTGCAGTCTGATTGTTCACTCAAGATGAGATTTATTGAGCTGTCCCTGGACCAGTTCTGGATTTCTGTGAAAGAAAAGCATCCTGCCATTCATACGAAAGCAATGAACATGTTGCTGCAGTTTTCAACTTCTTACATGTGTGAGCAAGCTTTTTCTTGTTTAACAAGCTTCGGGCAAGGATAGAAATCATCTCATTTCAGTTGAATGTGAAATCCGCATGCTTGACCCAGAATTGAGAAAATTATGTTTTCCTTTTGAGTTTTTAAAATTCATGAAAGAGACAGAAAGAGTAATTTCAAGAAAGGTAATGAAGCTTAACTGTCTGATTTTTTAAAAGAAAGATTGGCTAAAATTTCATTCACTACTCAGAAGAGCATTGACAATTATTTTTGGATTATTACATCTCCACTTTCTGATCATGCTAACGTACCATGAGCTCTTGATATAATAATTTTTACGCAGGGGTTCCCCGAGAACTGAAAACTATTTCAAGGGTTCCTCCAGGGCAAAAAGGTAGAGAAAGGTTGGTATATACCGTATATGACCAAAGGCTTTTGCACAGTACTGTAGTACCCACAATTATCCCTATTACCTTTCTTGAACAATGGAGCATTACCCATCTTTCAATCCTCCAGTATTACTCCTGTGGTCAGGAGGGATGCAAAAATCATCGTCAATGCCCCATAATTTCTTCCCATAGTAACCTGGCATATATACCATGCAGTCTCAAGGACTTATTTACCCTAATTTAAAGGAGATCTAAGAAGTAAGCTTTCCATGTAGAGGATGGAACAAGTTGCTGGGAGAAGTGGTAGAGATAGGTATACTTATATTGTTTTAAAGGTATCTAAACAGGTACTTTGATGAGAGAGACACAGAGCAAGACAAGCTTAATGTGGGAAAATGAGGTTAACATAGATCAGGGATTGGATATTTTGGCTAGCATGGATGATATGGGCCTAATAGCCTATTTCTGTGCTGCAATATTTGACGATGATATGATTCTATGAATCAACATACTCATGCAGCCAGCAATCCCTATTCCTCAGGCATGTCAGATGACTGAGAGTATACTGCAAATAATCTCATTTTGTGGGAATGGTGAGGACTTCATGAAAAAGCAGCTGCATCTCAGAGGAATTCCTGACTTAAGTTTAAGACTTAATTCAATTCTTTCACAAAGTGGCACCTGCAGAGAATCCAGAGCCATGAGTTTGTAATTTCCCAGCCAATGGTGATTCTGAGCACTCTCAAGATCATGAGTGCTCAACATATAGTGAGACCTTAAAATGTTCCACTGCAAGTAATTCATCAGATCCAGTATCACATGGAAAAGTACCCAGTGTGGCTCAGTTGCTTGGACACATATCTTTGATTCATAATGTAGCAGGTTCAAATCCTTACCTCAGTCACGAGCACAAAACACAAGCCAGTTCTCTGGGACCTGGCTGTGGCAGTGCTATCTGTTTATTTGGATCTTATGCTACCCCAAGAGTCCAAGTAAAGATATCTTGGTACTGTTTCGGCAGGAGAAAATCTCCCTACTGTCCTGGTTAATGTCTGTTTTATCAAAATCACTGAAAGAAACCAGATTATCTGACACATGTAATTGTTTTAAACCTTCAGCACAGATGAGAATTATTGCTCTTTAATTGGCTATAAAGCCGTTTAATGTAAAGTATCTATGTAAAGATGCAATATAAATCCAAATGGATGCTTTTCTGCACCTGTTTTCTTTCTTGCTGAGATTAACTGGCAAATTACTGAAACAGGAACAAGATAGTTCATTTAATATTTGTTGGCCCAGAATGCCATCAGATAATATCATTAGGCTGTTCGCACTTATTGTATCAGTATACAAGTAAATTGCAGAATTCATTCACTGGGTTACATCTCAATGACTTCTCTCCCGAAAAACAATTAATGTCTTCAAAGACAGCTATGTGAATCTTGGCTCCAAGTTCGATGATGTGCAGTAGAGACAGTGGTGTTTGTCAAGTTAAAAATATAAAAATTGTTAAATGTTTTAATTAATACAAGGCAGAATAAAGAAAAGCAATACATGATAAAACTGGAATGGAGAAAGAAGAAGGTACTTGGATGTGCAAACCAACTTTTCCACCTACAGGAACTTCTAAGGCATTGAAGATTTGGCATTGTTTTTTCTGTGGAGAATTCTGGCAGAAACATTGTCCCATAAATGATAATGAGATAATCGAGGAGATAATAATTTCAGTCGTGGATTTGAAGGAAAAATTTGTAGACATGATATGAGAGCAAATACTTAGCTCTTCTTTGAGAAAAAAAAACTAAAAGAATTGAAAAATTCTTAGCTTAGTAACTCATCTGAAAGTTAACACCTCCATACTGCTCTGAATTGTCATTTTTGATATACTGTTCTGATCTCTAGGGGGAGGTTTGAAAATGAAATTATTTCTCTCCATCAATGCTGACAGAAGAGAATAATAGGGACATTTTGACAGATAGAAGTAATTTTTATCACTTTTCTCTTTCTGATATTTCATAAATATTTAATTGATAAAATATAACAATATCAGATGAACCATAGAAACTCAGAAACTTAATGTCAAATGAAGTCTCAGAAGATGGACTGGTGAGTTGGGTAGGGGTGTGATGGAGATGATTTGGACATGCCTGGAGATGCTTTTGCAGGCGAAGGTTAAATTGTTGCTAGAAGTACCAATATCAAAAAGATGAATAGAGGAAAAAATGCAGCAGAATCTACCCTCACTGTAATAATCACACCTACTGTTTGATCTTTGCAGTTTATGTCCAAGTGTTTGTTTAAAGTTTAAATATTATAGTCCATGACTATCAATAGCTGAAAAGGTGATACCATTAATCAAAGTAATTAATGAAATCTAATTATTTCCACCTTTTTCTTTAGATAGATCAGTATGTACAGTTTATTCCCAGAAAGACATCATTCTCAATTATATTTTTTTGGTTTTCAAACTATGTTATACAACCTATGAGAAATGTTTCAGCAAGAAAGCGATAGTATTAACCTGGACTTTAAATAGGGATAAAAAGAATTTGATAATTAGCACTTATTTTATAATGGAGTAATGCAGAGATTTCCACTAAAGCTAGATGTTTCCATCAGATATAGTCTACTCTTCTATAAAATTCATTGTAACAGTTTTTCTGAAGAACCACAGTATTGAAATCAATGTAATGGTACAAAATTAGGATTCAGGATTGAGTAAGTGTATTATTGATAGCTTCATGGGGGATATTTACTGCTATATAACCTCTCTGGCTCTATAAATTTGACTTCACAAACATGCAGTCTATTCCTTTAGAATTTTGTTTTCATGAGAAATAAAAAAAATAAATGAATGAGCATACTGAAATCAGCAATACCTTAATATATATCTCTTTACCAACAGGAACTAAAGGTAGTGTTACCCCCTCAGATCTTTCAATTTGAAGAGACATGGTGGATCTTTGTCTGTTCACAGCTGCCAGATACTTCATATTGATCCAGTTGCACTGGATCAGAAAGCAGAACAAAGCCTGTCTCTAAGCATAAAACCTCCAAGGTCTGATAGGCACCTGTGTGTAAGGTGAACAATAACACCATTCCTTCATACTTAGTGGCAGAGACCACTTGCCCCAAAGTACTTTCTGTATCACACCTAAAATCTCAAGCTTTCTGAAATTATGAGAACTGGATCATGCTGACATAAGGCTCAAATTATTAAACTTTCAGTGTATCATTGTGTCAATCTGCTGCACCAGCTAGTTGATACGTAATTCAGTGTGTTCCTGACATCCGTGGCTGTGTGATACAATGCAGAAGTCATAAAGGTAAAATTCTGATGTTTCAATGCCGCACTCTGTTGTTGGTCTTTGGGAAGGGTCACAGTCATGCTGCAAAAGATACACTTCATATCTGGCCCCCCTCTTCCTAGATGAGGGGCCTTTCCATCCTGTCACTCTCTCCAGCTAATTCATGCTGATTATCATATTTTTTCCTCAAATTGCTCAGGAGTATCACAATCTTTCAGTGGAAGTTAGAAACAGTTTAAGATTTTATAAAGCATCTATAAGAGGTGCCTACAATTCTTTTCTGGAGGTTGGTAGATTGGGATGGGAGCAATTGCTAACAGCCAGGGTAAGCATTCCTCCCAGACCTTCTGGTTTATCTTCTACAAAAGCCATCACAAAAGTATTCCTAAAAACAAAAGAGCAAAGAGCTCTGTAAATGTACAAACTGAGAATGAAAAAGAGATTGAGAGAGCAGCAGTGTATCTGCTAAGAGTAACCAAATCCTTCCACCACAACCCCTATGTTTTTCTGACCATCTGCAGACTGAAGCTCAAAGGACAGGAACAACCACGGCAACAAAAGCAACACACACAAAATGCTAGAGGAACTCAGCAGGCCAGGCGGCATCGATGGGAAAGAGTAAACAGTCAATGTTTCAGGCTGAAACCCTTCATCAAGACTGGAAAAAAAAAGATGAGAAGTTAGAGCAAGAAGATAGAGGGATGAGAGGAATAAATATAAGGTAGTAGCTGATAAGTGAAACCAGGAGAGGGAGTGGGGTGAAGTAAAGATCTGGGAAGTTGATTGGTGAAAGAGATAAATGGCTGAAAAAGGAGGAAAGTAATAGAACAGCGTAGAAGATCATGGAAGAAAGGGAAGGGGGAGGAGCACCAGAGGGTGGAGATAGGCAGGTAAGGTCATAAGGTGAGAGAGGGAGTTGGGAATGCGGGAACGTTGAATGGTGCGGAGGGGCAATTACCAGAAGAAAGAGAAATCAATGATCATGCCATCAGGTTGGAAGCTACCCAGATAGAATATAAGATGTTGCACCTCCAACGTGAGTGCGACCTCATCGCAGCAGTATAGGAAGTCATGGAGTGACATGTCGGAATGGGAATGGGAAGTAGAATTGAAATGGATGGCCACCAGGAGATCCCACTTTTTTTGTGGAAGCAACAAGGGTGCTTGGCGAAGTGGTCTCCCAATCTACGTCGGGTCCACCAATATACAGGAATTCACACTTGGAGCACCGGATACAGTAGATGAACCCAACAACCCATAGATGAAATGTTGCTTCACCTGGAAGGACTGCTTGGGGGCCCTGAATGAGGGAGGAGGTGTAGGAGTACGTATGTCACTTGTTCCACTTGCAAGGATAAGTACCAGGAGGGAGATTAGTGGGGAGGGACAAATGGACAAGGGAGTCACTTAGGGAGTGATCCCTGCGGAAAGTGAAAAGTAGGGGAAATGGTAGGGTGTGTCCGGTGATGAGATTCTGTTGGAGATGACAGAATTTACGGAGAATTCTGTGCTGGATGCAGAGGCTGGTGGGGTGCGGGGAGAGGATAAGAGAAGACCTATCCCTGGTATTGTGGCAGGGGGTTGGGGTGAGGGCAAATGATGCATAATGGGTGAAGGCACCATTAATGTTGGAGGGAGGAAAGCCCCTTTCGTTGAAGAAGTAGGACATCTCATTTGTTCTGGGATGATAAGCCTCATCCTGAGAGCAGATGTGCTGAAGCCAGAAGAACTAAGTGAAGGGGATGGCAATTTTCCAAGTGATGAGGTGGGAAGAGGTATAGTACAGGACGCTGTGAGAATCAATGGGTTTATAAAAGATTAGTTCTGGCATCTAATTACTTACGATTTATATTAATGACCTGGAGGAGAGAGCAGTATATAACATAACTTAGTTTTCCAATGGCATCAAAATAGGTGGAGTGCATGTCACAAGGATGATTTTGTTTTCCTGTGACTAGATATCGATAGGTTGGTTGAATGCATGAAAGCTTGGCAAATAAAGTTTAAGATGGAAAGGTGAGAAGTTTTGTATGCTGCTAAGGGAGTTCCACACATAGACTATTATCTGAATGGGTAGTGAATGCAGAGGAGCAAATTGTTCTTCTGCATGGAATCACCAAAACCCGTAACCTGCTAACCTGTCTAAATGACTATCGCCCAGTGGCACTTAGATCCACAGTGATGAAGTGTTTTGAGACATTGTTGTTGAAGCATATCAGCTCCTGTCAGGATGGTAACTTGTTCAACTGGATCCTGGGTTTCTGCACTTGTAGACCCCAGTCAGCTTGGATTTGCAAAATCATCTCCTCCACAATTTTTATCAGCACGGGAGCAACTCAGGGATGCGTACTTAACCCCCACTCTACTGGCTTTATTCCTATGACTGTGTGGCTAAGTACAGCTCCAAAGTTTGCTGACGACACTGCTTTTGAAGGCTGTATCAAAGGTGGTGATGGATCAGCGCACAGGAGGGAGATTGAAAACTTGTCTGAGTGGTCTAAGGACAACATTTCATTCAATGTCAGTAAGACCAAGGAACTGATTGTAGACTTCGGAGGTGGGAAGCCAGAGGTCCACGAGCCAGTAATTATCAGAGGATCAGAGGTGGAGAGGTCAGTAACTTTAAATTCCTGCATGTCACTATCTCAGAGGACCTATCCTGGACCTATCAGATAAATATTACTGCGAAGGAAGCACAACAGTGCCTCTACTTCCTCAGGAGTCTGTGGAGGTTTGGCATGTCATCAAAAACCGTGGCAAACTTGTTTATTTATTGATATACAGCATGGACTAGGTCCTTCTGGTCCTTTGAGCCACGCTGGCCAGTAATCCCCTCATTTAATTCTAGTCTTATAAATGGAAAATTTACAATGACCAATTAACCTACTGAACAGTACATCTTTGGAAAGTGGGAGGAACCCAGAGCACCCGGAGGAAACCCACACGGTCACAGGAAGAACATACAAACCCCTTACAGGCAGCAATGGGAATTGAACCTGGGTCACCGGTGCTGTAAAGCATTGTGTTAACCACTACCCCACCTTGCTGCCCTAAATGGTGAGAATAAAATGGGTTAGGGTATGATGTCAGTTCCAATCTCCTGCCTTCTTCCCGTATCCCTTCATGCCCTGACCAATCAAGAATCTATCAATCTCTGCCTCAAATATACATTAAGACTTGACCTCCACAGGTGCCTGTGGCATAGGTTCACAACTCACAGGCTAATCTCCTCATCTCCATTCTAAAAGGATGCTTCTCTCTTCTGAGGTTATGTCCTCTGGGTTTAGACTCTCGCAGTGCAGGAAGCATCCTCTCCACATCCACTCCATCAAGACCTTTCACCATTTGATCCGTTTCAATGAGGCCATCCCTCATTCTTCTGAACTCTAGTGGATGCAGTCCCACAGCCATCAAACACTCTTCATATGAGAAGTCATTCAGCCTTGGAATCATTTTCGTGAATCTTCATTGAATCTGCTCCAGTTTCAGTGCATCCTTTCTAAGATAAGGGGCCCAAAGCTGCTCACAATACTCTAAGTGAAACCTCACCAGCGCTCTATCCTCTCATAAACACCTAAGTAAGTTAGATCTACATTCTTTGGAGGTTTAAAGAATGGAAGGTGCACTTATTTATTGAACTAAGATCCAAAGGCAACATGAAAGGATGGGTGTTAAGATGTTTCCACCAAGAGGACAGTCTCCAATGAAGGGATGTAGTTACAAGATTAGGAAGCTGTCATTTATAACTGAAGTCAATAGAAATTTCTTCTCACAGAATGTGCTTAATTCCTGGAATTTAGTGGAGGGATGTAGAGCTACATCTTTGTTGTTATTTTGTGGAAGAACCTGGATTTTTGAAAGGTGAAGGAATTGAAGACTATGAGGAAAAGGCACAGAAGAGGAGATGGTGCCTGGGGATGATCAACTATAAACATATTGAATGATGGGGGAGATGTAAGAAAATGTACTGATCTTATTTTCTTATTTCCTTTCATTGAGGATGGAAGCAAGAGTTTGGTGGTATTGGGCACATCGAGGCAACAGGGCCTGGGTCCATGAATGACAAATGAACCAGTGTTTGGCCAACTTACGCTCTTGGACAGATTAAAAAGGTTGGGGTGTCGTGGCCAAAAGTAAGGGATGGGTCAGTGTTCAGCTCACTGCTCCACAAGATTTTCTCATCTATGCGTTGAATTGAGCCTGTGGTCTGCATTGAATGGGCTCTTGGACCGGCTGCAGTGATGAACTAGCTTCGTGGCTGTAGATTCACTTTGGTGAACTTTGATTCTGGGTGTTACTTGTTTATAATAGACAATAGACAATAGATAATAGGTGCAGGAGTAGGCCATTCAGCCCTTCGAGCCAGCACCGCCATTCACTGTGATCATGGCTGATCATCCACAGTCAGTACCCAGTTCCTGCCTTATCTCCATGACCTTTGATTCCGCTATCTATAAGAGCTCTATCCATCTCTTTCTTGAAAGCATCCAGAGACTTGGCCTCCACAGCCTTCTGGGGCAGAGCATTCCATATATCCACCACTCTCTGGGTGAAAAAGTTTTTCCTCAACTCTGTTCTAAATGGCCTACCCCTTATTCTTAAACTGTGGCCTCTGGTTCTGGACTCACCCATCAGCAGGAACATGCTTCCTGCCTGCAGCGTGCCCAATCCCTTAATAATCTTATATGTTTCAATAAGATCCCCCTTTCAGCCTTCTAAATTCCAGAGTACACAAGCCCAGTCGCTCCAATCTTTCAACATATGACAGTCCTGCCATCCCGGGAATTAACCTTGTGAACCTACGTTACACTCCCTCAATAGCAAGAATGTCCTTCCTCAAATTTGGAGAGCAAAACTGCACACAGTACTCCAGGTGTGGTCTCACCAGGGCTCTGTACAGCTGCAGAAGGACCTCTTTGCTCCTATACTCAATTCCCCTTGTTATGAAGGCCAGCATGCCATTAGGTTTCTTCACTGCCTGCTGTACTTGCATGCTTGCTTTCAGTGAGTGATGTACTAGAACACCTAGATCTCATTGTACTTCCCCTTTTCCTAACTTGACTCCACTTAGATAATAATCTGCCTTCCTATTCTTACCACCAAAGTGGATGACCTCACATTTATTAACATTAAACTGCATCTGCCATGCATCTGCCCACTCACCCAGCCAGTCCAAGCCACCCTGCATTCTCATAACATCCTCCTCACATTTCACACTGCCACCCAGCTTTGTGTCATCGGCAAATTTGCTAATGTTACTTTTAATTCCCTCATCTAAATCATTAATATATATTGTAAACAGCTGCGGTACCCCACTGGTCACCGCCTGCCATTCCGAAAGGGACCCGTTAATTGCAACTCTTTGCTTTCTGTCAGCCCACCAATTTTCAATCCATGTCAGTACTCTGCCCCCAATACCATGTGCACTAATTTTGCCCACTAATCTCCTATGTGGGACTTTATCAAAGGCTTTTTGAAAGTCCAGGTACACTACATCCACTGGCTCTCCCTTTTCCATTTTCATAGTTAAATCCTCAAAAAATTTCAGAAGATTAGTCAAGCACGATTTCCCCTTCGTAAATCCATGCTGACTCGGACCAATCCTGTTACTGCTATCCAGATGTGTTGTAATTTCATCTTTTATAATTGACTCCAGCATCTTTCCCACCACCGACGTTAGACTAACAAGTCTAATCTCTTACTAACTCTTCCTTCAGTTAGTCCTGACGAAGGATCTCGGCCTGAAACGTCGACTGTACCTCTTCCTAGAGATGCAGCCTGGCCTGCTGCGTTCACCAGCAACTTTGATGTGTGTGCCAGTCTATAATTCCCTGTTTTCTCTCTTTCTCCCTTCTTGAAGAGAGGAACAACTTTAGCCACCCTCCAATCCACACGAACTGATCCTGAATCTATAGGACATTGGAAAATGATTACCAATGCATCCACGATTTCTAAAGCCACCTCCTTGAGTACACTGGGATGCAGACCATCAGGTCCCGGGGACTTATCAGCCTTCAGACCCAACAGCCTATCCAACACCATTTCCTGCCTAATATAAATTTCCTTCAGTTCATCCATTAGCCTAGGTCCTTTGGCCACTATTATATCTGGGAGATTGTTTGTGTCTTCCCTAGTGAAGACAGATTCAAAGTACCTGTTCAACTCGTCTGCCATTTCCTTGTTCCCCATAATAAATTTACCCACTTCTGTCTTCAAGGGCCGAATTTTGGTCTTAACTACTTTTTCCTTTTCACATACCTGAAGAAGCTTTTACTATCCTCCTTTATATTCTTGGCTAGTTTACCTTCGTACCTCATTTTTTCTCCGCGTATTGCCTTTTTAGTTACCTTCTGTTGCTCTTTAAAAGTTTCCCAATCCTCTGGCTTCCCACTCGTCTTTGCTATGTTATACTTCTTCTCTTTTATTTTTATACTGTTCATTACTTCCCTTGTCAGCCACAGCCTCCCATTTACTCCCCTTAGGATCTTTCTTCCTCTTTGGAATGAACTGATCCTGCACCTTCCGCATTATTCCCAGAAGCACTTGCCATTGCTGTTCCACTGTCATCCGTGCTAAGGTATTGTTCCATTGAACTTTGGCCAGCTCCTCCCTCATAGCACCATAGTTCCCTTTGTTCAACTGTAATACTGACTCTTCCGAGTTTCGTCTTTACTGTCTGCCTGATTTGTTTTTTTTTACATATTGGATGTTTGACGGTGTTTTTTTTAATGGGTTCTGTCAGATTTCTTTGGTTTGCAGCTGCCTGTAAGAAGATGAATCTCAAAGTTGTATGTAGTATACACACAATACTTTGATAATAAATATGCTTTGAACTTTGAACTTTGAACAGGGCCCACAGCCAAGGACCAGGGACTATATCCAGGAAATCAGCTGGATCTGATCCAAGATTTTGTGTTGGAATTCAGATCCTCATCCATGCTTGTTATTGTGAGTCTTTCATTATAGAGCACAGACTCACTGGCACTAACTGAAGCAGAAAGGAAACTTTTGAACAAATGCAATGGACTATAAGGTTAAATTATCAATCCTGTCACAGCCTCCATTCCAGGTGTTACTTTAGTTAGAGACAATAGCATGTAGATGGACTTGAACTGTATCTAAGTAAAGTTATACCTGAGAAAAATAGTTGCTATTGTGGGTGGACAGGCAGGAAAGGCAGCCATCTTTCTGATTTAGTGAGTGGGAAATCTTTGTACTCTAATGTAACCGGGTGTATGTATATGTCCCAAGGGAAAGACACATTGTTCCATTTACGGGAGATGTTGAGAAAGATGGGAGGTCTGTTGATGACTTTATTGAAGAAGTACAACGTGCACTTCATAGTAGAAATCAGCCTGACCAGGATCAGTATGACTTTGTTATGTCCCTGCTCGGGGGTGCAGCCTTAGAGGAAGCATGTATGCGCAGTGATGCTGGGGAAGACCGCGCTGATGACTTGTTCACCTATCTGTGGTAAACCATGTATATATGTTGTAACTGGGTTACCTGTCTGGACACACCCCTCTGCTGACTGCCCCTGTGGCTCCTCCCACAGAGTCCTGTATAAAGGTGTTTGCCTTGCCCCTCCCACTCAGCCCGGGGGCAGACACTCACTGTGGAGGTCGTATTGTACAGCGAATAAAAGCCTTTCAGTATTTTACCAAACCTCAGTCTTTTGGAGTAATTGAAGGTGCTTCACTATCTCAGGGAAGCTTTTAGAGACAAGCATAGTGCACCCCAGCTGTGGCATAGCTTCTACAGTCGCAAATAGCGTGACGGTGATGATGTAAGAGAGTTTTCACATGCCCTAGCCCAAGCTCTTAACTTAATACTGAAGCACTTTGTGATGCCGTGACCGTTAAGAGGGTGGTGCTAAGAGATCAATTTATAGAGGGGATCCGGGATCCTTCCCTCAGAAGGGAGCTCCACAGATTCGTGCGGGTCCACTCTGAGTCCTCAATGATAGAAGTGAGGGAGGAGGCTCGTCTCTGGCTCGTAGGAGAGCCCCTGGGAAATACAAAGTCTGGAAGGTCAAAGTGTAGCAGTGGTCAGGCACAATGCTCGATTCTTACAGCTCGGGAGTCTGAGTCTGAGTCTGTCACACTAGATGACATCCTTAAAGTGGTCACAGAGCAGGGCAAAGCCCTTCGTGAATTGACTCGAGCAGTGAAGGATCTCACTGTGCAGAGGGATTTTACAAGCGCTACTCGCAACAGACATAATTTACAGCCTAGGTTCACAGAGGATGGGCAACCAACATGTTTCAAGTGTCAGGTGGGAGGGCATTTGGCTAAGAATTGCCCACAGAAGCGGGGTGCAAAGGAAGTGGAGTCTGCATCCTCCCGCCCTCGAGGTTGGGAGTCGGGCAATTCGGCGGAACCTCATAGATACGGATAATGTACAGCTACCCTGTGACCAGTTGCCGCAACGCGCCATAGGGACATGTCCAGTTGTGGAGCTTGAAGTATCAGGTGTCGTTGTCCGTTGTCTGTTGGACACAGGTAGTCAGGTAAGCACCCTGACCGAACAGTTCTTTCGAGAACGCTTGAATGGAGAGGATGAGGGTATGTTGTCCACTACTGGCTGGCTTAGGCTAGCAGCTGCAAACGGTCTTGATATTCCTTACCTTGGGTACCTAGAGCTAGAGGTTCAAGCAATGGGCATGAAGATACCAAATTGTGGCTTTCTAGTTGTCAGGGATCCTGTTAGCACCGAACCACCTATCCCATATATTGTAGGCATGAACATTATCAGCCAGTGTAGGCAACTTGTCTACGCAGTGTTTGACTTCGATGTCCAGTATCGTCCGGGTCGGTGCGATACCGTGGCTGATGCACTCTCTAGGCAGCCATTTGCAGAGGAGCCTGAGCCTGCCCCAGAGGATGCGGAATTTGATGGGGCTGTGGCGATCGGTAGTTTGATCAATCGCGGCACTGCCCTTGACCTGGCACTGGGAAGCTGGTACTAGTGAGGTAAGTGGCCCGATGCAAGGGAATACTCCAACCCTCCCAGGTTACTCTAATGAGGACTTGCGTACTTTTCAGCAGCAAGACCCTGTGTTAAGTGTCCTAAGGGACTTATGGGATCAGAAAAGAAAGCTGAGTGGCCAGGAGCGTAAAACTCTGCCTAAACCGGTTTTGTCTCTGTTAAGGCACTCGGACAGTATCAGGGAGCATAAAGGGTTACTGTATAGGGTGGTTGAGGATGAGAAGCTTGGGGAGTGTTACCAGCTTCTGATACCAAACAGCATGAGGAGCAAAGTGCTAGAGTATGTACGTGACTCTATGGGCCATCAAGGCATAGAACATACTCTGCAGTAGTTGAGAAGCCAATGTTTTTGGGAGGACATACACGAGGATGTAGCACGGTGGGTCAAAAATTGCCCACGTTGTGTACTAACTAAGATGCCGCAGCCCAGGATCTGTGCGGCCCCGGCCCCCCCCCCCCATGAAGTCATTTCTGGCTTCTAGGCTGCTTGAAGTTGTTGCGGTAGATTTCACTCTGTTGGAGCCGGCAAGTGATGGGCGTGAGAATGTCTTAGTGGTCACGGACGTTTTCACTAAATTCACCCAAGCATTTCCGACTCGGGATCAAAAGGCGGATACCACAGCAAGGGTGCTCTTGAGGGAATGGTTCATGAAGTACGGTGTTCCTGAGAGGTTGCATTCTGACCAGGGCCGTAACTTCGAAAGTGAGGTCATTGCGGAGCTTTGCGAACTGTACAGGGTAAAGAAAAGCCGTACCACACCTCAGCATCCTACTGGCAACGCGCAGTGCGAGCGTTTCAACAGGACGGTGCATGATTTGTTGTGTACGTAGCCTCCAGAAAAGAAGTGTAGATGGCCGGAACATCTACCCAAGTTGGTGTTTGCATATAATGCGACACCTCACGCAACCACCGGGTATTCACCTTCCTGTCTGTTGTTTGGGGTGGATCCCCATTTGCCCGTGGATGCTCTGTTGGGGTAAGAACAGACTGTAGACTAGAAACATGACTGGTTAGCTGTACACCAGAGCCGATTGAGGGATGCGTATATCTGAGCAAAAGAATGCTCTGAACAGAAGGCGGCAGAACGCATTGCCTGGCAGGAGGACAAAGTGTACTGTCCCAAAGTTGATGTGAATGCGCTGGTTTACCTGAGAAACAGACCATTAAGCCGTAATAAGATCCAGGATGCTTGGAACTCAACGGTCTACAGGGTGGTAGAGGTACTGGACAACACATACATGGTGGAACCTTAGGAGGGTGGGCCTAGCAAGAGGGTGAACAAGGTCGACATCAGGCCCTGTGAGAACCATCCCCCTCCAGCTACCCGAAGGAGACTGCAAACTCCAGTAACTCAGGCCAGCTCACTTCTGGGGCATGAATCAGATTCTGAGGATTCAGAGAATGGTGCAATAGTGGTAGAAGACATGTCAGAACAGTGGGTACAGAGTCTTGACCCTTGCCTAGACAGCATATCTTCTGAAAATATGACACCTTCTGGTACTGAGACGGGGAGCCGACGACGGCTAATGCAGGGGCAGAGGTCAGTAGCACCCCACAGGAGTAAACGAGTAAATGCTGGACAGTACCGTAACCCACATTGCGAACCAAGGTCTGTCTTTGATGAGGTTTCCATAAGTCCAGCAGTAGTGCCTGAGATACTGGCTAGTCTCAGTTCAGTTCTCTTTAGAGAAGCAGTTAAGGAAGTTAAAAGTACCCTTGTCGTGAGCGAGTAATCGAGGATGATTACTTGAACACAGGGGAGAACATAACCGGGTGACCATCGGATCTTATTCAGTATCGTTAAAAGTGTACTTCGGCACCCATCCGGGTAATGCTAGAATAGTTGTCCGTGCCTTTAAGGGAGATGGTGATGTCATTACACACACGCAGGATAGTGGGGAGACCATTTTGCTTTCTGCTGAAGACGTGGTAAGGTGTTGGAATTTGGGCTCCTCCCAAGACTGGGCATGGTGAGGAAAGATTTCCACGAGTGAAGAAATCAATGCTGGGTAGCGTGGCTTATACCAAGTTCCTCACCATCCAAGTAGGATTGCCACTACCGTATTTGTTCCGTATTAGTGCTGGTATTTTTTATACTGCATACACAATTCGGTCCATACACAAGGATGTGGATCGAAAGTTAAACTGAGATTGTAACGGCAAGAACTGGTGGTAAATTCGTTCGTTTTGTTTTGCGACCCTCTTCTGGCACATAAACATCGAAAACCGATAAAGGAATTAAAACCCAAAAGTCTTTTTTGTCCTGAGCGTGTACTTTTCCCTAGGCTACACTAAGATTAAAGCATTAAAAGTTAATCTCATAAAGAAAATTATTTGGCATTTATGTACACATTTTCCCCTAAGGAATTTTGTC
Source organism: Mobula birostris (assembly GCF_030028105.1). Classification (NCBI taxonomy): domain Eukaryota; kingdom Metazoa; phylum Chordata; class Chondrichthyes; order Myliobatiformes; family Myliobatidae; genus Mobula; species Mobula birostris. The sequence continues at coordinate 125,482,326 of NC_092373.1, read as the reverse complement.
TTTTGAGTATTTGTTAAGTTAACATGTTCTGAGGATCGTGGTACCTTTGAAAAATAATCAGATTGATGAAGGGTTAGCTGTCATAGCTTTCATTTCCCTCCTGTTTAACATCATTTCATTCAGTGTCCATGATTACAGGAGAGATTGAGTCTGTGCTGCTTCTGAGGTCTTCTGTTCTTATGGGCATGGGAGGGGTGGTCATGGCCTTTACCTCCACAGTTCTGCACTCATAGGTAGCAGAGTGGTGCAGCTGGTAAACCCAGATTCAGTCCTTACCTCGGCTGCCAGCTGTGTGGAGCTTGCACATTCTGCGAGAGCAATGGAGGTAATTAGGCTGTGACCACATAACTTCCATCCAAGTGCTTGAGTTTCCTCCCATTTCTCAAAGACTTGCTAATTGGCCACTGTATTGTGTTGGTGAAGACATCTGGGATGTCTTGCTGAGAATGTAGGAAAATAAAAAGATGGTATTAATGGAGCGTAAATGGATGTGCAGATCAGTTTGTGCATTGAATCTTTACCTGACTGCATGACTCTATAAAAAACACTTTGTTGCTCATTTGAAGTCTTTGGAAATATATCCTTCAGCTAACACTTCAGCCGAAAGGTTGAAAATAGCAATCTCCTCTGGGAAGCCATTGGCTTCATCATGCCCTGAATCTTTTAATTGCTAATACAGAACGTGTGAATAATCCACCAACCCAGATATCTCAGCCGTGGTTCCTAATTTGCCAAACGAACAGCACAGCTGAACAGAAGCTAAAATTAATATTGTACAGTAATGTTCCTGATGTGCTCATGGCCATAAAATAATCAGGTGGTGTTGACTTTCATGTTTCAGTTCCTGATCTGCTGCATAGTCCCGTGATGAGGCCACTAGACCATTCACTTTACCTGCGGTTTCCTTTATGACATCATTTGTGTTAGGGTTAAATGGCAATAATTTTTTAAAGCTTTTTTTATGTATTCAAAAGAGTTCTTGTCCTATGTATATTGCATACATCTGGCATTATTAGATTTAAGAACTGGAATGTAATTTAAATGATAATTATTGACCTATTCAGATACCCTAGATGATGATTTTACACCTGAAAGCACATGGGCACACATCGGCCTCCTATTTTTATCCACATAAAGACAAATATGCCTTCGACATTTGGAGCTCTGCTGGGTACAAGGCAATCTAAACTTTTGTCTGCTACTGTTAGGATTCACTGACCTTCCTTTGTATTTTCTTTCTAGCTACATAATGTTTTTGACATGCACAAACTGCAAATATCCCTAATTCCTCTCAGAGACACAGCAGGCCAGCCACTTGCCACATATAATTAACTGTAATTGCAACTGCACATGACTTCCTGGTGGGATAAAGTGCAAGATGTCGATGCCTTTGTCCCATTCAGCCAGTTATATGGGTATCGTTACACAAAATGATGTCATTAAACTGAGGAGCGCATTTTTTCTGTCAGATAAATGTCACAGCAGAACAGAAGTGAAAACAGAAATTGTACTGCATCTTTAATGATGATAGATTTGTTTCATAAACTTGCCAGCAAGATGAAACATTTCACAGAGCGCAGCCCTAATTTTATTATCTAGTGATGTTGGTTTAGTGCTGTGAATTTGAACTTAGTTAGCCATGACGAAACACATGAATCATAAGCACTTCTGCTCAGGATCTGATACTGAGGAGAGGAGCGTGGTGAGGGCTGAGAGGAAGGGAGGAGGAGAAGAGAATGAAGCCAGTGGAGGGAGGAGAAAGCATGAGGTGGTGATAAAGAGGAAGGAGGAGGAGATTGAAAAGAGGACAGGGAGGAAGGGGGAAAATGTGACGACAAATAAGAAGAGAAATCTATCAGGAGGTGACCATTTAGTTCCAACAGGGATGGACCTGTTAGTTCCATCATGGGTCATTTAAAAGTGTTAGCAGCTAGGGAAAAAAAAAGCAGACACAAATATGACCAATTTAACAATGGTGGGGGGAGGGAATATGAGATTCAAATGTACTCTACTGGAAGGTGGAAACAAACCCAGTTATAGTCTCCGTGGGGAGGAGATGATGAAGGGAAGGTCCCCTATAGAGTTACAGGGTACTGACAAACCTAAAAAGATATGAATAAGGTTATGATTTAGGATGTAGGATGGACATATCCAGGTAATGTTCATGAAATAATTGTCAACCATTATTTTGGGTTTTCCGTATGTTATATGTGACTCGTCTTGCCACCAATACTGATAATTTCAAGATGATGTTGTCATAACGTGCCAGCTCACTTTCCATCAATGCCTTTGATAACTGGAGGCAAATCTAGGGGGGATGTCAGAGGTAAGTTCTGGGTGCATGGAGTATCCTGACGGGGTGGAGGTTGAGGCAGATACATTAGGGAACTCTTTCTTTAAGAGACGTTTCAAAGTTCAAAGTACATTTGTTATCAAAGTATGTATGCATTATGCAACCTGGAGATTCATCTCCTTACAGGCAGCCACAAAAGAAAGAAATCCAAAGGACCTCCTAAAGAAAAGAAGACCCTCAAACACCCAATGTGCAAAGAGAGGGGAAAAACCATGCAAGCAATAAAAGTAGCAAATAGTGTTTAGAACAAAAGAGAGTTCACAGTCATGAAACCCAGAGCAGCCGGAGCAGGGCACAACCTCAGGCTCAGTTCAGCGCAGAGCTGAGTAGACATTGTGGAGCTCTCAGACGTGGAGCATGGATGACAGAAAATGGAGGGTGATGTAAGAAGAAAGGGTTGGACTGATCTTAGAGTAGGTTACAAGGCCAGCACAACATTGTGGGCCGATGGGCCTGTGCTGTGCAGTTATGTTTTATGTTCTATGTTCTATGTACCAGGGAAGAACCTCCACTAAGAAACGTGGCACTTTAAGAAGATAGAATACTGGCCTCACCAATGACGTCCTTAATTCTGTAGGTAAGTCATGAAAAATTCTGCCAGTCAAGTCAAGAAATCTCTCCCATTTCTACCCACAGACATTAAAATTTCTCACAGCTATTTGATACTGAACAAAGTCCATTGCAATCATCCTAGACATTGATGATTTCAAAATATAGGGATTAAAAACACATATAGGGATTTATACCAGATAGGGTATTAAGGACAAAAGTGGTTGTCATGGTAACTCAGCGGTTAGCACGTGACTATTTCAGCTCAGAGCATCGGAGCTCAGAGTTCAATTCCAATGTTCAATCTTTTCCTATAACTCAGGTCCTCAAGTCCCGGTATCATCCTTTTAAATTTCCTCTGTACTCTTTCAATCTTATTGATAGCGTTCCTGTAGGTAGGTGAATAAAACTACACACAACACTCCAAATTAGGTCTCAGAAATGTAGCACATAGAACATAGAACAATACAGCACAGAACAGGCCATTTGGCCCACAATGTCTTAAAACAACTTCAACATCCCAACTCCTGTACTCAATACTTTGCTTTATGAAGGCCAATGTGCCAAAAGTTTGCTTTCTGATCCTATCAACTTATGATGCCTCTTTCAAGGAATTGATCTGTATTCCTAGGTCCCTCTGTTCTACTGCACTCCCCAGCTCACTGTATAAGTCCTGCCCTGGACTCTTCATGCTTGGCTGCATTAGATTTCATCTGCCATTTTTCCATCTGGTCCAGATCCCACTGCAAGATTTGATAACCCTCTTCGTTATCTATTACGCCCAATTTGCTGATCCAGTTTAACATATTATCATCCAGATTGTTGATATAGATGACAAACAACAGACCCAGTACTGACCTCTGTAGCACACCTCTAGTCCCAGGCCTCCAGTCAGAGAGGCAACCATCTACGTCCACTCTCTGGTTTCTCCCATGAAGCCAATATCAAGTCCAATTTACTACCTCATCCTGAATGCCAAGTGACAGAACCTGCTTGACTAGCCTCTCATGTGGGATCTTGTCAAAGTGCATGTGATTTGAAATGTACCTCCAAGAGAGAAAGGAAGTGAAGAGGTGGAGAGGTTTATGGAAAGAATTCCTGTGTGTGGGTCTGAAAGAGCTGAAGATGGGGCCTGCAAATAGCAGGGTGAAGAGAAAAGGAAGGAGAGGTACAAAATAGAAAGTAAATTTATTATTGAAGTACATACAGTATATGTCACCATATACAACCTTGAGATTTATTTACTTGCAGGCATACTTATTAAATCCAAGAAGTGTAATAGAATCAATGAAAGACAACACCCAACAGGATGAACAAACAACCGTGGAAAAGACAACAAGCTGTGGAAAATCAATAATAATAATTATATAAATAAGTAAGCAATAAATATTGAAAATATAAGAAGAGACCTTGAAAACAAATTCATAGGATATTGGAACAGTTCAGTGATGGGGCAAGTGAAGTTATCCCCTGTGTTCAAATGCCTGATGATTGAGGGGTAATAACTGTTCCTAAATGAATAAGAAGTTATGTGAATATGCTAGAAAATGTGAGGGGACACAGGCTTGAAAAAGTTACCAGGAAAATGCTATAAAGAGATTTAACCAATATATGAAGAGCTTTTGTTGGAAGTGCATCATGGTTTTAACCTAATAAAGATAAGCAAGAACTGCAGTCACAAGTGAGCTGGACATGGACCATTAAATGACATTGAAAGAGCAGCAATTTACAGAAGATGAAATATGAAAAAAACAATTATGAAAGTAGTTTGGTCAAGTGCAAAGCTGGCAAGATATGGATCAGAACTCAGCGACAGATAACTCAGACAAGTTGGAGGGGGGCAATATATAAGTAAGTCATCTTTGTGAAGATAAGGATATGAAGTCAGAGTTTCAGCTCAGGAGCTACCAGAGCTTTGAGATGTTGAACAATCGGATTCAATGCTTTGGATTTCTGAAGAAATGGTTGGAATTAATATGGTGCTTGTGACAGAGACTGACATCAATCCTTCAGCCTTCCCACCTATTAATTAGGGAAGTTGTGGAAATTTCCAGAATAATTGCAAACATTAAGGATAGTAACAATGAAGTGGATGAGAAAAGAAATGAAAAGGGAGATCTGGATCTCATCAGTGTGGATCTAAGTGTCACTAATATAGATCTTGCAAGTTATCCCATCTCCCCCATCTCTATTTATTTCAAGGTGCAATGTAAGCTGAGGAAGAAGTGTATTAGAGCAAATAAATAGTTTAAATAGCTGGGATTATGCATGGTCATCTTACAGTGATTGAAAAGCTAAAACAAGATTAAGTTATGCTCCACAGATTGATAAAAGTTATTGATATATCTTATAGACGTAGTCAACCATATGGTTAATCACTATGCTGAAATGTCTTGTATATCCTTCTGACAGAGTCTAATGAAATATAGAAATTGAAGATTTTATTTTTTTAGGTAATCTGCTAACCTCTTTCACCTAAAAACAGGTACAAGTATGTGAGGATACAATCAAGAGAAAATCTGCAGATGCTGGAAATCCAAGCAACACACACAAAATGCTGGAGGAGCTCAGCAGGCCAGGCAGCATCTATGGAAAAAAGTACTATCGATGTTTCTGGCCGAAACCCTTCAGCGGAGCTGGAGAAAAAAAGGTGAGGAGTATATTTGAAAGGTGGGGCGAGGGGAGAGAGACACACCAGGTGATAGGTGAAACCGGGAGGGGGAAGGGTGAAGTAAAGAGCTGGGAAGTTGATTGGTGAAAGAGATACAGGGCTGGAGAAGGGGGAATCTAATAGGAGAGGACAGAAGGCCATGGAAGAAAGAAAAGGGGTAGGAGCACCAGAGGGAGTTGATGGGCAGGCAAGGAGATAAGGTGAGAGAGGAAAAAGGGGATGGGGAATGGTGAAGGGGGGCATTCCCAGAAGTTCAAGGAATTGATGTTCATGCCATCAGGTTGGAGGCTACCCAGACAGACTATAAGGTGTGGCCTCATCACGACAGTAGAGGAGAACCTGGGTGGACATATCGGAATGGGAATGAGAAGTGGAATTAAAATGGGTGGCCACTGGGAAATCCCACTTCTGCTGGAAGATGGGGCGTAGACACCCGGTGAAGTGGTCTCCCAATCTACATCGGGTCTCGCTAATATACAGGAGGCCACACTGGGAGCACCAGATACGATAGATAACCCCAGCAGACTCAAAGGTGGTGTCACCTCACCTGGAAGAACTATTTGGGGCACTGAACGGTAGTGAAGGAGGAGGTATAGGGACAGGTGTAGTACTTGTTCCACTTGCAAGGATAAACTCCAAGAGGGAGATCAGTCGGGGTGGGGGGAATGTATGGACAAGGGAGTTGCATAGGGAACGATCCCTGTGGAAAACGGAAAGTTGGGAGTGGGGGAGGAAAAGATGTGTTTGGTGGTGGGATCCTGTTGGAAATGACGGAAGTTCCAGAGAATTATGTGCTGGACTTGGAGACTGGTGGGGTAGTAGGTGAGGACAAGAGGAACCCCATCCCTGGTAGGGTGGTGGGAAGATGGGATAAGAGCAGATGTGCATGAAATGAAAGAGCTGCAGTTGAGGGCAGCATTAATGGTGGAGGAGGGGAAGCCCTTTTTCCTTTTTTCAATGACCTACTGTTGTCTCCTATTAGATTCTGCCTTTTCCAGCCCTGTAGCTCTTTCACCAATCGGCTTCCCAGCTTTACTTCATCCCTCCACCCCCCCCGTTACACCTTGTGTTCCTCCCTCCCCTCCCCCCACCCTTTAAGTCTACCCCTCATCTTTTTTTCTCCAGTCCTGCTGAAGGGTCTCGGCCCAAAACTTCGACTGTACTCTTTTTCATAGATGCTGCCTGACTTGCTGAGTTCCTCCAGCGTTGTGTGTGTTTCATTTGAGGATACAATAAGCTACCTTATATCAACTCTTGTATACTTTAACTGATTGGTCTAAAGGTGGGAATACATGGTAAGTTATTTACTTCTATACTAATGCAGAATGCTGAGGTGTTGCATTCAGATATTTTGAGTCCTCAATTCAAAGAGTTGTTAGTAGACTTGTATGTGGTTCTTTATCCATTGTTCTTAGGTTACATAAAAGGACATAATTTAATTTAAAGAGGTGCAAGGTAATGCACTTGAGGTACAGCAAGACAAATGGGTACACAAAAGACTGGGTACTACTGAGACCTATGGTGGAGCATTGAAATCTTGGACTGGATGTCCACAGATCCTTAAAGCTGAGAGGACAGGTCAGTAAGCTGGTTAAAATGACAAGTAAGATGATTGACTTTGTCTACACTAAACTGGATAATTTTGAAAACGCCGGTTTCGCGTAAGAACGATAGGTGTCCACACCAGGTGTTTTTGACAATACCTCCATCTACATTAAAACGGGTATTTGGGTGAATCTCCTCCTACTGTGCATTTGCAGGACACATCCACAGAAAATAAGTGAAGAGGAAACGGTATACTATTTACATTTCTGCGACAGCGTTATGCTACTTCCATTGGTTAAAAACTAGAGTACCTACAACAACAATGAAAGAAAGTTTTCAACAATGCCCTTGAGGAATACAAAGAAAACCTCTGCTAGAAAATCAGAACGGACTTCCTCGTTTGGACAGATGATGAAATCGAGCTGCTTCTGCAAGTTACAAATGACTACAAAGTCAGCAAAACAGTGGAGAACATGGGACTGGGAGTCGTACCAAACCAAATACAACAACACCCTTGACCGCTATAAAGAACGCTAAATACATTCAAGAAAACAATGAAACGCTGCGCTGCCGCCACCACCTGTTCCGGCACGTCATGACAGCGTATTTAAAAACCCCCGGTTACCCCATACACACTACACCGCCCAACCGGAGTTTCAGAATTAAACACTCTGGAGAGCGTTTTAGAAAAGCTCCGTTTTCAGGGGAGGAAAACGCCATTTTAGTGTGGACGGAGGGTCAAAACGAAGAGAAAAAGCTTCGGTTACGGATTTATCCGGACTGGTGTGGATGTAGCTGAAGATGAAGTATTGAGCATAAGAGCAAGTAGGCTGTTCTAGGATTATATACAGCACAAGTTAGACAACAGCCTGGCTACTGCGTACAGTTCTTATCACTGGATTACAGGAAAGAAGTCGTTGGACTAGAGATGGTGCGGAGGAAGTCCATAGAAATGTTGCAAGGACCTGAAATTTTTATCTATGAAGCAAGAGCGGATGGGCTAGGGTCGTTTGTTTTTGGAACAGGGGAGGCTGAAGGAAGAATCATTTGAGGTAAATAAAAGGCACAAATACTACAAGGTTTAAAGGCTCAATGCATGAAAGTGTAGTGTAGATTGAGCAATCTTGCCGAGATGGTGAACACTTTTGTAAGCAACTTCCAGGGACAGGGGGACTTCAGAAAATGGATATACACATTATTGCAGGCTAAGTATTCACATGTATGTTTACATTATACATGAGGACGATATTACATCATTTGCAAATGGGGCTCTTTTTATGCAAATATAGTGCCAAGAGTGCACTACAAATGGGCACTGTGGTAGGCTCTAAACTTGTAACAGTTGATTAACTGAATTGCATGTTACTAAAGAAGAACTCCGACACTGCAGATGATAATTTCTGCTACTGATTATGTTATCTGAGCAATTAATGAAACCATTTATTAATAGTGCTTCATGTTTAGAATGGTGGTGAATATTGGTGGCTTGGATTGGGGCGTTTGATGTTGCAGTGTTTGCCGAGCTTGGCAATTAGTTTGCAGACATATCATCACTAGTCAAGGTGCTATCCTCAGTGCACAGTTATTAGTGTTTCTCTCTGGGAGTGCTTGCGTTTATATAGGCCCCATTTTCTTGCTTTGGTCCTGATTGGCTACCCCTTCAGTCGACCTTTGAATTCTATTGACTTGCATTTCTTTGGCTCTATGGGGTTCATAGATGGTGTCTATTACAATACGTTTGAAGAGAACCAGGCTTCGAAAAATTCTCACGCTTGCTTTGTGTTTGCCTGCGCCAGAACCTCCGCAGTGTCCCAGTTAAAGTGATGTCCTTCTTGGTCTTCCTGTACCAAGATCAGTGACAGTGGATCATGTCTCCAATCACTAGTTCATATTATAAAACAAGCAATGCCAACATCTTGTCCAAGTGACAGAACACTGAATTATAAAATAATGGAAAAATGTCAATAAGCCAGGTAACACTTGTGGACGTATTTGGCCTCATTACTTATGGGAAGGAAGTGTAGGATGGGGTGGTGGTTAATGGTAAACCTACACATTAGATGAACCAGAGAAGATGTAGAGACCCATTGAATTATACTGTATGTTTCCATTTCTCGGCTGGCTGCAGATTGAGGCCCTAGGTCTCATACTGGCATGTGGCAGGTAGGAACAAGTCGTAGTCAGAATGTGGGAGAAGGTTTCAAACATAGCTGTGTCTGCTGCTGAGGCTTCTTTGGAGGGCATTCATTGTGAAAGGTGAGTGAGAGCATGGAGAGGAAAAGTTATCTCCTCCTCATTCTGATGCAAGCAATTTGGCCTTTCCCACTTGGTAATATTCTCACTTGCACGCTCCAAGTAAGCTAGCCCACAGCTGTTAAAAGTAGAACCTCAATTACCCTTTGGCAAGGAAGGTCCACTAGGATATTTAGAAAAGGATGAGAGATGATCATTCGTTGCCTTTGGCCCACTCTAATTTACTTCAGTTAAAACCAGAACTGCCTTATTACAGAAAGTTTGGAACCCTGTTTCAAGATAATTGAACTTTTAATCTTCCTGCAACCCACCTCGACAGCCAACCCCAGCACCATAAAATGGAGTCACAATATCACTAATCTCAGGAGCTAAAAATGTCCCTATTAACACTGATCTGTATTCCTGCCTGACTTTCTGTATTTTTTCAGCATTTGCTCATGTTATTCCTTTTTTTATTATTAATTTTTTTTTGCAACACCAACAAACTACATTCAATACAACCAGTTGCCAATTACATTTTGACTGTTTAACCCAGCCACCCCCCAATCTTTATCACCATCCCCCCTCCACACCTCTCTACCCCCCATCCCTCTCCCCTCCACCAATCAACTGAATAGTAGTACATACCCAGACAAAGCATTCCTATTTTAACAAAAGATCTTTTAAGTTAGATATCAAATTTGTCCACATTAAGATTGTGTTTGGTTGTGCATCATTTACTCTTGCTGATGAATGTTCCAGGTAAGAAATGTCCAAAAAGCTCCGAAGCCAGTGAGTATTTGAAATATCATGGGGAGGTTTCCAACGCTGGACTACAAACTTCTTAGCTGCAGTCAGGCCTGCCAGCCAGATTTTGCGTCTTTTTTCCCGTAAGGGAAAGGTGGGAGTCATCATTTAGAAGATGTACAGCGGGGTCCATTGGTAATTGTACCCTCGTTAGTTCTGTAAGAGTGCTGATAACCTTCCCCCACAAACCAAAAACCCCTGGACATTCCCATACAACATGCATAAAAGAGCCAATGGCTCCATGAGGACAAAATGAGCAATATGGGTCAGGAACCAGTCCCATTTGATGTCTAATTCTCGGTGTTAAATATGCTCTATGACAAAATTTCAAGTGTATATACCGATGATTTGGGTTTTTCGAAGCACCGGCAGCATTATCCCAAATTGCATCAGTCTAAGTCTTGTCCCAGTTCAGATATGTCCCTATCCCAAGCTTTCATTCCCGATGTGGGCATATAATTCTGGGAATTTAATTTATCATAGATGTATGACACTATCTGTCCTGGAGCACTTTGTATCCAACTTAAAATGGGATGGTGCTTTAAATCTGACCCCCAGGGAACGTTGTAGGCTTTACAAGCTGATCTTACTCGAAAGTAGAAGAAAAGAGAATGTTTATCAATATTATATCGAGATATCAGTTCTTGAAAGCTAAGGATAGTACTTGCCTCATTAATATCTTGAAGAGTAGTAATACCTTTATCCTCCCAAGTTCTGTTAGTGAATGGTTTCCCCCCAGACAGAAAACGATCATTGTTCCATAATGCAGATGATTTACACCATACGCTTTTAAATTTTAGGAATTTTTCTGCTGCTCTAAACACTTGTAGTATATGAGTTAAAATTGGACCATAATACAAATCACATTTTTTGGTAGACATACCTATAAGGAGAAAGTCCTTCAACCTTAGCTATTAGCTCTTGTTCTATATTTTTCCAGGACGAAACTTTATCCTCCTCCATCTTAAGACTTTTTAATACAAATGCCCAGTGATACAATTTAAAAATTTGGACATGCCAATCCCCCATTTGACTCTTTGAATTGTAGAGCTGACCATTTTATATTGAGTCTTTTACCATTCCAAACATAGTATCATAGTAAGGAGTCCAGTTTTTGCCAATATTCTGCTGGAGGTGCAAGTGGGATCATTGAGCTGATAAAATTAATGCGGGGTAAGATGTTCATTTTAATGACCGATATACGGGCTGGGACTGATGCTGGCAGGTGTCTCCATCTATTAATATCTTCTATTTTTTTCAGGATTAAAAAGTAATTTGATTTAGCCACAGGTGATAGGGAAGTATTAACTTTAATACCCAAATAGAGGACTTCATTTGTAACTTTAATCTGGGGAGGGAGAGACACCTTACTTTTATCCGTATTAATCAGCACCAGTGCTGATTTTAACAAATTAACTTTGCATCCTGAAAAAAATCCACATTGCTCCAGTGTTTTAAAACACAGGGGAGAGTTTGTTGAACATTTGCCATATAAACTAACGTGTCATCTGAGTAAAGTGATATTGAATGCGATGTTGTACCTATTGTAATAGGGGAGATCTGAGGAGAGTTTCTAATTAAATGTGCAAGCAGTTCAATAGATAGAGTAAAAATTAAAGGAGACAAAGGGTCCCCTTGTCATGTGCCCTGTTCTATGTCAAATAACTCTGAGAAACCTCCTCCTACACATACCCGGGCTGAAGGATTAGCATACAGTGTTTGAATCATATTGATAAATTTATCGCCGAACTTAAATTCTTTTAGAACTCTCCAAAGATATGGCCATTCAAGACGATCGAATGCTTTTTCAGCATCTAGAAATAACAGGTCACAGGCAGGCAGGATTTTATGTGTTGCACTCAGTACGTGTAAGAGCCGGTGAATATTATCAGATGTGAGACGTCCCCTGATAAAGCCCGTTTGATCTGGGCTAATTATTTTCCCAACTACCGTCTCAAGTCTATTGGCTAAGACTTTGGAAAATACCTTAAGGTCGGCATTTATCAAGGAGATTGGACGGTAATTGGCACACTCAAGCGGTCCTTAATGGGCTTAGGTATAACCGTGATCAGGGCTGTGTTTAGATCTCTATGGAAAGTGCCATTTCCAAAAGCATAATTTAATGCTTCTAACCATACTGGTCCAAGAATATCCGAAAGTACTAGGTAAAGTTTCGCAGGTAGGCCATCTATACCTGGCATACGGCCCTTGTTTGTAGCTTTGACTGCTTTGAGTAGCTCATCCAGTGTAATAGGAGAGTCTAGAGTTTTGGTGTCCTCTAATGACAATGTAGGGAGGTCTAATCCACTGAAAAAGTCTTTGAAGTCATTCTCAGCAGGAACTGAGCCACTTGTATATAATTCTTTAAAGTAATTCTTGAATGTCTCGTTTATTTCCTCTGTTGAAGATACTATTCCACATTTAGCACATCTAATCGCTGGTATGGACCTTCTAGTTTCCTGTTGTTTGAGCGTTAGAGCTAAAAGATGGCTCGGTCTGCTGCCTTCTGCGTAATACTTATGTTTGGTCATATGGTTCATATATTCTGACCTGCTTCTTAATAAATCATTTAATTCTGCTTGTTTTGTGTTGAGCTCATTTTCTTTTGTAATGGTGTATCTCCTTTTGAGATCATTCTCCAAAACATTACTTTCTTCTTCTAGGGTGGAAATCTTTTGAAGCCGGCTTTTATGAAGGTGAGAACTGAACCATATAGCGTTATTTCGTAAGAAGCCCTTGATGGAGGCCCAAATTACCGTCACATCTGAGACACTATTTTTATTTACATTTATCAATTCTGTCAGTTTTGTTCTCAGTTGTGATAGAAAATCATCGTTTTTTAGAAGGATGGAGTTAAACCTCCACCTAGTAGCCTTATTTTTAATTTTGCCATAATTAAAAGTAGATATGACTGGGTTGTGATCAGATAGGTGTCTGGGCAAAAATTCTATTGAGTGTACTAAAGGGAGCAGAGCGGAGGATATAAGAATGTAATCTATCCAAGAGAAAGTTTTATGTCTTCTGGAGAAGAAGGTATAGTCTTTAGCAGATGGATTATGCACCCTCCACACATCTGTTAAATTTAAATCCATTAGAAAAAGGTTAAGTGCTTTGGAAGCAGATTCTTGAGAGCTTGATATAGTTGAGGATGATTTATCGAAGTTAATGTTTACCAAAGCATTCATGTCCGAACAAACATATAGTTGGTAGTCACTTAACTTCAGTAATTGTGAGGTAATTGAGGGAAAAAATTCAACCTGGAATATAGTTGGGGCATGTAGGCTAATGAATACAACTCTTTTACCCGGAATGGATGTGCAGCAAAAAGCTAGACATCCTTCATTGTCAGCGCCAGTCCTTTCAACTGATATTACGTCTCATTACTATCATAACTCCTTTCGTACGAGTACCATCAGCTGATGCCACGATGGGTTTATAAAAACGGTTTTGAACCCTGGAAATATCATTAGGTTTAAGATGTGTTTCCTGTAACAGTGCAATATCTATTTTCTTTCTGCGTAAGAAATCTAAAACCTTTGAACGCTTGTAGGGAGAGTTTAATCCTCTAACATTAAATGATACAATAGTAAGATTTTCTAATTTATCTGTATTGCTCATCTTCCCCTGAATCTGTTGTTGTAAGTTGGTGGTGGAGCCCTGAGTTGTCCCCTTCCTACCCCCCCTCCCCTCACCCCTTCCATCCCCCCTCCCATCCCCCCTTCCCACTCCCCTCCCATCCCCCCTCCCCCCCCCATCACCCTTCTCATTCAACCCTTTGCTTTGTAACATCTGTGAGTATCACTTAGCAATGTCAGGCACTGAACACTGACATCAACCGCCCCCCCCTTCCAGCACCAACAAATTAGAAAGGCAAAGCAGTTCTCATAGACAATCATGTCAAAGAGACAAGAAAAGAGAAACCTGGACAAACCCGTTAACCTATATAAGTAAAACCATTTCCGTCTCACATATATTATAACACATAATCAAGATCCCAAGAGCTATCTTGCAAGAAACTGTCGCTTCAATAGACCGTCACTTAGCGATGGCGCCAATGACATCTTATCTGGTGCCCAGGAATGTAAACAAGTCTACTGGAGACAGTAACATTCTAAAGTTAGTCAGAACGAACTGCTGGTTTTCAGCTTCATTCTTGATGAAGTATTACATTTGGGTATATTGAATATTACCTTAAAACTCTGACCTGCAATAGTCAGAAACAAATTGGCCTCTTAATTAACTAAATACAAAGGTGCAATGAATGACTTTCAGATAAAAGAATAACCAGAAAACTTCACACCTAGAATGTTAACTTGCCCGTGCTTGTTAGGTTGCGCATACAGGCTAGTCCAAGCTCTTAATGCCGTTCCATCTCCTCCCAAGGGGCGTGTGGACTTTGCCCAGGGTCTTCTTCCATATCTCCCAGCACTGATGATTTCAGAGCTTCTTTTGCTTCCTCTGCCGAGTTAAACGACATCATCATGCCCTTGATATTCACTCTCAAAATCGCTGAGTATATGAGGAAGGAGTCGATCCCCTTCTGTTGAAGTTTAGTGCGGATCACCATGTATCCCTGCCGTTCCTGCATCGTGCCGGGGATGTAGTCGGCCAAGAACTGCAGCTGGGTGCCATCAGGGAGAGTAGGTTTGGCTTTCCTCATGCCTTAGGATAGCCTGCCGGTTGGTGTACTGTAGAAGCTTAAAAATCGGGGTCCGCGGTTTTGAGGTGTTGTTGGAAAAGATCCTATGTGCTCTATCGATCTCCAATGGAGCGCTGTGGAATTCTTGAGCGCTGGAATCCAATTGGGCAGCATCTTCTGGTGGTAACTTCTTGGATCATTGCCCTCAGCGCCTGTCAGTAAGTTGACCAGCCGCACATTGTGGATCTGGATCTGTCCTCCAAGTCGTTTAACTTCTTCCATATCTTAGACACCTCCGCGAGACAGGAGTTAGTAACTTTCTCATCCTTGCGTAAGCAAACCTGAATGTTCTCTATTTTGTTGAAGACCGTGTTAAATTTTTTAGCGTGAATGTCCGCTTACTCCTTTAATGACCGGAGAATGTTGCCGTTCTCTGCCATATGCTTCTGTATAGCGTCGAGAGCCTTTTCCAGCAACTCCTTTAGCATGTGGGCTGCCGTTTCTTGCAGCGATTCCATCTCTGTTGCCATTGTTTGTTTAATTAGCATAGCTATTTCCTCGGATGAATCGCTAGCTTGGTGTCATCTGCTGGTATCTTGTTTCCTGGTTGAATTTGGATCTTTTTTTGAAGCCTTGTCTTTAGTTAGATCTTTCTCCAACTCAACCTTGTATTAAGACCGTGTATGAGCCCTGAAGAACTTGAAAAAGGAGGGTTGTATGTCAGCGCTCAGTGCTGTGCTGCCATCTTGCCTTGTGCCTCACCGGAAGTCCCTCATGTTATTTCAAAAGAAAAGCTATTGTCTTTGAAACTAGCATTTATAATTAACCAACTTTAAGTGCTATAAAAACATTATGTGACTTGCTAGGAAGATATATGTAAAGACATAAGCAGAGGCTACAAATCCCTACAATTTTGAGAAGCCTGCAATACAAAAAAATGCTTGTGCTCACTCTCAAGTTGAAGAATGCTAGATCAACTTTACCTTCCTTGAGTATGGAGTTGGGGAGACTTCTCTAATGTTACTGTAAGTAGCAAACTGAGGGATAAAGTGTTAATCAGCAATAATAATCTAGGATAATACTGGGACTAGGAAGCCAAGAGTGACAATGACTTTAATCTCTTCTGGCAAGACAGGCAAGATTTATGTATGATTTTTTCATTGGGTTTGTAGGAGTTGACAGACCTCAGTGAGGACAAGGAATGCACATTTACATGTTAACCCCTTAAATATCACAGCTTCTTGGGAAACAAAGTAAGCAAAACTTGGTTGTTATTTGTGTAGATAAGAACTGTCACTTTCTTGAACTAATAAGGTTGAAAATCATTCTGAAAGTGAACATTGAACATTCACTACCAGTACTATCAACCGACGGATTGCTTTCCTTCACTGCAAAAATTGTGCCAAAGATTCTGCCAAAAATAACTTTTACTTTGCTTATAGTTCCTGGAATAATTCAGAGTTCCAGCTTTTCAGGCTTTCAATTCCTGAACATCTTTGTAGTGGGCTTATGTTAAAAGCCAGGATCCCCACATCCATGTACTTTGTATAACTACTGAAAATGGGAAAAAGCTGGACTTACAAAGGCAGTGACTACAAAGAAAGAGAATAAGAAATCAGGATTTACTGATCAAAAGGTCAATGCAATGGAATGCTCAGCAGGATGAGAAAATGTGATGTTTATAGGCTTTGCCCGAATTTTCTCGCAGAAACATTGATAAAGAGCACAAGTCCCACTCAAGGTGGTGCCAGGCTGCCGTCTCCATCAACTTTGTGGTTCAGACTTTGTTGTTTACTTAGATTCATAGGGATGGTTTTGAGAAGCTGAGTGGGGAGGCAGGGGTCAGGTTAGGGTTCAGGGATAGAGATGTGGGGGAATCAGGGGTTGGGCCTGTGTCTAGGCCTCCTCTCTGCACTCCTCATTTGAAGGCCAGTGATGTGGACATGTGATGAAGGTACCTATGGGCAGATGTTGGGTCTTGGGATTGAAAGTCCATGTAAGCAGGAGGCAGAGGCCAGAGATCCCCTAGGCCAGTGATTCGGTGAGTCTGGAGTTTGATACGTTGGGTTCAGGGTTCTCACATTGGTGAGCCCCAGAGTCGGAGATCAAAGATCAAAGCCCAAAGGTCAAAGACTGAATTCGGTGAATCTAGAAGTTGAGGACCGATCACCTTAGCCTTGGGTCTGTAAGTCTGCAAGTCTACTGGGGAAGTCAGAAGCCTGATATCTGTGAGCCTGTGAGGCCACTGGACGCTGGAGGCAGGAGGCAGAAGGCCTGGGGGTGGCTTGTTCTGGGATCAGAGGATGTCCGTGGGTTTGAGTGGGTAGGAGGGAGGAAACAGGCTTGTTTTGCTGTGATTGTTTTGTTGTAGTTGTGATTATTACTTATGCTACTCTGCTGAACTTTTTGGACATGCTATGTTGGCCCTGGAAGGTGTGGCAAGTGTCATTACACATCCTTAGGTTGTGTTGGTTGTTAATGCAAACAATGCATTTCACTGTATGTTCCGAGGTACATGTTATAAATAAATGAATCTGAATTTCAGAAAATTATACAGGAGAGTGTAACAAAGAAAACAGACCTGATTGTACGAATGATCTATTAACATAAATCTTTTCAGAGATAGAAAATATCTATACTGTATGTGAAGTAATATCATTTCTGATCATTCCTCAAATCAAACTAGAGCACCCTCAGGTTTAATGGATTTTGTGAATAATGTACAGATTCAATAATATTATATATGAAACAATGGCAAGTACTTTTTCATTTCACTCTGACATTATAGTCTGTACCACAACACACTTGGAAACCTGAGTTCATAAATTTTAACTGAACATATAATGATTAAAGTTAGATGGCAGGTTTATAACTATTTCAGAAAAATTGCTCTCAACGTCACAAAGGGAAAAATGGAGTTAGTACGAAGGGAAAATATATTGTCAGAATATAATGGCCCCTTCAGTCTGCTCAATTTATTTTATTTATTTTAAAATGAATTATTTTCTTCATTTTCCCAAATTGTCCCATAGTGCATTGGCTTTGAGGGTCTGAATGCTGGTGGAAACATATGAGGTTGCTATCGTTAGGTTGGTCAGACCCCTTCCTCAAGAGATAAAAGATACTGCATACAGAAAAAATCTGGAGCAACAACAACCCGCTGGAACTCCGCAGCATCTATGGAACGGAAGGAACTGGCAATGTTTCAGGTCAAGAGACAATAGACAATAGGTGCAGGAGTAGGCCATTCGGCCCTTCGAGCCAGAACTGCCATTCACTGTGATCATGGCTGATCATCCACAATCAGTATCCATTTCCTGCCTTAACCCCATAACCTTTGATTCTGCTATCTTTAAGAGCTCTATCCATCTCTTTCTTGAAAGCATCCAGAGACTTGGCCTCCACAGCCTTCTGGGGCAGAGCATTCCATATATCCACCACTCTCAGGGTGAAAAAGTTTTTCCTCAACTACGTTCTATATGGCCTACCCCTTATTCTTAAACTGTGGCCTCTTGTTCTGGACTCACCCATCAGCGAGAACATGCTTCCTGCCTCCAGCGTGTCCAATCCCTTAATAATCTTATATGTTTCTTTAAGATCCCCTCTCAGCCTTCTAAATTCCAGAGTATACAAGCCCGGTCGCTCCATCCTTTCGACATATGACAGTCCCGCCATCCTGGGAATTAACCTTGTGAACCTACGCTGCACTCCCTCAATAGCAAGACTGTCCTTCCTCAAATTTGGAGACCAAAACTGCATACAGTACTCCAGGTGTGGTCTCACCAGGGCCCTGTACAGCTGCAGAAGGACCTCTTTGCTCTTATACTCAATTCCCCTTGTTATAAAGGCCAGCATACCATTAGCTTTCTTCACTGCCTGCTGTACTTGCATGCTTGCTTTCAGTGACTGATGTACAAGAACACCTAGAACTCGTTGTGCTTCTCCTTTTCCTAACTTGACTCAATTTAGATAATAATCTGCCTTCCCGTTCTTACCACCAAAGTGGATAACCTCACACTTATACACATTAAACTGCATCTGCCCACTCACCCAGCCTGTCCAAGTCACCCTGCATTCTTATAACATCCTCCTCACATTTCACACTGCCACCCAGCTTTGTGTCATCAGCAAATTTGCTAATGTTACTTTTAATTCCCTCATCTCAATCATTAATATATATTGTAAATAGCTGTGGTCCCAGAACTGGACCCTGCGGTACCCCACTGGTCACCACCTGCCATTCCGAAAGGGACCCGTTAATCGCTACTCATTGTTTTCTGTCAGCCAGCCAATTTTCAGTCTATGTCAGTACTTTGCCACCAATACCATGTGCCCTAATTTTGCCCACTAATCTCTTATGTGGGACTTTACCAAAGGCTTTCTGAAAGTCCAGGTACCTTACATCCACTTGTCCATTTTCATAATTACATCCTCAAAAAATTCCAGAAGATTAGTCAAGCACTACTTCCCACTTCATAAATCCATGCTGACTCGGACCAATCCTGTTACTGCTATCCAGATGTGTCGTAATTTCATCTTTTATAATTGACTCCAGCATCTTTCCCACCACCAACGTCAGGCTAACCAATCTATAGTTCCCTGTTTTCTGTCTTCCTCCCTTCTTGAAGAGAGGGACGACATTAGACACCCTCCAATCCACAGGAACTGATCCTGAATCTATAGAACATTGGAAAATGATTACCAATGCGTCCATGATTTCTAAAGCCACCTCCTTAAGTACCCTGGGATGCAGACCATCAGGTCCCGGGGACTTATCAGCCTTCAGACCCAACAGCCTATCCAACACCATTTCCTGCCTAATATAAATTTCCTTCAATTCATCCATTACCCTAGGTCCTTTGGCCACTATTACATCTGGGAGATTGTTTGTGTCTTCTCTAGTGAAGACAGATGCAAAGTACCTGTTCAACTCATCTAACAACACTGGTGAACGCAACAGGCCAGGCAGCATCTGTAGGAAGAGGTGCAGTCGACGTTTCAGGCCGAGACCCTTCGTCAGGACTAACTGAAGGAAGAGTGAGTAAGGGATTTGAAAGTTGGAGGGGGAGGGGGAGATTGAAGAGCCGAAGAAATTACAGATGGGGAGCAGTGAGAGATGGTTTCACTGAACTCCCGTCGAAGAGAGGATCTAAACTTCTTTGGTGTAGGCATCACCGGAAGAGGCTTCGCAGTAGTGAATTTAAACGCAAACAACAGGAATTCTGCAGATGCTTTCCTTGTTCCCCATAATAAATTCACCCGCTTCTGTCTTCACGGGCCCAATTTTGGTCTTAACTATTTTTTTCCTTTTCACATACCTAAAGAAGCTTTTACTATCCTCCTTTATATTCGTGGCTAGTTTACCTTCGTACCTCATTTTTTCTCCCCGTATTGCCTTTTTAGTTACCTCCTGTTGCTCTTTAAAAGTTTCCCAGTCCTCCGGGTTCCCACTCGTCTTTGCTATGTTATACTTCTCTTTTATTTTTATACTGTTCATTACTTCCCTTGTCAGCCATGGCCTCCCCTTACTCCCCTTAGGATCTTTCTTCCTCTTTGGAACGAACTGATCCTGCACCTTCCGCATTATTCCCAGAAACACTTGCTATTGCTGTTCCACTGTCATTCCTGCTAGGGTATTGTTCCATTGAATATTGGCGAGCTCCTCCCTCATAGCACCATAGTTCCCTTTGTTCAACTGTAATACTGATTCTTCCGAGTTTCCCTTCTCCCTCTCAAATTGTAGGTTAAAACTTTCTCCTAATGGCTCCTTTACCTCAAGGTCCCTGATCAAATCCGGTTCATTGCACAACACTAAATCTAGAATTGCATTCTCTCTGGTAGGCTCCAGTACAAGCTGTTCTAAGAATCCATCTCGGAGGGACTCCACAAACTCCCTTTCTTGGGGTCCAGTACCACCCTGATTCCTCCAGTCTACCTGCATGTTGAAGTCCCCCATAACAACTGTAGCATTACCTTTGCAACATGCCAATTTTAACTCTTGATTCAACTTACACCCTACATCCAGACTACTGTTTGGGGGCCTGTAGATAACTCCCATTAGGATCTTTCTACCCTTAAAATTTCTCAGTTCTATCCATACTGACTCTACGTCTCCTGATTCTACGTCCCCCCTCACAAGGGACTGAATATCATTCCTCACCAACAGAGCCACCCCACCTCCTCTGCCCATCAGTCAAAGTCCTGCCTGGGAAAAAAGACATTTGAAGTTTTTGCTGTCCTTGGTGCTGAAAGGAAGAAGTTTAAGGGCTTAATGAAAATTACCACAGATACCTGTCTGCTGCATTAGGCAGTTTCCAACGTGTTTGTCTCACATGACATTTGCACTTCAGCCATCTGCAGATCTAAATGGGATGCATGTTTATAATTATATAAACTTTTCACTGTTTTTATTTATTCATACACAACATGTGGAAGTTCCTGGCATCTGTTGAAGGATGGCAGATGAAGCAACAAAAAAATCCACCCACACACACTTGCAAACTTTATTGCTTTTCAATGTATTTTTCCAGATTCTTGTTGCAGTTAAGGCCAGCTTATTTGCCCATTCCTGATGAGAAGTTTGACATTGAACTTTCTTCTTCAACTGCTGCAGTCCTTCTAATGAAGATATTCCCACCATAGTATTGAGTAAGGAAATCCAAAATTTGATGAAGAGCCAGCAATGCATTTCCAAGTCAGGATGATCTACAGCCAGGAGGCCAACCTGCATGTGGTGTTCTTGTCTTTCTTGGTTTGAGAGTGGTTATTGGATCAGTTGATATGAGTAACATTCACCAGGGGCTCCACCACCAACACCTCCACTAGTCAGACACAACACAGCAATCAGATAAAGACTGTGATCGCAAAGGCAGGTCAGAAGCTGTGTATTTGTAAATTTTGATGTCCCAGGGCCTTTCAAAGTGATGGAACCATGGATCCTTTTATCTGAATGACTGCAGCCCTGAAAATTATCTGGAAACTGGACACCATCGCAAACCAAGGAGTCTTCTTGATTGACACCATTTTGACTGCCCAAAACATTTCTTTCTTCCACCACCAATACACAATGACTACTACATGTTCCATCTACTGCATACATGCAGTAGGATTATTCACTTCGAAGACTTCAACAGCACCTCACAAACCTGCAACCTCTACCATGAAGAAGAGCAGGGCAAAATGCGTAGGAAGACCACACTCTGCAGATCTCCCCGTAAGCTGAACATGTGGAAATGTATCACCCATCCTTCATAGTCACTGGGGCTAAATCTTGGAACTCTCTACCTAACAATACTCTAGGAGTACTGACTCCAGAAAGACTACAGTGGTTCAGGAAGGCAACTTACCACCCTCTCCCAAGGGCATTGAGGGCTGGGAGATAAATCAGGTCTTTGACAAGGGTACCTAAATCTGCCCAAAAATTAATAACTAAATCAATAGAATCCACTAGACACTTCTGACGGAGCATTGTTGCAGATCCTTTGTGCTTGGCTTAAGCATTCACATGACCGCAATCAGTGTGGATCAAAATCTCCTCCTGTTAGGGGATTTGAACCTGATGCATTGGATGTTGGATCACTTCACTCTATCTATTGAATGTTGTGTTTGCACTTCTGGGAGCACCTTGTGCCGTGTGGCACCTTCAACAGGTTGCTGCCTCATTGTTAGCTGCAATTGATACTGCATCCAGTGTGCTCCTCACTGAACCAGGGTTGATCTAGTTTGATTACAACAGCAGAATGAAATTTATGCCAAGCTATTAGGCTACAGATAGACTGAGGGGTATACTGATCTATTAGGCTACAGATAGACTGAGGGGTATACTGATCTATTAGGCTACAGATAGACTGAGGGGTATACTGATCTATTAGGCTACAGATAGACTGAGGGGTATACTGATCTATTAGGCTACAGATAGACTGAGGGGTATACTGATCTATTAGGCTACAGATAGACTGGGGGGTATACTGATCTATTAGGCTATAGACCATGGAGGAAAACATTTCTGTTGCTGCTGATGGTTCACACATCTCATAGATGCTACACTTATTGAGCTACACTGTGTTGAGCCTCATTCAGCACAATTGTGATAAACAATACGATCATTGTTGTTGTGACAACAGGACTATGCACTGGCCACTTCTGCCAATGTTGTCATGGAACGAAGTTCCTTCAACAGTTGATAGCTGAGGATAAAATCTATTAAGCTTATCACCAATGTTGGTTCACACATCACCTATTGCATACCCAGCCAGAACCTGTCCAGCTCTATCAGTAATGGTCTTACTATGCCACTCTTGGTGATGCACATTGAATTCTTCACATGAGTGATATTCTGAGCTCCTGTTACTTCAGTGCTTCTTCCAGATAGCGTTCAAAATAGAAGACTGCCTCATCAGCTGATGGAAAACAGTAGGCCATAACCTGAAGGAAGTTTCCTTGCCCATGTTTGATCTTTTTGTACACTTGTCATTCGAAGAGGGTGGTTAGTTGCCCAGCAACAATAGGGTTCATAAATGTATTGACCAGTCCTTTTCTGATTATAGGAAACGAGGACAATCTGATAATATCATATCAGTCCGAATGAAGGGTCTCGGCTTGAAATGTTGACTGTTCACTCATTAAAACATAGAAACATAGAAAACCTACAACACAATACAGGCCCTTCGGCCCACAATGCTCCTCCATAGAGGCTGCCTGGCCTCCTGAACTTCTCCAGCATTTTCTGTGTATTACCTTGATTTCCAGCATCTGCAGATTTTCTCTTGTTTGTGATAATATCAATCATACATCATGCTTACGCTGCTACTGTGTGGTCCAGAATCTCCGGAGGAGAAGGCCCTGAGTCCTCGGCTTTGCTTGTCGCTCGGCAGCCGGGGCAGGGTTGAAGCACTCGGCAGAGGATGGTGCTCGGAGAGGCTGTGTCGGAGGGGCTGGTTGGAGGCTCGAAGTTTTTGGACGGACTCAGAGTCCGCTGCGGTCGGGTGCTTCCAATGGTGCTACATTGGTGAGTTGGCGGTACTTGGAGGTTAATGGCAGGGAGAGTTCCTCCCTTCTGCTGCCTGCGTGGGGTGATGAGTCTATCGGGACTTTGAGACTTTTTTTTACTGTGCCCATGGTCTGCTCTTTATCAAATTACAGTATTGCTTTGCACTGTTGTAACTATATGTTATAATTATGTGGTTTAGTCAGTTTTAGTCTTGGTTTGTCCTGTGTTTTCTTGTGATATCACTCTGGAGGAACATTGTATCATTTTATGCATGACAATAAAAGAGGACTGAGTGTCCCCACAATCTACATTCAACTTCAAGCTTTTAATCTACTTGGAAAAAGAACACTGTTGGAAAATGGTCTATAGGAGAGGATATTGATGGTGATCAACCTTTCTCCTCGGGGAAATACCAGAAGGCAAATCACAGATCTGGGAGTGTTTCGGATTGCTATCTATCTCCATGGAGGTTAACAAGATTTAATAGATTCCTTGATACATGAAGTGTTAACTATTATTCTGCTGAAGATACTTCCTTCCATTTTATTCCCAAATCAAATAAATAAACTCCAAGGGTAAAGGAAGTTCCATCTCCATGCATAATGATACTTCTCCTAACTGCAACAAGTGTCTTTCAAGCAGTGTCCACTTTAGTGAACCGAGTGTCAGAGACAGGTATTGACCAGGGAGCACTAATTTACAGAACATATGGAGGAGCAAATGCAGATAACAACCAAGCATGGAAATGAATTAAGCAACTGGAAAATGAACAATTAACGAGACTTTTGCACTCCGGCACTCTGATTCAATGCCTGATTTTATCCTCTTTGGCCATCACAGCTGCCTATTTATACTTGCAGCTTAACGACATAAAAATAACCCTTAAAGTGCAAACTTGAAGTCAAAATCATTTTAGGTATTCTTCAGGAAAGGACAGAAATGCAATACAAAAATATACCTGAAAACATTTGAAAGTCTCCAGATAAAACAGACCTTAACTGTTCAGGTTATAAATGTTTAATATTATATTGTATCCAAACTGCACAAGTTACACGAACACAGGCTGGGTATCAAGGATTTGAGAAATTAGCATAGTGCTTGAAGCTATTTTTCAGACTGAGTTTGTTCTGGCTATTATTTTCCACTGGGCTGCATTTTGTGTGTTGGGGAGCAAGTGAACATCATACTTCACAGTATGATTAAAGCTCCAGGAGTCAAACTGAAGGTTTACTGAGTACGGTACCACTTGCAGATTGCCATTATCTGGCTCAGACTGCCATTCATCTTGTTAGTATTTAAGAGGAAAAGCCTTTTGTATCCTTTTGTGTTGTTGCAATAGTAAAATAGTCATGCGAAAGGCTGGAGGAAGTCAGTAGGCGAGGCAGCGTCTGTGGAAAAAAAAGCAATCGATGTTTCTGGCCAAAACCCTTCAGCAGGGCTGGAGAAAAATAGCTGAGAAGTAGATTTAAAAGGTGGGGGCGAGGGGAGAGAGAAACGTCAGGCAGTAGGTGAAACCCGGAGGGGGAGGGATGAAGTGAAAAGCTGGGAAGTTGATTGGTGAAAGAGACAGAAGGACATGGAAGAAAGAAAGAGGGGGAAGGAGCACCAGAGGGAGGTGATGGGCAGGCAAGGAGATATGGTGAGAGAGGGAAAAGGGATGGGAAATGGAGAAGAGAGAGGGTTCGGGGACATAACTGGAAGTTTGAGAAATCGATATTCATGCCATCAGGTTGGAGGCTACCCAAACGGAGTATAATTTGTTGTTCCTCCAACCTAAGTGTGGTCTCATCATGACAAGGGAGGAGGCCATGGGTGGACATATTGGAATGGGAATGGATGGCCACTGGGATTTCCTGCTTGTTCTGGTGGACGCTTGGTGGAGCAGTCTCCCAATCTACATCGGGCCTCACCGATGTACAGGAGGCCACACCAGGAGCAACAAACACAGTAAGTTACCCCAACAGATTAATAAGAGATTGGTGAGGAGGGATGAATGGGCAAGTGAGTTGCGTAGGGAGCGATCCCTGAAGAAAGCAGAAAGTTGGTTGGGGGGGCCGGGGGAAAGATACGTTTGGTAGTGTGATCTTGTTTGAAGTGGCTGAAGTGTCGGAGAATTATGTCCATCCTCTTTTCCCTCTCTCACCTTATCTCTTTGCCTGCCCATCGCCTCCCTCTGGTGCTCTTCCCCTTTTTTCTTTCTTCCATGGCCTTCTGTCTCTTTCACCAATCAACTTCCCAGCTCTTTACTTCATCCCTCCCTCTCCAGGTCTCACCTATCACCTGATGTTTCTCTCTCCCCTCCCCCACCTTTTAAATCTACTCCTCATCTTTTTTTCTCCAGTCTTGTTGAAGGGTTTCAGCCCGAAACGTCAACTGTAGTTTTTTACCATAGATGCTGCCTGGCCTGCTGAGTTCCTCCAGCATTTTGTGTGTGTTGCTCGGATTTCCAGCATCTGCAGATTTTCTCTTGTTAGTAAAAAAAATCATAGTAGATGATTTTGAATATTAATTATTTCTTTATACAGGTCAATAAAACTTTTAAAATAAAACAGAGAACAAACTTCAAGAAAACTTTTATAGGAGTTGACATAAGGACGGATATAAATAATTCAAAGATTCAATATACATGTATTATCAAAGTTTGTATGCAGTATGCAATCCAAGAGTCGTCTTCCCACAGACAGCCATGACACAAGGAAAAAAAACATAAAACCCGTTAAAAGGAAAATATCAAAGCCCCAACTCACAAAAAAAAAACAAATTGTGCAAATAGATAAAAAAAATGAGCAAAATGCACAGAATATAAAACACTAACACCCAAAGTTATCAAAAGGGTCTAGGTTATTTCAATCCTGCGCTATGCTGTTCATTAATTCAGGCTGCAGGTCAAAATCGCACAAAATAGCAGATCAAAAAGGAGCAACCAGAAACCAGAAACACATCATAACGTGAACTACAGAGTCCAATCCACAAACCTCATAAATTTCATGTCAATGTCATGTTGAATTACATGTAAAAGCTTTTCAAAAACAGAGCAGTAAATGAAGGATAGATAACATATATTCTAAAGTGAAGCTATGTTGGCACTGATCAGTTTGAGCCAGAGGATTAGCATTTTATGATTGAAACAATTATGAAACCAATAGAATCCATTCAGAGGCAATGAGCAGATCCAAGTGGTAGCTCACCACACTTCTGGCCACATAGACATGAATAACTGGTTCCAATGTTTCTAACTCAGTATGAAAACTATGCTGCAGTTCATTGCAACGGGCTTGCAGCTTAGGAGCAATCCTATTTAAAGAATATTGGTTCACATTCAATGTGGTACAGCAGAAGGAGGGGCTTGTATCTTGAAGAAACATGAAATTCTGAAGGCAAGTGATGATGGATAGAAATGAGTGAAGTTTTTGTTGGCTGGAACTTCAAGTATGATATGGCAGATTCTCAAGACAAGCCAAAGAGAAAAGACAGAGAAGGGAGACAAAGAGAATTTTCTTTACTTAAAGACAGTCAATTTTGGAATATTCTTCTCTGGATGGCTGTGGAATTTTTCTCAATGAATGTATTCAAAGCTGAAAACAATTGTATTTTTGAATGCTGAAGGAAGAAATTAATATCGGAACTGGGAAGGAAATGGGACCAGACACCATATTCTACCATGAAGGATTTCTCCCCTTCTCTTTTTATTCCTCATTCTGGTCCCCCTCTTTTATGTATGTTATTCTGCAGGAAATGCAGGTGTAACACATTTACTGACAAAAAAATACTCTTGGAGAATATGAAGTCCATAATAACCTTTGTCAAGCATTCAAGACGAATATGACGTCTCCTTTTGAAATCCTATGGTTTGGGTCTGTGCATAATTTGTGCATCAGAAAGAGTTGATGTGAGGGAGAAACTCCAAGAAGTGAGGAGCTGGCAAGTCTCATGCTGTGCCATGTAGTCTTCCAAGACCATTTTCAAAGTCTAGAATCTACTCTGAGATGTGCATGTGCTTCTCTTTCCTAAAATTGACAGGAGGAACTTACTGATCCATAGCCTTAACAAAGAGAAATGCTGACAGTCTTCCCTCGGTTTGCATTAATTTTAATGCATCCAGTTTAGCAATTTTAACATTCTGAATTTGCCTTTCATACTCATCCACAGCTTTTCCTTCCCTCTCTCTGTAATCTCTTGAACCCTAGAGTGTTTTATAATCCTTGCTACTCCATTTCTGAATCTTAAATTTTTACTAATTTAATTCTTCCATTATCTGCAGCCATGCTTTCAAATGGGTCCTAAACTCTAGAACTACATTTAAAGCTGTTGGCTATTTCTAATAAATCTTTATTAAATTAGCTTAAAGCATTGAAGCTTTGGGCACTACCTCACTTTTTTAATACACAATGTTTCTGTTTTTGCACATTTAAAAAAATCTATTCAACATACGTATTTGATTTACTTGTTTATTTATTATTATGTTTTATTTTATTTATTATTATTTTTTTTTCGCTCTCTGCTAGATTATGTATTGCATTGAACTGCTGCTGCTAAGTTAACAAATTTCACGTCAAATGCTGGTGATAGTAAACCTGATTCTGAATTAACTAATCTTTTAGTCAATGCTCAATGAGTCTGTGGTTGAGAATTTAATTCTGTTCATTATTGGTCAGCCTGCTCTTTCTCCGGTGTTTGTTGCAAGGAATTAATGTGCTTCTTCAGATCCGTAAATCCTGATTCAATAATGTACATAAGGTCTGATTCAGGGACCAGTCCAAGCATTAACAAGTCCTTCAAGGTAGTTGGTTGATGCTGATAATTATTATTCCAGGACAGCCTCCGCTACCTCATGTCGTCTAAGCAGCCTATCTTTCTTGCCCTTATTTACTCATGTAATTACCGAGCTTCCATTTAAATGCAGCTGATTTATTTGCCTCAGTTTTCCGACTTTGTAAGGACTCTTCACATTGGAATCACTTTTGGGTGAAAAACTGTTTTCTCCCCCAAAACATTGGAATTGCATTCTTTAAAGTTTTGAAGAATGAGGAGTGATCTTATTCTAAGGAGCATGGCAGAATAGGAGGATGTCCCTTTAGAATAGAGATGAGAAGGTTAATCTATCATCCTAAAGAAGAGTCCTGTCTTGTTTCCTGCTGTTATAAATATGTCATTCTGTCATCATTCTAAGTACCAGATCTCTCCCCGTTCTTTTATGTTATTTTTATAATAATGGAGATCTTGATCTATGTGTAATCCTCTAGCTGTGGTTGAGAAGTTCTGTTTAAATTTACCATTACCTCCCCAATCAAGGAAATGAATTCAAGAGCAAAGAAATAATGATTAGTTCAACAAAATTTGACTAAGTCCGCATCCAAGCCTTTTGGATACGTTATCTAACAGGAAGGATATATTATCTTGGAAGAGTCAAACGCAGATTCAGATTAAAATTTATTTATCACATCTACATCAAAACATTCAGTGACATGCATTGTTTGCATGAACAACCAACACAGCCAAGGTTGTGCTGGGAGCAGCCTGCAAGTGTTGCCACACATTCGGGCACAAAGATAGCATGCCCACAGCAACAAAACAGAACATACCAAGTGATAAAGCAACAACAGCTAAACAAGCCCCATTCCTCCCTCCCACCCACCCACACATAAAGTATAAAAGTGAGGTAAGAGTGGATATTGGACCAGTGAAAAACAATCCTGGAAAGGTAGTAGTGGGGGACAATGAAATTGCAGACAAACTGACTAAGTATATTGCATCAGTCTTCACTGTGGAAGACACTAGCAGTATGGTGGAAGTTCCAGGTGTCAGGGTGCATGAAGTGTGTGAAGTTACCATAACTAGACAGAAAGTTCTTGGGGAAACTGAAAGATCTGAAGGTAGGTAAGTCACCAGGACCAGATGGTGTACACCCCAGAGTTCTGAAAGAGGTGGCTGAAGAGATTGTGGAGGCATTAGTAACGATCTTTCAAGAATCACTAGCTTCTGGAATTGTTCTAGAAGACTGGAAAATTGCAAATGTCACTCCACTCTTCAAGAAGAGAGAGAGGCAGAAGAAAGAAAAAACTAAAGGCCGGTTAACCTAACCTTAGTTTTTGGGAAGATATTGGAGTTGGTTACTAAGGGTGAGGTCTCAGGGTACTTGGAGGCACGCGATAAAATAAGCTATAATCAGCATGGGAAATTCTTGCCTGACAAATCTGTTGAAATTCTTCAAAGGATAGACAAAGGTGAATAATTTGATGTTGTATATTTGGATTATCAGAAGGCCTTTGACAAGGTGCCACACATGAGGCTGCTTAACAAGTTATGAGCCCATGGTATTACAGGATACATTCTAGCATGGATTAAACAGTGGCTGATTGACAGGAGGCAAAGAGTGGGAATGGGGGAAGCTGGTTGTTGGTGACTAGTGGTGTTCGACAGGGATCTGATTCTTTTTATGTAAGATGTTAATGATTTGGATGATGGAATTAATGGCTTTGTTGCAAAGTTCGTAGGTGATATGAAGATAGGTGGTGGGGCAGGTGGTTTTGAGGAAGTAGAGATGCTACAAAAGGACTTAGACAGATTAGGAGAATGGCAAAAGAAATGACAGATGGAATACAGTGTCGGGAAGTATACAGTCATCCAGTTTGGTGGAAGAAATGAAAGGGTTGACTGTTTTCTAAATGGAGAGAAAATACAAAAAACTGAGACACAAAGGGATTTGGGAGTCCTTGTGCAGGATTCCCTAAAGTTTAATTTGCAGGTTAAGTCTGTGATGAGGAAGGCAAATGCAATGTTAGCATTCATTTCAGGAAGACTAGAATATAAAAACAAAGATGTAATGCTGAAACTTTATAAAGCACTGGTGAGGCCTCACTTGAAGTATTGTGAGCAGGTGTGGGCCCCTTGTCTTAGAAAGGATGTGTTGGAGTTGGAGAGGGTTCAAAGGATGTTCATGAAAATGATTCCAGGATTGAATGGCTTGTCATATGAAGAGCGTTTGATGGCTCTGGGTGTGTATTCACTGGAATTCAGAAGATTGAGGGGTGACCTCACTGAAAACTATCAAATGGTGAAAGGCCTTGATAGAGTGGATGTGGAGAGAATGGTGAGAGAGTCGAAGACCAGAGGATACAACCTTAGAATAGAGGTGCGTCCTTTTAGAATGGAGATGAGGAGGAATTTCTACAGCCAGAGGCTAATGAATCGATGGAATTCTTTGCCACAGGCAGTTATGGAGGCCAACTCTTTGTGTATATTTAAGGCAGATTCTTGATTGGTCAGTGCACAAAGGAATATAGGGAGAAGGCAGGAGATTGTGGCTGAGAGGAAAATTGGACCAGCCATGATGAAATGGCAGAGCAGACTAGAAGGGCCAAATGGCTTAATTCTGCTCATCTATCTTATGGTCACACACATACACAGTCCTCTAACCCAAGACAAAAGAACTCCTTGCTCCAAGGTACCTGTGGAATGACAAACATTTGGTCTTTGACTTCCCCAGCAGACTCACAGAGATTCGCAGAGTCAGTGCTCCGACTAATGGGCCTCAGCTTCTGGAATTCCTGTTGTAATGTGAGCATTATTAAACGTAAGTTAATACTAATTAGGATAATGGGGGGTTTTACTTCCGTTCTTTTTACTTCCAGTGGTCTTTGGATATAGTGTGCCTGCCATGCCGTATGGGTTGTGAAACATAGAAACATAGAAACATAGAAAATAGGTGCAGGAGTAGGCCATTCGGTCCTTCGAGCCTGCACCGCCATTCAGTATGATCATGGTTGATCATCCAACTCAGAACCCTGTACCTGCCTTCTCTCCATACCCCCTGATCCCTTTAGCCACAAGGGCCATATCTAACTCTCTCTTAAATATAGCCAATGAACTGGCCTCAACTGTTTCCTGTGGCAGAGAATTCCACAGGTTCACCACTCTTTGTGTGAAGAAGTTTCTCCTCATCTCGGTCTTAAGAGGCTTCCCCTTTATCCTTAAACTGTGACCCCTCATTCTGGACTTCCCCAACATCAGGAACAATCTTCCTGCATCTAGCCTGTCCAATCCCTTTAGAATTTTATACGTTTCAATAAGATCCACTCTCAATCTTCTAAATTCCAGCGAGTATAAGCCTAGTCGATCCAGTCTTTCTTCATATGAAAGCCCTGCCATCCCAGGAATCAATCTGGTGAACCTTCTTTGTACTCCCTCTATGGCAAGAATGTCTTTCCTCAGATTAGGGGAACAAAAATGCACACAATACCCCAGATGTGTTCTCACCAAGGCCTTGTACAACCGCAGTAGTACCTCCCTGCTCCTGTACTCGAATCCTATTGCTATGAATGCCAGCATACCATTCGCCTTTTTCACCGCCTGCTGTACCTGCATGCCCACTTTCAATGACTGGTGTATAATGACACCCAGGTCTCATTGCACCTCCCCTTTTCCTAATCGGCCATCATTCAGATAATAATCTGTTTTCCTGTTTTTGCCACCAAAGTCCACATTAAATTGCATCTTCCATGAATTTGCCCACTCACCTAATCTATCCAAGTCACCCTGCATCCTCTTAGAATCCTCCTCACAGCTAACACTGCCGCCCAGCTTCGTGTCATCCGCAAACTTGGAGATGCTGCATTTAATTCCCTTGTCTAAGTCATTAATATATATAGTAAACAACTGGGGTCCCAACACTGAGCCTTGCGGTACCCCACTAGTCGCTGCCTGCCATTCTAAAAAGTTTCCGTTTATTCCCACTCTTTGCTTCCTGTCTGCCAACCAATTCAATAACCACATCAATACCTTACCCCCAATACCGCGTGCTTTAAGTTTGCACACTAATCTCCTGTGTGGGACCTTGTCAAAAGCCTTCTGAAAATCCAAATATACCACATCCACTGGCTCTCCCCTATCCACTCTACTAGTTACATCCTCCAAAAATTCTATAAGGTTCGTCATACATTATTTTCCTTTCACAAATCCATGCTGACTTTGTCCGATCATTTCACCGCTTTCCAAATGTGCTGTTATCACATCTTTGATAACTGACTCTAGCATTTTCTCCACCACCGATGTCAGGCTAACTGGTCTATAATTCCCCAGTTTCTCTCTCACTCCTTTTTTAAAAAGTGAGGTTACATTAGCCACCCTCCAATCCTCAGGAACTAATCCAGAGTTTTGAAAAATCATCACTAATGCATCCACTATTTCTTGGGCTACTTCCTTAAGCACTCTGGGATGCAGACCATCTGGCCCTGGGGATTTGTCTGCCTTTAATCCCTTCAATTTAGATAACACCACTTCCCTACTAACATGTATTTCCCTCAGTTCCTCCATCTCACTAGACCATCGGTCCCCTACTATTTCCGGAAGATTACTTATGTCCTCCTTAGTGAAAACAGAACCAAAGTAGTTATTCAATTGGTCTGCCATGTCCCTGTTCCCATGATCAATTCACCTGTTTCTGACTGTAAGGGACCTATATTTGTCTTAACCAATCTTTTTCTTTTCACATATCTATAAAAACCTCTGTATAGAATATAGGGAACTAGGAAGGGAGTTGAGAAAAAGGACCGCAAAGGTAGTAATCTCGGGATTACTGCCTGTGCCACGCGACAGTGAGAGTAGGAATGCGATGAGGTGGAGGATAAATGCGTGGCTGAGGGATTGGAGCAGGGGGCCGGGATTCAAGTTTTTGGATCATTGGGACCTCTTTTGGCGCAGGCGTGACCTGTACAAAAAGGACGGGTTACACTTGAATCCTAGGGGGATCAATATCCTGGCAGGGAGATTAGTGGGGGCTACTGAGGTGACTTTAAACTAGAATGGTTGGGGGGTGGGAATCAAATTAAAGAGGCTAGGCGTGAGGAGGTTAGTTCACAACAGGGGGATGGGAACCAGTGCAGAGAGACAGAGGGGTGTAAAGTGAGGGTAGAAGCAAAAAGTACTAAGGAGAAAAGTAAAAGTGGCAGGCCGACAAATCCAGGGCAAGCATCAAAAAGAGCCACTTTTCAGCATAATTGTATAAGGGCTAAGAGAGTTGTAAAAGAGCGCCTGAAGGCTTTGTGTGTCAATGCAAGGAGCATTCGTAATAAGGTGGATGAATTGAAAGTGCAGATTGTTATTAATGATTATGATATAGTTGGGATCACAGAGACATGGCTCCAGGGTGACCAAGGATGGGAGCTCAACGTTCAGGGATATTCAATATTCAGGAGGGATAGACATGAAGGAAGGGGAGGTGGAGTGGTGTTGCTGGATAAAGAAGAGATTAACGCAATAGAAAGGAAGGACATAAGCCAGGAAGATGTGGAATCGATATGGGTAGAGCTGCGTAACACTAAGGGGCAGAAGACGCTGGTGGGAGTTGTGTACAGGCCACCTAACAGTAGTAGTGAGGTCGGAGATAGTATTAAACAGGAAATTAGAAATGTGTGCAATGAAGGAACAGCAGTTATAATGGGTGACTTCAATCTACATGTAGATTGGTGAACCAAATTGGTAAAGGTGCTGAGGAAGAGGATTTCTTGGAATGTATGCGGGATGGTTTTTTGAACCAACATGTCGAGGAACCGACTAGAGAGCAGGCTATTCTGGACTGGGTTTTGAGCAATGAGGAAGGGTTAATTAGCAATCTTGTTGTGAGAGGCCCCTTGGGTAACAGTGACCATAATATGGTGGAATCCTTCATTAAGATGGAGAGTGACACAGTTAATTCAGAAACAAAGGTTCTGAACTTAAAGAGGGGTAACTTTGAAGGTATGAGACGTGAATTAGCTAAGATAGACTGGCAAATGACACTTAAAGGATTGACGGTGGATATGTAATGGCAAGCATTTAAAGGTTGCATGGATGAACTACAACAATTGTTCATCCCAGTTTGGCAAAAGAATAAATCAAGGAAGGTAGTGCACTCGTGGCTGACAAGAGAAATTAGGGATAGTATCAATTCCAAAGAAGAAGCATACAAATTAGCCAGAGAAAGTGGCTCACCTGAGGACTGGGAGAAATTCAGAGTTCAGCAGAGGAGGACAAAGGGCTTAATTAGGAAGGGGGAAAAAGATTATGAGAGAAAACTGGCAGGGAACATAAAAATGGACTGTAAAAGCTTTTATAGATATGTAAAAAGGAAAAGACTGGTAAAGACAAATGTAGGTCCCCTGCAGACAGAAACAGGTGAATTGATTATGGGGAGCAAGGACATGGCAGACCAATTGAATAATTACTTTGGTTCTGTCTTCACTAAGGAGGACGTAAATAATCTTCCAGAAATAGTAGGGGACAGAGGGTCCAGTGAGATGGAGGAACTGAGCGAAATACATGTTAGTAGGGAAGTGGTGTTAGGTAAATTGAAGGGATTGAAGGCAGATAAATCCCCAGGGCCAGATGGTCTGCATCCTAGAGTGCTTAAGGAAGTAGCCCAAGAAATAGTGGATGCATTAGTGATAATTTTTCAAAACTCGTTAGATTCTGGACTAGTTCCTGAGGATTGGAGGGTGGCTAATGTAACCCCACTTTTTAAAAAAGGAGGGAGAGAGAGAAACCGGGGAATTATAGACCGGTTAGCCTAACGTCGGTGGTGGGGAAACTGCTGGAGTCAGTTATCAAGGATGTGATAACAGCACATTTGGAAAGCGGTGAAATGATCGGACAAAGTCAGCATGGATTTGTGAAAGGAAAATCATGTCTGACGAATCTCATAGAATTTTTTGAGGATGTAACTAGTAGAGTGGATAGGGGAGAACCAGTGGATGTGGTATATTTGGATTTTCAAAAGGCTTTTGACAAGGTCCCACACAGGAGATTAGTGTGCAAACTTAAAGCACACGGTATTGGGGGTAAGGTATTGGTGTGGGTGGAGAATTGGTTAGCAGACAGGAAGCAAAGAGTGGGAATAAACGGGACCTTTTCAGAATGGCAGGCGGTGACTAGTGGGGTACCGCAAGGCTCAGTGCTGGGACCCCAGTTGTTTACAATATATATTAATGACTTGGATGAGGGAATTAAATGCAGCATCTCCAAGTTTGCGGATGACACGAAGCTGGGTGGCTGTGTTAGCTGTGAGGAGGATGCTAAGAGGATGCAGGGTGATTTGGATAGGTTGGGTGAGTGGGCAAATTCATGGCAGATGCAATTTAATGTGGATAAATGTGAAGTTATCCACTTTGGTGGCAAAAATAGGAAAACAGATTATTATCTGAATGGTGGCCGATTAGGAAAGGGGGAGGTGCAACGAGACCTGGGTGTCATTATACACCAGTCATTGAAAGTGGGCATGCAGGTACAGCAGGCGGTGAAAAAGGCGAATGGTATGCTGGCATTTATAGCGAGAGGATTTGAGTACAGGAGCAGGGAGGTACTACTGCAGTTGTACAAGGCCTTGGTGAGACCACACCTGGAGTATTGTGTGCAGTTTTGGTCCCCTAATCTGAGGAAAGACATCCTTGCCATAGAGGGAGTACAAAGAAGGTTCACCAGATTGATTCCTGGGATGGCAGGACTTTCATATGAAGAAAGACTGGATGAACTTGGGCTTGTACTCGTTGGAATTTAGAAGATTGAGGGGGGATCTGATTGAAACGTATAAGATCCTAAAGGGATTGGACAGGCTAGATGCAGGAAGATTGTTCCCGATGTTGGGGAAGTCCAGAACGAGGGGCCACAGTTTGAGGATAGAGGGGAAGCCTTTTAGGACCGAGATTAGGAAAAACTTCTTCACACAGAGAGTGGTGAATCTATGGAATTCTCTGCCACAGGAAACAGTTGAGGCCAGTTCATTGGCTATATTTAAGAGGGAGTTAGATAGGGCCCTTGTGGCTACCGGGGTCAGGGGGTATGGAGGGAAGGCTGGGGTGGGGTTCTGAGTTGGATGATCAGCCATGATCATAATAAATGGCGGTGCAGGCTCGAAGGGCCGAATGGCCTACTCCTGCACCTATTTTCTATGTTTCTATGTTTCTATATACATAACGGTTTTGAAGTTCAAGATAAAGTTGTTTCTTGGGCATGAAGTTGTCGAGTGTGCCTTTTTCAAAGTAGTAGTTACTACATATTTTTGGCAACGAGGTAAACCGGTTTTGTGGTCTTGTGGGCACGTTTTGAACAGGAGCAGCAGCGCCGATAAGGGGCCTCACGTTCGGGTAGCCACGTTTGGAACTATTGTTGATTTTGTGGACGTGACGAAGGACTGGCTGGAATATGAGGAAAGGTTGGGACATTTTTTCTGTGCTAATGGAATTACTGAGGAGGCTAAAAAGCACTCAGTTCTTCTGAGTGGGTGTGGGGCAAAGACTTACAAGCTAATAAGGAATTTAGCCACGCCGTGGAAACCAGGGGACATTCCATATGACGAACTGGTCAAGCTCGTGGGGAACCACTACAATCCGAAACCTTCTGTGATAGTCCAATGGTGTAAGTTTCACAGCCGTTTCAGGATGCCAGGTCTCTCTGTGGCCAATTTCATGGCCGAGCTTCGGCAGCAGTCAGAGCATTGTGATTTCGGAGCAGTGTTGGATGACATGCTCCATGATAGATTGGTATGTGGCATTAATAAAGACGGCATACAATGCCGCCTGTTAGGGGAAACCCCACTGCTGACTTTCAAGAAAGCCTTAGAGATTGCCCAAGGCATGGAGCTGGCTGCTAATAATGTCAAGGATATCCAGAAAGGACAGTGGGGGGGCGGGGGGAGTTGCAGTCGGCGGCAGTGCACCAAGTCAGGAGGGAGACTGGTAAACAGGCAAAGCGGGTAGAATGTTTCTGGTGTGGAGGGACGCACTATGCAAATGATTGCAAATTCAAAGACATTATCTGCCATGCTTGTAGCAAAAAGGGACATTTAGCTTAAAAAGTGCAGAAGTTCAAAGAATAAGTTAAGCCTGGGCAGGGGAAAGCTCAACAGGCTCAGGCAGCCACACACCATCTAGAAGAAGCAGATGAAGAGGCAGCATGTGCCTACAACATGTTTGCAGTGGAAACAGATGAGGAACCACCTGAACCATGTTATGCCACAGTCACTGTCAGGGGAAAGGGCATTAAGTCTGAGATTGATTCAGGGGCTACTGCATCGGTCATTAGTGAGGAGACCTACAGGAGAACATGGGGGTCCAACCTGCCTCCCATCAGACTGTCAAAGCTCAAACCTAGGACCTATATGGGGCAGCCCATACCTCATTTATGGGTGTTACATGTGGACATTTCAGCCGGGAGTTAGAAGTCTGAAGCCAGGCTAGTGATAGCTAAGGGCAGCGGGCCCAGTCTTTTGGGTTGCGATTGGCTTCGCAAAATCCGGCTAAGCTGGCATGAAATTAAGTATACACACACGACAGTGGATATTCTGCAGCGGTACTGTGACGTTTTCAAAGATGGGCTGGGCACACTGAAGGGCATGACAGTGAATCTGCATGTTGACCCTAAGGCTACACTACGTTTTTTTAAGCCCAGGTCGGTGCCCTGTGCTATGAAAGGCAAAGACGAGGAGGAGCTGGAACATTTACAGAGGCTGGGCATTATTGAGCCCGTCCAGTTTTCAAGGTGGGCAGCTCCCATTGTTCCAGTTTTGAAGGCAGACAAAATGGTGAGGATATGTGGGCATTATAAGCTTACAGTGAATCAGGTCTCTAGGCTGGACGAGTACCCATTGCCATGTGTGAATGACCTGTCTGCGACCCTGTCAGGGGGTAAGCTGTTCACAAAGCTGGGCATGAGCCGTGCCTACCAACAGCTGCTGCTGGACGAGGATTCAAAGGAGTATGTCACAATTAATACGCACAGGGGATTATTCAAGTACAATCGCCTGGCGTTTGGAGTAGCGTCCAGCCCTGCCATTTTCCAAAGGACGATGGACACTTTGCTACAGGGGATTCTGCACATAGCAGTGTACCTTGATGATATTTTGATCACAGGGGCTACGGAGGTGGAGCATCAGGCTAATTTAGAACGGGTGTTGAAGAAGCTCTCAGACGCAGGGCTGCAGTTGAAATGTGGAAAATGTGTGTTCCTGGCACTGAGTGTGACTTACCTGAGACACAAGATCGCAGCTGAGGTGCTTTGCCCTGTGGAGGACAAAGTGAGTGTTATTAAGGAGGCCCCAAGCCCTAAGACTGTCACGGAACTCAGATCATTTTTGGACATGGTGAATCATTATGGCAAGTTTCTTCCTGACCTCTCAAGGGTTTTGACCCCACTGTATAAGCTGCTTCACAATGACACTAAGTGGCAGTGGGGTGAAGAGCAGGAGAAAGCTTTCAAGGAAGTGAAAGAACTCCTTCACTCAGCGAAGCTGCTTGTTCACTATGACCCAGACAAGGAGATCACCCTTGCATGTGATGCCTCACCCTATGGAGTCGGGGCAGTTCTCTCACATGTAATGGAGGATCGTTCAGAGAAGCCTATTGGTTTTGCTTCACGTACCCTGACAGCTGCTGAGAAGAGATATACACAGCTAGACAAAGAAGGTCTGGCCATTGTTTTTGCGGTCAAACGCTTTCACCAGTACCTTTATGGACGCGTATTTACAATTTATATGGACCATAAACTACTGATGAGCCTGTTCAGTGAGACTAGATGCATCCCACCGCTAGCCTCAGCCAGGATATAGCGTTGGGCTTTTATATTGTCAGCCTACCGGTACACTATAGTGTACAGAGCGGGTGGGGATAATGCAAATGCTGATGCACTGAGTCAACTACCTTTACCTGAGACACCTGTTACTACATATGTGCCTCCAGAGACTGTGTTTTCATTGGACAAGCTGTCAGAGACACCTATAAAGGTGACCCAGATCAGACAGTGGACAGAGAGGGACCCAGTCCTGTCCCAAGTTAAGACTTTTCTTTTACAACGTTGGCCCAGAATTGTGGAAGGAGAGGAACTGAGGCCTTATGCCAAATGCAAGACAGAACTCAGTCTGCAGGATGGCTGCATTTTCTGGGGGGGTGAGAGTCATCATGCCTCCCTCTGGCCGTTCACAGATTGTGGAGGAAATTCATGAGACTCACCCAGGAGTTTTTTGAATGAAAAGCCTTGCAACATCCTACGTTTGGTGGCCAAGAATGGATCAGGATCTGGAGAACAAGGTAAAATCATGCACGCAATGTCAGACTAATCAGGATATGCTACCACCAGCTCCTTTGCATCCATGGGAGTGGCCAGACCACCCCTGGTCTAGGCTACATTTGGACTTTGCTGGCCCTTTTACGGGGCAGATGTTTCTTGTCATGGTAGATGCGGATTCTAAATGGATCGAAGCTCACATCATGAGCAACATCACAGCCCCCTCAACCATAGACAAACTCAGGCAAGTGTTTGCAGTCTACGGGTTGCCTGACACTCTGGTCACTGATAATGGCCCAACGTTCACCAGTGAACTGTTCAGTGAGTTCATGCAGCAGAATGGCATTCATCACATTCAGATGGCCCCTTTCCACCCAGCCTCCAATGGTTTGGCTGAGCGGGCTGTTCAGACAGTGAAGGAAGGCCTGAAGCGGATGACAGGGAACTCTTTTAGCATTCGGCTTTCATGTTTCCTGTTTAAATACCGTCTCACGCCACAGACTATGACTGCCCGCACTCCAGCAGAGATGCTGATGGGGCGTAGGCCCAAGTCATGATTGGACCTGCTGCGCCCAGACATAAAGGCGAAAATGTAGAGGAAGCAGGAAAAGCAGAAAGAAGAACATGATAAACATGAGCGAGAGAGGCAGTTAAAACCGGATGACAATCTCTATGTGAGAAACAATCAGCAATGGCTGCCTGTGTCATAGGGTGGTGGCTAGGAACGGACCCAAGCGCAAAACACAGACACTGAAGGGCTAGGGACAGGACTAGGATACAGGGTGAGGGCAAGGACATGGACATGAAAACCGGGAACCCGGAACGGGACTGGGCAAGAGAGCTCGGAGCCCGGGCTTGGACTCCGAGCCAGAGACTGGACAAGGACCCAGTACCTGGGTCTTGCCTCTGGCTCGGACCCCAGAACTAGGCAAGGATGAGGCTAGGCTGGCAGGCAGGACGAGGCTGGAGTCTTCAGGCCTGAGGCTTGAGGCGAAGCTTGGCAGGAGGCAGGAGGCTGGAGTCTTCAGGCTTGAGGCTAGGCAGGAGGCTGGAGTCTTCGGGCTTGAGGCCAGGCAGGAGGCGGAAGTCTTCAGGCTTGAGGCCAGGCAGGAGGCTGGAGTCTTCAGGCTTGAGGCCAGGCAGGAGGTGGAAGTCTTCAGGCTTGAGGCCAGGCAGGAGGATGGAGTCTTCAGGCTTGAGGCCAGGCAGGAGGATGGAGTCTTCAGGCTTGAGGCCAGGCAGGAGGCTGGAGTCTTCAGGCTTGAGGCTAGGCAGGAGGATGGAGTCTTCAGGCTTGAGGCCAGGTAGGAGGCTGGAGTCTTCAGGCTAGAGGTTAGGCAGGAGGCTGGAGTCTTCTGGCTTGAAGCTAGGCAGGAGGCTGGAGTCTTCAGGCTTGAGGCTAGGCAGGAGGCTGGAGTCTTCAGGCTAGAGGCTAGGCAGGAGGCTGGAGTCCTCAGGCTTGAGGCTAGGCAGGCTCCTCCTGGGCAGGGAGCGGTACTCCTGGGTAGGGTGCGGATCATCACCCGACGGAGGCATGGGAGAGGAAGGGCAGAACCAACCGCAGGTAACAGCAAGACAGCCTGGCTTACCTGATGGAGGCAAGGGACAGGAAGGGACAGAACCAACCGCAGGTAACGGCAAGACAGCCTGGCTTACCTGGGTGGAGGCAAGGGACAGGAAGGGAGCTAGGTACAGGGTGGCTCCAGGACAAGACTGCAGGTGAGATGAGGCGAGAGGTACCAGCAAGAAAAGGCAAGGCTTCAGGCAATGCAAGGCAAGTCGAGGACTTCAGGTGAGGTGAGAGTTACTGGCAAGACAAGGCAGGGCTTCAGGCGTGGAAACAGAAGGCAGAGAAAGGGATACAAGGAGTAAGGACAAGAACAATCCAGCCGCCAGGCCCTGGTCTCTGAAGGTATTTATGCAGCCAGCCCCAACGAGCATCATCTGCCTCAATTAGAGCTCAACAAGAGCAGAAACAGGGTAGACAGGAAAACCTGGAGCAAGGGTCGATGGACCAGACCGTGAACTGGAATACGAACTTCACGGACTGGACCATAACAGTACCCCGCGCGCCCCCCCCCACCCCCGACGGGAGCCTCCTGGTGACCAAACAGGGTATCCAGACTATGAATGACCCGGACGGGTGGGAGCGTATTTAACAGAAGGGAACCCCGGTTGGCAAGAGGAAAATGACAGTGTCTGTGTCGCTGGGTCCATGGTTGGCTGGATTGTTCTGTAATAGGGCGGTGGCTAGGAACAGACCCAAGTGCAAGACACAGACGCTGAAGGACTAGGGACAGGACTAGGATACAGGGTGAGGGCAAGTACACGGACACAAAAACTGAGAACCTGGAACAGGACTGGACAAGAGAGCTAGGAGCCCGGGCTTGGACTCCAAGCCAGAGACTGGACAAGGACCCAGTACCTGGGTCTTGCCTCTGGCTCAGACCCCAGAACTAGGCAAGGATGAGGCTTGGCAGGCAGGCAGGACGAGGCTGGAGTCATCAGGCTTGAAGCTAGAGGCGAGGCTTGGCAGGAGGCAGGAGGCTGGAGTCTTCTGGTGAGGCTAGGCAGGAGGCTGGAGTCTTCAGGGTTGAGGCTAGGCAGGAGGCTGGAGTCTTCAGACTAGAGGCTCGGCAGGAGGGTGGAGTCTTCAGGCTAGAGGTTAGGCAGGAGGCTGGAGTCTTCAGGCTTGGGGCTAGGCAGGAGGCTGGAGTCTTCAGGTTAGAGGCTAGGCAGGAGGCTGGAGTCTTCAGTCTTGAGGCTAGGCAGGAGGCTGGAGTCTTCAGGCTTGAGGCTAGGCAGGAGACTGGAGTCTTCAGGCTAGGGGCTAGGCAGGAGGCTGGAGTCTTCAGGCTTGAGCATAGTCAGGAGGCTGGAGTCTTCAGGCTTGAGGCTTGGCAGGAGGCTGGAGTCTTCAGGCTTGAGGCTGGAGTCTTCAGTCTTGAGGCTAGGTAGGAGGCTGTAGTCTTCAGGCTTGAGGCTAGGCAGGAGGCTGGAGCCTTCATGCTTGAAGCTAGGCAGGCTGTTCCTGGGCAGGGCGCAGTTCACTGGGACAGGAAGGGTCAGAACCAACCACAGGTAACGGCAATGCAGCTTGGCTTACGCAACGGAGGCAAGGGACAGGAAGGGACAGAACCAACCGCAGGTAACAGCAAGATGGCCTGGCTTACCTGGGCGGAGGCAAGGGACAGGAAGGGAGCTAGGTCCAGGTAGGCTCCAGGACAAGACTGCAGGCAAGACGAGGCGAGAGTTACCAGCAAGACAAGGCAAGGCTTCAGGCAATGCAAGGCAAGACGAGAACTTCAGGTGGGGCGAGAGTTACCGGCTAGACAAGGCAAGGATTCTGGCAAAGCAAGGCGAGACGAGAACTTCAGGTGGGGCGAGAGTTACCGGCAAGACAAGGCAGGGCTTCAGGCGAGGGAACAGAAGGCGGAGTAAGGACAAGAACAATCCAGCAGCCATGCCCTGGTCTCTGGAGGTAGTTATGCAGCCAGCCCCAACGAGCATCAGCTGCCTCAATTAGAACTCAACAAGAACAGAAACAGGGTAGACAGGAAAACCTGGAACAAGGGTCGATGGACTGGACTGTGAATGGGAATACGGACTTCACGGACTGGACCATGACAGTCTGGGGTTATTCTTAAGCAGAGTGGTCCTGTCCCCTATGTTGTTAAGCTGACTGATTGGCGTGTTTTCCACAGACATCAGGACTATGTGCGCCTGCGTCATGATACCGGTTCAGAGGCAGACAGTTCCATGGAGTTTCCATTTGTGAAACAGCCTATGGTGGAAGCATGTCCACCAGGGACTTTGCCAGAGGGAGAGACGCTGGCAGAGGGGTCGGTGTCCCCTGAGGAGGATGGACTTTCTCACACAGACACACAGACCCCTCTCACGCCCCCAAAACCAGATCCACCCAAAACACCCTCACCAGCAGTGCCTGCTGGGTCAACGGGGGTAGTGCAGAGATCACAGCCCACTCGTAAACCTCGTGACAGACTGAATCTTTGACGGGACAGTTCTTGTTAGATTGAATGTTGAATCCGTCACTTTTTCCAGATGTTTTGTATTGATAAACTGTTGCTGAGATACTAGTATAATTTTTCAGGGGTATACAAGTTAATAACACCACTCTTTTTATTTTCTAGTTTTTTACATTTGGGGATGTTGGATTTTAAAGGGGGAGAAGTGTTGTAATGTGAGCATTACTAAAAGTAAGTTAATATAATTAGGATAATGGGGGGTTTTACCTCCATTCTTTTTACTTCTGGTGTGCTTCGTATATAGTGTGCCTGCCATGCCGTACGGGTTGTGAAAGCCTCTGTGTATACATAACGGTTTTGAAGTTTGAGATAGAGTTGTTTCTTTGGCATGAAGTTGTTGTGTGTGCCTTTTTCAAAGTAGAAGTTACTACAATTCCTATCGACATGTAGGCTTCAATCTGAGCATCTGATCAATCTTCAGGCTACATTCTTCAGTATCAAACCAGAGCTCGCCGAAGGCAGAGGACCCGTATGCTGGGCCTCGAGCTATGGGCTCACTAACTCATATACCTAAGGTCCACACTCCACCCCCTCTTTTCCATGCTAATGTGTGGCACGACATCCGACCACATCTACATCACTGGCCTTTGAATGTGGAGTGGAGGCAAGACTCCAGCCTGTCCTCTAATTCCTATCTCTAGACCCTCTCTCTGCACTGTCCCCTACGACATCCCTAGGAACCTAAAAGGCAACTAAATCTGAACTGCAACCTCAACAAAGGCTGCAAATTGATGCCATTTTGAAAATAAGAACTCTTCCAAAACGATCAATATTTCGTGGGAATAATCTCTTTCCTATTTCCATTCCGCCCCTGACTCTGACTGGGGATATTATTGGAGATTTTAATATGTAACCTCTTGCCCATAACTACCCTGCTCAGTGGAATAACCAATTGGCTTCTCTTTGGCATTCTCTACTGCTTGTGATTCACTCAATGTCTATGCTCCTGGGGAGACTGCCACTGTGCCAGCAATTCGTTCAAGC
Source organism: Mobula birostris (assembly GCF_030028105.1). Classification (NCBI taxonomy): domain Eukaryota; kingdom Metazoa; phylum Chordata; class Chondrichthyes; order Myliobatiformes; family Myliobatidae; genus Mobula; species Mobula birostris. Next base: position 125,437,482 of record NC_092373.1, on the reverse strand, counting down.
GTCAGGGTGAGCAGCACAGTTGGTTCTCCTGAGTTTTCCACAACTTTCCAAAATTTCTTAAAGGGTTCACCTCTAAGAGTTTGTTGCTTCTATTGTTTAAATAATTAACTTATCTAGATGCTTGAAATGATTATGGGATTTGATAGGTGAGGGAATTCGGATTAAGAGGAGCAAAATTACAATGTTAAAGAATGTCATTTGAGAGATAAAACTCACTCACACAGAAAGCTGTGCATATCATGACTCATCAATCAAAAAACTTGTGATGAAAGCTGTTGTATGATTGGCCATAAGAGTTGATGAGTTCGCTTTTGAACTTTTGAAGTCCTTCTGATGGTGATATTGCCACAGTATTATTGAGCAGGGAGCTCCAGTGACAGTAAAGTAGTAATGTGTATGGAGGCTGAGTTAGCTACAGATCAGTCATGATCTAAGTAAATGACAGAAAGAACTATGGTTGCTATATTGCAGTGTGCTTAGTTGCAAGTTCATGTACAAGTTATGTAGTTCGGGGAATTAAGGGTGAAATTCTTCAATTCATTTCACTTATTGTCTAAATAAAATGTGTTTGATCTATGGATTTAATTTAGAAAGCAAGTCTTACTAATTCAGTTTGAATGTTACGGCTTAGCTCATGGTGCTTGGATAATCAGCAGTTAATTAAATGAGGGGTACATTGCCTTGGATGCCAGGCAATGAGAGGATTTTATTATCATACCATTAGTGTGACTTGTAGATCTTAGAAAGCTTTAGGGAATCAAAAGTCACTAGGTATAGAAAAAATAGCCTTTAAATTGTACTTATTGACATAGTGTATGTGTGATTTCTCCAGTTAAGTGCCCAGTCAATGGTAAATCCAGAATTTTGATGGAGGACTACTGGTATAGTACTGTTGAATTTCCAGTGGTTAGGTTCTTGCTGGAGATGAACATGGTCAGGCAATTGTAGGCTCCTCATCGGGTCCAATCTGAATATTGATCATGTCTTACTTTTAGCTGCATTGAGTGTTTTACGACATCAGGTTAAATGTTAAGTTGAGGTTAAGCTTTACTACAAATGGTTAAGTGTCCAATTATTAGTAAAAATTCCCATTTCTCATCTTATTGTAGAGCAAAGGTCATCAAAGATGCACGTGAAGATAATTGGGCATTGGAACCTGTCCTGAGTGATTATTGCAGTGGGTGCTTTGGGCACAGGGGCACTGGCATACTACAGCTCTGACTGTTGTCCTTTTGTTTTTCATATGACTCTGATCATCTGATTCTATGCTCTTGATCTAATAAATCTAATGCAAAGTATGTTATTCTCTCCTCACCTCTAGAATTTAGATCTCTTGTCCATATGTGGACCAACATGGTAATTTTGTGAGGAGATCAGTGATGCTCACTTCCCTTTTGTAAATCACTTTATCAAATCCCATGCAGAGTATCAGTGAACCGGTGAACTGGTGCTATATGTGTGGGTTGTCAATATCTTCCTTCTTTTCACTTGTGGTACTTTAATTGAGTTGAATATTTTTGTCTAACTTTTTATAGGCAAGATAAACTGGGCCAGTCAGTTTTGACTCTGTTGGAGAGATGATAAATCCTGTTTCGTACTGCAATAGCTTAGCTATGTCATGACTTGATCTGTGATAATGTGAGTTGAAGGCCTCTTAATGTAGCTGTTGTGTCCTTAGAACTTCTCCCCAGTACTGATTGCTCAGGCATTATCATCAAAAAACTTAGTAAGCAGCAATCAGCAAGAACTGTAGTTGCATGGTTGACTTAATGTCAAGAGACTTCATGGACTTAATGTCAAGTGGCTTCATAGGGTCAATGTTTTGAATTCCCAGACTACTCATTCCTGATATCTTATTGTGGGATTCTTCTGTAGTTGAGATAGACATAACCAAAAATTCAGATATTTTTTGAACAATATGATCCTCTCAGTATGACTCTATCTTTCTATTACTAGACCAGAGAGATCCCCCCCCACCCCCGCAACACCCCAGTTCTAGATACATACTGCATATACTGTTAGATTTAGCAGATATGACCCAGTTATTGAAATTCAGTCAGGATCACCAGGATTACATATCACAGGAGCTGCCTAATTGATTTTCTCTGTTGGCATGACAAGATCCAGAAGTAATTGCAAATGTCATTTACTCTGAGTTACGCTGATTTTTAATTGCAATGCAGACTAATCTAGTTTTGAAGCAAGCTGCTTTTAACCTTGAAAACTATTTCAGAACAAAACCCAAACACATTCAGGAGAGAGACAAGGTATATTCAAATTGCTCTTTCAACCAAAACAGCTTCCAGACATTCATTTGAACCCATCTGCCTGATAATGTCAAATAGCAACAGTTCATCTGCATCCTGCTCCGATCTTCTTAGCATCCATGTGATATCCCTAGGCCACAGCACAAACTTTCACAAGTATTGTTTGTCATCATATATCTTATCACTAATTGTCAGAAATTAAGCCCACATTGACAAAAACTGCTTCTGTCATCAAAGTATTGCTGAAGATCTAAAACAGACAATGAGAGTCACTTTCCCTTTGTGATAATGCACAATGAGTGGTAGCAAAATTCACTTGCCTCCATTGTAGTTCCCCTTTTTACCTTGAATCACTGGTGACTGTTCAAAATAAAAATGAGTGCTTAAGATACTCATCCAGTCTGTCAGCATCTGTGGAGAATGAAACAGATCAATGGCCTTTCATCAAAGATGGAGACATGAGATAACAAGTGTCTTTTTTAACTTGCAGGGAGAGTTGTCAAGGTGACACAGTTCCATCCAGGTAACAGATGAATGAAGGCTGTTGAAACATAGGAACATTAAACGTAAGAATGGGAATAGTCTATCTGGCCTTTTGAGGCTGCTCTGCCATTCATTAGGATCATGCTTGGCTGATCTTCCACCTCAGAGCCATTTTCCTGTCCTGTTATTATAACTCATGATTTCTTAATATCCAAAGATTTATCAATAAATGTTTTGAATTCATCTCCTTTTACTTACCGTTGAAAAAGACCTCACTCTGGACCATCTGAAAATTGGCTCCTACACTATCACTAACCTCTTCAACTCTGGAGAACTCCTATTCACCGCTAGCAAGCTACCAGTTCCCTTACCCCACATTGCTCATTTCTACCTCCCGCCCAAGATCCACGAACAGACTGCCCAAGTAAGCCCATTGTTTCTGCCTGTTCCTGCCCCAGGGAACTCATGTCCACATACCCTTCAACTCTACTCTATCCCCCTTGATTCATTTCCTACCCACCTACGTACATCTGTGACACTTCATGTGCTGTCAAACTTCTCATCAACTTTCAATTCCCTGGGCCTGACCTGGTCCCCTGGTTCACCATGTATGTCTAATCCTTATACACTTCTAACCTCCATAAAATAGGCCTTAAAGCTTCCTGATTCTTTTCAGCAAAAGATACAACCAGGCCCCTTCCACCACCATCCTTCTCCAGCAAACTGAACTGGTACTCATGGGCACCTGCACGGACCCCAGCTACGCTTGCCTTTTTGTGGGCAATGTAGAACAGTGTATGTTCCAAGCCTTTCCTGGTAATGCTCCCCAACTCCTCCTTCAATTAATGATCCACGCAATTATCTTGACTATACCTCTTCTCCCTGTCTCCTACAAAAATGCTAAGTTCCTATCTCAGTCCCTTTGTCTCCACAGCATCTGTTCCCAGGTTGAGGCTTTCCTTTGCAGGACATCAGACATGTCCTTCTTCTCCAAATAATGGGGTTTCTCTTCTTCCTCCATTGATGCCACCCTCACCCACATCTACTCCATTTCCCAGACATACACGCTTACCCCATCTTCCCATCGCCCTAACTGGGATAAAGTTCCTCTTGCCCTCACCTACCATCTCATGAGCCTCTGTAACCAACACATTATTCTTCTCAATTTCCATCATCTTCAATAGGATCCTACCACTAAATACATCTTTACCTCACTCCCCCATCCACAGGGATCACTCTCTTCATAATTCCCTTTTTTATTCGTCTCTCCCACTAATCTCCCTCCCAGAACATATTCCTGCAAGCAATAGAAGTGCTGCACCTGCCCGTTCACCTCGTCCCTCACTTCCATTCAGGGCTTCCAATAGTCCTTCCAGGTGAGGCAACACTTCCCTCGTGAACCTGTTGGGGTCATTCATTGTATCTAGTGCTCCCAATGCAGCCTCCTCTTCACTGGTGAGACCTGACCTAAACTGGGGGACCCACTTTATCAAGCACCTTCACTCCATCTACCAAAAGCCCGGTGGTCAGCCAATTTCATTCCTATCCCCATTCCTGTTCTGACATGTCGGACAATGGCCTCTTCTTTTGCCGCAATGAGAACACTCTCAGGGTGGAGGAGCAACATCACATTCCGTCTCAGATTAGGATCATAAATATTATGATAAGATTAAACATTTTAAAATAAGGTAGTTCACGGCAAATTTAAATGAAGTTCAACTCTATAGATTTGGGAAGAGAATTGTCTGTGGTTGATAGGAAGAATGACAGTGTGCAGTTAATAGTGAGCATTTAGAAAATTAATACAGAAGTGAGAAAAAGAAATACAGCATAGAACCATAGAACCATAGAAACTACAACACAGAAACAGGCCCTTTGGCCCTTCTTGGCTGTGCCAAACCATTTTCTGCCTAGTCCCACTGACCTGCACACTGACCATATCCCTCCATACACCTCCCATCCATGTATCTGTCCAATTTATTCTTAAATGTTAAAAAAGAACCCGCATTTACCACCTCGTCTGGCAGCTCATTCCATACTCCCACCACTCTCTGTGTGAAGAAGCCCCCCCCTAATGTTCCCTTTAAACTTTTCCCCCCTCACCCTTAACCCATGTCCTCTGGTTTTTTTCTCCCCTTGTCTCAGTGGAAAAAGCCTGCTTGCATTCACTCTATCTATATCCATCATAATTTTATATACCTCTATCAAATCTCCCCTCATTCTTCTACGCTCCAGGGAATAAAGTCCTAACCTATTCAACCTTTCTCTGTAACTGAGTTTCTCAAGTCCCGGCAACATCCTTGTAAACCTTCTCTGCACTCTTTCAACCTTATTTATATCCTTCCTGTAATTTGGTGACCAAAACTGAACACAATACTCCAGATTCAGCCTCACCAATGCCTTATACAACCTCATCATAACATTCCAGCTCTTATACTCAATACTTCGATTAATAAAGGCCAATGTACCAAAAGCTCTCTTTACGACCCTATATACCTGTGACGCCACTTTTAGGGAATTTTGTATCTGTATTCCCAGATCCCTCTGTTCCACTGCACTCCTCAGTGCCTTACCATTAACCCTGTATGTTCTACCTTGGTTTGTCCTTCCAACGTGCAATACCTCACACTTGTCAGTATTAAACTCCATCTGCCATTTTTCAGCCCATTTTTCCAGCTGGTCCAAGTCCCTCTGCAGGCTCTGAAAACCTTCCTCACTGTCTACTACACCTCCAATCTTTGTATCATCAGCAAATTTGCTGATCCAATTTACCAAATTATCATCCAGATCATTGATATAGATGACAAATAACAATGGACCCAGCACTGATCCCTGTGGCACACCACCAGTCACAGGCCTCCACTCAGAGAAGCAATTCTCTACCACCACTCTCTGGATTCTTCCATCGAGCCAATGTCTAATCCAATTTACCACCTCTCCATGTATACCTAGCGACTGAATTTTCCTAACTAACCTCCCATGTGGGACCTTGTCAAAGGCCTTACTGAAATCCATGTAGACAATATCCACTGCCTTCCCTTCATCCACTTTCCTGGTAACCTCCTCGAAAAACTCCAACAGATTGGTCAAATATGACCTACCACGCACAAAGCCATGTTGACTCTCCCTAATAAGCCCCTGTCTATCCAAATACTTGTAGATTCTGTCTCTTAGTACTCCCTCCAATAACTTACCTACTACTGACGTTAAAACTCACCGGCCTATAATTTCCCGGATTACTTTTCGATCCTTTTTTGAACAACGGAACAACATGAGCCACTCTCCAATCCTCCAGCACTTCACCCGTAGACAGCGTCATTTTAAATATTTCTGCCAGGGCCCCCGCAATTTCAACACTAGTCTCCTTCAAGGTCCGAGGGAACACTCTGTCGGTCCCGGGGATTTATCCACTTTAATTTTCCTCAAGTCAGCAAGCACCTCCTCCTTTTCAATCTGTACAGTTTCCATGGTCTCACTACCTGATTCCCTCAATTCCATGGATTTCATGCCAGCTTCCTTAGTAAATACAGACGCAAAAAACCTATTGAAGATCTCCCCCATTTCCTTTGGTTCCGCACAAAGCCGACCACTCTGATCTTCAAGAGGACCAATTTTATCCCTTACAATCCTTTTGCTCTTAATATACCTGTAAAAGCTCTTTGGATTATCCTTCACTTTGACTGCCAAGGCAACCTCGTGTCTTCTTTTAGCCCTCCTGATTTCTTTCTTAAGTATTTTCTTGCACTTCTTATACTCCTCAAGCACCTGATTTACCCCCTGTTTCCTATACATTTCCTATACATATTCCTTTCAGACATAAAAACCTAGAAGGAAAAGTGATTCATTCATGGCTGACAAGAGAAATTAAGATCATATTAAATGAAAAGAAGAGACATATAAATCTGCCAGAAATAGCAATAGGCCTGAGGATTGGGTGCTTTTTAGAAATTGCCAGAGAAAGGTAAAATTGAATGTGAGAGTAGATCAGCAGGAAACATAAAAGTAGACTGTAGGATATTTTTCTAATAGGAAAGGACTAGCAATGGCAAAAGAAAAAGATTGATGAAGTCAAATGTGGGCAATTTATAGGCAGAGATAGGAGAATTTACGATGGGGAATGAGAGAGTGACAGAGAAGTAGACAGAAGAGATGCTGGAAATCCATAGCAACACACACACACTATGCTGGAGGAACTCAGCAGGTCAGGCAGTGTCTGTGGAAATGAAGCATCAGTCGATGTTTTGGGCTGAGACCCTTCATCAGGACTGGAAAGGAAGGGGGAAGAAGCCAGAATATGAAGGTGGGAAGATGGAAAGAAGTACAAGTTAGAAAGTGATAGGTGAAGCCAGGTGGGTGGGGTAAAGTGGATGAAGTAAGAAGCTGGGAGGTGATAGGTGGAAAAACCAAAAGACTGGAGAAGAAGGAATCTAATAGGAGAGGAGAGTGAACCATAAGAGAAAGGGAAGAGGAGGGCCATCAGGGGAAGCTCAAATAAGCAGGTGACGAGAAGACAACAGACCAGAGCTTTCTACCTCATCCTGGGTCATAGGAGGAGCACTAGGCTCAGCTTTTTCATTATGGACGTCACAGTAGCAAAGTGCCCAGCAACCCACCATTCTGGATGCTCTGCAGTCAATCAGTGATAGCCAGGAAGACAACATACCATTCTACATACATGTCTATTGCCACAAGGACACCAGTTGTCTCTCATCCTTCTTTCTCCCTTCCTGAGCAGATGTTCCTGAATCTGACTGCTCTATTCCCAGGAGCAGATCCCTCCAGTAGTATCCAAAAGGAAAATCTGTCTGTGAGTGAGTCTGACTCAGGGGAGGGGGTGCTCTTGCATTGCCTGCCTATACCAACTGGTCTGCCTGGTGGTCACCCATACTCCTTCCGCTTGCCCAGACATGACCACCTCCCGGAATGTGCTATCCACGATTTACTCACCTCACAGATGCACGACAGTGCCTCCAGCTGCTGCTCCAGTTCCATAATGAAACAGAGGAACTTGCCGCAGTTGCCTGCAACCGTAGTTGTCCGAGACACTGGAAGGGACCATGACTACCACCATTGTTTAGCGGCTGCATTGCACTCAGGCGAGTTGGGCCACCTTACTATATTCTCACGTACAGTCTGCAAACAATAAATCTGTCAGAAAAGATTCACGATGCTTCAACCTGACTTGCACTATTGAATCAAAAACTAATGCTGTGAATCTCCCACAAACCTTTCTCACTGAGAGAGAGAGAGAAAGAATGGACGAGAACATGCTGGACTGAGAGAAGCTGAACACAGCACTCACTCAAAAGCCTGAAACAAAGAGACAACGTTGGAAATACCAAACAGATTGGTGGAAGGATTAAAACTAAGAAACCCCGCAGGTAAGTGGAAGCAGAACTGGTCAATCTGAAACGAACAGGAGAATGAATATCTGAAATTGTTGAATTCCTGTGTGCAGTAATACTCCTGGACAGAAGATAAAGTGCTCTTCTTTAATCTTACTTTGAGCTATTGAAATTTCAGGTCTTCTTTGCAGGCTGTCAAATTCCCTGAATCAACAGTCTATATTACACCTCCTTTAAATCAGGTATTTTTTTTATTTATTGGGATACAGTGTGGAACAGGCCCTTCTGGCCCTTTGAGCTGCACTGCCCAGCAATCCCCTGATTTAATTGTAGCCTAATCACAGGACAATTTACAATGACCAACTCACCTAACAACCAGTCAGTGTCTGGACTGTGGGATGTAACTAGAGCACCCAGAGCTAACCTCAGAACACTCGGAGATAACCGGAGCAACTGGGGAGATTGTACAAACTCCTTACAGGCAATGGCGAGAATTGAACCTGCGTCGCCGGTACTGTAAAGCATTGTGATAACCACTACGCCATTGTGTAACCCATATCTCCCCTGCCCTCACCGCTGCCAGACAGAATTCTAAAAACTGCTGTCCTCTGGGTGAAGAAACTTCTTGCCTCTGTCCTGAGTGGCCAATCTTTTAATCTTATACCTCTCCTTCTGGCGCTCCATATCCGAGCTGGGGAAACATCCCCTGCATATTTTCCTTGTCAAGTCCCGTAAAGATTGTGTATATGTAAACAACATCAACCTTCTTTCTTCTAACCTCAAGAGAATGCAAGTTCAGTATCTGCTTAATCCTTCTTCATGGGACAAAAGTTATCCTGTTGAACTGTTGTGGCTTTCCCTCCATCACATGCAGGTTCTTCCATAGGCAAGGATACCAAACCTCGACACAATAATCCACTTGCAGTCCTACAAGATCTTACATCTCCTCTTAGTTCAACCGCATTTATTACATTCCTTGCAAATCACAAACTAATATTGCATTGCTTTTGAATCGGCAGCTAGCATTAGATCTCTCCTTCATTGATCAGTCTGTTTCACATCTCAGAACGTAAGCAGGATATACTGTACCTCCTATTGATTCGTGAGCCTGCATTTTGTCTGCCTTATTCCTTATTTCCATTCATGTCAGGAAGGTTCCCAATTCATTGTTATGAGTTCCATTATGCTGTGCAAATTATAAATAATCCTCTGATTCATGGTTTCTGCTCATGATTGACATCAGTAATTTACAATGCTACTTAACAGAATCATAAACTGTTAGGAATTTCAGTCTCATTCTTATTTATCACCAGTAAAATGTCTTAAAGGTTTAATGTCTTTGGTTTAATTCTGGAAAGCTGTCCATAACTATTTTTGAACAAATTCTGTGAGGAATCTGAAATAATGCGGTGTAACTCAGGTATACCCTTGTATCTGACCTTCCAGCATCAAACCTGTTTACACAAGCTACGGGCCTCACTGATTGCCCTGCGATGGGGGTCTCAATGGCTAGACTAGCATAGTTGCCAATTGCTTAAAACCCAGGTGAACAACATCTGTATTCAATTGTTTTTTTAGATACTTACTCAATTAAAGGCTGAGCTTAGGAGGATGATGGCACCTGACAGCAACTCCTTTGCTTGCATCTTCGGAAACAGCTCAATTTCCATCTTTAATATCTCTATCTTTCCCTTTCAGGGTTCTTTTAAGACCCTGACCTGGAGTTACACGCTGACAATGGTTCTTTTTGGGAATGGGACTCGCTCTCGGGGTTTCACAACTGGCCATTGTTCGACACGCCAAGGGCTCAGCCTAAGAGCTCCACTCACCTTCAGAGGATCGAGTTTTCGTGGCTCTGGAGACGGGGGTAGCAGAAGTCGGAGTCTGAGAAGAAGACAGGTATGTCGTGGGTGATGGAAGATCTAAGGCTGTGTAACAGGAGGCCCAAGATCTTTGGGCACAGAGCTCAGAAAAAAATGACACAATGGACTTTTAACATCGTAAACCAGTGAGTTGTTTGTTTTGCCCCCCTTAACACCTCTCTGTCATCTCTTTCTCCCTTATTAGGGAAAGAGAGAGCTTGTGGTATGTCAAATACCTGGTGAACAATGTAGTCTTTGGAGTACTGCGAGTCTGTGTCTTTGCTGTTGCTTTGCTCACACTTCAGTACTCAGTGGCGGGTGCCAATGCTTTTTTTTGCTGGTGGGGGGAAGGGGGGAAGGGGGGAATTGTTGCTTGCTGCCACTTACATGCGGGAGGGAGGGGAGCTGGGGAGGACTTTGAGGTCTAACATTTAACTGTCGTCCATTCTTTGGGGGCACTCCTCTATTTCCCTGGAAGTTTGTGAAGAAGAAGCATTTCAGGATGTATATTGTATGCATTTCTCTGACATTAAATGTACCTTTGAAACCTTTGAATTAAAATTTCCTGCTATTTATTGCAATTAATGTATGATTGGTTTACCATGACACTGCTGGAGTTGTGTGACAACTTACTGGTAGTTCAGAAGGCAAGAAATGCGACTAAAATCATCTTTAATTACACTTTTTGTGAGGTAAATTGTGGTATGCTATCACTGCAAACAATGAAGGTGGAGATGATTCAAAGGATGAGCTGTGCTGGTGTGTTGCAATGTATTTGAGTTGGTTTCGGAGATGGAGATGGAGTGAGCAATTCGAAGAGGAGTTGAGGCAGAGGAGTTTGATGCCTGTCCATCTAAACTGGGTGCGTGTCACAATGGTGGGGGGCATTGGGAGCAAGGGTGGACCCAAATGCAAGACACATTTTGTGAGGTTAATTAAATTTAGTTTATTATTCGAAACCAGGAGAGCAAGGCAGGAGTAGGAATAGTGGACTGAGGACTACGACTGGGCTGGGACCAAGGGTCTGGGCTAGGACTCGGAATCGGCTCCCAGAACTAGAGGAGACATGAAGAGGCTAGGGTATGGACTCCGAGCCCGAGACTGGGCAAGGACCCAGTACCTGGGTCTTGCCTTGTGCTCGGACCCCAGAACCAGGCATGGACATGACATGGGCTAGGGAGAGGAGGAACATGGAAAAACAGAGCCTCAGTCTCGGGAGAGCAGGTACATGAAACCATGGACACATACACAGAACACAAAGTTGGGACCCCTCCTTGGAAACAGGACATAGGGCCGGGACTCACACACAGAACAGAGAACTGGGACCCCTCCTTGGGTACAGGACATAGGGCCGGGACTCGTGACCCCCCCCGCAGGGCAACGGTAAGACAGCCCGACTTACCCCACGGAGGCGAGAACAAGACAAGACCAACATGAAAGAACACCTATCTAGCTCTGGCGATAGAACTAGCCCGAAGTGCAGGCGAGGGCTAGAGGCGAGTGGGGCAGAGAAGGGATTCAGACAGGGGGGATAGGACAGAAATCACAGATCGCCAGGGACAGGACTTGACTTGGTACTTGAATGCTGCCAGGGCCAGGACTTGACTTGGTACTTGAATGCCAACAGGGCCAGGACTTGGACTTGGACGTGGTACTTGGATGCCTCTGGAGCCAGGACGTGGTACTTGGAACCTCCGGGTAGTTGCGAGCTCTCGACTCGGCCCGGGAACAGTAGACAGCAGCTCCTGATTCTCTCCGGCGGGTAACTGACGGACCCACCTTGATGAGGAAACTTTGCAGGCTCCCTTCTGCGAGGTAACTGGACAGGGTTGCTCTGGTGAGGAAGGGCAAATTACTGGCACTCGCTTCGGCAGAGACTAGGCTTGCTCCAGCCAGATGACATCGACACACCGTACCTTTGATGACTTTGCAGACGCTCTCGCCCCGAACGGCTGAAAGCCGGAGACTATAAACTACTGGTTCAGCCGAGCGTTAATTGCCTCCAATCACCAAAGCCGAGGAACACGGGAAAACAGGAAATCAATGGTCCGGATCGTAACATAAACAAGGTAAATTTAAAGGGACCCCAATCCAGACCATGACAGTGCGAGGCTGAGCTGATGTGGAGAGGTTGAGAACAGCTTTGGTCTAGGTGACGAGGTCTAGGCCCTGTGCTGAGTTTCGGTGGGGCACCAGCCAGTGTTTGGATAATTTAAACGCCAGCCCAGATAGACAGGAAAGGCAGGGTTCTGGGCCCAGAGGTAAGGGTCAGGCCGATTTTGCTTGTCCTCCCGCGATGTTCACTCCTTTCTCTGCAGCACTGAGGCTGTGAGTCTGCTCCTGCTGTTATGCATTTCATGTCTGCAAGCTTCGTGGCGGCTGGCCCCACTATATGATGAACTTGAGATTGAGGCTTCAGGCCTGCTCTGGCTGCTCCAAGATTCGGGTCTATAGATTTAATTTATTTCAGGATGTTGTTTCCAAGATTTGTGTGTGTTTTTTCTCTCTTCATTGCCCATTGGGTGTTGGTCTTTTCTTTTAACTGGGTTCTTCGTGTTTCTTGCTTTGTGGCTGCCTGTAGGCAGACTAATCTCAAGGCTGCATAATTTATATATACTTAGATGTACTTCGAATGTTTGAACCTCTAAACTCGTCACGTTAGTGGGGGCGTGGTAAAAACAAAGAGAATATGTTACGTATTCTTGCTTGTTTCATGGCAGTTTGAGCTTGGGACCAGCGGAGATCATATCTTTGCTGAACATTTAATATCACTTCCAGATTGCACATTTGCTAATTGCTAATAAAGGATTGAGTAAAAGATCCAGCTCTGTGGAACAATCATTTCATTGGAACTGAGGGTGAGCCTCGCCAGTATAGCAACAATATGGTGGTTGTAGGCTAGGGGCAATTGCTTGTTTTGATTTTGGATTCGTTTTGCTGCTACAATCTTCTTGCGTGTATGTTAGCAACTTACATTGTTTATAATGTTCTAGTGTAACCTGTTTCGTAGTACAGTTAATAAAACTGCTTGCATCTCCTTCTCCACCTCCTTCTATGTTCCTTCTTGTGGTGCCTCCGTTTCTTTTTCTTTTAAAGTCGTCTTGGTCTGCAGTTCCACCTCATCCGTTGCTGCATCAGGTGTTTGACCACGATCACACATCATGCGCTTTTGTTTGGATATTTAGATTGATGTTACACTTCAATTCAACTCTGCAGAACATGAAATGCCTGCACTGGCTGATCGAATTTCTAGGCATTTGTACATAGTGAAGAGGGTTGGTGTTTTCTGTTCCAATGGCTGCAAAATCTTCACGCCAAAACCACAGTTAAAGGTACAGTTAAGAAAACTGGACTGGCAATTGCATTTGAACAGCGCACTATGTACCAGACCTGTGGACTTGGTATAATTGTGGAAAATGACTTTGGAACTGTGAACTGTATTTTAAATTATGGACTGTACATATCCTAATAGCAGTGGTTTTGTGGCCTTGTTCGTTTTGCCCATGTCTTATTAATTAAATTCTATTTGTGGTTCTGCCATTGCAATCCACTGAGCAGTAACATAAACGAACTCAAACTAAGCAGCACACATCAAAGTCGCTGGTGAACGCAGCAGGCCAGGCAGCATCTCTAGGAAGAGGTACAGTCGACGCTTCAGGCCGAGACCCTTCGCCTCACTAACTCAAACTAAACCTGTTTTGAACATGTTTACTTGGGACCATATTGTCACAGCCAGGTAAAAGGAAATGTCATTTGATACTTGAAGTGATGAATTATTATACATTGCCCAAACAAAAACAAATAGGACTTGTATGGTAACCAGGTCACTGTGCACACAGACCTAAAACTGATTGTGAAGAGGAAACATACTCAATTTTTTAACTTGTCTTTTTCTCTTTGTAGGATCAAGCAGCTTGGCATTAAATATCGCTGTTATTGCAGATTTTTCTTTTAGTTAAGTTCCTGCCTTCTTTGAAGGATATTTTGTTGACTGATCCAATTTTACTTCTTTGCTTATGCAAGCAAGAACAAAAAAGAAATGACATGCATTATACTCAGCATTGTTTCATCTCAATCTCCCTTTCCCTGCCTCCTCCTCTCTTCCCTTCCCCTCGTCCACCATCTACCTCACCCTTTATTCCTTGTCCTTTCTCTGTTCACTTCTCTGAATCCCTTCTAATTTTCTCTTCTCTCTGTTGCATTCTTTCCTTGCCACTCTTTCTCAGACTATTTCCAATTCTGCAGCAATTTAGTCTTACATTTTGAAAGATGTGTATGATCTGTGACATCAACAGATGAAATTAATGCATTTAAAAATTGCATTGCGTTAAGTTTCGCTTGCATTAATCTCACCCATTTACCATAGTTAATTGACAACTCTAATAATAATAACTCTGTATGAATTAGAGGCAAGGTAACAGTCTTCAATATGACAGTGCTGTGCATGACTAGCATTGGCAAGATTGTAACTAAATATTATTTCATGGCCCTCCAAGGTTATTTAAAGGTGCTGAAGTCTACAGGGACATGAAGTTCAGACGAGCACACATATCAACTGTTCCCAGACATAGAAGCAGAAGCAGGTAATCTCCTTGTGGCCTGCTGTGACGGAGAACATGAGCAAAGAACAAGGTTCAGCAATAGGGTAAAGGAAGAAGGAGCGAGTAACTGACAGCAGGAAGTCACATCTAGCCACTGAGTTCAGGAAGCTCTGGCAGCATGCTTCCTTCATGTTGATTGTTAGCCAGCACCAAAGTGGCATGCTGTCAGCAGCGAAAACAACAGGCATGGGTTAACCACCTTTTCTAGATTGAACCACTTTAGCCCCAGCACGCTCTAGTTCAAAGTGTCAAAAACAACTCAAATAATCCAGCATTAAAGTCAGTTCGGTGCTATTGCAATCATATCTAGAATTATGTTTGCAATTCAGGGGTTATTTCTGCCTGCCAAGTGCTGTCACAGACATACTTTGCAATGTCTCATTTACACGAGTAGAATACATGATTGAGAGGGGTCAGAAAGGAGGGAAAACAGCATTCATGCTTAATCCTAGCTGTGATTCCCATTTCAATTATGTATTTCCATATGCATCAATGAAATATTGAATGAGGTCTATATGCTTCATGCATTTCATTTCTAAACTTTGCTTGATCTTTTCAGATTTCAGATTCATAACATAGTGATTATCTGGAAACATAATGATAAACAGTGATTAATGTATTCCAAATAAATTAAAATTAAATCATTGTTTTCAAATCTCCTATCTTTCTCTAGATCCATCCCTTCAAACCTAGATTGAAGCTAAAAAGAAAATCATTCCTGCATTAAAACAAAAACTGAAAACATTAAATATTCAGCATTTCACAAGAGCATTTATAAACTCTTCTGCATACTTTGTTTAGAGGCTTCTGCCAAAACTAAGGCTCAGAATCTGGAGTTTTCCAAAGGCATATTCGAGCCATTGGAGAACAGGTCACTTGTGTTACTGAGTTGGCCAGTGAAGAACATGTTGGGTAGGACTTGGTATGGGTGGGCCTGAAGATGAGGGTTGGTTTTTGGGATCAATATGGAGGAAGAACAACAGTATTATAGCATCTAGTTGACAGTTCTAATCAGATGTTAGGGCAGCAGCCAGCTGAGGATTGCAATTAACTGCCAGAGGATTGATTCAGTGATTGCAATGAATTGCATAGCCTTTTGTGGTGGAGATTGGTAATTAGGAAATGCATTTGCCAATCAAAGTTTGGACAGTAATCAGCATGCCGTTGTGTATTAGGGAGTCAAAAGCTTTTGATTTAAGAAGATTGACAATTGGACATTTGGGGAAGATTCTCAAAATCCACAGGCTTGGGAGGATGGTGAAGGAAGCTGATGTTAGTGGGGAAAATGTTATTGGCTCTGAAGGAGAGCTGGGTTAGTAAAATAATAATAGCATCAGTTCAGTTCTTTGTTGTTGGGATCTTTTCAGAATCAGAGTCAGGTTTATTATCACCGGCACGTGACGTGAAATTTGTTAACTTAGTAGTAGTGTCACAGTCCCGACCATTAATTCTCCATATTCTGCTAATTCCCTTTGATCGCGGCACACCAGATTCTCATCTAAACCTGCAGCATAAATATCCCGGCTTTGCATCCACTCATCGCCAGATCGTTGTTTTAGCCAGTGTGGTAATTCACGTCCCCAGCTGCTTAGGATTGTGTATTCTAAGTTCTACTTCAGTACAGAGGTTTACCTGTGTAACTCTGTCTCTCCGTGTCAAGACAAAAATTGCCTGCCACCTGTCTCCTTTTTGCCATTCAGCTCCAGCAACGCCCCGTTTCAAGTTAAGTTTTGCCTGCCTCCTGCTTTTCCAGTCACCCTCCTGTCTGCCATTCAGCTCCAGCCACGCCCACGCCCTTGTCTGCTTCCTAGCTCTATCTCCATGCCAGTGTCCTGCATTTGGGTTCACCCGTTCTGCACAACAGGACGATCTGGCCACCATGGACCCGGCGGACACAAACACTCTTCAACAAGCCCTCGCCAGCCAGGGTACCCTACTAAGATAGCATGACCAACTCCTCTGGGAGGTAGTGGAGAACCTCCGTTCCCTGTCTGCTCACGTCACGCAATTGGTAACCAGGTGGAACGTGTCTCCACTCATTTCACTCAACTCACTCCTGGAACCCTGTCTAACCAGCCCAGACAGCCTGTAACGGCAATCCCCGACGTGATACCAACACCCCTGCCCAGAGAGCCTCACGTACCTGAGCCGGAGCACTACGCTGGAGATTTGGGGAAGTGCCGGGCCTTCCTCTTTCAGTGCTCCCTGGTGTTTGAACAGCAGTCGTCAACTTACTCCACAGATCAGGCAAAGATTGCTTATATCACGGGGTTGTTACGGGTAAGTGCATTAGCATGGGCCACAGCAGTTTGGGACAACCAACCGGATATCTGCTCTGCTTTCGCCACTTTTATCACGGAAATGAGAAAGATCATTGACCACCCCGTCCATTGTAAAGGTGCTGCCAAGCGTCTACTCACTCTCTGCCAGGGCTCACGCAGTGTTATCGAATATTCCATGGAGTTCCGGATGCCAGCGGCTGACTCAGGATGGAACGATGAGTCACTCTAGGGTTTTTTTTGGAATGGACTCAGCGACCTGGTGAAGGACGAGTTGGCGGCGAGAGACGACACGGACAGCCTAGATTCCCCGATCTCCCTGGCCACCAGGTTAGACAACCGCCTCCGCGAAGGCCATAGAAAGAGAATTGGTCATCCACCACCTTTGACCACTTCTCGGCACTCATTACCACCTCCCGCCAGAACAAGCCTCTCCCCTCCTTCTGGAACCCGAGTAGCTTCCAACCCTGCTGTTTTCACCTCCCTGGGAGAGGAACCCATGCAGCTGGGACGGAACCGGCTTTCTCCTGCTGAATGACTCTGGAGATTGAGAGCGGGTGAGTGTCTATATTGCGGTCAGTCCGGTCACTTCCTGCCACCTGTTCCCTTCGGCCAGAAGGGAGGGCTCACCAGTAGCAGGGGGGACCCTGGTGAGACAGACAACATTCCCTTCTGTCCCCCGACCCTGAATGCAGCTTCAAGCCACTCTGTGTTACAACCAACAGTCCTTTCCTCCGTTAGCACTAGTGGACTCCGGCACAGAGGGAAACTTCTTTTTTTTAAATACTTCATTTTCAAAATTTTCAAAAAAAAAACAATGAGATCAACAAAAGCATACCAGCTCAGACATGTATAAAAAAAGAAATAAGCAAAAAAAAAAGACATAACATTAGAGGGATGCCTATTGTACAAAGTGCTCAAAAATACTATACATTAAATCTCAAATGAGGGCCGTGAGAAATCAGCTGGGGGGGAAATTGCTCATCTGCCCCCAGCCTCGTCCAGGTAGACAAGAAATGGATCCCAGATAGCCGAAATTAAATTGGTTCTCAAGTATCTAAGTTTCTTCATCTGTATGACTGAGATCATATCAGCCATCTATCTCCGAAAGGAAGGGGGAGAAGGTGATTTCCATTCCATCAAGATAAGTCTTTTGGCAACAATCATCCCCAGCATCAGCGACTGTTGTATGGCTGCAGGGAAACAAATAGTAGATTGCGAGCAGCCAAATATAGCGAGACCAGCTTCCAAGGGGAATCATCTTTTACAGGCCTTTGAGTACCAATCAAATATTTTGGACCAAAATCCAGTCAGTAATAGGCAAAGCCAAAAAGTGTGTGACAACGTGGCTTCTGTCCCATGGCATCCATCATACATTGGTGAGACAGAAGGGTAAATCCTGTGCAATCTAAGTTTAGAGTAATGGAGATGGTGGACAACTTTAAACTGGATCATTTGGTGCCTGCTGTTAACAGAGCAAGCCTGTATCATAGACAAACACTTATCCTAGGCAGCTTCAGATAATTCAATGCCCAACTCCTCTCTCCAGGCGTCTCTAATCTTCACGGTAGACACTACAGTGCAATTGTCAAACAAACGTACAAACTTAGAAATGAGATGCCTGGAGTCAGGAGGGTTCTTTAAAATATCAAAAAACATATGTTTCCCTGGAAGGATTTCAAAATTACAAATCTTCAATTGAATGTAGTGTCTAATTTGCAAATAACAAAAAAAGTGCGAATGAGGCAGCTCAAATTTCTCCTTCAGCAGACTAAATGTTGCAAACTGTCCCTCTATGAACAGATCTTCAATAGAAACTAGACCCTTCTCCTTCCAAGCATGGTAGGTTTTATCTGACCATGACAGTAGAAAGGAGTGATTGAAACAGATTGGTGTTTGTACAGAGGTCTCTGGTAAATTCAGAATGCTCTTAATCTGATTTAGAATTCTGACGGAATTTTTCAAAACAAAACTCCGACCCTCATCTTCCCCTCTAGGTGCTGGTTTCTTCTTTGTGGGGAAGAAAGACAGTTCACTATGCCCATGCATTGACTACTGTGGCCTGAACAATGTTACCATAAAGAACAAGTATCCACTGCCCCTTATCAACTCTGCATTTGAGCCCCTTCACAGAACTTAAACACGAGGAATTCTGCAGATGCTGGAAATTCAAGCAACACACATCAAAGTTGCTGGTGAACGCAGCAGGCCAGGCAGCATCTGTAGGAAGAGGTGCAGTCGACGTTTTGGGCCGAGACCCTTCGTCAGGACTAACTGAAGGAAGAACTAGTAAGAGATTTGAAAGTGGGAGGGGGAGGGGGAGATACAAAATGATAGGAGAAGACAGGAGGGGGAGGGATGGAGCCCAGAGCTGGACAGGTGATTGGCAAAAGGGATATGAGAGGATCATGGGACAGGAGGCCCAGGGAGAAGGAAAAGGGGGAGGGGGGGAAAAAACCCAGAGGATGGGCAAGGGGTATAGTCAGAGGGACAGAGGGAGAAAAAGGAGAGAGAGAGAAAGAATGTGTGTATATAAATAAATAACGGATGGGGTATGAGGGGGAAGTGGGGCATTATCCTTGTAAGTGGAACAAGTGCTACACATGCCCTTACACTTCCTCCCTTTCCACCATTCAGGGCCCCAGACAGTCCTTCCAGGTGAGGCGACACTTCACCTGTGAGTCAGCTGGGGTGATATACTGCGTCCGGTGCTCCCGATGTGGCCTTCTATATATTGGCGAGACCCGACGCAGACTGGGAGATTGTTTTGCTGAACACCTACGCTCTGTCCACCAGAGAAAGCAGGATCTCCCAGTGGCCACACATTTCAATTCCACATCCCATTCCCATTCTGATATGTCTATCCACGGCCTCCTCTACTGTAAAGATGAAGCCACACTCAGGTTGGAGGAACAACACCTTATATTCCGTCTGGGTAGCCTCCAACCTGATGGCATGAACATTGACTTCTCTAACTTCCGCTAATGCCCCACCTCCCCCTCGTACCCCATCTGTTATTTATTTATATACACACATTCTTTCTCTCTCTCTCTCTCTCTCCTTTTTCTCCCTCTGTCCCTCTGACTATACCCCTTTCCCATTCTCTGGGTTTTCCCCTCCCCCCTCTTTTCTTTCTCCCTGGGCCTCCTGTCCCATGATCCTCTCATATCCCTTTTGCCAATCACCTGTCCAGCTCTTGGCTCCATCCCTCCCTCTCCTGTCTTCTCCTATCATTTTGGATCTCCCCCTCTCCCTCCCACTTTCAAATCTCTTACTAGTTCTTCCTTCAATTAGTCCTGACGAAGGGTCTCGGCCCAAAACATCAACTGTACTTCTTCCTAGAGATGCTGCCTGGCCTCCTGCATTCACCAGCAACTTTGATGTGTGTCCCTTCACAGAACCACTGTTTTCTCTAAATTGGACTTGCAGAATGCCTATCACCTGGTCAGGATAAGGGAGGGAGATGAATGGAAGACAGCTTTTAACACCCCCCTTGGCCATTTTGAATACCTGGTGATGACTTTTGGCCTGACCAACGCTCCCGCGGTGTTCCAAGCTCTGGTTAACGACATCCTTAGGGACTTTATTAACCGTTTTGTTTTCGCCTACCTGGATGATATCCTAATCTTCTCCCGTAATCTCCAGGAGCACACCAACCATGTCCATCAGTTTCTTCAGAGACTTTTGGAGAACAAACTATTTGTTAAGGCAGAGAAGTGCGAGTTCCATGCCTGTCCCATCAGTTTCCTGGGATACATCATTGAAAGTGGGCAGGTGAGGACGGATCCCAAAAAAGATCTGGGCAGTGACAAAGTGGCCTAAACCCATGTCCCGTAAACAACTCCAGTGGATTCTGGGATTCGCCAATTTCTACCGTCGCTTCATTAGGGATTACAGCCGGGTGGCAGCGCCTCTTACTCAGCTCACCTCTCCTACGACCCCCTTCCACTGGACTCCCGAAGCGGACTCAGTCTTCTCGGAGCTGAAGAGGCGTTTCACCTCCGCTCCCATCCTGGTCCAACCTGACCCCTCTCCCCAATTCATTGTGGAAGTGGACGCCTCCGACTCTGGGGTGGGGGCGGTCCTCTCTCAACACTCTGTCCAGGACCAAAAGCCCCATCCCTGCGCTTTCTTCTCTCGCCATCTATCCCCTGCCGAATGGAGCTACAACGTTGGGAACCGGGAGTTGCTGGCCATCAAACTCACTTTGGAGGAGTGGAGGCACTGGCTGGAGGAAGCAGAACACCCATTCATCGTCTGAACAGACCGTAAAAACCTGGCATACATCCAGACAACTAAACAGCTTAACTTCCACCAAGCCCGTTGGGCACTATTTTTTGGCTATTTCAATTTCACCCTCTCCTGTCGTTCTGGTTCCAAAAATGTGAAGCCAGATGCTCTCTCTCGTCAATACGTCTCCGAGGAGTGTCCTTCCAACCCTGATACCATCCTGTGTTGTGGCTGCCCTCACCTGGGAGATCGAGTCCGTAGTCAAAGAGGCCCAACGGACTCAACCTGACCCAGGTGATGGCCCCCCTCAATCGTCCCTTCGTGCCTGACTCTGTCTGGTCTCAGGTTCTCCAGTGGGGGCATACTTCCCGGTTAGCCTGCCGTCCTGGAATCGGTTGAACTCTGTCCCTTCTGAAGCGACATTTCTGGTGGCCCACCATGGATGCTGACAGTCGTTCCTTCGTCTCTGCCTGTACTGTGCATGCCCGTAGAAAAGCCTCCCTTCAGTCACCTGCTGGGCTGCTTCGTCCCCTACCTGTCCCTGGCCGCCCTTGGTCCCATATTGCTCTGGATTTCGTCACTGGACTACTCCCTTCACATGGTAACACTACTGTACTCACTGTGGTGGATCGTTTCTCCAAAGCCATGCACTTCATAGCCCTTCCCAAACCCCCTACAGCGCGTGAAACAGCCAACTTCCTCGTCCAACAGGTCTTCCGCCTTCATGGCATTCCCACTGATATTGTTTCTGACCAGGGCCCCAATTCATCTCCCAAGTCTGGAAATCCTTCTCTCAAGCCCTTGGGGCTTCAGTCAGTCTGTCTTCCAGTTTCCATTCACAGACTAACAGTCAAATGGAGTGAGCCAATCAGACCTGGAAGCAGCACTGCGCTGAATTTCTGCCAGTAACCCATCGTCCTGGAGCACACATCTCACTTGGGTGGAGTATGCCCACAACTCCCTGGTCAGCACTGCCACCGGTATGCCCCCTTTCGAATGCTCCCTAGGCTATCAACCTCCTCTGTTTCCTGCACATGAAGACGACATCACTGTACCTTCAGTTCGGGCCCATCTCCACCGGTGCCGCAAGGTCTGGAAGGATGCACGCTCGGCCCTGCTCCGCTCTGCCGACTGTAACCGGACGATCAGCGATCGCCATTGAATTCCAGCGCCCAACTATCGGCCTGGTCAGAAGATTTGGTTCTCTTCAAGAGACGTCCCCCTCAAAACTGAATCCAACAAACTCACCCCTCATTACATCGGACCATTCGAAATCGAGAACATCATCAACCCCTTGGTGGTCAAACTCAAACTACCCAGATCCATGTGCATTCATCCCACGTTCCATGTCTCCCAACTGAAACCTGTGTGTGTCAGCCCTTTGTGCCCTCCTGCTGAACCTCCTCCACCCGCCCGGGTCATCGACGACTACCCAGCTTACACTGCCCGGCGAATACTGGATGTGCACCGCCGAGGCAGAGGTTTCCAGTACCTCGTCGATTGGGAGGGATACGGTCCTGAGGAGCGCACTTGGATCCCCCGCTCCTTTATCTTAGACCTTTCCCTCATCCGAGGTTTCCATTGCACTAATCCGGGCAAGCCTCGTGGTTCACCTGGAGGCTCCCGTTGAGGGGGACTACTGTCACGGTCCCGACTGTTAATTCCACATATTCTCCTAATTCCTTTTGATTGCGGCACACTTGATTCTCATCTAAACCTGCAGCATGAATATCCCAGCAACACACATCAAAGTTGCTGGTGAACGCAGCAGGCCAGGCAGCATCTCTAAGAAGAGGTACAGTCGACGTTTCAGGCTGAGACCCTTCGTCAGGACTTCCTAGAGATGCTGCCTGGCCTGCTGCGTTCACCAGCAACTTTGATGTGTGTTGCTTGAATTTCCAGCATCTGCAGAATTCCTGTTGTTTGCATAAATATCCCAGCTTTGCATCCACTCATCGCCAGATCATTGTTTTAGCCAGAGTGGTAATTCACATTCCCGGCTGCTGAGGATTGTGTATTCTAAGTTTTACTTCAGTATCGAGGTTTACCTGTGTAACTCTGTCTCTCCGTGTCAAGATAAGAATTGCCTGCCGCCTGTCTCCTGTTTGCCGTTCAGCTCCAGCCATGCTCACGCCCTGGTCTGCATTCCAACTCTATCTCCATGCCAGTATCCTGCGTTTGGGTTCACCCGTTCCACGCAACAAGTAGCAGTTCAATGCAATATATACTATAGAAGAAAAAAATAATAATAAATAAGTAAATCTTATTCAGTATGCTTTATACAGTATACATATATTGAATAGATTAAAAATTGTGCGAGAAACAGAAATACTATATATTAAAAAAAAAGTGAGGTAGTGCCCAAGGATTCAATGTCCATTTGGGAATCGGATGGCAGAAGGAAGAAGCTGTTCCTAATTCGCTGAATGAGGCTTCTGTACCTCCTACCTGATGGTAACAGTGAGAAAAGTGCATGTCCTGGGCGCTGGAGGTCTTTAATAATGAACGCTGCCTTTCTGAGACACCGCTCCTTGAAGATGTCCTGGGTACTTTGTAGGCTCGTGCCCAAGATGAAGATGACTAGACTTACAACCCTCTACAGCTTCTTTTGGTCCTGTGCAGTAGCCCCTCCATACCAGACAGTGATGCAGCCTGTCAGAATGATCTCCACGATAAATCTATGGAAGCTTTTGAGTGTACTTGTTGACATACCAAGTCTCTTCAAACTCTTAATAAAGTATAGCCGCTGTCTTGCCTGCTTTATATCTGCATCAGTATGTTGGGACCAGGTCAGATCCTCAGAGATCTTGACACCCAGTAACTTGAAAGTGCACACTCTCTCCACTTCTGATCTCTCTATGAGGATTGGTATGTGTTCCTTCATCTTACCCTTCTGGAAGTCCACAATCAGCTCTTTCGTCTTACTGACACTGAGTTGGCCTATCTCACTCCTGTATGTCCTCTCTTCACCACCTGAGGTTCCACCAACAGTGGTTGTATCATCAGCAAATTTATAGCTGGTACTTGAGCTATGCCTAGCCACACAGTCATGGGTATATAGAGAGTAGAGTAGTGGGCTCAACACACAACCCTGAGGTGCGCCAGTGTTGATTGTCAGTGAAGAGGATAAGTTATCACCAATCTGCACAGATTGTGGTCTTCTGGTAAGGAAGTCGAGGATCCGATTGCAGAGGGAGGTACAGAGGCCCAGGTTCTGCAACTTCTCAATCAGGTTAGTGGGAATGATGGTATTAAATGCTGAGCTATAGTCGATGAACAGCATCCTGACATAAGTGTTTGTGTTGGTTGATTTTTCATAACACCATAGAAAATCACATTCAGTTTCAGAATGAGAAACCTGAAATGTGTCTTAATGTCAAAATAAAGCAAGCACAAAGGTAATTTTGTATATCAAAGTCTCAAACTTCTAGTAACTGCATTCACTCTATCCATATCCCTATCTTCCCTTCTTTTATCTTATATTTTTCTTCTTATTTTTCTCTTCTTCTGATCCAATTGCCCTATTACCCTCTTTCCCCTCCCCCACCTTCTCCCTCTCCATCTGCCCATTAAAGTTCAAAGTTCAAGTTTAAGTTGAAAGTACATTTATTATTGAAGAAGTGCACATTATACAGCCTTGGGATTGTCTCCTTACAGGCAGCAACAAGACAAATAAACCCCAGAAGAACCCATTTTAAAAAAAGACCACCAAACACCCAATGCACAACCAGACAAACAATCATGTAAGCAATAAAAGTAAGCAAATTACTTTCAGAACTGAAATTTTATGGAAGACACGAAGCAAAGTATCACTGTTGCTGGTGCAGGCCACTGCCTCAGTTCAGTGCATGTCATGGTCTGGTCCGTGAAGTCCGTATTCCGGTTCACGGTCCAGTCCATCGACCTTTGCTCCAGGATTTCCTGTCTACCCTGTTTCTGTTCTTGTTGAGCTCTAATTGAGGCAGCTGATGCTCGTTGGGGCTGGCTGCAGAAATACCTTCAGAGACCAGGGCATGGCTGCTGGATTGTTCTTGTCCTTACTCCTTGTATCCCTTCCTCTGCCTTATGTTTCCTTGCCTGCAGCCCTGCCCTGTCTAGCCGGTAACTCTCGCCTCACCTGAAGTTCTCGTCTCGCCTGGCATTGCCTGAAGCCTTGCCTTGTCTTTCTGGTAACTCTCACCTCGTCTCACCTGCAGTCTTGTCCTGGAGCCACCCTGTACCTAGCTCCCTTTCTGTCCCTTGTCTCTGCCCAGGTAAGCCAGGCTGTCTTGCCGTTACCTGCGGTTGGTTCTGTCCCTTCCTGTCCCTTGCCTCCGTCGGGTAAGCCAGGCCGTATTGCCGTTACCTACGATTGGTTCTGTCCCTTCCTGTCCCTTGCCTCCGTCGGGTAAGCCAGGCCGTATGGCCGTTACCTATGGTTGGTTCCGTCCCTTCCTAACCCTTGCCTCCATTGGGTAAGACAGGCCGTATGGCCGTTACCTACGGTTGGTTTTGTCCCTTCATAAGCCTTGCCTCCGTCGGGTAAGCCAGGCCGTCTTGCCGATACCTGCGGTTGGTTCTGTCCCTTCCTGTCCCTTGCCTCTGTCGGGTAGTGATCCGTGCCCTGCCCAGGAGAAGCCTCTAGCCTCCTGCCTCCTGCCAAGCCTTGCCTCTGGTTGCTAGCCTCAAGCCTGAAGACTCCAGCCTCCTGCCAAGCCTCAAGCCTGAAGACTCCAGCCTCCTGCCTAGTCTCAAGCCTGAAGACTCCAGCCTCCTGCCTAGCCTCAAGCCTGAAGACTCCAGCCTCCTGCCTAGCCTCAAGCCTGAGACTCCAGCCTCATCCTGCCTGCCAGCCAAGCCTCGTCCTTGCCTAGTTCTGGGGTCCGAGCCAGAGGCAAGACCCAGGTGCTGGGGCCTTGTCCAATCTCTGGCTCGGAGTCCAAGCCCGGGCTCCTAGCTCTCTGGTCCAGTCCTGTTCTGGGTTCCCGGTGTTCGTGTCCTTGTCCTTGCCCTCACCCTGTATCCTAGTCCTGTCCCTAGTACTTCAGTGTCTGTCTTGCGCTTGGGCCTGTTCCTAGCCACCTCCTTATGACAGAATGATCCTGCAAACTATGGACCCAGTGACACAGACACTGTTGTTTTCCTCTTGCCAACCGGATTTCCCTTCTGTTAAATACGCTCCCACCCGCCTGGGTCGTCCATAGTCTGGATACCCTGTTTGGTTGCCAGGAGGATCCTGTGGGGGTGGTGGGGGGGGTGGGGGTACTGTCATGGTCCGGTTCGTGAAGTCCGAATTCCGGATCACGGTCCGATCCATTGACCCTTGCTCCAGGTTTTCCTGTCTACCCTGTTTCTGTTCTTGTTGAGCTCTAATTGAGGCAGATGATGCTCGTTGGGGCTGGCTGCATAAATACCTTCAGAGACCAGGGCGTGGCTGCTTGATTGTTCTTGTCCTTACTCCTTGTATCCCTTCCTCGGCCTTCTGCTTCCTCGCCTGAAGCCCTGCCTTGTCTTGCCAGTAACTCTCGCCTCATCTGAAGTTCTCGTCTCACCTTGCATTCCCTGAAGCCTTGCCTTGTCTTGTGGGTAACTTTCACCTCGTCTCGCCTGCAGTCTTGTCCTGGAGCCACCCTGTACCTAGCTCCCTTCCTGTCCCTTGCCTCCGTTGGGTAAGCCAGGCTGTATTGCCGTTACCTATGGTTGGTTCTGTCCCTTCCTAATCCTTGCCTCCGTCGGGTAAGCCAGGCCGTCTTGCCGATACCTGCGGTTGGTTCTGTCCCTTCCTGTCCCTTGCCTCTGTCGGGTGGTGATCCGCGCCCTGCCCATGAGTACCGCGCCCTGCCCAGGAGGAGCTTCTAGCCTCCGGCCTCCAGCCAAGCCTCTAGCCTCTGTCCTTCAGCCAAGCCTCTAGCTTCCTGCCTCCTGCCAAGCCTTGCCTCTGGTCTCCAGCCTCAAGCCTGAAGACTCCAGCCTCCTGCCTGGCCTCAAGACTGAAGACTCCAGCCTCCTGCCAAGCCTCAAGCCTGAAGACTCCAGCCTCCTGCCTAGTCTCAAGCTTGAAGACTCCAGCCTCCTGCCTAGCCTCAAGCCTGAAGACTCCAGCCTCCTGCCAAGTCTTGCCTGAAGTCTCTAGCCTCTAGCCTGAAGACTTCAGCCTCCTGCTTCCTGCCAAGCCTTGCCTCAAGTCTCTAGCCTCTAGCCTCAAGCCTGAAGACTCCGGCCTCCTGCCTCCTGCCAAGCCTTGCCTCTAGTCTCTAGCCTCAAGCCTGAAGATTCCAGCCTCGTCCTGCCTGCCAGCCAAGCCTCGTCCTTGCCTTGTTCTGGGGTCCAAGCCAGAGGCAAGACCCAGGTACTGGGGCCTTGTCCAGTCTCTGACTCGGAGTGCAAGCCCGGGCTCCTAGCTCTCTGGTCCAGTCCTGTTCCAGGTTCCCGGTTTTCGTGTCCATGTCCTTGCCCTCACCCTGTATCCTAGTCCTGTCCCTAGTACTTCAGTGTCTGTGTCTTGCACTTGGGCCCGTTCCCAGCCACGTCCTTATGACAGTGCAGAGCTGAGTGAACATCATGGAGCAATGAGTAGTACCAGGCAGAAACGACCCATCTCTCATCCCCAGTCCTGATACCCAGTGCTTAGGTCATCCAAACACTGGGTGCTTCCTCACTCTCAGATCACTCAAGAGCCTGGTCCCAACAGCCACATTTCATTCATAGGTTCCTCTCCCCACTTCCATCACCTTTCTTCCATTTTCTCTCATTACATTCCATCATCTTCCAAACTTTGTCACTTCCACCTACCACCTCCAGCTTTTGACATCATTCCAGCCTTCATCTGGCTCTCATCTGCCTCTCACATCCCTTCAACTGGGTAAACATCTTCCCTCCAGTCCTTTTTCTTTCTTTCCCTCTCTTCCCTCCATCATTTTACACTGCCTTGCCCACCCCATCCTTTCCAGTCTAGATGACCACGGTACGTGTGCTTGCAACACTGTGTGTCCGACAGATTGATCAGCAGCACTGGGGCTCCACAGGGGACTGTCTTGTCTCCCTTTCTCTTCACTTACACTTCGGACTTCAACTACTGCACAGAGTCTTGTCATCTTCGGAAATTTTCTGATGACTCAGCCATAGTTGGATGCATCAGCAAGGGAGACGAGGCTGAGTACAGGGCTACGGTAGGAAACTTTGTCACATGGTGTGAGCAGAATTATCTGCAGCTTAATGTGAAAAAGACTAAGGAGCTGGTGGTAGACCTGAAGAGAGCTAAGGTACCGGTGACCCCTGTTTCCATCCAAGGGGTCAGTGTGGACATGGTGGAGGATTACAATTATCTGGGGATACGAATTGACAATAAACTGGACTGGTCAAAGAACACTGAAGCCGTCTGCAAGAAAGATCAGAGCCGTCTCTAATTCCTAAGGAGATTGAGGTCCTTTAACATCTGCCGGACGATGCTGAGGATGTTCTATGAGTCTGTGGTGGGCAGTGCTATCATGTTTGCTGTTTTGTGCTGAGGCAGCAAGCTGAGGGTAGCAGACACCAACAGAATCAACAAACTCATTCGTAAGGCCAGTGATGTTGTGGGGATGGAACTGGACTCTCTCACGGTGGTGTCTGAAAAGAGGATGCTGTCCAAGTTGCATGCCATCTTGGTCAATGTCTCCTATCCACTACATAATGTACTGGTTGGGCACAGGAGTACATTCAGTCAGAGACTCATTCCACCGAGATGCAACACAGAGAGTCATAGGAAGTCATTCCTGCCTGTGGCCACCAAACTTTACAACTCCTCCCTTGGAGGGTCAGACACCCTGAGTCAATAGGCTGGTCCTGGACTTATTTCCTGCATAAATAATTTACATATTACTATTTAACTATTTATGGTTTTATTACTATTTATTATTTATGGTGCAACTGTAACTAAAACCAATTTCCCCCGGAATCAATAAAGTATGACTATGACTATGACTATGACTATGACTATGAAGGGTTGTGACCCGAAATGGCAGCTGTCCGTTTCCCTCCATGGAAGCTGCCTGCCCAGTTGAGTTGCTTCAGGGCCTTTTCTGTTAGAGAGGATATTTCATGAGATGGTACTGTAGGAGCAATGTATCTGTTTTCTGTCTATCTGTATTGTGTTGTGCGTTTATTATGGGTAATTTGTCACGTGGGTTGGTGTGTGGTTGAAGTGAAGAGTATGGTTATTTATTCATGCTTTGTCTTTAGCCAGTTTTAGTCTGGTGAGCAGGCAGTAGGTCAGGGGAATGACATTTTTTTGCTGACCATTTAAGAACGCTTGGCTTAGTACGTTTAAAACTGCTAACGTTTAAATACATTGAGATCACTAATGCTTAAGTACGATTGAATAAGATTGCTTATTTTGTCATATCACTGATTTTAATTTGATTAGTTTTTTTATTGTTACAAGATTGTTCGTTTTTACTGGTTTCCCTATAAAAGATCGAATATACTTTCTTGTACATTGAACTTCGTCTCCTTGGAGTGGGTCATGCAGTGTCAACCCGCCACCCCCACATGCTTAGCCTCTGAGAAGTAAAGTAAATGCTATCGTTACATTAACTTGCCAAAAGTATGATATAACATGTTGCAAGTATTCTATGTGGTAATGAACAACACTCCCTTCCCCCTCCCTCTGATTCTGCTACACCCAACTACACTGGGATCAATTGACAATAGTTAATCACCTATGTATTTCCAATCTCTGTTTCATGATCAAATGTCTAATCAGTTTAAAATTGTGTTTCTTCACTTTCAGCTTTAGCTCCCTATGAAAATTCTTCACTTCGCTCGATGGCATCCTCATTGGTGGATGGCAGAGGTCCAAGACACTGAAATCTGTCAGCGTCAGGGTTGGATAAAGGGGAATTTTGTGCAGCAGACTGTCTCTATCCCAGACTTCTTTGTGGTGAGTGACAGCCAGTGTTCCTTCTCCTTGACCACAAGCTCCAGACTAATCAGGTTTATCTTCAAAAATTTCTGTTTGAAAACTTAGTAAAGTAGTTGATGCATAGCCTGCTGATAGTTTCTGTTTTTTCTGTTTCAGGTTTCTAGCATTCGCAGTTCTTGGATACCTATTATACTTTAATTGACTGCTGAGGGTGATCATCAAGTATTAAATGAGTTGGTTGCCTTTGCTCATTGGGATAGTGAGGAGCTTAGGCCTGGGATGCAAAGCCTTTGACAGAGCAATACTAGGCTGCCATTTACTTGTACAGCCGAAAGAAGTAATCCCACATACTGCACACTATCATTCTGTGCTGTTTGGGGAAAATCCCCTTTAGCTGACAGATTTGGTCACCTTAGGGAAAATATTGATGCCAACAAATTGGATTGTGTACTACCATGTTTAAAGAGGTGAAGAGATTAGCTTTATTTGGCACATGAACAGACAGTAACATGCGTCATTCTTGCATTAATGACCAACACAGATTGAGGATTATGCTGGGAGTAGCTTGCAAGTGTTGCCACACTTCTGGTGCTACCATAGCATGCCCACAGCTCACTAACTCTGACCCTGACCCTAACTGTACTACTTTGGAATGTGGGAGGAAAGTGGAGCACCCTTTCGATCACGGAGAGAATGTAAAAACCCCTTACAGAAGTTTTTGTGTATATGATCAAATTTCGATGCATAGTGTTCTTTCCTGCAGCTTTCTCCATTCATCTGACAGGTATGAGGAGCCCTTGTGGTAATGAATGACGTGATACACATTTACACATCACTAGTGGGACTTTCGGGAATAAATAAATGACCAATTCAAGAGGCTTCAATTAACTTCCTGAGGATGCTTCTGCAGGACTCTTCTTTCAACTTCCATGCTGAAATTCATTTTCTGATCTTTAATTTGGTATATGAGAAAGCAAGTTTATCATTTGGCGTCTTCCCTTCATTTGAGCCTTATTTTCATTCACTTATTTTCATTAAGTGGCTGCATTACATTTTTAATATAATTTCCAGTGACTGTCCTGGAAATGACAATAAGAAGAATGCAATCCATTACTCTCCCAGACTATTCAGTGTTCCTGGCCTACCAAAAAGGAGATGTAGAGTTAATGTTTCTAACTTAAGAAACAAATATTATACCACAATGAAGGAAAAAAAAACACTGGGTTTGTGCCTGCTGGAACTCTCCCATGAGTTTGCCTGCCCTTTTGTGTCAGAGCCTAAGGCTGCCTATTGGTATTTTCAGCTGACATGGGCAAATTCTATTAGTCAGAGAAAGAACAGTGCTTTAAGGGAAGCAGAAATTGCTACTTGGCTTTTGTTGAAGTACAATACCTGCAGTGAACAATCAGATAATACTGGGATGTAATTTCCAACAAAAAAATGAAAACTGAGCAGTAAAAATAAAATTTTATATTCTGGGGTTTTATACAATTTACACTGTTAAATAATATTATTTCCAGTCATTCTGTTGATTAAAGAGTGAGTTCAGTTATATTGATAATAGAGAAAGAATTGTCCATTGTATGTTAAGTTAGATATTTCAGACTTTTCAACCAGAATCAATCTCTGATTTTGCAGCCATTTAATCAGATATTTTGTTTTAAATATGCATTAGGATTCTTGCAAAATAGGGACTGATTGTAAAAACAATAATTATTGACGATTGCCAAATGGCTTTGAAAATTGGCGCATAGTCTTTTCAACTATCACAATCTTTAAGTACTCCCACAATAGTTGAAATGTAACTTATTTCTTCAGCCAAGAAGGACTGCAATTTATTTGGTTATTAGGAATTGATTTATTATTGCCACATGTGCAGTGAAAAGTTGCTGTTCATATGATTCATACAGATCATTTCAGAACATCAGCACGTTGAAGTGGTACAATAACAGAATTCAGTATATAGAGATACAGTTACAAAGAAAGTGCACTGCAGGCAGACAATAAGGTGTAAGCTAGTAGAAGATAGAACTGTACAGCCCTGCACAGCCCTGTTTGGCCCACAGTGTTGTGCTGACATTTTTACCTAGTCTAAGGTCAATCTAACCCTTCCCTCACACAGAGATCTCCACTTTGCATTCATCCACGTGGCGATTATAAAGTTTATTTAATGTCCCTCATGTATCTGCCTCTACCACCACCCCTGGCAACCTATTTCACACACCCACACTCACTGTGTAAGAAACCTATTATATTCCTCCTATCACCTTAAAATTAGGACCCTTGCATTAGCCATTTCCGCTCTGGGAATAAAGTCTTTGGCTGTCCACTTGATGTATTCCTCTTACCTTATGCAACTCTATCAAGTAACCTTTCAAACTCCTTCTCTCCAGAGAGGAAAACACAAGTTCACTCAACCTCACCTTGTAGGACATGTTCGGTAATACTAGAAGAATTCTGATGAATCTCCTCTGCACCCTTTCCAAAGCGATCATATCCTTTCTAAATTGGGAAATCAATCTCAACACAATACTCCAAGTGTGGTTTATTCAGAATTTTATAGAGTTGCAACATTACCTTGTGCTTCTTGAACTCAGTAGTGAAGAGCAACACATCATGGGTCTTCTTAACAACCCTACCAACATGCACAGCAACTTTGAGGGGTCCAGGGACTTGGAAGTTCTGATTCGTAACTCCAAACTATAAAACTAATTGAGTGAAAAACATGGAGCTGGAAGATGTGTGTTTTAGTTTCGTTGTTACTTTTAGCCAGGTGCACACTTCTGACGTGGTGGGGTAATGATGTTTCCATTCATATTCTTCAATGTACAACCCGAAATGAATTATATAAACAAAATATTAGGGGAGAATATGTCAAGATTGTTATCAATGTCATTCCCACGGGAGTTAAATTTTCTCCCATATAAGTTCTGCAGGCTTCAGTTTAGTATCTTTGAAATGCTGTTCAAACTCATTTTGAGAAATGAGTGAAACAGATGAGCCAGTGTCCAATTCCATTTGAATTAATTTGCTGGTTACATCTGGTGTAAGCCATGTTGCTTGTCTGTTGATAGTTTTTGCATATGAATAAATCTCAAGGCCACTCAGTCTTGTGCCATTCTCATCAATATCACACTTTTTTATCAACAACATGCAGATTAGTGCTCTTTTTTGAAACTGCAACTTGACTTTTAATCTTTTTCTCTTCTCTGTGAGTCCATCTATTTTTGTCTACCCGACATGCTCCTTGTATATATCCTATTTTCTTGCGTTTTCTGCGAGTTTTGTCTTTCAATCTGCATTGGTCTAGTGTACGTGACACCTGCCACAACAGTAACACAATTGGTTTGGCTGGGCATGGTTCAGATTAGATGCTGCAGTTTTGTTCACACTCACTTTCATTCATTCCTGACTGCAGCTCAATTACGTCCCTGTGTACTATTTCAACACAGGGAAAAACTACACAGCTATTTCAACTGCTCTTTCAAATGTGAGTTGTGCTTCAGTTAGGAGCTGTTTTGAATGCAAGACATGCACTTATGATGTGGTGCCGTGATGACGCATGCCGTTCACATACTTATACATATAAAGTAATGAATTATGTAAACAACAAAGAATACTTAATCAATCGATGTATTTACAATATTACTCAAATATTACTGAAGTATTAAATACACAACAGTGGATCCCAAGATCCCAGCGAAGGATCAATCAATTAATCCTGTACTTTTCACATCAACTTTCACCTCCCAATGTGTGTCATTTCACATTTTTTGGATTGAACTTCATTTGCTGCTTCTCAGCCCAGCTCTGCATCCTATCAATGTCCTGCTGTAACCCATAGCAACATTCTACACCATCCACAACACCACCAATCCTCATGTTTTCTGCTTCATAACCCACACTTCTACCTCCTCCTCAAGTCATTTATAAAAATCCCCCACTGCCTTCCCCTAGCTGGCACCAATCTTACACCACTCTCCAGTCCACCAGTCACCTCAGGCTCCTTTCTCACCATTCCTTTCCTTTTCTTTACACTGAATATCTTACTTCTCCACTCAAGTTTGTTGCAAGGTTTCACCCAAAACATCAGCAATTCCGTTCCTCCGACAGATGCTGTTCGACCCACTGAGCTTCTAGATTCCAACATCTGCAGTCCCTTGTGTCTTCAAAGGCTTTGGAGAATCAGGGGTTAAGTCACTCCACACAGTATACCAAGTATTTGCTTTTACAGCCAGTGTTTATTTGGATGGTGTTGTTGAACTCTCACTGACTGACCCATCACCACTCTATCACTCCCCCTGTCACTCAAGGCACCAAAAGCAATTAAATTTTTGCACTTCAATGGCAAGTGCTTAGAATTGCTCTTGTTGGAGATGGATTTTTAGCCAATATTAGTGTCATACAAATGTAAGACCACTTCTCTGGGAACTGTGGTTAGAGCTGAATATTGTGCAGCCATCAGCAATCATCCACACTTCTGACATGATGAACAGAAGATCACTGTCAAAGCACCTGATGTCCCCCGGCTGGGATGATCGACCTCCAACAGCTACAAACATGTTGCTTGGTGCTAACATTTCCACTGGACAAAGTGGATGTTTATGCCCAATTTGTACTGACTTCAGTTTTCTATCTTCATACCAGACCTGTTGCTGAAATCGTGATGGAAATTCAGTTCTTTTGTCCATACCTCCTGCAATACCAGAGGTCTGCAACTGTATGCTTTTGCTGAAACACTAATTAGCCATTTATGAGCAGGTTATCGGTGAGCAACCTTTTCTGATCAATGTAGATCAGGCCCTTTGTGTGAAGAATATTTTCATTTGTGCCGTGATAGTGTTGTGGTTAGCACAACACTTTACAGTGCTAGTGACCCGGGTTCAGTTTGTGCCGCAGTCTGTAAGGAGTTGGTATGTTCTCCCCGTGACTGTGTGGGTTTCCACCGGGTGCTCTGCTTTCCTCCCTCAGTCTGAAGACAAAGGCTGGTAGGTTAATTGGTCATTGTAAATTGTCCCCTGATTAAGCTTGGGTTAAATAGGTGGGTTGCTGTGCACTGTGGTTCAAAGGACTGGAAGGGCCTATACTATGCAGTATCTCAATAAGATAAAAAATAAAATATGCTGCAGTATATCCATATAAGGCCTTCAAAATGTTTCAGGACTGTGCTGCGAGTGGTAGATATTTGCTTCTACAATGAATTATATTATTTCTAATTTCTTCACATTACTATCCTGAAAGTAATAAAACTGGATTTGCCATTGTAATGATGTCTGACTGTCTGACATGTCAGTTCACCCTGTCATTGTACCAAGACAGCTCAATCAAGACTACATGCATCTAGTTAAACACAGTGTTCCTCCTTGGGCTGTGCAGTGTTGCAATGCAATCAAGGGAAATGACTGATCTGAAAATGCTGGGGGTTACAGTGTACTCAACAAGCTGTGCTTAGAAAGCTGTTGGGTCAATGAAACAGGGCTTGTTCTGGCCACATTGCATCAGGCTCCATTCATGTTGCAATGCTGGAAACATGCCATGCAGTTTTCTCCTGAGGCCAGCTCAAGAGATTGGCCTCATGTCCAATCCTGCTTGTGGCTGGGTGAGGAAGAGGTGAGGATATTGTTGCAGGTACAATGTGGGGAGAGGGATCTAATTGCAGGAAGACACATGGGGTAAGGGACAATAGGGAATGAGGAGGGGAGATTGGATGTGTTGGGGAGGGGTAGGGGGTAGATGAGGGCGCAGAGAACAACATAGTAAGGTGGAGTGAGGAGGCTGGGCACAAGTAGACGGTATGGTGGGGATGGATGGATGGATGGATGGGGGAGAAGCACAGCACTTGACATGGAAAAGGGAATTCAGGAACAAGAGGCCACGCACTTGGCAGGGTCGATTGTTACTCCTGTATATGGGAAGAAGAAATTGGGTCGTATTTGGGGTGGGGTTGAAGTTCATAGGTGTAGGGGGTCAATGGATCAGCTATATATTAGAGAGGGTTGGTGGGGTCAGATTATCAGTGTAATAAGACATGGTGTCGCCCAGGAACTTAAAAGATTTAACTTATTTACAGCCTTGCAGGCAGGCACAGCATGAGGTTCTTTTTCTGTATGTGCCAGAATAATGTTGCACAGGTTGCAAATGTGAACCCCTGGTGTGAAAATAGCATCAGAATTGCAAACATGATTAATGATTTAAAAATTTAAATATTGAT
The DNA here is from genome assembly GCF_030028105.1 of Mobula birostris. Lineage (NCBI taxonomy): Eukaryota > Metazoa > Chordata > Chondrichthyes > Myliobatiformes > Myliobatidae > Mobula > Mobula birostris. The sequence goes on along the minus strand of NC_092373.1, from coordinate 125,401,323 downwards.
GTGATTTTATCTGGTTACGGGTAACAACTGTAACTTATCTGAATTAATGCAATTCTTGGATGTGCTGAAGGAACAAATGTCATGGAAACCAAATTTCTAGCTGCTTACAAGCTAATCTTAGTGTAAAACACCCTGAAATTATCACTGCTCACTGATGTAGCAGTTCAATTGGCCAGGCATGCTATGACGATTGCAAAACAAGTTTATTGAAAGAATATTTCAGAAGATCAAATTTTAAAATACCTTTATTATCAAAACATTTATAAATTATACAACCTTGAGATTCGTCTCCTTACAGGCAGTCACACTTAGAACATTTAAATAAGGCACTGGTGAACTGCAATGGATATTAAAATAAAGCAACACACACTAAATGCTGGGGGAACTGAGCATGCCAGGCAGCGTCCATGGAAAAAAAGTACAATCAACGCTTCGGGCCGAAACGTCAACTGATTACTCTTTTCCAAAGATGCTGCCTGGCTGGCTGAGTTTTTCCAGAATTTTGTGTGTATTCCTTTGATTTCCAGTATCTGCAGATTTTCTCTTGTTTGTTTACCTACCAACCCACTTGTCTTTCGGCCATTGGGAGGAATCTAAAGGACCTGAAGGAAACCCATGTAGTATAGCACAAACTCCACTCAGACAGTTCTAATGATAAGGATTGTTTAGGTACAAGTGCACACAAAATTATTGTTGTTGTTTTTTTTTCTCTCTCTTTCTCTCTCTCTCTCTATCTCTATCTTGCTCTCACTGTCGCTCCCTATCTCTACCTCTGTCTCTCTCTATCTCTACCTTTCTGTCTCTATCTCTCTCTATATCTGTCTCTCCATTTTCAATGGTTTTGATCAGTCTATTTAGGTAGTAAGTACCTTGTAAATGTTGAAAAATGTTAAAGACCGAGACTTCAGCTTCACTGCATCAGTGGGGCCTTCACAACCGCTTGACTTACAATCACATGTTTCTATTTCTGACCTATGAATACATTGAGGCTACTCCATAAGCTTAGACTGCCTCGATCAAAATATCTAGGTAATTATTCTATGATACATCCAATATCTGCAACTTGTATTTCCTCTGAATTACTCAGCAAGATGAAGTCCCTCAAGATGCAGACAATATGGTGCATTGCCATAACTTCTAACACGAAATTTTCACTTTTGCTTTGAAGAAACCAGTTTTACTTATGTAGCATAGAAAAATCCATATTCACTAATTAACTTTTAATGGATCAACTAAATTGTTAAAATAATATAAATCTGAAGAAATAGAATACTAAACTAATTCGGGCCATAAATAAAGGCGTGAAGATGGTGGTTCAGATGAGATACTGCAGCTGCAACGTACAGAAGAAATAACACCTACCTCTCCCTGGGCACCAAATTGACGAGTACCCTGTTCTGGTTGGGCTTCATGTACAGCACGCTCTGTGTAACCTACCTGCGTGCATCAGTGACACTTTCCTGCCATGTAGTTTACCAAAGACAACAACACAATTTTCCTATCTCAATATTTAAGAGTAACTGCATGTGAGCTTGAGAAAGGCCAGGATGATTCCTAGTTATCACAAACATATCTACTATCTTTAGAATAAAATGACTAAATATAAATTAAGTCTCTTAGTTTGATATTCGCTGATAAACTCTGTATTCTCACCCATGGGTAACCCATATGAGAAACTACCACAACAGAGACACCGATTTCAATTCAGCAGCTGTCTTGTCACAGGCCTGAGACACAATTTGTCAATCAAAATAATCATTCAGTTACTTATGTGCTTCAATGTATTCCAATTAATGAAATTCTTATGATAATGAGCAATTATCACATGCAGCTAGTTATCAAAGACCTATCAAAAAGAATACATCGATGAGTCTGGATTCAGTCGTCATGAATATATCAAACATCCCTTTTTTCATGGAAGCCAAAATTCAAATGGATGTTAATTCGCTCTAAGCAGGCAGAACACTAAATAAATGGTTTTATTTGGAGCAAGAGATTTAAAAAAAAGAATTATTATTGTGTGTGTGTTGTAGTCAACTGTAATAGTGCATTTGTAAATCAACATATGAAAAAGCATAATTTTTGTTCTCACCATTACAAACAGTGAGAAGAACCTTGTAGCAGTACAGGTGACAGGGAGATTGCACAATACACCATGAAAGAGGCTTGAAATCCATGATAACAATGGTGACAGGTTGCCAAACAGAGAAAACAGCAAAAGGACATAATTATAGAAAGCATATGGATGTAAATTGGATGGGGTAAATTATAAACCCAAACTTGGGTCTGGTGATTTTTCTATTTATTAACTTAAATGGATAGAAATAGAGAATGTGAAGTGAGATCACTGAAATTGATAAAGTTGATGATTTGAGAAGTAAATGTAGAGTTGATGATTATTTGGCTGGGGTTTCCAGACAAAGGGTTACAGTCTCAAAATAAGAGGTCAATCATTTGAAGTAAAGGTAAGGAGAAATATCTTAATTCAGAAGACACTGAATCTTTAGGATGAGTAGTGGAGGCTCTGTCACTGAATATATTTAAGACAGACTCGGAGCAATTTTAATATTTTAAGGAAAGCAAGTGATATGAATTTAACAGAGTAAGGTTTCATTAACATAAGGATCTTATTCAATAATGGAACAGGCACAAAGGGCTGAACCGTCTACTTCTTCTACGAGGGGGGATTGATAAGTTTGTGGCCTAAGTTAGAAGGAGTCAATTTTAGAAAACCTAGCACATTTATTTTTCAACATAGTCCCCTCCTACATTTACACACTTAGTCCAGCGGTCGTGGAGCATACGGATCTTGGACCTCCAGAAAGTGTCCACAGCAGGGGTGATTGATAAGTTTGTGGCCTAAGGTAGAAGGAGATGAGTTATTAACTTCAAACCTTCTGCATAATCACTTGAAGAGTTGACCTGCATGTGTATATAACCAGAGCTGTATAACTCATCTCCTTCTACCTTAGGCCACGAACTTATCAATCACCCCGTGTAGTTCTCAAAATGTCCAAAAAGAATGTGAAAAAAAAACTGAATCTCCTCTTTGTTTTACTATTGCTCTATATTCTATTGAAAGGAAATGTTATGAGCTAGATAGTATTTTCTGAATTTTACAGTGCTTATTTCTAGTTGGAATGACTACTTCATTGGTTACATTGATAGTTCTCTGGTCCCTTTCATGCAGAGATATTAATTTTATTTATTTCATGATGCTGTGGTCTTACAATGTCCTTTCACATTGCAGATTCTATGATTTTTTTCATTTACTGATTTTTATTGCTTTGAAGTATGTGATACACTTGAAGACTGCTAATCCTATCATTATCATTTGCCTTTTCACACTATACATTACAAATTAATTGAGTCACTTCAAGATTGAAGAAATTAAAAATTCAAGACCCAGGATCTAAGGGATTTCTGTATTGCACCAGTATGCAAGCAAATGAGAGATATATTTTTAATTATTTAGCAGTGGCACATTCCCTACGCAAAGCAAAGTGGCCCAAAAGTGAAGTGCTGAAATACAGCAAGTAATATTTTAATATTATAGCCAAAGGATAGAATCACTTTTACATAATAAAAGGCATATTAGCAATACTGATCCATGTAAGGAAAGACCTATATTTTTAATGAACAGAATGCTAGAATCACTTATCTTGATTGAATTCAGCCAGCTGCTAGTACTATAGAGGAAAATAAGACATTCAGCACATATCCAGTGAATTCCAGTTAATTGGGACACATCGGGACCAGCATCTTTTAGTCCAGTTGAGCTGCAGCCCTTAACCGAAATTTCATGGTAAGTTTGTATTTAAATAAAATACAGAACACATTGAACACTACCAATGCTACTAAAGTATGATAAAACTGTTTTATTCTGTAAGAATTTTCTACGGAGGATTTCATCCGGTGTACGCTGCTGGGTGTCTAGGGTAATGTAGCACCTCATGTCCATTCTAGGGTAGCTCACTCACCTTTGGTCCCCACTAGGCACTCACCTATGGCTCCAAGTATCAGTTCGCATGCGACAGCGTCCACAACCCAGAACACCGCTTCGACAGGCGGGCTAAACCAACGCTTTGTCGAGAGCGAAAGGCGTGATAAGGCACAGAAGAAGTCATGGTTATCTATTGCAACAAATCGGACCTGGACATTTGAGTTTGAGAGAGTAGAACTTTACTATGTGCAGTGGCTTTTCCAGTTAAAAACTCTTCTGCACAGGTTTCACTCTCATGGTTGGATACTATGACTGCCAGCACACTTTTGTGTTCTTTTGATTGACTGTAAGTGAATACAATCAGCACTGACACCTAGTGCAGATAATGGACTGCCTTATACAATGCTTTTGACAATTGCATCCTCCAAATCTTCATTTTCATTGTAACATTCAAGATGATTGTTGATATCTTCAAATTCTTTGTAGTCCCCAACTGGTTGAAGTAGAGATGATGTTTCATTTTTGGTCCTGGCCGTTTCAGCCTTCTCCAGGGCCGAATGCTTGAAAATGCAGTGAGCTAAACTGTTCTGAATTGTTTTGTTACTTTTTTTCTCACCAAATATCAGTGACAAAAATCATTGCTTTTTGAATGCAAATGCAAATAACTCTATTTAAAAACTGTTTGCTCTAAGCATTCTGTGCTGTATATGGCCACAAGGTTCACAACTGATGTGAGTTAGAAACGCAAACAAGAGAAAATCTGCAGATGCTGGCAATCGGATCAACACTTATCCTTGCAAACGGAACAGGTGCTACACCTGCCCCTACACCTCCCCCCTCACTGCCATTCAGGGCCCTAAACAGTCCTTCCAGGTGAGGCAACATTTCACTTGTGAGTTTGTTAGGGTCAAATACTGTGTTTGGTGCTTCCGGTGTGGCCTCCTGTATATCGGTGAGACCTGACATAGATTGGGAGACCGCTTCGCCAAGCATCTAAAGCTCAGTCTGCCAGAAAAAGCAGGCTCTCCCAGTGGCTACCCCTTTAAATTCCACTTCCCATTCCCATTCTGATATGTCTATCCATGACTTCCTTCACTGTTGTGATGAGGCCATACTTAGGTTGGCGGAACAAAACCTTATATTCCGTTTGGGTAGCCTCCAATCTGATGGCATGAACATTGATTTCTCTAACTTCTGGTAATGCTCCCCACTCCCCCTCTCCTTCACCGTTTCCCATCCCCTTTTCCCTCTCTCACCTTATCTCCTTGCCGGCCCATCACCACCCTTTGGTGCTTCTCCCCCCTTTTCTTTCTTCCATGGTCTTCTGTCTCTTTCACCAATCAACATCCCAGCTCTTTACTTCATCCCTCCCCCTCCAGGTTTCACCTATCACTTGGTGTTTTTCTCTCCCCTCCCTCCACCTTTTAAATCTACTCCTCAGCTTCTTTTCTCTCGTCCTGCCGAAGGGTTTTGGTCCAAATCGTCGACTGCGCTCTTTTCCCACTATGCTGCCCGGCCCACTGAGTTCCTCCAGCATTTTGTGTATTACTAGTTAGAAACTGTTCAGTAACAGTCTCCTCCCCCAATTAAGTAGCTTAGTGTCCAAAATAAATGAAGGAAATCCCAGCTTTTTTTTCTCGATTAGTTTTTGCTTTCAAGAATTGTCGCAAAGATGAGGCTGCCTCGATTAACTCATGGTCCAATTAACTGGAATCCAGTGTACTTGTGTATCATACTCTGAATATCAAGTTGAAAATTGACAAATTTACAATGTCAATCTTTTGAGCTCTGAAAGGTCGGGAGGAAATTGTTATAGGAACATAAATAGAATACTGCGGGATCTCAGTGGGATAGGCAGCATCTATGGAAATGAATAGAAAATTGGTTTCGGGCTGAGACCCTTCTTCGGGACTAAGAAAGAAGGGGGAGGATGCCAGAATGAAAAGGTGGGGAGAGGGGAAGGAAGCTAGCTGGAAGGTGATAGGTGAAGCTAGGTGGGTGGGAAAGGTGAAGAGCTGGAGAAGAAGGAATCTGATAGGAGAGAAGAGTGGGCCATAGGAGAAAGGGGAGGAGAAGGGGACCCGGGGGAGTAATGTTATAATTGTTATAGGATCTATTTCAATTAGTCATTCAGTAGAATCTTCTCAAAAAATAGAAAATAAATCTGAATATGTGGTGAAAATGCCAGTTCTTTAGGGCTACTATCACTATATGTTGTTTTACAATTAGCTTAAAGCTAATTATGTTAATTGTAAAACAACATACAGCAAATTAGTAGCTAAAATAAAACCGAGGTGACGTGGGAATAATATGGATACAGTTCAAGTATATGTTAATCCACTTTTAATTGGATTATTAGAACACTGCTTTTTCAGTTGTTTTGTATAATAATTACTTATTTGATTGCAAAGTATCATGGGTCCAACTCCATAAACGATTTTTTAATATACTTAGATTAATTCCATAATGTATGGTCAAGGGAATTTTCAGAAAGAGGATGTGAAAGAGAAAGATTAGCTTTAGTTGACACATGTAGGTTTAAGCAGACAGTGAAACATGTTGACATACATCAATGGCCAACACAGTCCAAGGATTCTGCTGGGGACAACCCACAAGCGTCACCATGCTTCCAACACCAACAGAGCATGCCCACAGCTCTATATCTCTAACCCTAACTGTGGCTTTTTGGAATGGGGGAGGAAGTTTATTCCCAGAGGAAACCCACACAGGTATAGGGAGAACTTGCAGAGCGTGGTGAAAATTGAACCCCAAGCAGTGATCACTGGCACTGTAAAGTGATCATGCTAACCGCTGTGCTACTGTGCACAATTTCTCAGACAGTGTCTCTGTTCCAGAAGCTTTCACAAATTCAGTGGGATCCAGGAAGCATGGCATGAATGGAGAATTGTGACTTGTCTCAGAGTGGGGTTTGGTTATCGCTTTCAGAAAACTTGGAAGATATAGATGTTAGGCTGGTGTTCAGATGCAACACAGGAAGAGAGTTCTTACGAAATTAATCAGCTTGTGTGGCAAGCTGCTGAAAAAAATTACATCATTGCTCTAATTCGGGAGGAGCAGTCAGAAATGGCTGTACCCATTTTATGTATACAACAGAATTCCACTAAATTATAGTCACCTCAACCTGAACCTCTACTCCAAATGTGGAATCGATTGGGAACTGGTGCTGCTTCTATTGCATCAAAGTGTACTAACAAAGTAAAGATAGGTACATAGCACCATAAGGGCGATACAAAATATGGAAAGCTTGATAGTCAATTTAAATGGGCAATGAGATGACATTGGGAGGGTTGGTTTGAGGTAATCTGCTTCAGTGGGAAGAAGGAAAAGCAGCATGCAGTTAAACTCCAATAACAGCAACACACATCAAAGTTGCTGGTGAACGCAGCAGGCCAGGCGGCATCTGTAGGAACAGGTGCAGTCGACGTTTCAGGCCGAGACCTTTCGTCAGGACTAACTGAAGGAAGAGTGAGTAAGGGATTTGAAAGTTGGAGGGGGAGGGGGAGATCCAAAATGATAGGAGAAGACAGGAGGGGGAGGGATAGAGCCAAGAGCTGGACAGGTGATAGGCAAAAGGGGATACGAGAGGATCATGGGACAGGAGGTCCGGGAAGAAAGACAAGGAGGAGGGGACCCAGAGGATGGGCAAGAGGTATATACAGAGGGACAGAGGGAGAAAAAGGAGAGTGAGAGAAAGAATGTGTGCATAAAAATAAGTAACAGATGGGGTACGAGGGGGAGGTGGGGCCAAGCGGAAGTTAGAGAAGTCGATGTTCATGCCATCAGGTTGGAGGCTACCCAGACGGAATATAAGGTGTTGTTCCTCCAACCTGAGTGTGGCTTCATCTTTACAGTAGAGGAGGCCGTGGATAGACATGTCAGAATGGGAATGGGATGTGGAATTAAAATGTGTGGCCACTGGGAGATCCTGCTTTCTCTGGCGGACAGAGCGTAGATGTTCAGCAAAGCGGTCTCCCAGTCTGCGTCGGGTCTCGCCAATATATAAAAGGCCACATCGGGAGCACCGGACGCAGTATATCACCCCAGTCGACTCACAGGTGAAGTGTTGCCTCACCTGGAAGGACTGTTTGGGGCCTTGAATGGTGGTAAGGGAGGAAGTGTAAGGGCATGTGTAGCACTTGTTCCGCTTACACGAATGAGTGCCAGGAGGGAGATCAGTGGGGAGGGATGGGGGGGACGAATGGACAAGGGAGTTGTGTAGGGAGCGATCCCTGCAGAATGCAGGGGGGTGGAGGGAAAGATGTGCTTAGTGGTGGGATCCCGTTGGAGGTGGCGGAAGTTACGGAAAATAATATGTTGGACCCGGAGGCTGGTGGGGTGGTAGGTGAGGACCAGGGGAACCCTATTCCTAGTGGGGTGGCGGGAGGATGGAGTGAGAGCAGATGTACGTGAAATGGGGGAGATGCGTTTAAGAGCAGAGTTGATAGTGGAGGAAGGGAAGCCCCTTTCTTTAAAAAAGGAAGACATCTCCCTCGTCCTAGAATGAAAAACCTCATCCTGAGAGCAGATGCGGCGGAGACGGAGGAATTGTGAGAAGGGGATGGCATTTTTGCAACAGACAGGGTGAGAAGAGGAATAGTCCAGATAGCTGTGAGAGTCAGTAGGCTTATAGTAGACATCAGTGGATAAGCTGTCTCCAGAGACAGAGACAGAAAGATCTAGAAAGGGGAGGGAGGTCGAGAAGGGGATGGTGTTTTTGCAAGAGACAGGGTGAGAAGAGGAATAGTCCAGATAGCTGTGAGAGTCAGTAGGCTTATAGTAGACATCAGTGGATAAGCTGTCTCCAGAGACAGAGACAGAAAGATCTAGAAGGATGAGGCTTTTCATTCTAGGACGAGGTTTAAGAAGTTATTAAGAAAAGAATAGATCTTTATTACAAGAAGGATGGAGTACAGAAGTAAAAAAAAGACAGAAGAGAGACTGTGATGCCGGAATTTCAGAGCAGCACATACAAAATACTGGATGAGCTCATTGGATTATCTGTGGGGGAGATGAACAATCAGCATTTCGGGCTGGGATTCTTCATCAGGACTGGAAAGGAAGAGGGCAGAAGCCAGAATAAAAGGGTAGGGAGAGGGGTAGGAGCACGAGCAGGCAGTTCATTGGTGAATGCCAGTGAGAGGGGGAAGGCAAAAGGGTGGAGGAGGGAGGAAAAAAGGGGATGATGTGAGAGGCTAGGAGGTGGTAAGTGGAAGAGGCAAAGGGTTGAAGGAGGAATCTAATAGGAGAGGACAGAAGACTATGAAATAAAGGGAAAGGGTGTGGAACTAAAGCAAGGAAGTGGAGGTGATGGGTGGGTCATGAGGGTGGGCAGAGGAAAGAGAGGGTGTTATAAGGTCACAGGGTTGCCAACAAAGGGAAGGGAGTGAGACGGAGGGGACTGGTTACCAGAAGTTAATGTTAATCCCATCAGATAGGAGATGAACAGGACAGAATATGAGGTTTTGCTTTTCCAATCTATGTCTGATATCAGTGTGGTAGTAGAGGCATGTTGGTTTGGGAAAGAGAAGTGGAACTGAAATAGGTGGCCACTAGAGATCACTAGTGTTGGTCTCCTTATTTATTAAATAAGGTGCATTAGAGCCAATGCAGAGATAAAAGATTCACAAAAACTGATACCTAGAAAACAGAAAGGTCACATTAGCTGGAAAAATTGAGTTGATGGAGCTCAATTAGCTCAGTTGAGCTGATTGGCAAATTAATGGTGTGGATGACCAACAAGCCTCCTGTAACAGGTGACCTGTATCCTAGCTTCTTAGGTTAGGTTGCTGCAGAGATAATGGATCTATGAGTTATATTCCAACAAAATTCACCAGGTTAGGGAGAGATCTAAGAGGATCAGAAAAAAACACCATGACACATAAAGGAGGGAGGCAGCAGGCAGGAAATTATAGGGTAGTTGTTCTAACATCTGTAGCTGGGAAACTGTTGCAATCCATTATTAAGGAGGGAATAGCTGGTCATTTGGAATCATGAGAGAATTAGAATCAGCATGTGCTCATGAAAGGGGAATTGAGCTTGATGAACTTATTGGAGTAATAGTGAAGGCATGGGGTCATGAAGTTGAACAGTATAGGAGCAGTCCACCATGACCTTGCACCTGTTCACACTAATCACATTTACACTTATTATGCTCACCTGCTCTTTGATCGTGGCACTCATAAGGTGGGTAAAGTTGAATCAGCATCTGTATTGTGTTTTGATTTCTAAAAAGCTTTTCAAGGTTCAAGATTCAAAACTCAAGATTTTGATTGTCATTTTTCAGTACACAAGTGTTAAAGAGAACAAAATAACCATCATTCCAGATACGACGCTGCATTAAAAACACACCATAAGCACCTAAGCACAATAAATATAAATATTGAAGCAATTCTACAAAACACAATGTAGTAGCTGTTGAGAGTGGCTGTATATACATAAGATTATAACATTATACATTGATTGCATGTACTGTACATAAGTGATGTCAGATACGGGAGTATCTGTACATTGGGTGAATTTGACAGGAAATTACAATGATAAAGTGACTCTTGGTAAGAGGAACTCTTCTAGGTAGCAGTAGGGCATATGGAAATACAGCAGCACAGTGAATGTGTCAGTGTGGGAAGGAGGTGTGGAGTGTTAAGTGTAAAAGGGCAGTGCACCTTTTGATAAAGTGAAACATAAAGGGCTACTAAACAAGAATCAGAATCAGGTTTAATATCACTGGTATATGTCACGAAATTTGTTAACTTTGTGGCAGCAGTACAATGCAGTACATAATAATAAGGAGAATAAACACTGAATTACAGTATATTATATTATAGTTAACTTAAACAAGTAGTGCAAAGAATAGAAATAAAGAAGTGGTGAGGTAGTGTTCATGGGTTCAGTGTTGATCCAGAAATCAGACGGCAGAGGAGAAGAAGCTATTCTTGAATTGTTGTGTGTGTGCCTTCAGGGTTCTGTACTTTATCCCTGACGGTAACAGTGCATAGGGCAGTGTAGAGCCATGGATAAGGATCGGGGATTAGTAATATAAAACAGAGAGTGGGGTAAATGAGTGTAAATCAGCAATTAGGGGACGTGGTGGTAATTAGTGCTGGGGCCTTAGCTATTTATAATTTATATTAATGACTTTAATGAACGAACAGTCTGTACCAAGAGGCAACAATAGGTCAAGTTATGTGGAAGACACACAGAGTCTGCAAAGAGTATAGGTAGGTTAAATGAGTGGGCCGGTCCTGCAGGCTTGAGGGATCAGCTCAGGCCCAACAACCTTGACTGGCCAAATAAAACTGTTACGGAAACAGTAATGAAGAATACTTCTTCATTGCTGCCCTAAATGTCATAAGTAAGTAAATGAGTGGGAAAGAAGGTGGCAGGTGAAGCATGATATGGGGAGATGTGTGATTACCCATCTTAGAACGAATGATCTATTATTTAAAGGCAGTGATGTTATAAGTGTTGCAGTAAAAAGAATCCTGGGGTCCGAAAGCAAGAAGAAAAATGGGTTGATTTTCATTATGAAGATTATGAAGTATAAAATTAAGAAAGTTTTGATGAAACTTTATAAGGTGGTGATGGGACAGGACTGAGTGAAATACATGCAGTTTTGATTTTTTTTAATCTAAGGTTTATAGCTCCATTGGAGACATTACAGAGAAAATTCACTAGTGTGATTCCTAGGAGGAAAGGTTTGGAGCCATTATAGAGAAGGTTCACTAGGCTGATTCCTGCAAATGCAATGATAGCATTCATTTCAAGAGGTTGAGAATACAAGAGCAGGGATGTGAAGCTAAGGCTTTATAAGGTACCGGTGAAGCCTCACCTTGAGTACTGTGAACAGTTCTGGGCTCCTCATCTCAGAAAATATGTGGTGGCATTGGAGGGGGTTCAGAGGAGGTTCACAAGGATGATTCTGCGCAAGAAAGGGTTATCATACGAAGAACGTTCGATTGCTCTGTGTCTGTACTCACTGCAACTTAGAAGGATGAGGGGGGAATCGCACTGAAACCTTTCAAATGTTGAAAGGCCAAGACAGTGTAGATGTGGAAAGGATGTTTTCCTTGGTGGGGGAGTTGGGCAAGAGGGCACACCCTCAGGATAGAGGGGTGTCCATTTAAAACAGAGATATGAAGAAATTTCTTTACCCAGAGGTGGTGAATTTGTGGAATTTATTACCACAGGCAGCTGTGGAGGCCAGGTCTTTGGGTGTATTTAAGGCAGAGATTGATAGGTTCTTGACTGGACATGACATCAAAGGTTATGGGGAAAAAGCCGGGGAGTGGGGCTGAGGAGGGGGAAAAATGGATCAGCCCTGACTGAATAGCAGAGCAGACTCAATGGACCAAATGGCCTAATTCTGCTCCTCTGACTTATGGTCTTATGAAAGGATGGGAGACATTACAGAGAAGGTTCTTGAGACTGATTCCTGGGTGGAAAGGTTTGGAGACATTTCAGAGAAGTTTCATTATTATGGTTCCTGAGAGGAAAGTTTTGGAGACATTATAGAGAAGGTTTCAAAGGTTTCAAAGGTACATTTAATGTTAGGGAAATGTATTCAATATACATCTTGAAATGCTTTTTCTTTGCAACCATCCACAAAAATATAGGAGTACCCCAAAGAATGAATGACAGTTAAATGTTAGAACCCCAGAATCCACCCCCAGCTCCCCTCCCTCCCACACATAAGCGGCAGCAAGCATGATCCTCCCTCCCCCTACTGGCAAACAAAGCATTGGCACCCGCCACCGAGCGCTCAAGCGTGAGCAAAGCAACAGCAAAGACACAGACTGGCGGTACTGCAAAGACTACATTGTTCACCCGGAATTCGACATACCACAGGCTCTCTCTCTCCCTAATAGAAAGAGACATAACAAACAACTCGCTGGTTTACGGTGTTAAAAGTCCGTTTGCATTGCTTTCATCGTGCTCTGTGCCCAAAGATCTCTGGTCTCTGGGCACACAGCCAAAGATGTTCCAGGTCCCACGACACACCAGTCCAGAACACCAACCTTTGATCCGCCCATCTCCAGAGCCCCGCGATCCCAGGCCTCCAACGCTGAGCCGAACTCTTAGGCCGAGCCCTTGGGGAGCCAAACAATGGCCAGTTGTGATATCCGGCATGCGTGTCCCATTCCTGCAAAGAATCATAGTCGGTGTGTAACTCCAGGTCAGGATCTTCAAAAGACTCCTGAAAAGGAAAAATAGTGATATTAAAGATGGAAATAGCAAAGGAGTCGCCATTTAGCACCATCATCACTTCTCACTATACTGATTCTTGGGAGTAAAGGATTGGAAACATTACAGTGAAGGTTTACTAGACTGATTTCTATGAGGAAAAGGATGACACATGAAAAGCAGTTGTGCTCAATGTTCCCCCTCAGATGTGCGTGTGCACACATCTTTTGCTATTAGCGCACAATTGGAATTTAAACTGCGCACAAAAATTGTCATTCTCTACTTCTTTGGCATGTTAAGTATATTTCATGGTCATCCTTTTCCAGTTTCTGATGCATATGATGTTGACAATGTGGAGTTTGCAATGATTTGTCTGCAGATTTTAGAACTTGATTATTTATTCTGTTTTTATTGAAGAAATTATTCAGTGCACACATGTAGTCACTGGGCAGAAAATTGCACAGCACAAGATTTTTGCTCGCAGTGGTCACTACAAATTAGAGGGAACATTGGTTGTGCTGGTTGGGTACATGGTACTTGGAGTGTAGAAGAATGAGATGAGATCCCCTGAAATTTTTATGATTCTGAGAGCTAACAGGGTGAATACTGAGACAGGTTTCCACTAGTGGGGTTATCTTGAACTTGTGGGCTTCATTTTGAACAGATGCAGCCCCTGGTAAGCCTTAGGCTCGCTCAACTCGCTTTCATCTAGGGGGGAGCAGACTTCGGCCCTGCCAAACTGTGTAATCAAGTTTGTGTGGATGCTGTGTGATGTACCCCACCCCACCAAATAACAGACAGTACACCATATGAGATTAAATGATTACACTTTATAGATCTCACTGAAACTGTGTAATTAATAGAGATAAAATATAAATGGAAAATAAAAGATGCCAAACTTATCAAAGTTCAACCACTTCGTGCACAACAGTTGGAGCTCAATTAACGGAGTCTTCTTTCCACCACTTGATCCCCTCTGACCCCCTCGACCCACCGCCTGGGACCAACCACGGTGGTTGACCAGATGCTCCACACGAGTCTTTGTCTCCTCTCCTGGCCGAAAACCCTGGGCCTTGGACTCCCACTAGGGGTCGGTCCCGCCGCCCAGGGTCACAGCATCATATCTCCTCTCTCTGTCCCCATTGTGCCTTCTCCCCCAAAGCCCGCGAAACACAATGGCTTACAGACACACAAGAAAGAATAACATCTATCCCAATTGGTTCGTTCCTCCTCTTATCAATAATATAACCCAAACAAGCAGACAGAGAGAGAGAGAGAGAGAGAGAGAGAGAGAGAACTTCTTACATCACAGTTATTATTACAGAAAAGCCATTTTAAATATATCATAACATAGAAGCCATTTTGTTAGCCTTCACAGTAACACAGAGACGAGGAGGAATTTCTTCTTTAAGGGTCACTAGTCTTTGGATTTCCCTGACTCAGTGATCTTGGACTTAGAATATAGTCAAGGTTTTTTTTTTGCGTGTCGCACCAGACAGTCAGCCATTCTTGTCTGGCACGTGGTGTCAGGATTGGCTCCTTTCAGGTTAACCGGGTCATGATATGAACGTTCCTGACTTGACCCTTTTTTTTTAACGAGGCCGAGTGTCTAGCTCGACATTCAACCCGGCACAGATGGAAAGCGTGCTTGGGGGGGGTGCCCAACTTGGATTCGAACTCGGGTGCCTTCGCTCCGGAGTCTGGCGCTGATGCCATTGCGCCAGCAGCTGGCCTATGTTCAAGGTTGAGACTAACAGTTAGTTAATATATAGGACACTTAAACTGACCAGGGAAAATAGGCAGGTGAGGTAAAGTCTAACATCGGCTCAAACATTGAATAGGTTTGAAGTGCTGACTAACTTACTCTTGCTCCTGTTTCTCACATCGTTACGCTGATGTTCCTTTTCTCTTTGAGTGATGATATTGAAGCAAATCAGTCTGGGGAAACCTGATAAATGGTGTGATGATGTTTCATTTGGTGGAGGATCCAGAAGAAGAGGGTCTATCCCTCGATAAAGTGATGTCCTTTAAGAATGATTTTGGGAGAAATCTCTTGGATAAGGGGTTCTGAATTATTTGAACTCATCACTCCAAAGAGATAACATTGCCTGATCATCATTTTTGATTTTTGAAGTTTTGGGAAACAATCAGACAGGAAAGTGCAGATCAGCCCAACTTAGATCTTATTGAATGTCAAAACCAGATGTCGAGGTCATATGAACCACTCATACTTCTTTTTCTTATATACTTATGCTTTTAGAACATAGTTCTTTGCGACTCCTAGGTAACATTTTTCCAAAGACAAAACTAGCTGATTAGATTATTCAGTTAGTCATTCATTTGCTGCTGGTGGGACAGTGCAATGCACTAATTGCTTTCAGCATTTGATTACATGGCCAGCGACAGCTCTTCAGAACAATCCATTGATCGCAAACCAGTTTAGATCTTCCAAAGGACGTGATGTGGTAAAATAAATTGTCCTTTCTTTCCCTGTTAAAGCTTTCCTGTTTTAATTATTGTAGTACTAGAGCTATCTTAGAATTCTACTGTATACAGTAAAAGCGAATAACAAAAGGAAAGTGAAATGTCGAACACAAATGCAACAAATATCTTTGGCAATGAATGGCAAACTAAAATTAGTCTATGATGACAGTAATAAAAGGCTGATCACAAACTGGCAGACCTTTCAGCTCACTCTGATTATGACTTCCAGTTGAACTGAAATGGATGCAGAATAAATTGCAAATTATGACCTGTTTTATCATTAGAGAGCAATTGTACTCTGAAAAAATTCGGACCTTGGTGGGATAAAGTTGGTTTAAATGTACATTATTTACATTTACCATTTTCTCAAACCATTCTTATGCAGTTTTGTATTTCAGTAAAGACACATGAATTACAATTAATATGTAACTGAGAAACCAATCTGTCAATGTATGTACAGTATATGAATTGATAAAGCTAATTCAATGGCGCTTAAGTCATCGAAACAATGTGCAGATGATATATTGCTGCAAGTGAAGATTGTGAAGCCTTGCGATTGTGAAATTTAATTGATCAATGCAAATGATGTGAAGTGGCAAAATGCCTTTTCGGAGCAGGAGAACAGCCAACACATGAACACATGGTCTAACAATCATGGAAACTGATCATTGAGAGGGTGCTTATCAATGTTACCAGATAACTGCTCAGGGGAAAATAGCAGAAGCAGCTGTCTGCTTTAGAGAAATGTCGGCAGTCTGGATAGCATAGATGATTACTTACCATGTTAGTTCCAGGTGTTGGGTTGATTTATCTACATATCTTTACCAAAACTAGTTGATGAATTAAGTTTACCTGTGGACACTGAGCACAGCAGAAAGAGATACGACACAGATGTCAAAGTACTGTATTAAAACAGTCCACACATGTAGAACTTGTAAAGATATTAATAGGACAAATTGTTGATTAAGTTTAGTAAGAAGTGATGAAAAAAAGCCGTCTCCCACTCAACTGTCTGAGTCCTTGAAATGTTTTTTTGATTGTTGGTAGCCTGGAACACAATGTGCTGTGGAACAGTTCCCTTATAGCCAAGCAAATCTCCATTTTGTGCACTCTGTAGTTGCTGTCAATTGAGGCATAAACTATTTGGCAACTTCCACCCTACCAGAAGGACCCATTTTAAACTGTATACTATAATTGTATTTTTGCACACAGCCCTTCATTGCAACTACATAACATGGGAAACTTCACTGTAGCAGAGCCTTAGGATGAGCAAACATTTAACTGAAGCATTCATGCTGTTTAAGAGCTCTAACTGGTAGTTCTTAATTCTAATGGAACTCATAATACATAGTTTATATGCTTTGCTTTTAAACAAGTACTGACCTGCAACTATTGGAAATCACTCTGAAATTAATTTGTTATTTCCTTGAGGAAAATTAGTCACATGCATTGTTGTGTATTTAATATTTCAATAATACTTTAGTGAGGACGGCTGAGCCCTGGGCTGGACGTCCTGCTCACTTAAGGAAGGTGAAGCGTCTCCCATAGATTCTCTTTTCCAAGTGTAGTGATTACCGCAGGGCCACTGTTTGGCTTGCTGTGTAGGAGATCACTCACGTACGGCCTCCCCTACACTACTGTGCCCATAGCAATGCTTTCACATAGTGATCCTGTTCTTAATGAGTTTGCTATGTCATGGCTGCCCGAGTGTCCAGCAGTATGACTGGGCAGGCAGACTGGGCGCATCGGCCTTGGCTGGCAGCCAGCCTGGGAGAAGGACAACTCTCTACCAGGTAGATGGGACTCGTTAGCCTTGCCAGGCCAGGAGAAGGAAAACTCCGATACTCAACCTGCAGCCTTGTCGTCGCCGCAGTTGTTGCAGCTCGCTGTGCCACTGTGAAATATTCCCTGGCCTAAAGAGGGGATTGGTCCACGCGCACCGAGCCTCACTATAAACCTACACAACGCAGGCAAGAAGAAAAGTCCTACAGCGATGGAGAAGGGGCAAAAATACAGGTGTTATATCACACTAGAAGTCGCTTTCTCAACCCTGCAATTAGGCGGTTCAGACCCCTAGGGTGTCCGTCTATCCCTCTTGGTCTTTGTAAGCAAAGAACCAGCCATTGTCATCAATCACTGATATTTTAGTAATTTGTATATATATTGTTTGATTAAGCTTTCCTGTTTGTTTAAATAATTAATTCCAAGTTTGTGCAAAAAAATACGTGAATTCCATGCGTTATCACACCACCGTATGCTACGTGCATTCCTTGCTTAAAGTGAACTTGAAGTTACACCCGCTTTCCCAGACTCCCCGTGTGCTCGTTTGAATTAATTTAATATTTTGAAGTTACAAAACATAGCGGGCATGAGATCATGAGGAATGGGAGCAGGAATGGGCCAAAATGCCACTTGCACCTGTTCTGCCACTTGGTAAAATCACGCTACTTCTCCCTGATAGTGGACATGCAAGTAGATAAGGTGGTAAAGAAGGCATAAAGCATGCCCGTCTTCATTTTTCAGGGCATTGACTATTACAGTCAGGGAGTCATAAAACTTCAGGTGGGCCGCACTTGGGGTAATGTCTGCAATTCTGGTCACCCTGTGGCAGGAAGGATATGGTGGCTTCAGAAAGGGCACAGAAGATGTTTACCTCGATACCGTGTGAATTAAATGGTGGGAGCTATAAGAAGAAGTTGAACAAACTTCTCTGGAGCATCAAAGGATGACGGAAGACCTGATATTTAAATTATGAGAGGCATAGCTAGGCTGGATATTCAGAATTTTTTCACCAAGCTGGACATATCAAGTACGTATCAAGTACATGAGGATTGAGTTGTGGGGCGGGGGGGAGGTTTTTGACACAAAGAATTGTAGGTGCCTTGAATGGACTGCCTGGTGGAAGTAGATAGGATAGTGGTATATGAGAAGCTGCTATATGCACACATGAATGTGCAGAGAATGGAGGGATATAGATCATGTCCAGGCAAAGTGAAAGAGCAGGAACTGACACCAAGGATTCTACTTTCACTTTAAAACAAGTAGAATCATAAATGTAATCTTCAAAGACCTGAGCAGCTCATATAACAAGTTTTCAGTTTGACTTATTCTGCCACTTCTAAGTGGTAGATCACTGATGACAGGGACTTTCTCATTGTGACATAGTTAAAATAAACAATGTTGAGTTGTTGATATGCTAGCATATCCATAATGATTGCAGAAACACAGAACTGAAATTTGAAGCAACACATTTAATTTCCCAGTCGACAGTCCAACTGTATGTTATGCCTAAAGTCATAATAGCAAAAAAGTACTTCTGCTTCATTGGTTGATATGTGTTAAGCACAAACTCTTGGCAGGAAGCTGTACAGCTACTGGGAATACTGGTACAATGTCGTAATGATGTGCGTTATGTTTTGTTACAAAACTTGGCAGTGCCTGTAGAAAATTAACGGTTGCTATGTCAACCACTGATGTAACCTATTTTTGGATCGTGGCGTCACAGGGATTAAATAAGGCTCGAAGGTGTTATTGGAATCAAATACCTCTGGGAGGGCCAATACAGAATGATATTTAGGCAGCGAAGCTCATGCCCAGTAGGCAGTGCACCCACCAGATACCTTTCTATCAACTGGACAAATGAAGCTGCTTTCTCTGCCAGTTTCCCTGCAAAGAATTGAAAATTTTCGGTGCTTTTCTTTAAAGCACTCACATTATAGTTGTTGATTCGATGAAAGGGATTAATGTAACATGAGCGGAGAGCAACAAAAGGTGGCAAGGCATACAGAGTAGCCATGGGGTGAACTGTCCCTGGACAGCCCTTTCACCAAGCCAAGCTGCACTGGTTTCTTCTCTCTGCCTGCCTTACTCGTTCCCTGTCAGTCTGGAGTTTCAGGCCACACAGCGTTCCCAGTGGGGCTAAATGTTGTCTTCTAGTAAAACTTTAAGAATTAATTGCACATCTAGGTCAGTGCAGTCACCCTTGCTTATTTATGCCTGGTTTCCAGCCATGTTAGGAATAAGCCTGCTAATTATACATTTTGTACATTAACTTAATCATAACATGCTTGAAGTGGCCCTTCCGGGGTCGGGGAGGGCTGGTAGCGGGGTGGGGGTGGGTCTTGCTAAGACCCACCTCTCTTGGAAGGACAACTTCAAGCATAGTTCTTTCCTGCTTCCTGTTCATTCACAGAAAGATGCTTTATAGGCCCCCAAATAGCCAGCAGTAGTTACAGAGAAAATATGTAGGGAAATGTATAGAGATCACAGAATGCGGCATTAATAATAGGACTATAATAGTATGTGATTTTAAATTCCCTAATATTGACTGGACAGACACAAAACCTAAGGATTAAATGGGATGGAATTTGTCAAGTATGTCCATGAAAAATTTCTCATCCGATATATAGATGGTCTTACCTGGGTGTCGTGGCATGGGATTAAACTAAGAACATCCCTCTTGGGAGATGAGACTGGGCATGTGGCTGAAATGTTAGTGGGGTAGCCCTTTGTTTTAAACTAGTAATAGGAAGTAATGGGACAGCTGTACGAGGTCCAAAATTGAGGCAAGGCTAGTTTTGATAGCATTGGACAGGAACTTGCAAACGTTGATTGAGAGGCTGTTTAGCAGGTAAGGGGACCTCGTTTAAACGTGAGATGAGGAAGCAAGGCTGACAAGTCCCTGTTAGAATGTGGGCAAGGCCGGCAGGATTAGGGAATCCTGTCTGACAAAGGATATTGAGGCTCTGGCAGGAAAAGAAGAAGATATATGTCAGCTCAGGATAACTGAGATCAAGCAAATCAAGAATAAGGGATGTAGGAGTACACTTCAAGAAATAAATCAGGAGATAAGCTGGGTGGTCACAGTCTTTTTCCAGGGCAGGAGAACCTAAAACCAGAGGATGAGTTTAAGATGCAAGGGGAAAGATTTAAAGGGGATCTGAGGGGCAAATTTTTTTTACAGAGGTTGGTAGGTATATGGAGGAAGTGGTATAGGTGGGTATAATTACAACCCTTAACAGATATTTGGACAGTTGATAGGAAAGATTTAAAGGGATATGGGCCCAGTGCAGGCAACTGGGACTAACTCAGCTTGGCATCTTGTTTGGTAATGGATGAGTTGGGCTGAAGGGCCTGTTTCTGTGCTGTATAATTCAATAAGTCTAAGGTGAAGATGTAGAAAATCAACAGATGATTTAGAAGATTGCCAGAGAGACCCCAAGTTTGGGGGAGGACAAACAGCAGATATAAGGTGTAGCATTTATGGGGTGTCAGGCAACACCAGCATAGATGACTACATGAGATTAAGTGAGGAATACATTCTGTCTGGTACCACAATACCCAAGGCTCCAGGATTTAATCCTGGTATGAAAACACCAGAATCCTGTATTTTCTGCGGCTGCACCTCATTCCTCAAAGCTGCCAAATCTCATGCCCTGAGGCTATTGAGCACATAGCCAAGGATACCCACTGCAACTCTCGGGTCACTTTGGAACCATCAAGAGCAATGACAATCCCTGCTATTATGAATGCTATGGTCCCCTCAGAACCCCAGGAACTCCAGAAAAGGGCCAAACTTCAGGACCATCCCCACAATACTGCACCATCTGGAAACTACATCGATAGAAAAAAACTGTGACAACTCCCCCATAAAACAGTCCATCAAATTATCTGTGTCTATGAGCATCAGGAACATAAAGCCACCAGCACTAGTAAAGTCTTCCCCTTCAACCATACTTCCTTTCCTAATGATCATAATTATCCTCTTTGCTCATTAAGGGAATGTATTACCACTGGGTTTGTAATCCTTCAATTATACAAAGACTGAAAAGTACTCAAGTATATTTATTAAACTGACATTGAAAAACTAACACTTACACATTTCAATACATCATGAAGGCCTTAAAGCTGTCTGCTTCTTTTTCAATAAAAGAACCGACCAGTTACCCTATACCACCACTCTCCTCCATCTGGCAGAACTGAACCTCTGTCTCAACGATTTTTCCTTCGCTCCTCCCACTTTCTCCAAATTCAAGGGTTAGACAAAGGCACATGGATGGGCCCCAGCTTTGTCTACGTAAAATAGTCCATGTTCCAAGCCAATGCTCAACAACTCTTCCTCTGCTACATTGACGACTGCACTGGTGCTGCTTCATGTACTCATGCTGAGCATGTCAATTTCATCAACTTTGCCTCCAGTTTTCAACCTGCTCTTAAATTCACTTGGTCCATTTTTGACACCTCCCTTCTCTTTCTCAATTTTCTGTATCCAGCATTGGAGACAAATTCTCAACCGACATTTTTTACAGACCTACTGATTCCCATCCGTATCTTGACTATACCTCTTCCCACCCTATCTCCTGTAAAAATGCTGTTCCCTTTTCCAAATTCCTTCATCTTCACTGCATCTGCTCCCAGGATGAGGCTTTCCTTTCCAAAACTTCAGAGATGTCCTCCTTCAAAGAATGGGGTTTCCCTTCCTCCACCACTGATGTTGCCCTCACCCAATCTCCTACATTTCCCAAATCATTAGTGCTTACCCTATCTTCCCACTGCCTTAACAGGGAAAGTGCTCCACTTGTCCTTACCAACCACCCCATGAGCCTTCGAAACCAGCACGTCATACTCCGAAACTTCTGCCATCTCTAAAGCAGGGGTCCCCACCTTTTTTGCACCGCAGACTGGTTTAATATTGACGATATTCTTGCGGACTGGCTGACTGGGGGGGGGTGTTCAAGTTCAACGGTGCGTGACACAGGGAATGAGGAAAGGTGCAGCTGACTCATATCGTTTCATATCACCAAATCTCATGGCCCGGTAGCACGTTCTTTGCGGCCTGGTACTGGTCCACAGCCCGCTGGTTGGGGACCACTGCTCTAAAGGGATCCTACCACCAAATACATCTTTACCTCCTCCCACTCTCTGCTTTCCACAGGGATTTCTCCCTCCATGATTCCCTTGTCCAGTCATCCCTCCTGGCATTTATCCTTGAAAGCAGCCGAAGTGCTACACCTGCCCATTGACCTTACCCCTCACCTCCATTCAAGGCCCCAGACAGTCCTTCCCAGTGAGGCATCACTTCATCTGCAAATCTTTTGGGGCCATCTATCGTAAATTGTGAGGCTGCTTCTTTGGGCACCTCCGCTTTATTCACCAAAAGAAGAACTTCCCAGTGGTCAAACATTTTAATTCCCATTCCCATTGCCATTCTGACATGTCAGTCCATGGCCTCCTCTTGTGCCAAGATGAGGCCATCCTCAGAGTAGAAGAGGAACACCTTACATTCAGTCTGGGTAGTTTTCAATCTGAAGGCATGAATATCAATTTCTCTTTCCAATAAAAAAAACTTTCCCTCCTCCACCACCCCTCTTCTTCTGTTTCCTACTCTGGCCTCTCACCTCTTATCACCTGCCAATTATCTCCTCCTGGTGGCTCTCCTCTTTCCGTTTTTCCACTCTTCTTTCCTATCAGTTTCTTTTCTCTTTACCTTTCCTACCCACCTGGCTTTACTTATCATCTTCTAGTGATCCTTCTTCCCCTCCCCCACCTTTTAAATTTTGGCATCTTCCCCCTTCCTTTCCAGTCCTGAAGAAGGGTCTCAGCCCAAAGAATTGACAGTTTATTCATTTCCGTGGATGCTGCCTGACCTGCTGAGTTTCTCCAGCATTTTGTGTGAGTTGCATAGAATTCTACTTGTCCTCACCTACCACCCGTGAAACTTCTCATCAAACATATTATTCTTTGCATCCTCTGCCATCTTCAACAGGCCCCTACCACCAAACTGGTCTTTACCTCTCTGCACTATCCACTTTCTCCTGGGATTGTTCCCTCTGTGATTCCCTTGTCCATTTGTCCCTCCCCACGAATCTCCCTGTTGGCACTTATCCCTGCAAACAGGAGAAATGCTGCGTCTGCCGATTCATCTGATAAATCTGAAAATCTGACTGAGTGGTGCCAAAACAACAACCTCTTACTCAATGTGAGCAAAGTGAAAAGAGCTGATTATTGACTTCAGGTGGAGGAAACCTGAAGTCCATGAGCCAGTCCTGGTTGGAGGATATAGGTAGTGAGGGTCCAGCACGTAAGTGTAATTATGAAGGAAGCACAGCGACACTTCTATTTCCTTAGGAGTTTGTGAAGATTCGGCATGAGATCTAAAACTTTGACAAACTTCTTTAGATGCATAGTGGAGAGTATATTGACTGGCTGCATCACAGCCTGGTATGGAAACACCAATGCCCTTCAATAGATAATCCTGCAAAAAAAGTAGAAAATACAGACCAGTCCATCTCAGGTAAAGCTCTCCCCATCAATGAGCACATCTACATGAAGTGTTGTCACAGGAAAGCAGCATCCATCATCAGGGGCCCTCACTTCCCAAGACATACTCTCCATCAGGCCATCAGGATTGAATCGAATTGAATGCAAACAACAGGAATTCTGCAGATGCTGGAAATTCAAGCAACACACATCAAAGTTGCTAGTGAATGCAGCAGGCCAGGCAGCATCTCTAGGAAGAGGTACAGTCGACATTTCAGGCCGAGACCTTTTGTCAGGACTAACTGAAGGAAGAGTTAGTAAGAGATTTGAAAGACTCTCTTGAATCGAATTGAATTGACTTTATTACTTACATCCTTCACATACATGAGGAGTAAAAATCTTTACGTTATGTCTCTGTCTAAATGTGCAATGTGCAATTTATAGTAATTTGTAATAAATAGTATGTACAACAGGATAATCAATATAACGTAGGAATACAATTGTATCAGTATGAATTAATCAGTCTGATGGCCTCATAGGAGAAGCTGTCCCAGAGCCTTTTGGTCCTGGCTTTAATGCTGCGGTACTGTTTCCTGGATGGTAGCAGTTGGAACAGTTTGTGGTTGGGGTGTTTCGAGTCCTCAATGTTCCTTTTTACACACCTGTCTTTGTAAATATCCTGAATAGTGGAAAGTTCACAGCTACAGATGCGCTGGGCTGTCCGCACCAATCTTTGCAGAGAACGTATAGGAGCCTTAGGACTCACACCACCAGGTTCAGGAGCTATTATTACATCTCAACCATCAGGCTCTTGAACTAAAGGGGATAACGTCACTCAACTCCACCATCAGTGAAAAGTTTCCACAAACCATGGACTCTTCATCTCATGTTCTTGATATTTACTGCTTATTTATGTATTATTATTATTTCTTTCTTTTTATATTTGCACAGTTTATTTTCTTTTGCATCCTGGTTGACCAACCAAGTTGGTGCATCTTTCATTAATCCTATTATTGTTATTATTCTATTATGGATTAATTGAGGATACCCACAAGAAAATGAATCTCAGGATTGTATATGGTGACATATATGTACTTTGATAATAAATTTACTATGAACTTCGAACTCTTGAACTTTCACCTTCTTCATCACCTCCATTCAGGGTTCCAAACAGTCCTTCCAGGTGACGCAATGCTTTACCCGTGAATCTTTTGGGGTTGACTACTGAATCCAGTACTCCTGATGAGGCCTCCTCTACCTTGGTGAGACCCGTCATAAATTGGAGACGGTATCATCGAGCACCTCCACTCCATCCACAGAAAACTAATTTTTCCAACCATTCTAATTCCTATCCCCATTCCCGTTCCGACATGTCAATCCATGTCCTCCTCTTGTGCTGCAATGAGGCCACTCTCAGACAGGGGGAGCAACAGCTCATTTTCCATCTAGGTAGCCTCCAACCTGATTGCATGAACACGGATTTCTCCAACTTCTGTTAATTTTCCCCCTCCCCCTCCCCTCTCCTTCTGTTCCCTACTCTGTCCTCTTAAGTCTCCTCACCAATCTGTTACCTCCCCAGGCGCCCCTCCTCCTTCCCTTTCTCCCTGGTCTGCTCTGCCCTCCATTCAGATTCCTTCTTTTCCAGCCCTTTGCCTTTTCCACCTATCACCTCCCAGCTACTTACTTCATCCCCCCACTTCCCCCACCCACCTGGCTTCATGAATCTCCTTTTAGCTTGGCCTCCTTCCCCTACCCTGACCTTCTGATTCTTGCATCTTCCCCTTTCCATTCCAATCCTGATGCCTCAAAAGTCATCTGTTTATTCATTTCTATTGATGATGCTTGATCTCCTGAGTCCCTCCACAATTGCTTTGCACTTCCAGCATCTGCTGAATCTCTTGTGTTTTCACTTACACTAATCCCACTTTGTTCTCTTTCGATTCTTATTTCCAAGTTGTACCACTCACCTATACACCTACACACAGTGGCCTTCCAACCTGAGTATCTTTGGTATGTGGGAGGAAACCAGGATACCTAGAGGAAACCCATGCACTCACAGAGAGAATGGGCAAACTCTACATGGGTAGCTCCAGAAGTCAGGATTGAACATGGAATTATGATAAAGCAGCAGTACTAGCTACAACAAATGCTTGCAATGCATGGCGAAATGGTGCTGCCTAAAGCCAGGCGATCCAAGCACAGAATTGCATGAGGTCATCCTTCAAGCCTAGTTGCAGCCTTTTACGCTACAAGACTTCACACTGTCACTAATATCTTGCTTTCACGCGTAAAGGGATAGAGAAGACAAATTATTTAGCACATACAATTGAAAATATGAGGGCACTTCATGTTTTCACTGTTGCTGAGGATGTATTCATTCAGATAAATGGGGATATTATATTGCACCCCAGAATTTTAGCTTGTCGATGGTAGAAACACTTTGGGGAGTCAAGAAAGGAGTCGGTTACCACAGAACACTCAGGCACCTGGGCCCACAGCGGTTACAGGCTAAGTAAGACTCTGCTCAAAGTTGATCCCCAGCAAATAGATCCTCAGGTGTGTGCATGCAACCCTGAATATTGCTCTGTTCCTGGTGAATGGAAGCACAATTTACCTAATACCCAGGACCTGTCAATGCCCCATGGTTCACCATTACATTAAGATGGACAACCAGAGGTGACCTTCTCATTTCTTTCTTCCCCTCCTTTTTTCACCTCATTCTTCATCTGTTTCTCTCCTTCCTCATCTCCCACTCACATTCTCCTTCTGGAGTATAGTTTTGAAGGAAGACCATAAGGCATATGATCAGAAGTCAGCTATCTAGTCCATTAATTCTGCTCTAAAGAAAGTCTCTGCATTCATCAAGCTGTCCGAAAGTGTCAGCAGTGGAAATGGTGAGCAGCTTCAAGATCCTGGGCATCAGCATCTTGGGCCCAACATACTGATGCAATCATAAAAAAGGCACACCATCAGCTATGCCCCACTATGAGCTCGAGGTAATTTGATATGCCAGCAGGGACTCTAGTGAATTTCTACAGATGTATGGTGGAGAGTGTTCTGGTTGGTTGCATCACCACCTGGTATGGAGACCCCAGTGGACAGGTTGAAAAAAACTGCAGATGGTTGTAGACTTAGCCAGCTCCTTCACTGGCACAAGTAGTTGAAGAAAAGCAGCCAGCAAAATCAAACACTCCACCCACTCTATACATTCTTGTGTCTCCCCTTTTCCATTAGACAGAAAGTACAAAAGCCTGGAAGTATGTACCACCAGGTTCAAGGTCTCTATTCTGCTGTTGTAAGACTGTTAAATGGTTGCTTAGTTACAATAAGATGGACTCTTGACCTCACAGCGTACTTCATTAAGACCTTTCACCTTATCATTTATCTACACTTCACTTCCTCTGTGACCGTTACAAAGTATTTTGTACTATGTTCTACACCTGCCCGTAGACTTCCCACCTCACCTCCATTCAGGGCCCCAAACAGTCCTTCCTGGTGAGTCAACCCTTCACCTGAAAATCTGCTGGGGTCATCTATTGTGTTCGGTGTTTCTGTTCTGGCCTCCTCTACACTGGTGAGACCCATCATAAATTGGGGGACTGCTTTGTCGAGCAGCTCCACACCATTTGCAACAAGTGGGACTTCCTGATGGCCAGACATTTTAATTCTGATTTCAATGTGCCAGTCCATAGCCTCTTCTTGTGCCAAGATGAGGCCACACTCAGGGTGGACGAGCAACCCCTTATATTCCATTTGGGTAATCTCCAACCTGATGACATGAACATTGATTTCTCAATTTCTCCTTCCAGTAAAGAAAATCCCCCCTTCCTCTTCATCTATTCCCACTGTGACCTTTTACTTCTCCTCACCTACCTATTACTTCCTCCTGGGTCCCCTCCTCCTTCCCTTTTTCCTATGGTCCACTCTCCACTCTTATCAGATTCTTTCTTCTCCAGCCATTGACCTTTCCCAACCACTTGGCTTCACCAATCACCTTCCCTTCCCCCAGCTTTTTATTCTGGCATCTTCCACCTTCCAATCAGTCCTAAAGAAGGGTCTCGGCTCAAAATGTCAACTGTTTATTCTTTTCCATGGATGCTGCCTGACCTACTGAGTTCCTCCAGTATTTTGTGTGTGTTACTTTGGATTTCCAGCATCTTCAGAATCTTTTGTGCTTGTTATTGTTTTTACCTCAATGTTATGATCTGATCTATATGAATAGTATGCAAGAGAAGGTTTTTGCCTTATTTTGCAACATGTGACAATAACAAACTAATTAAAAACTTTTCTGGAGGAATTTGTAAATGTCACAGTTCATGCTCAAAAACGTACATAGGCTTAGCAAGGCTGCTGACTATATCAACTTTCTTTAGAAATATTCCATTCCTTTTGAGCTGGTGGTTCAGGCTGGCTTCCAATAGTTGCAGCTAAACTTACTTGTCACCAGCAGTGTGGTGGTTTCATACTACCTGTTCCATTAGTGAGGACACGAATGGAATCACTGAAGGACATTTGTGCAGGGCATTTGCTGAGGTAGCCAGTGCATGAGGGTGACTATTGGCTGACTGATGGTGTTGTGGTGTAGTGACAATTGTTTTATTATTATTATTTATTCAGGGATTTGGCTTTGCAGGCTGAGCCAGTATTTAATTACCCATCACTAAATGGCCTTGAGGAGGTGTTGGTGACTTGCTTTTTTTTTTGAATTGATGCAGTCCTTGAGGTGTGAGTATTCCTACAATGGGATGAGGAAGAGATTCCAGGATTTTCACCCAGTGACAATGAAGGAATGGAAATACACAGTATTTCCAAGTCCGATGGTGTGAAGCTTGGAGGACAAATTTCAGCTGGTGTCCTTCCCATGCTTTTGTTGATCTTGTCCTTTAAATATGTAAAGATTGTGGGTTTGGAGGAAGCTGTCCAAGGAGATTTGGTCAGTTGCTGTAACGCATCCTGTTAACAGCTTGAATGGCTGCTCATGTGTTTTGCTGTAGAGTGAATGAATAGTTGTGCAGGAAACCCTTATTGAATGGGTTGCCTTGACTTACATTGTGCTGAGCATCTTGAGTATTGTTGACCATCCACTTAGGTGTAAAGCATCTCATCATACTTGCAGCTTTGTACACTGCCTATAAAAAGTATTCACCCCTCCTTGGAAGTTTCATGTTTTATTGTTTTACAACATTGAATCATAGTGAATTTAATTTGGCTTTTTTGAAACTGATCAACAGAAGACTCTTTTGTGTCAAAGTGAAGACAGATCTCTACAAAGTGATCTAAATTAATTGCAAATACAAAACACAAAATAATTGATTGCATAAGTATTCACCCCCGACCCCCCTTAATATGACACACCAAATCATCACTGGTGCAGCCAATTGATTTTAGAAGTTGCATAATTATTTAAATGGAGATCTATGTGCAGTCAAGGTGTTTCAATTGATTGTAGTAAAAATACACCTGTCTCTGGAAGGTCCAACTGCTTCTGAGTCAGTATCTTGGCAAAAACTACACCATGAAGACAAAAGAACACTCCAAGCAACTCTGTGAAAAGGTTTTTGTAAAGCACAAGTCAGGAGATGGATACAAAAACATTTCCAAGTCACTGAATATCCCTTGGAGTACAGTCAAGTCAATCATCAAGAAATGGAAAGAAAATGGTACAAATGTAAATCTGCCTAGAGCAGGCTGTCTCCAAAACTGATTGACCATGCAAGAAGGGGGCCTCTGAGGGAGGCCACCAAGAGACATGCGATAACTCTGAAGGAGTTACAAGCTTCAGTGGCTGAGATGGGAGAGACTGTGCATAGAACAACTATTGCCTGAATCTTCGTGGTTGCAGCTTTATGGGAGAGTGGCAAAGAAAAAGCCACTGTTGAAATAAACTCACATGTGAAATCTCGGCTAGAGTTTGCCAGAAGGCATGTGGGGGACTCTGAAGTCAGCTGAAAGAAGATTCTAAGGTCTGATGAAACCAAAATTGAGCCTTTTAGGCATCAGACTATACATTATGTTTGGGGTATGCCGAACACCGCACATCATCAAATTGCACCATGCATACCATGAAGCATGGTGGTGACTGCATCAAGCTGTGGGAATGCTTCACTGTAGCAGGCCCTGGAAAGCTTGTGAAGATAGAGGGTAAAATGAGTGCAGCAAAATACAGGGAAATCCTGGAGGAAAACCTAATGCAGTCTAAAGAAAACTGCAAGAGATTTGTTTTCCAGAAACACAATGACCTTAAGCATAAAGCCAAAGCTACATAGGAATGGTTTAAAAACAACAAGGTTAATGTTCTGGAGTGGCTAAGTCAGAGTCCAGACCTCAATCCAATTGAGAACTTGTGGCTGGACTTGAAAAGGGCTGTTCACTCACAATTCACATGCAATATGACAGAACTTGAGCAGTTATGTAAAAAAAGAATGGAGAAAATTTACAGTGTCGAGATGTGCAAAACTAATAGAGACTTATCCACACAGACTCAAGACTGCAATTGCTGCCAAGGGTGCATTTACTAAATACTGACTTGAAGGGGTGAGTAATTATCGAATCAATTATTTTGTATTTAATAATTGTAATAAATTTAGACCAATTCGTGGAAATGTATTTTCACTTTGACACAAAAAAGTATTTTCTGTTGATCAGTGTCAAAAGAAGCCAGATTAAATCCATTGTGATTCAATGTTGGAAAACAATAAAACATGAAAACTTCCGGGGATGGGATGAATGCTTTTTATAGGCAATATAGATAGCAGACAGAAGTTGGTAGATAAGAGATAAGCCATAGGATTCTAACCTTTGACCTTCTGTTATAGCCATGTTGTGTATATATACAGTACTGGTTACCCAGGTTCAATTCCTGCCACTGCCTATAAGGAGTTTGTACATTCTCCCCATGACCGCGTGGGTTTCCACTGCGGGCTCTGGTTTCCTTCCACAGTCCAAAGCCCAACCGATTGTTAGTTAATCAGTCATTGTAACTTGTCCTGTGATCAAAATATTGTGCTTTGGCTTGATGAAGCAGAAGGTCTATTCCGCGAGTTGGAGAACTACAAGAGAGGAGGCAGCGCCCAGGTCTGGGAGCAAAGTTTAAAAGGGGAAAGCTTCGTGGGAACTTGGCTATAACCAGCACACTGACCGTGTGTTGGAGAACATGGAAGGTTCAGGCATAAAAGGAAAACACTGCCTAGCAGAGCAGTCATCAAAGGAGCAGTCATCGATGGAGTGGTCAGAGTCAGAGTAGTATGGCTTTGGCTTTTTTAAGTATAGAAAAGGTAAAAGAGAGTTGAGGGTAGATATAGGACCAATAGAAAATTATGCTAGAGATATTGTAATGAGAGACGCAGAGATTACAGAGGAACTGAATGCATATTTTGCATCAGTCTTCACAGTGGAAGACATCTGCAGTATACCGGACATTCAAGAGTGTCAGGGAAGTGAAGTACGTGCAGTGAAAATTATGACTGAGAAGGTACTCAGGAAGCTTAATGGTCTGAGAGTGGATAAATCTCCTGGACCTGATGGGATGTACCCTTGGGTTCTGAAGGAAGTAGCTGGGGAGATTGCGGAAGATATAACAATGATCTTTCAAGATTCAATAGATCTTGGCATTGTACCGGATGACCGGAAAATTGCAAATGTTATTTCGCTATTTATGAAGGGTGGGAGGCAGCAGAAAGGAAACTATAGACCTGTTAGCCTGATATCAGTGATTGGGAAGTTGTTGAAATCAATTGTTAGGGATGAGATTATGGAGTACCTGGAGGCACATGACAAGATAGGCCAAAGCCAGCATGGTTTCCTGAAAGGAAAATCCTGCCTGATTAACCTACTACAATTTTTTGAGGAAATTACAAGCAGAGTAGACAAAGGAGATACAGTAGATGTGGTATACTTGGATTTTCAGAAGGCCTTTGACAAAGTGCTGCACATGAGGCTGCTTAGCAAGATAAGAGCCCATGGAATTACAAGGAAGTTACTAGCATGGGTGGAACATTGAATGACCAGCAAAACAGAGATTGGGAATAAAGGGATTCTATTTTGGCTGGCTGCTGGTTACCAGTGGAGTTCCACAGGGGTCAGTGTTGGGACCGCTGCATCTTACGATGTATGTCAATGATTTGGACTATGGGCTTAATTGAATTGTGGTTAAATTTGCCGATGATACAAAGATAGGTGGAGGAGTGGGTAGTGTTAAGGAAACAGAGAACCTGCAGAGAGACTTAGATAGTTTAGGGGAATTGGCAAAGAAGTGGCAAATGAAATACAATGTTGGAAAGTGTATGGTCATGCACTTTGGTGGAAGAAATAAATGGGAAGACTATTATTTAGATGGGGAGAAAATTCAACACGTAGAGATGCAAAAGGACTTGGGAGCCCCTGTGCATGATACCCTAAAGGTTAACCTCCATGTTGAGTTGGTTGTGAAGAACGCGACTGCAATGTTGGCATTCATTTCTAGAGGTATAGAATATAAGAGCAGGGATGTGATGCTGAGGCTCTATAAGGCACTTATGAGACCACACGGAGTAATGTATGCAGTTTTGGGCTCCTTATTTTAGAAAGGATATACTGATATTGGAGAGGGTTCAGAGAAGATTCACAAGAATGATTTCAGGAACGAAAGGGTTACCATATGAGGAATGTCTGGCAGCTCTTGGGCTGTGTTCCCTGGAGTTCAGGAGAATGAGGGGAGATCTCATAGAAACATTCCGAATGTTAAAAGGCCTGAACAGATTAGATATGACAAAGTTATTTCCCATAATAGGGGATTCTAGGATAAGAGGGAATGACTTCAGGATTGAAGGACGTCTATTGAAGGATGAAAGTCAGAGGGTAATAAATCTTGGAATTTGTTGCCACAAGCAGCTGTGGAGGCCAAGTCATTAGGTGTATTTAAGGCAGAAATAGATAGGTTCTTGATTAGCCAGGGCATCAAAGGGTATGGGGTGAAGGCAGAGGAATGGGGATGACTGGAAAAATTGGATCAGCCCATGATTGAATGGCGGAGCAGACTCGATTGGCCGAATGGCCTACTTCTGCTCCTATATCTTATGGTCTTATATCAATAGCTAAATAAATAATAAATAGGTACTCCTGTTGAGTTTCTGGTCAGTGATAACCCCACCATCACAATTTTAATAGCAGAGGATTTAGGACATTTTAGAGTGATAGATGAACTCTCTTTTTTTGAATATATCATTGCCTGGTACTAGTATGGCATGGATGTTACTTTCTACTTCTCAACCCCTGCTTGGATATTATCCAGTCCTTGCTGTATTTGGATGTGGATTACTTCATTATTTGAAGCGTTGTGAGCATTATGCTTAATCGGCGAACATCAGTACTTCTATATTACAGACTTGCGAGGTAAGGTGGTGTGAGCACAGAATTGGAAGAGTAATTGCTTCAAGACTCAGAGTGCTGTGATGATTGACAAGGCAAGGAGCTGATAAATGAACCACTGTGCTCATCTTCCCTGCTTGCTGGGTCATGAAACAGTTTTTGACATTCAATTCCTAATGGTGACATTATGTTTTTACTTGGCGCTCAGTTTGTCATCTTCCTCCTATTAATAAGACTGAATATTTTCTGTGGGTGTTTACAGACTCTTCAAAGTCCAAGGTCCTTTCATTATCAAAGTAGAGTGCATGAATGTCACCATGTACAAACTGAAATTCATTTTCTTGTGGGCATACTCAATAGATCCATAATAGAATTCATGAAAGATCGCACCAACTCGACCAATATGCAGAAGACAACAAAGTGTGTAAATATAAAAAGAAAGAGAAAAATAAATAAATAAGCAATGAATATCGAGAACTTGAGATGAAGAATCATTGAAAGTAAATCCATAGCTTCCCGGAATATTTCAATGATGAAGTGAAGTTGAGCCAAGTTATCCTCTTCAGTTCAAGAGCCTGATGGTTGAGGGGTAATAACTATTTCTGAACCTGGTGGTATGAGTCCTGAGCCTCAATTACCTTCTTCCTGATGGCGACCATGAGAAGAGAGCATGTCCTGGGTGTTGGGGTCCCTGACGATGGATGCTGTTTTTCTGCAACAGCACTCCATTTGGATGTGCTCAATGGTGGGAAGATCTTTACCCATGACTGACAGGGCCGTATCCATTACTTCTTGTAGGCTTTTCTGTTCAAGGGCATTGGTGTTTCCATATGAAGCTGTGATGCAACCAGTTGATATACTCTCCACTACACATCTATAAAGTTTATCAAAATGTTAGATGTAATATTAAATCTTTACAAACTCCTATGGCAATAGAGGCACTGCTGTGCTTTCTTCATAATTGCTCTTGTGTGCTGGGCCCAAGGCAGGTCCTCTGACATAATACCACCAAGGAATTTAATTCTGACCTTCTCCAGCTCTGATTCTCAGATGAGGACTGGCTCATGGATCTCTGGTTTCCCCTTACTGAAGTCAATACTCAGCTCCTTACAACACACACAAAAAATGCTGGTGAATGCAGCAGGCCAGGCAGCGTCTATAGGAAGAGGTACAGTCGACGTTTCGGGCTGAGACCCTTCATCAGGACTGAGGCTTTCCAACATTGAGTAAGAGGTTGTTGTTATGGCTCCTCTCAGCCACATTTTCAATCTCACTACCATAGCTAATTCATCACTTCCTTTGATTCAGCCTATAATAGGTGTTGTCAGCAACCTTGAACGTGATATTGGAGCTCTGCTTAGCCACACAGTCCTAAGTGTAAAGCAAATAGAGCAGGGAGCTAAGCACACAGCATTGTGGTGCACATGTACTGGTGGAGATCTTGGAGATGTTGTTGCCCATCCAAACTGACTGAGGTCTGCAAGTGAGGAAATTGAGGATCTAATTGCATAAGGAGTTACTGAGGCCAAGTCTTCAAGCTTATTGATGCTTGCATCACATATAGTATACCTCAGTAGAAAAACACACAAAATTTAGCCAGGTCCATTCCACTCAGCCTTTTTGAGCACTGTGATTGTTTCAAATTAATAAAAGCTGTGACCTTTTTAAAAATGGCATTAAAATTGATTCTTGTCATAACTCCGGCTCATGCCATTGGCCATGGCTCTGGGATGGGACATGATGGTCAGTGAGAGTGTGGATGGAAGTGAAAGGTGAGGTGCGTGGTATTGACTGCCACCCTGTCTCTGCATTCCCACTGTGACTGTGAGCTCTGTGAGTCAGAACTAGAGATATCACTGAGTGGAAAATATGGTTGAATAGACTTCTGGTGGAGGTTCACCGTGCAAGATTTGAGTTTTTACTGTGCAGTAGTAAACTAACAAATCATAAAGATTTCAACTCCTGTGACTTTCATTTATATCTTAGTAATTAATTATTAGTAATAAACACATACAGAATTTAGTTTTGAGAGAAAATTAGAAGCAACAATGATTTGAAGAAAAACTACCGTGACTACCTCTTACCATCAAGCTTGAAAGAATTTGAATTTCTTTTATGTTGCAGAAGACCTGCATTGAAATTCGGAGTTGCAATATTAGTGGTGAATAAGTTCAAACAATACTTAGTGTCTCCTATGCCTGCTATTTTAGCAGAGTTACAGACTCAGAGTAAACAGTAATTTAAAATAGTTGTGATAATGCTGATTCAGTTAAAATAAAGCAATACATGTGGAAAATATTATGAAATACAATTTCCAATTTCATTAATAAAAGAACAAAGTGCTTATGAGAATAAAATCTCCATAAATGAATTTCCTTTATGTTGTTTCCAGAAATAGATGACTTTGTTGATTGAATATCTGATACAGGAATAAATGTTTTAACTGTGTTAATTTATTTAACTATCTCATTGAATCCAATGCATTAATTTAAATCCTTTTGCCAAACTGTGTGTCAGTATGTTAAGCTGTTTTCACAAACATTTTTCCTTGGGTTCAAAAATCAGCTTGAGATGTTTCAGAGTCATTTTAAACTCATTGAAATCTTTTGGCAGTCAATGTGATAAGTGCCTCAGTTCAGGTGCCAATGCCTGGGCTGAAAATTTGTCTGTGTCAGCACCTCACAATCTTTTGACAGAAACTGTTTCAAACATTCTTAAAATATCACATTTACAATCTTATTTTTTATTTTATTGTTGGTTTCTTGATCAAGTAACATCAGTGATCGATGTCTAAATTGGGGAAGCTGTCTCACAGATTAGGCAAGCAGCAGTGAAAAGGGAAGTGGGGGGGGGGGGGTGGAATGGGAGACTACAAATGCCAGAAACGGAAAGAAAAAGTGAAAATGTTGGTATGCACCTGAGGCATTCATTTTATTTAACTACTCTGGTGTGCATCATCTATAAAATACACTCCAGTTCCTCACCAAGATTACTCCAACAGCACATCTCAAAACACAAAGGACAAGAGCTGCAGGCAATTGGAAATGCCACTACCTACAGGCTTTAGGTTCATCATCACTGTATCTAAATCCTGGAAGCACAGCTGAGATTCTGGAAGTCAGCTGACCTCTATGGACCATCGTTAAGGACCATCCCCACCTGGGACTTGCTCTCTTCTCATTCCTGCCTTCAGGGAGGAGGAACAGGAGCCTGGTGATCCATATTCAACATTTAGGAGCAACATTTCTGGGCAGTCCATGAACCAATGAACAGTATCTTACTATTCCTCCATGGCACTATTTATTTGTTAATGTAACTTTTTTTTTTGTCTTCCACTGTACTGCTGCCACAATACAGCAAATTTCACGACATGTATCAGTGACAATAAACATGATTCTGATTCCCTACTGTCTCAGGAGCAGTCATGGATGGACAGCCACTGAACGCCTTGCAGGAGAGATCTGCATCCTGAAATGCGAATAAGAAAAGTTAAAATAAATTATTAAAATTTGTAATTATAAATGTATTAACACGTGACATGTATATCAAAGGAGGTGTTAGGACCACTGTTTAATTCGTAGATTAGACTACTTAATTAATATTTTCTTTGTAGTTTAACAATTAATTACCCGCATATAACAGTTTGATATGCCTCCAGTGGCTCAGCTAAGTATAATTCTGGGAAGCCTCTTGTTCTGCATTATTTCAATACCTGATTTCTCATTGGTTAACCTTGCACTGCAGCATTGAATGAGTGTTTCCTCATTGGTTGGCTTTTATCTAGAAATTTGAATTGGATCTTTCCTTATCTGGGGGTATAAAATAGTTAAATGCAAAGCAGTGCCATCTTTAATCTTAGTCTTAATCTTCTTAATTTCTTAAACTCTTTGTCTTTCGGCCTTCTGTTTCTGCTCCTATTTCTTTTGTTCTATCAATGTTTAATAAAATGAATGTGGATCAACAAGTTCTTTGCCTCTTTCCTGATTTCTGAAAGAACCTTGCATCAAAACATCAGAATCCAGCTGGGGTGTGGGTAATGGCTTTCTGCAAGGCATTACTCTTAAGCTATGGTTCGGGAGGAGAAGATGGCAGCACGCCTGTGTGTGCACAGCCCTCCCATAAAAAATGATGTCATATCTGTTAAATAGGGGCCGTGGACAATTCTGATTTGATGGAGAATGGACTGCTGTCGTTACTGTGTGGTCGAGAATCTTTCGGAGGGTAGGCCTCAAAATCCCCGGCCTTGCCTGCTTTTGGCGACTGAGAAGGAGGTTGAATCGTTTGGACAGAGATGGCGCTCAGTACTCGGTGTCGGAGAGCTGATCAGAGCTCGAAGTTTTCGGATGACTCAGAGTCGGATTGTGGTCGGCATGGCAGGGAGAGTTTTTCTTCCTTCTCCCCTTCTGCGTGAGATGTGGGACATTTGAGAAACTTTGAACTTTACTGTGCTCACGGACTTCTTCATCAAGTTATGGTATTGTGCACTGTTTGCAGCTATATGTTATAATTATGTGGTTTTGTCAGTTTTTTCAGTCTTGGTTTGTCCTGTGTTTTGTGATATCACACTGGAGGAAGTAATGTATCATTTCTTAATGCATGCATTACTAAATGACAATAAAAGAGGACTACATGTCTTCATAATCATATATATATCTATGGCAATATTATCCTGGCACAAATGTGGAACACACCAGACAAGTATATATTAGTAATTTAGCAAGATGCACATTGAATGAGCAATGATAAATTTAAATGTGTCTAGAATCGAGTTTCAGGATTCTTCATGATCTCTTCTGAAATGTTGTTGATAAATGGTTTTGAACTCTATGGCTTTCTATTGGAATTTAAAGAAAGTTTTATTTGTTTTTCAATTGTGACTCGTAAATTCTGCTTGGATTGAAATTTGTCATTCAGTATTTCCCATCCAGGTTTAGTTTATCAATCGGCATCTTTGAATTTTGTTATCAATTGCAACCAAATACTTAATGGTTCTGCAAACCATTACTATAGTTTCTACTCCCAGTTTTGTGAACACAACTTGCCTGGTGTGCAAAAAAATGTGAACATATTGTACTTGTTTAATTTGATTATAGACTTAGTGACCTCCATAATTGAACTGATTTTGTTCAACTTTTGAAGCGAAATTTGATAAAATAAATCTCAAATGTGTTCTCAAACCTATGAAGAGTTCTATGGGTATATACACTATGGTTATTCATGAAAATACTTTGCATTTCAACAGGATGTTGGCTAAGAAATTATTCATGCTGACTTTTCAATATCTCTACAATGCTTGCTTCTTGAGAGCTCTCATTAAATTTATGATTGACATCTTTGTTGCTCCATATGAAGCACAATAATTTCTTACTATTTCCTCAGGGTTACAGACTAGATCAAAACTGGAAGATATTCTCAGAAAAAAAGCTTTTTCAGAAAAGCTATAATAGAGCCAGGTGAAACAGAGCATTGTGCTTGCTTTTTCCGGCAGGAGGGAAAATAGCGCTGGACATTCCACCCTAGGTGGCATTAAAAGTGTGTTCCCACAGGAGCTTGGGCCATTGTCATTGTTACTTGTGAAGCTTCTTTTGTACATTGCAGGATGGTATAGGTCTTTGTGTGAGTCACAGCTTTAGCTTTTTATTTAATGCCTTTTTCTTAATTTGATTTTGTGGTATTTGTATGATTGGTTTTAAATCTCCATGTAAGCCTGAGGCACAGATGTGCTTTATTATACTTGTGTGGTAAGTTTACCTAGCACATGTTATTGCACTTTAATAGGTCTGATGATAACTCAGGAGCTGTATTTTATTTGAAATCTGACTTTGCCTCTGTATGTACAATGCTTTTAACTAAACTTTTGTTTGTAAGTAAAACTTGTTATAACTTTAAACTACCTTGTTGGACTGCCTGCCTTAAAGGGGCCCAGAACTTGTCTGTTCTACTGGTGCAGTAGTTACAATAACATGCTCATATAGACCTCAACTCATCAGCAGAACATTAAGTTATGGGACTTGATCCCATGTGCTGCACTTCAATCCATTTTGAGTGACTACTAATTAACACTTGTTGTCATCGTCATCATCATCTTGTGTTGTACCTACATAAGTGATCCGTGACCATGATTGTTCTTGGCAATTTTTTCTGCAGAAGTGGTTTGCCATTACCTTCTTCGAGGAAATGTCTTTACAATATGGCTGACCCCAGGCATTATCAATACTCTTCAGAGATCGCCTGCCTGGTGTCAGTGGTCGCATAACCAGAATTTGTGATACACGCCGGCTGCTGATATGACCATCCACCACCTGCTCCCATTGCTTCATGTGATCTTGATTGGCCGTCCAAGCAGGTGCTACAGCTTTCCCAAGGGTGACCTGCAGGTTAATGCAGGAAAGGAGCACCTTACGCCTTCTTTGGTAGAGGCATATCTCCACCCTGCCACCAACTGATTAGCACTAGGGTGTTTTAATTCTCTTTTACACATTAATCTATCTCTGGACATGAACATGACCATGATTGTAAAGCAGCTGTTAGTAGCTTTTTCCTACAATTCAGGCAAATGCTCTTTTTGGTTGTGTGAGGGCAAGGGCAACAGGACACTGAGTGCTGTCAGAAAAACAATTGCTTTCATTCTGACTATCCCTGTGCACTTGGTACGAAGGCTTGCTCAAAATCAGCTCTCTTGTCTGCCTTATCACCTAATGTCTACATTTGATGCACTTCAGTTTACAGAACATATCATTACAATAAATGTCCAGATTGGTTAAATTCTGAACATTACAGTAAGTGCCTAGATTGGTTAAAAGCCGTTGAAACTTTCAATGTCTATTTAGAAATTCTTTTTTAAACAGTGAGTGTCATCCTCATTCTCAAACAGAGCAACTGGTGAGCTCTCATTGGTCGTATTAAATGCGTAGTTATTCTTTTCTTTAATTCCATAATTGTCCTCATGTGATATTTGAGCAAAAAGCACCCAAAATGATATTCTCCTCAGAGCTCCTTTTGATTGTAAAGTTGTACTGTATGGGTGGATTGCACATCTTTGTATTCCCAATGCCTTAATAGTAGGTTTTGCTAATTTGTTTCTTAATATTGCTTGTAGTGACTTGTGAGCTGTTACTTGAGTAAGCCATCTGTCTCATAAAATTACATGAAATTTCATGATGCCATGTTTGAATTCAAGTGCTTCATTCTTGATCTGTGTTTCACTGTGCTTGCTCTTTGTAAGAATGCAAGAAGCAAATTAAATAGGTTTTTCTTGTCCACCATTCATCGTATGGCTTGTCAATGCATTGTCACAACTTGATGCCAACTTCAAGTCATGCACGATATGAAAACATAGATTTGGTATATTCAGGCTTGAGTATGTAAAGGATGCTGTGATCCATTGGGTATGGAGGACTGTGGTCCCAGTGCAGCTCGATGGAGTCGGCAGTTTAAATGGTTGGCCACAGACTAGATGGGCTGAAGGGCCTGACTCTGTTCTGTACTTCTCTGTGACTCTCTGACGCTCATCCTGGTTACGGTTCAAAATGCCCCAATTTTGTTTTACTTTCTCTGATTGTTTCTCTGTTCTTTCCCAGCTCAACTCTTTTGAGCATATGAGACAGAACTGAGCTTGAAATAGACCAGCTTTGTATCTATTTTGAAGCCAGAATACCCACCTTTGAGTATGTAACCACAACGTTCTAACACTAAGGTGAAACATTTTAGCATCACTGTTGAAAAATATCCTTCTAAACTATCTGGAGTAGCTTCTTTATTAAGATATTGTTTATTTAAATAGGGTATAGCAATGATAGATACCAGGTACTGCAGATGCTGGAAATCTAGAGCAATACACGCAACGTGCTGGAGGATCTCAGTACGTTGTGTGTATAATAATGATAGTTGGCTGCACTGTCCATTACATGGAGATGGGACATACTATTTGAACACATGTTTGCTATCAATAGCACCTGGCTGCATTCGCAAGGCTAAATTTCTTCACCATTATCAAACATTCTGTGGCAGCCTCAAGGTCAGTGTACCACCTGTTATTTAACATCTACTTAAAAGTTTGTCTGCTGCAATACAGCTTGTGAAATAGATACTGTACAGTCTCACTGTCTAATAAACCTATAAACTATGAACTTTTCCTTTTCTACTGACATTTAAATTGCCATTCAAATGGCTTTAGCTGTTAGTATTTGCTTTGAATCTGCAAGTTAATGAAAGTTTCTGTTCTTTTCGTAACTCAAGTATTTGGCTATTCAAAGCTTGCGGCAATTAATGGCTATTGCAATGATATTAACTAATTGAACTCTCTCCTGTATGCCTAGGACTTGGTTTTCTAACTTTCAACATTGTTACCATTCTTACTGCCAACTGTAGACGGGCATGGCTTGACAAAATTCTCAGCACAGCAGAGAAGTGAGTTCTTGAGTGAATATATTTCATCTGTTCACACGAGGAAATCTGCAGATGCTGGAATTTCAAGCAACACACATCAAAGTTGCTGGTGAACACAGCAGGCCAGGCAGCATCTCTAGGAAGAGGTACAGTCGACGTTTCGGGCCGAGACCCTTCATCAGGACTAACTGAAAGGAGAGATTGTAAGAGATCTCTTACTACACCTCTTCTTAGAGATGCTGCTGGCCTGCTGCATTCACCAGCAACTTTTATATTTCATCTGCTTATAACTTTTGGAAGTCAGAATTCAGCAAATAGCATAATTATGTCATGCAACATATCTAAATTGTTATATGGCCCTCTTTTAGTCAAGGTCAACCACGGATGTTGCATCCTAGTTGTTAAAGTCAATAT
Source organism: Mobula birostris (assembly GCF_030028105.1). Lineage (NCBI taxonomy): Eukaryota > Metazoa > Chordata > Chondrichthyes > Myliobatiformes > Myliobatidae > Mobula > Mobula birostris. Next base: position 125,359,289 of record NC_092373.1, on the reverse strand, counting down.
ACAAGTCAGTACGCAAATCAGGGCAGTAAAACTTGGAGATCAGCTGTTGCTTATGCGGCAGACCCTTTTCCAGACAGCCGATGAATCATAAAGAACAACAGACACTGATACAGTTTGGCACCAGCGGCATTGCTGGAGTTGCCAGACAGCGTTGAACTCAATGTACGAGCCTTAGAGACTTCAGCTTTGTGTTTTACCTTCGCTTACTCCCAAAGCCTTCCTCACAGGTTGGTATAGCCTCAAAGCAGCAGAGGCTTAAAATCAGAGTCTTCCTTCTAGGTGCGCTGCCAACCACAGCTGACTTGCACCCTGTGCCCAAAGCGATTGGTTTTAAGGCGGCAGTAACCCACCTTTTAGCCTTCTCCTGTCAGTAGAAACAGTTCCACCTGGCTTAGTAGCTAAGCCACAGGTGAAGACCAGAAGCTGGACTTGGTTGTGAGAGGCTATTTAAAATGCATGCCATTGGGAGCATTTAGTAGGGTGAGGCAGGTTATCCCGACTACCATTTCCCCTCGCCCCCACAGCCTGCTTTGACAACCTGAAGCAACCTGTGACGTATCTACATTACAAAAAGGAAGTGCAGGCTGCCTTGAAACACAAAGGTGAGTAAATCCCTGGAGCTTGAACAAGTTCTAGGGCATTATGGGAGAGTAAGGGAGAAATTGATGGGGGCCTGTGGCCCATCAATAAACCATGGGTGATGTATTGGAAGACTATCAGATGGTGTTTTTAGTTAAGTGCTGCAAGGAGAAACGAGAAAATTATAAGACACTGAGCCCAACTTCTGTGGTAGGAAATTTCTGGACAGGATTTGGCTGCATTTGGAAAGGAAAGGATCTGATTAGACAGCGGGGGCACAGCTTCGTGCATGAGAAACTCTGTTTCATGAATTTGTTTTTCTTTTTGAAGAAGTGACTGAAAGGATTGATGAGAGTGGGGTGGTGGATATTGTTTGCATAAACTTTAGTAAAGTCTTCAGGTAGGCTGGTCCGAAAGGCTAAATCACATGGGATCCAGGGTGAGCTTGCCAATCGGATGCAAAATTGGCTTGGTGGTAGGGGACAGAGGATAGCAGTGGAGAACTGTTTTTCAGACTGGAAACCTGTGAGCTGTGGTCTGCCAATGGGATCTGTGCTATGTCAACTGTTCATCTATACCAACTACTTGCGTGAGAATACAAGTTTGCAGATGACACTAAAGTTGGAGGTGCATTTGACAGTGAAGAGGGTTATTTAACATTATAAGAGAATGTAGGTCATCATGGAAACTGGCCAAGGAATAACAGATGGAACTTAACTTGGACAAGTGAAAAGCGTTACATTTTATAAATTATACCAGGGCAGGACTCACATAGTGAAAGGCAGGTTCCTAGGGAGTATTGTTGAACCCAAATCATGTAGTACAAATACTGTGTAGTATACACAGAAAATGCTGGAGGAACTCAGTAGGTCAGGCAGCATCTATGGAGAGGAATAAAGAGTTCACGTTTGGGGCCAAGACCGTTCAACGAGACCAGAAAGGAAGGGTGAAGAAGGCAGAACACAAAGGTGAAGGGTAGAAGCTGGAAGGTGCATATTTCCCTGAATAAAGTGGTGAAGGAAGTGCTTGGCAAACTTGTCTTCATCAGTCAGGGCATTGAGTAACAGAGTTGGTTAGATGACATTTGGACTACTGAATGCTATTCTGCTTATCCAGCTATAGGATTAAGCTGGAAAGGGTGTAGAAAGGAGTCACAGGGATAGTACTGGGACTGGAGAGCTTGAGTTAGAAAGAGAGAATGGATGGGCTTGGGCTTACTTACCTGGAGCAAAGGAGACTGAAGTGTGATGTTACAGAGGTAGATACAATCATGAGGGGTTTAGATAAAGTGATTGTAACAATCTTTTTTTTCTCCAGGGTAGGGTATACTAAAACTAGATTTAAATGAGGAGAGTTAAAGGAATGTTTACACTCAGAGGGTAGGTGGTAAAAAGAGCCTTGAGACTCTCACCACCAGGTTCAAGAACAGTTACTACCCATCAAACATCAGGCTCTTGAACAAAAGGTGATAACCATTCAACTTAATTTGCCCCATCATTGAAATGTTCCCATAATCAATGGACTCACTTTTAAAAGTTCTTCAGCTCATGTTCTTGTTGCTTATCACTATTTATCTGTATTTGCATTTGCACGGTTTGTTGTCTTCCTCTCTTTGGTTGAAGGCCCTAGTTGGGTCTGTCCCCAATCCTGTTATCCTACTATTCTATAGATTTGTTGAAAATCCCCACAAGAGAAAATGAATCTCAGGGTTGTATATGGTGACACACATGTACTTTGATAATAAATTTATGTTGAACTTTGAATGTCAGCCTTTGTATGCTCAACTGGTTTGCTTGAATATTTTCATCTACAAGTGCCCACAAAACCTATTATGCACACCTAGAACTTAAAGCTGAAAGGCAAGGATAAGATTTGTTTTAGTGAAATGATATATTCACCAATGGACTCACCTTGCTCACTGTTGTGAACTTGTGGTTGTTAGTCAGCACCTCTACACTCTCCAGTGTGGCTTGCTGTTTTTGTACTCTCACCTGTAAAGATAGAGCCCATACACAAGCACGATTCTGAGTGGGCAGTTACAGGTGAATTCTGGTGTTCAATCCCACCTAAAATTTGCCATGCTTGAGTCATCAATGTCTTTCAAAACATCCGCAGAAAAACTATTATTCTCGTAGTCAATTTGTACAAGTGAATTCAGATACAACATTTATATCCAAAGAGGTTTACTTGTTAGGCAACCAAATTCAGCTGTCTACAAAGGTGACAATATTGCAATTGTGCAAAGCAGGCAAATCAATGACTCTTCAAAGATGGAAAATATAAATGTAATTTATCCAAGTATGTAGGCAGTATACAACCCTGAGATTTGTCCCCCTCACAGACAGTCACAAAACAATGAATGACCATGGAATCAACCCGTTCAAGAAAACAAAACATCAAAAATCAAACCCCCTTAACCCTCCATGCACAAAAAAAACTGTGCAAATGGCAACAAAAAAATAAGCGAGAGCACTGAATACAAAGCACAAAAGACATGCAGTATTTCAGTTCAATTCATCTCTGTGTTCATTATCTGCAGTCTGTCCCAGTTCAAAAGTTGCCTAAAAAGTAGTAACGAAAGAGTGACCAGAACTAGAACACATAAAAGCGGAATTAGAGTCCAAATCTGCAATCTGCGTTGATTAAACCTAGCTCTGGCCCCATCCGCCAACAGCATAAAACATGTCTTTCAATATTAAAATTAAATGACAAAGTCATTATTAATTTAACTTCTGCTCTCATTATGAAATGCCTTCTGGTTTACGAGTATTCATGTCAAGCTATTTTTTTTAGATGGATTCAACATCCTACAAGTGACTAATTGGATATATAATTTTATTTCGATTATCACTAAGACCACGCAGCTCTACAGAACCTTAATCTGAATTTGTAAAAGGGAAGCAAGAGTATTTATATTGCAGTAAGTTACCGGTAAACTTGAATTTAAGCTATGCAGTTATGTATACAGATGAGGAATCCAGCTTCTCAGTTTAGGATTGACAACAGAATAATACTGGATATCTTTGTAATTTTTCTATTGTACAGTTAGCATAAATTGATCTGGGAAGGTAACATCCTCCTGTAACTTTCCATGGAAAATCACTAAATTTACTGTTTAAAATATAGTTACAATCCAAAACATTCAGCAGTAGTCACTTGCAATGCACTGGAGCTAACCAGATAGTAATTGCAAATATATCAGAAATCATACATTATTTTCAATAAGACTAAAATTCTTGAAGGTTGAGTTTCTTCATCAAACAGGTAGATTGTTCAATAAATGGATTGAATTTCCCCCCAAAATGTTCCCAATGGCGAAGAATGAAAAAATCATTACCTTAATTGATTTTTCTATTACATTTTAAAAAATAAGTATACTCAAAAATAATTATACCATTTTGGATACTGTTGTTGGGGGTGACCTTCCAGGGGAATGCCACAGAGACTGGGTTGGTGGCACTGAGAATAGGTCTTGGTGCAGAAGGGAAAGAGGGAGAAGAAGGGAGTGGTAGCGATAGGGGACTTAACAGTCAGGGGAACAGACAGCAGATTCTGTGGATGTGAATGGGACACACGTATGGTATGTTGCCTCCCAGGTGCCAGGGTCAGGGACATCTCGGATCATGTCTGCAGCATCTTGGAGGGAGAGGGAGAGCAGCCAGATGTCTTTGTACATACTGGTACCAATGACATGGGAAGGAAAAGCCAAGAGGTCCAGAAAAGAGAATTTAGAGAGCTAGGCAGAAGCTGAGAAGCAGGACCTTCAGGGTAGTGATTTCTTCATTGCTGTCTGTGCCATGCGGCAGTGACGGTAGGAACAGGATGATTTTGGCGGATTAATATGTGACTAGTGTAGGGGGCAGGGCTTCAGGTTCTTGGATCATTGGGATCTCTTCTGTGGGAGGTATGGCCTGTAATGAGTGGCGGATTGCAGCTGAACCTGAGGGTGACAAATATTCTCATGGCAGCTTTATTAGAGCTGTTGGGGAGGGTTTAAGCTAATCTGGCTGGGGGATGTGAACCGGAGTGCAGGGACTCAGGCAGGATAGGATGGATGGTAAAAAAGCAAAGATAGCATGCAATCAGACTATCAGGAAGGGCAGGCACATGATAGGACAAAACTGCAGCAGGCAGAGTGAGTATCAGTGCATTATGGATGCAGAATCAAAAAGGGTAGCAAATTCAGTACTCAAAGTGTTATATCTCAATGCACGGAGTATAAGAAATAAGGTGGCTGATCTTGTTGCACTATGACAGATTGTTGGGAATGATACTGTGGCCATCACTGAATTGTGGCTGAAGGATGGTTTTAACTGGGAGCTGAATGTTCATAGTTACATGTTGTATCCAAGGGATAGGAAGGTAGGTAGAGGGGGTGGTAAAGAATGGCATCAAATCAGCAGAAAGATGTGATATAGGATTGGAAGATGTTGAATCCTCATGGGTTGAGTTAAGAAACTGCAAGGATAAAAGGACCCTGATAGCAGTTATATATAGGCCTCCCAACAGTAGGTGGGATGTGGACCACAGATTACAACAGGAAATAGAAAGACGTGTTAAAAAGGTAATGTTATGAGAGTCATTGGCAATTTCAACATGCAGGTTGATTGGGGAAAATCAGGTTGGCAATGGATAGCAAAAGAGTGAGTTTCTTGAATGCCTACAAGATGGCTTTTTAGAGCAGTTTGCCGCTGAGCCTACTAGGGCATCGGCTATACTTGATGGGTATTGTGTAATGAACTGGAGATGACTAGGGAGCTTAAGGTAAAAGAAACCTTAAGAGACACTGATTACAATATGATTGAGCTCAACTTGAAGTTTGATGGGGAGAAAGTAAAGCCTGGAGCAGCAGTATATCAGTGGAGTAAAGGAAATTACAGTGGTATGAGAGAGGAGTTGGACAAAGTAAATTGGAAGGAGATGCTGGCAGGTGTGACAGCATTGCAGAAATGGCATGAGTTTCTGTAAAAATGAGGAAGGTGCAGGATAGATGTATTTCAAAAATGAAGGAATACTCAAGTGGCAAAATAGTCCAACCATGGCTGACAAGGGAAGTCAAAGCTAAAGTAAAAGCAAAATAGAGGGCATACAACTAAGCAAAAATTAGTGCGAACATGGAGGATTGGGAAGCTTTTAAGAACCTACAGAGAGCAATTAAAAGAATCATTAGGAGGGAAAAATGAACTGTGAAATCAACCTAGCAAACAATATCAAAGTGGAAAGTAAAAGCTGCTTCAAGTATATTTATACTGTGAGGGGATCCAGGAGTGCTCCTATTAACTGTTTGAAGAGAGACAGAGAGAGACATTCATCAGTGATGGTTTGTTTGGAAAGGAGAGAGAGACGAAGATTAACAGTTGGACTGTCACTTTAAGGCATTGGAAGTAACTTTGGATTTTTACTGAGTTTGGAGTTGGAGACAGCACCAAGCAGCTCGAAAGTTGCTATGGTGACCGAAGGCAGTGTTAATTAATGGACATTCGATGTTATAATTTTCAACATTGTTGATATTTGTTCAAGGACTTGTTGCCTGCTTGTGCACTCCTTTACAGACAAAGGAAGGAGGGACTTTTTGAATGACAGGTGATGCTCAGCCTGGTGAAATAAATAGGACGTCAGATGATACGGTCCTCAGGACACATGATCTGGACACTGAATGAGCATTGTTATGCTCACAGAGAAAGTGGGTTTTGGAGGATCAATCAGGCGGATTGATCCAAATTGCTATTCCAGTTTGAAGGGGAAGGGGTTGACTGGTGGGGAGTTGTCTATGTGTCCACCCTCGCCTGGGTGATCGCTCCACCACAGAAGACCGGTCCCCCTGGTTAAAGTCACAGTCGGTGACTTGTGAAGGATTTCGGAGGACGACGAGAAGATCGACGGTATCAGCTCACCTGAAGACTCAACTCACTCTCTCTCTCTCTCTCTCTCTCTCTCTCTCTCTCTCCATCACTACTCAACTAAAAACCACGAACTGAACTGAACTTTACTCAACATTGTAAGACTGTATCTTTTTACCCCGAGACTTAAAGAAGCTTGATTTTTTCATACATATATATTCCACACCTACTTTTATATATAATCATTGTTAACCTGTTTGATTTATTTACATTTATATTACTGTATTGCGTAGTTACCAATAAACATTATTAGTTTATAGCAATACGAGACTCCAAAGTGTTTTCCATCTCTGCTGGTTCTTAACCCCCGTCACGGGGTGCGTGACATAAATTGGGGCCTGTGTCCGCGATATGAACAAATTGGTTGGGAGGCTGGTTTGAATTGATTGGGGAGAATATCTTTTGATTTGGACTGTTGATTTGGTTGTGTGGAAAAACAGCAGAAATGGATGTTAGAGACTTTCTGAAATCACCAGACCTAGTGACTTTGAAGGTTGCTACAAAGTATGAGTTGCGGGACATTGCTAAAGAATTGAGAATTGAGGTAAAGAAGGTTGTGACTAAGGTAGAAATTCAAAGGAAAATAGTTGAATATTATATAGATAAGGGAATATTTGATGAGGAGGCATTAGAGTTGTTCGTGGAAGGTGAACCTACTGAGGATGAGCTTCAGCTTCTGTTGGAAATAATAAACAGGAAGCATGAACTGAAATTAAAACAGCTCGAGAGAGAGGCCAGAGAGGCAGAGAAACAGAGAGAAGAAGCAGCAAGACAGACAGAAAAGGCAGCAAGACAGAGAGAAGAGGCAGAAAGACAGAGACAGCTCCAGAGGGAGAAATGGCAACGTGAAGGTCATGTGGCAGAAAGGCAGAGACAGTTTAAAAGGGAGAGGTTGCAGCAAAGAGGGTTAGTGTCGGACCCTGATGATTTTTACAGCTCAGAGGGGTTTGTTTTGTGTGATGAATTTAAAAGTTGTGTTCCTGATGAGTTAAGGGCATACCCAGTGGCAGAGGATGCCCCTACCCTGCAGGGGTCTGTTGAGAAAGCAGACGAAGAAGTTTTAACCCATGAGGTTGAGTTTACTCCAAAAAGGAGTTGGCCAGAGAATAGCTGGGAGGTTCGAGATGACCTTGAATTTGAAACTGGGACAAGTGATGAGAGCCCAGAAGAGGCAGTTGTCCCAGTTGCTTGTGTTCAGGTTGTTGAAGTACCTGTGGATTCACAGGATTCTGAACCTTCTGTTGAAACTCAGTTAAAGTCTGAGGTGGCTGACTTGGTTGAAAGGGAATGCAGTCCTTTTGTGTCAGATGATCTTGGTTCAGTGAACAAGGGGTTAACCTTGGTACCAGTGGAATGTGAGGATTCTCAGTTATTTGTAGTAGACCATGTTTTAAAAGTTGGTCATGAAATGGAACCTGGTGAGGTCAATGTTGCTGGAAGTAATGGGAAAAGTGCTCTTCCTGGACTTTTGGATAAAGTGATGGAAAAGGTTGGATTGGTTGCGCAACCTTTGACCCTGCTTGCAGGACAAAGGCCTGCTGAGGCAGGATGCGCTAGGTTGTTGAATTTTGTTTGGACATTTGGAAGTATGCACCTGCAAGATAATGCTGTTGTTCAGAAAAATTGTTGTGGTTTTGGAGTGAAAGTTGCCATGGATACAAGTCAAAGTATAGGTCATAATGAGATGGGTAGTTTATTTGGTCTCTTTCATATTCTCATCAGCCTGATGATGGTACTGAATTTGGTAAACAATGGAGGCATGTTGACAGCTCTCCAAGATAAAGAGTATTTCGGCAATTCAGCTAATGAGCAAAGTTGCTATTGAGACCTGTGATAGGAAAACCAAAGGTTTAAATTATTATGATGTGTTAGAGACTCTTCTACCTTCTAGATTTCAGCAGGACTTAGAGGGTAGTACAGCTGATAAGGGTAAGGTGTATAAGAAAGGTTTGTCTTTGTTGAGAAAGGATTGTATCGAGGAACAGAAGCAAGATTCTGGAATGGTGGCTTTAAAGGAGATGGCTGTCACAGGAGAGGAGGTTCAGAGAGAGTCAGTGGGATGTTACCTTAAAAATGTGGTGTTGACGAGGAGGTGGAGACCAGCCACAGTGCGTGCAAGTCACGTGGTGGTTCTGGAAGGTTACAAGGCTGAAATTTTAAACATGGCCTACAATATGCCTTTAGGTGGACATCATGGAGTGAGAGAGGCAGGGAATAGGATTGTGAAGGAATTTTACTGGCCTAGTTTAAGGAATGATGTAGTGAATTGTGTGGGCCCATGGCAAAAGACTGCAGCTGGTTATCAGTATGTGTTAACAATTGTATGTGCTGTGTCTAGGTCCCCTGAAGCAATGTCTTTTGAAAACGCCAAGAACAAGACGTGGTAACAGCATACAGTAAGTTTTACACACTGGCAGGTCTGCCCAAAGAAATTCAATTTGACTGGGGTAATAACTTTACTTCGAGAATGTTCCAGGGGATAGCTAGAGAATTAGAAGCTAAACACATGATGTCATTTACATGTCACACAGAATCCAAGGGAGCCTTGGAACGGCTGAACTCAACCCTTAAGACAATGATTAAAGCACATTGTGTGAGAAATGAAGAGAATTGGATCAAGGGGGTTACCCTCTTCTTATTTAGTGGTGGAGATTCGATTCAGAAGGCAGTAAAGGGTAATTTTTTGGAACCTGTGTTCAGTTACAGGCCAAAAGGACCTTTGACCCTACTCAGAGAACTTTGGAAGGGATGTAGTAAGCTTTTTGACTTTGCCAAGGAAAGTTCACAAAATGGTCAAGTCAAAATAAGACACTTGTTTACTGAAATTGCAGCTGTGAGAATTATTGAAGTACAAAATGGAATCGTGAAATCTGATAATGGAATGGAAAAACATGTTTTCTCACTGAATCCAGACTCACCAAAATGTCAGAATTCCATTGTTTTGAAAAATATTACTGATAAGGTCCATCAGCTGGACCCAAAACTGAAAAAACAAGTAGAAGGACTAATTGATGTTTTGAAATGGTATCTTCACAGAGTGAACTTTGAGAAAAGTAAAATGGGTGGAGAAGAAATTAGAAACAGGAAGGAACAAAGAAAGAGAGTGGATGACTGTATTGATAGAGTGGGGAAGGCTAAATACCTTATTAAGATTGACTTGTTAAAAGGATACCGAGGTGTTCCTTTAACAGAGACGGTTGAAGAGATATCAACATTTGTGACACCGTCTAGACTGTATGAATACAATGTTTTACACTTCGGGATGAAGAATGCTCTAGAAACATTTCAAAGGATAATCAATTTGGTGATTGGAGGGTTAGAAAGCACAGGAGTTCATATTAATGACCTAGTGGTTTGGAATGATACGTGGGAAGAGCATGTTGCAGTGGTAAAGAAACTGTCTGATAGACTTTCCAATGCCAATCTTACTGTGAACCTCGCTAAAAGTGAGTTTGGCCATGCCACAGTTACATATCTTGGCTACGTAGTGGGCCAAGGCCAGCTGGCTCCTTCACAGACCAAGGCTCAAGCTATTGCTGAAGTTCCTGTTCTGACTGGCAAGGAGGCTTTAAGAAGGGTTTTAGGAATGGTTGGGTATTATCATAAGTTATGTAAGAACTTTGCTGACATCGCTTTCCCCCTAACAAAACTCCTAGGGAAGAGTGAAAGATTTGAATGGAGTGACCTTTGCCAGGAGGCATTTGAATGTCTGGAAGCCATCCTGTGTTATCATCCTGTGCTCAAAGCACCTGATTTTTCAAACCATTTTCTATAACAACAAGTGTTAGTGATGAAGCTGCTGGGGCAGTACTGTTACAGAAGGGAGTGAATGACATTGAATATCCAGTAGCTTATTTCTCAAAGAACTTTAATGTACAAAAGAAAAATTATTCAACTGTTGAAAAGGAATTACTAGCGCTTATTCTGGCTTTATAACATTTTGAGGCCTATGATCAGAGACCTCAATACCTTTCTGTTGCTCAGAGACCACTTGTGGTTTACATGGGTTATAATCTGTTGATGTTTCTAACTAAGATGAAGGATAAGAATAGAAACATAGAAACATAGAAAATAGGTGCAGGAGTAGGCCCTTCGAGCCTGCACCGCCATTTATTATGATCATGGCTGATCATCCAACTCAGAACCCCGCCCCAGCCTTCCCTCCATACCCCCTGATCCCCGTAGCCACAAGGGCCATATCTAACTCCCTCTTAAATATAGCCAATGTACTGGCCTCAACTGCTTCCTGTGGCAGAGAATTCCACAGATTCACCACTCTCTGAGTGAAGAAGTTTTTCCTAATCTCGGTCCTAAAAGGCTTCCCACTTATCCTCAAACTGTGACCCCTTGTTCTGGACTTCCCCAACATCGGGAACAATCTTCCTGCATCTAGCCTGTCCAATCCCTTTAGGATTTTATACGTTTCAATCAGATCCCCCCTCAATCTTCTAAATTCCAACAAGTACAAGCCCAGTTCATCCAGTCTTTCTTCATATGAAATTCCTGCCATCCCAGGAATCAATCTGGTGAACCTTCTTTGTACTCCCTCTATGGCAAGGATGTCTTTCCTCAGATTAGGGGACCAAAACTGCACACAATACTCCAGGTGTGGTCTCACCAAGGCCTTGTACAACTGCAGTAGTACCTCTCTGCTCCTGTACTCAAATCCTCTCGCTATAAATGCCAGCATACCATTCGCCTTTTTCACCGCCTGCTGTACCTGCATGCCCACTTTCAATGACTGGTGTATAATGACACCCAGGTCTCGTTGCACCTCCCCCTTTCCTAATCGACCACCATTCAGATAATAATCTGTTTTCCTATTTTTGCTACCAAAGTGGATAACTTCACATTTATCCACATTAAATTGCATCTGCCATGAATTTGCCCACTCATCCAACCTATCCAAGTCACCCTGCATCCTCTTAGCATCCTCCTCACAGCTAACACTGTCACCCAGCTTTGTGTCATCCGCAAACTTGGAGATGCTGCATTTAATTCCCTCATCCAAGTCATTAATATATATTGTAAACAACTGGGGTCCCAGCACTGAGCCTTGCGGTACCCCACTAGTCACCGCCTGCCATTCTGAAAAGGTCCCGTTTATTCCCACTCTTTGCTTCCTGTCTGCTAACCAATTCTCCATCCACACCAATACCTTACCCCCAATACCATGTGTTTTAAGCTTGCACACTAATCTCCTGTGTGGGACCTTGTCAAAGGCCTTTTGAAAATCCAAATATACCACATCCACTGGTTCTCCCCTATCCACTCTACTAGTTACATCCTCAAAAAATTCAATGAGATTCGTCAGACATGATTTTCCCTTCACAAATCCATGCTGACTTTGTCCGATGATTTCACCGCTTTCCAAATGTGCTGTTATCACATCTTTGATAACTGACTCCAGCAGTTTCCCCACCACCGACGTTAGGCTAACCGGTCTATAATTCCCCGGTTCTTCTCTCTCCCTCCTTTTTTAAAAAGTGGGGTTACATTAGCCACCCTCCAATCCTCAGGAACTAGTCCAGAATCTAACGAGTTTTGAAGAATCATCACTAATGCATCCACTATTTCTTGGGCTACTTCCTTAAGCACTCTAAGATGCAGACCATCTGGCCCTGGGGATTTATCTGCCTTCAATCCCTTCAATTTACCTAACACCACTTCCCTACTAACAAGTATTTCGCTCAGTTCCTCCATCTCACTGGACCCTCGGTCCCCTACTATTTCTGGAAGATTATTTATGTCCTCCTTAGTGAAGACAGAACCAAAATAATTATTCAATTGGTCTGCCATGTCCTTGCTCCCCATAATCAATTCACCTGTTTCTGTCTGTAGGGGACCTACATTTGTCTTTACCAGTCTTTTCCTTTTTACATACCTATAAAAGCTTTTACAGTCAGTTTTTATGTTCCCTGCCAGTTTTCTCTCATAATCTTTATTCCCCTTCCTAATTAAGCCCTTTGTCCTCCTCTGCTGAACTCTGAATTTCTCCCAGTCCTCAGGTGAGCCACTTTCTCTGGCTAATTTGTATGCTGCTTCTTTGGAATTGATGCTATCCCTAATTTCTCTTGTCAGCCACGGGTGCACTACCTTCCTTGATTTATTCTTTTGCCAAACTGGGATGAACAATTGTTGTAGTTCATCCATGCAACCTTTAAATGCTTGCCATTGCATATCCACCGTCAATCCTTTAAGTGTCATTTGCCAGGAAGAGGTTGTTAAATTGGAGTCTAGTATTGCAGGAAGGTGACTTAAAAATCAAACATGTAAAAGGTACTGACAATGTTATAGCTGATTAGTTATCCAGATGTTAAGTTGAAAACTGTAACCATTTTTGCTTCGTCATCTGATGTTTTTTTTCTCTGTATTGTTTAAAACCCTGTGATGGACATTAAAAAAAAATCGTCTTCGACAATTTTTTTCCCTTGAGGAAGGGGAGTGTGAGGGGATCCAGAAGTGCCCCTATTAACTGTTTGAAGAGAGACAGAGAGAGACATTCATCATTGATAGTTTGTTTGGAAAGGAGAGAGAGACGAAGATTAACAGTTGGACTGTCACTTTAAGGCATTGGAAGTAACTTTGGATTTTTACTGAGTTTAGAGTTGGAGACAGCACCGAGCAGCTCGAAAGTTGCTATGGTGACTGAAGGCAGTGTTAATGAATGGACACTGGATGTTATGATTTTCAGCACATTGTTGATATTTCTTCAAGGACTTGTTGCCTGCTTGTGCACTCCTTTACAGACAAAGGAAGGAGGGACTCTTTGAATGACAGGTGATGCTCAGCCTGGTGAAATAAATAGGAGGTCAGATGATACAGACCTCAGGACACATGATCTGGACACTGAATGAGCATTGTTATGCCCACAGAGAAAGTGGGTTTTGGAGGATCAATCAGGCGGATTGATCCAAATTGCTATTCCAGTTTGAAGGGGAAGGGGTTGACTGGTGGGGAGTTGTCTATGTGTCCTCCCTCGCCTGGGTGATAGCTCCACCACAGAAGACCGGTCCCCCTGGTTAAAGTCACAGTCGGTGACTTGTGAAGGATTTTGGAGGACGATGAGAAGATCGACGGTATCAGCTCACCTGAAGACTCAACTCACTCTCTCGCTCTCTCTCCCTCTCTCTCTCTCTCTCTCTCTCTCTCTCTCTCTCTCTCTCTCTCTCTCCATCACTACTCAACTAAAAACCACGAACTGAACTGAACTTTACTCAATACTGTAAGACTGTATCTTTTTACCCCGAGACTTAAAGAAGCTTGATTTTTTCATACATATATATTCCACACCTACTTTTATATATAATCATTGTTAACCTGTTTGATTTATTTACATTTATATTACTGTATTGCGTAGTTACCAATAAACATTATTAGTTTATAGCAATACGAGACTCCAAAGTGTTTTCCATCTCTGCTGGTTCTTAACCCCCGTCACGGGGTACATGACAATACCAAAAGAAATTACATCCTGCGTTATTATATCCTGCGTGTTTAAGGGTTGTTTTGCCAGATAAATCACGTAAATGGTTTAAGTCAGTGATGGAGGCATGTCAATTTCTTGAAGAGCTTGACTAACTTTCAACTGTTTAATAAATTTACTGTGTTCGCATGTTTGAATGTAGTTGTCTATTAGTTTAAAACTAATGTGTATATTTGTCCTTAAAGTTCGGGAGTTCTCATTCTTGGTTGGATTATATCTGTATTTTTGTTTTGGAGTATAGATGGTTATTATGCTTTTAAGTTAAGATTTTTTTTCTCTTTTATTATTTTATGTAAATATTTTAACTTTTTGTTTAATATTTTGACTTGGTGATAGATTGTTCTTTTTTTGAAATATTAATAAGATTGTATTTTGTTTCATTTTTCAAGATTTCACCTTTCAAAATGTCTTGCAATGACTGGGTTCTTTTTCTTTCAATGTTTGTTTTGTCCTCTTCTTGGTATTTCTCTCATCATGTTTTGTCTGTGGGTGGTTTATTACATTCCTTCCATTTGGAGTTACGTTCTTCATGAGAGTTGGGGGTAATGTATTTGGGATTAGTTAGCGTACTGGCTGGCTGTGGCCAGTTGTTTTTTTTCGGGCTTGGTGGGTGGGGGATGGTATTCCTTTAAGATTAGTATTTTCCAATTGGGATGTTCTGAATCTACAAATATGTCTGAAGTGTCGTAGATTCCAGTTCCTCTTTAAACTTTTTCCTCTTCCTGAGTCATGGGTTTCCCGTGCAGTAAGGTTAATTGGGTAAATTGTGGGCAGACCAACTGAAAGCTGCTTCAGGTAAACATTTTCTAAACGGGATGGTACCTTGACGGTTGATCATGACGAAATTAATAAATCTTTTCAAGACTTTTATACCTCTCTATATCAATCAGAACTTCCTGAAGAGTCTACCATTATGCATGAATTTTTAAGGAAATTGAACATTCTGAAATTAATGAACATGTAGAACTAGATGCATCCATTATGGAAGATGATATTAAGGAAGCAATTTTTGCGATGAATACTGGAAAAGCACTAGGTTTGGATGGATTTACAGTAGAATTTTATAAATCTTTTTCAAATTTACTTTCACCATGGCTATGTAAAATTTTTAAGGATGCCTTGCTTGTAGGTAAATTACCACAATACTTTTATGAAGCATCCATTTCTTTAATTCCTAAAAAAGATAAAAACCTTACTGATTGTGCATCATATAGATCTATATCTTTTCTGAATGTAGATTCCAAATTTTTTTCTAAAATAATAGCAAGTAGATTGGAAAAGGTACTGCCACAAATTCTTTCTGATGATCAGACAGGATTTATTAAAAATGGCTTTTCGTATTTCAATGTTAGGAGATTAATGAATATTGTATATACTCCTTCATCTAAAATTCCGGAATGTGTTATTTCGCTCGACGCCGAGAAGGTGTTTGACAGAGTTGAATGGGAATATTTACTTAGTGTGCTTGAGAGATTCAACTTTAGCCCAAAATTTATTTCTTGGATTGAATTGATATATTATTCATCTTTGGCTTCCGTAGTTAACAATAATCAGAGATCCCCCTTTTTTAGGCTTTTCAGAGGTATTAGACAGGGTTGTCCATTAAGTCCTTTGTTATTTGATATAGATTTGGAACCCTTGGCAATTGCCTTTCGTGATTCACCCAATATATTTGGAATTACTCATGGGAAGGAGATGCATAAGGTATCATTGTATGCAGATGACTTGTTACTATACATCTCTAACCCAGAGAAATCTATTCCGGCAGTTTCATCACTACTAGCTCAGTTTAGTAGTTTTTCTGGTTATAAACTAAATCTTAATAAGAGTGAACTTTTTCCATAAAATATGCAAGTTCCAATTTATAGACAATTACCATTTGAATTAATTACTGATTATTTCACTTACTTGGGTGTCAAAATTACTAAAAAATATAAAGGTCTATTTAAAGTTATCTTTCTACCCTTAATTGACCATGTTAAACAATTGTTTACTAAATGGTCCCCACTGTCTTTATCATTGATTGGTCGAATTAATGCAATTAAAATGACTGTTTTACCTACATTTCTGTATTTATTTCAAATTGTACCAATTTTTATCTCTAAATCCTTTTTTGATATTATTGATTCTAAAATTTCTTCATATATATGGCAGAATAAAAATCCTAGATTGAGTAAGCAATATCTACAGAAATCAAAAAAGTACGGTGGTTTAGCATTGCCGAATTTTAGATTTTATTATTGGGGAATTCACGTCCGGTATTTAATGTTTTGGACGCAAGATTGGACTGAAACTCATTGTCCACGATTGGTGAACCTGGAGGGTGAGCCTGTGCAGGGGTTCTCATTAGTTTCTATTTTAGGACCTTCGCTCCCCTTTGCATTAACCAAACTGAATAAACAAATAATTAATCCGATAATTAACTATACAATATGAATATGGTTTCAATTTCACAAATTTTTTGGATTGAACAAATTTATTTTATCTAGTCCCATTATATCTAATTTTGTCTTTCAACCTTCTAGAATTGATCAAGCTTTTTCCTTATGGAAAATGAGGGGAATAGCATGCTTTCATGATTTATCTATAGATAATTGTTTCATGTCGTTTGAACAATTATCTAATAAATATAAGTTGTCTAGTTCACATTTTTTTAGATATCTGCAGATTAGAAGTTTTTTGAATGGCATTTTACCTAACTTTCCAATATTTCACCCAACTTAATATTACAGAAAAAAATTTAGGTTTAAATCCCTATCAGAAGCGTTTAATAGCAGTTTTGTATGCGGCAAGTAAGAAATCAATCACTAGAAAATGGCTAAATCCAATACCACCTACATTAGAAGATTGGTACGAAATTATCTTGGAAATATTTAAAAGGGAAAAGTTGACTTACTCCCTGAGAACTCAAAAAGAAAAATTTTATCAAATCCGGAATAAATGGATTAAATATATAACCCCAATGCGAGCAGACTTTAGATGACTCTCCTAATGATTTATACTGCTCTTCTCATCAACACAGTAATATTGCTAACGTAAGCACCCCTAGTCTAAATGTTTGGTTTTTTTTGTTTTCTTTTGGAAAATAGAGAATTAACACAAGTAAAGGGAAAGATTTGGGAAAGGGATAAAAAAATGAAAAAATTAAGTAATTAAGTACATAGGGATTGGATAATTATGTCTGCGGGCAGGAGCAAGCATGAACAAATTAGGATATAAACACCTACAATGGTTGATACATAGGCTTATATACAACATTTTGGACCAGTGGAAATGGTCCAGAAGGGTTATATGGAAAGTATTATTACCATTTTTCTTAACAACTAATTCCATTACTTAGCCTAATAGGTTAGATTTACCACAGTACATAATTATCTACTTAAATGTTTATTTTCCTTTTATATCATCTCAATGGGTACTTAAGAATGTATAAATAATTGTAGTTTTATACATATAAAATAATGGAAAAGGTTATATGTGTGAAAAAAGTACATGATATTTGTGAATTCCTTATCCAAATAAAAATAAAATTAATAAAAAAGAAAATACATCCAGGTACATCTGATAAAATAAAAAATGAATGGGAAAGAGAACTTGAGTATCTTTACCTATACAGAAATGGGAGAAAATTCTTCAACTAGTTAATACTTCCTCAATGTGTGCTAGACATACACTGATACAATTTAAATAGTCCATAGGTCTCATATGTCTAAGGATAAATTAGCTCATTTTTACCGACATACAAATCCTGTGTGTGACAGATGTAATTCTGAGGTGGCCTCTCTGACACATATGTTTTGTTCTTGCCCTCTTTTAGATAAATATTGGAAAGATATTTTAGATATTATTTCAACAGTTTTGTGTATTAATTTAAAGCCTCACCCTATTACTGCAATTTTCAGATTACCAGTGACAGATGTTGGTCATTTATCCTTTTCAGCTTGCTGTTTGATTGCATTTGTTACACTAACAGCTAAAAGATCCATCTTACTTAAATGGAAAGATTCTGATCCTCCTACTACTTTTCAATGGTTTTCTCAAACTATATTATGTTTAAACCTGGAAAAAAATTAGGGGTGGAATGGTTGATTCTTCAGTTAAATTTGAAGAAACTTGGAGACCATTTATTCAACATTCTCATATGACGTAAGTTGTCCCTTTCAGAAACCCTTTCTTTTTTAAGAATCTTTTGTTTATCTATGGAGGAGTGGAGTTAATGACAAATCATGTTCTTATCCGAAGGAATAGGACATCCCACTTTTGTTTTGTTTTGTTTTTTTTTAGTTTAGGGGGTTCATTATAAACTTCTTTTTTCATGTTCAATTACTTGGAGATTGGGAGGATTGAATGAATATATTTTACTCAAATTATGTTTGTATATGTTAACCATTATAAATGTTATACCAATCTCTTTGTATCATTAATATTTTTATGTATATTCATCTGAAACTTAATAAAAAGATTGAAAGAGAAAGGAATTGATGGCTTTGTTGCCAAGTTTGCAGATGATACAAAGACTGGTGGAGGGGCAGGTAGTGTTGAGGAAACAGGTAGGCTGCAGAAGGCATGGATAGATTAGGCGAATGAGCAATAGAATGGCAAATGAAATACAATGTTGGAAAATGCATTTT
The DNA here is from genome assembly GCF_030028105.1 of Mobula birostris. NCBI lineage: Eukaryota > Metazoa > Chordata > Chondrichthyes > Myliobatiformes > Myliobatidae > Mobula > Mobula birostris. The sequence goes on along the minus strand of NC_092373.1, from coordinate 125,340,693 downwards.
GGTAGTAGAAATAAATGTGCAGACTATTTTCTAAACAGGGAGAAAAGCCAAAAATCTGAAATGCAAAGGGACTTGGTAGTCCTTGTGCAGAACAATTTAAAGGACAACTTACAGGTAGAGTTGGTGGTGAGGAAGGCAAATGCAATGTTGGCATTCATTTCAAGAGGTCTAGAATACAAGAGCAGAGCTGTGATGCTGAATGTTTATAAGGCACTGGTGAGGCCTCACTCTTGAGTATTTTGAACAGTTTTGTGCTCCTCATCTAAGAAAAGATGTGCTGGCATTGGAGAGGGTTCAGAGAAGGTTCACAAGGATGATTCTAGGAAAGAAAAAGGGTTATCATACGAGGAACATTCGATAGCTCTGGATCTGTACTCACTGGAATTTAGAAGATTGAGGGGGAATCACATTGAATGTTGAAAGGACTAGACTGAGTAGATGTAGAAAAGATGCTTCCCATGGTGAGGGAGTCTAGGACAAGAAGGCATAGCCTCAGGATAGAAGGGTGCCCATTTAAAACAGAGCTGCAGAGAAATTTCTTTAATTGGAGTGTGGAGAATTTGTGGAACTTGTTGCCACAGGTAGCTGTGGAGGCCAGGTCGTTGGGTGTACTTAAGGCAGAGATTGATAGATTCTTGTTTGGACATGGCATCAAAGGTTATGGGGAGAAGGCTGGGGAGTGGGGCTGAGGAGGGGGAGAAAAGGATCAGCCATGACTGAATGGTGGATCAGACTCGATTGGCCAAATGGCCTAATTCTGCTCCTAGTATCCTATGGTCTTAATTTAATCTGTAGCAGACTCAGCTCTAATACAAATCTCAATTCAGCAGATTGAGGGTTCAAGTTCCACTTCAGAAAATGGAACACACTATCTAGAATTGTAGTTCCCCACAAAAGTGAGAGGAAGTCAGGTTTCCCTGTACCAGCAGCAAAAGGTAATTGAAGTGAATTTGGAAATAAAATGTAGCTGCTGGTCTGTGCCACAACCAATGTAAGTGACTGAGGGGCTTCTAGCTCACCGTCTTTTCTGGTCAGTTATTAAATTAAAACAAAACACACAAAATGCTGGAGCAACTCATCAGGTCAAGCAGCATCAATGGAAAAAAATAGATAATTAATATTTCAGGACTAAGAGGAAGGAGGAAGAGGCTAGAATAGAAAGGTCGGGGAGGAGAATGAGGATAGCAGGAAGGTGAAAAATGAAGCGAGGTGGGTGGGAATGGAGAAAGTGTCATGGTCCAGATCGGGGTCCCTTTAAATTTAGCTTGTTTATGTTACAATCCGGACCGTTGATTCCCTGTTTTCCCATGTCCCTCGACTTTGGTGATTAGAGGCAATTAACACTCGGCTGAACCGGTAGTTTACAGTCTCCGGCTTTCAGCCGTTCGGTGAGGGAGCGTCTGCAAAGTCACGGCATGCCAATGTCATCTGACCGGAGCAAGCCTTGTCTCCACCCAAAGCGAGTGCCGGTAATTCTCCCTTCCTCACCGGAGCAACCCTGTCCAGTCACCTCGCCGAAGCAAGCCTACAAAGTTTCCTTCCGAGGTGGGTCCGTCAGTTAACCCGCTGGAGGGAATCAAGAACCGCTGTCTTCTGTTCCTGGGCTGAGTCGAGAGCTCAGCACTACCCGGAGGTTCCAAGTACCACGTCCTGGCTCCGGCGGCATCCAAGTACCATTTCAAGTCCTGGCTCCAGTGACATCCAAGTACCATGTCAAGTCCTGGCCCTGGCGGCATCCAAGTACCATGTTCACGTCCTGGCTCCAGCAGCATCCAAGTACCACGTCCACGTCCTGGCTCCGGCGGCATCCAAGTACCACGTCCACGTCCTGGCTCCGGCGGCATCCAAGTACCATGTCAAGTCCTGGCTCCGGCGACATCTAAGTGCCATGTCAAGTCCTGGCCCTGGCGGCATCCAAGTACCACGTCCATGTCCTGGCTCCGGCGGCATCCAAGTACCATGTTCACGTCCTGGCTCCAGCAGCATCCAAGTACCACGTCCACGTCCTGGCTCCGGCGGCGTCCAAGTACAATGTCCACGTCCTGGCCCTGGCGGCATTCAAGTACCACGTCCGCGTCCTGGCCCTGGCGGCATCCAAGTACCACGTCCAAGTCCTGGCCCTGGCGGTGTTCAAGTACCATGTCTAGTCCTGGCCCTGGCGGTCTGTAATTCCTGTCCTACCCCCTTGTCTGAATCCCTTCTCTGCCCCTCTCGCCTCTAGCCCTCGGCTGCAGCCCTCGCCTGCACTTCACTCTAGTTCCATCACCGGAGCTAGGTAGGTACTGTCTGGTGTGCTTTTGTGTTGGTCTTGTCTTGTTTTGTCTTGTCCTCGCCTCCATAGGGTGAGTCTGGCCATCTTGCTATTGCCCCGCGGGGAGTCATGTCTCGTCCTGTCCTCACCTCTGTGGGGTAAGTCAGGCCGTCTTGCCATTGCCCCGCGGGGAGTCGTGCCTTGTCTTGTCTTGTCCTTGCCTCTGTGGGGTAAGTCAGGCCGTCTTGCCGTTGCCCCGCGGAGGGTCATGAGTCCCGGCCTATGTCCTGTACCCAGGGAGGGGTCCTGGCTCTCTGTTCTGTGTGTGTGTCCAAGGTTCCATGTACCTGCTCTCCCGAGACCGAGGCTCTGTTTTCCATATTCCTCCTCTCCCTAGCCCATGCCATGTCCATGTCTGGTTCTGGGGTCCAAGCCCGAGGCAAGACCCAGGTACTGGGTCCTTGCCCAGTCTTGGGCTCGGAGTCCATACCCTAGCCTCTTCATGTCTCCTCTAGTTCTGGGAGCCGATTCCGAGTCCAAGCCCAGACCCTTGGTCCCAGCCTAGTCGAAGTCCTGAGTCCTTATCCTGTTCGCTATTCCTGCTTCAGTCTTGCTCTCCTGGTATCATACAATAAACTAAACCTAAGTAACCTCAGAAGAAGTGTCTTGCATTTGGGTCCACCCTTGCTCCCAATGTCCCGCCATTGTGACAGAAAGAATCTAATAGGAGGGGAGAGTGTACCTTAGGAGAAAGAGAAGGAGGATGGTAGCTAGGGGGAAGTTATAGGCAGGTGGGAAGAAGTAGGAGTGAGGTATAGAGAAAGAAGTGGCGGGGGTGGTGGGGGGAAGGAATTTTTTTCACCGGAAGGAGAAATCGATATTCATACCATCAAGTTAGAAACTCCCCAGATGGAATATAAGGTTTTTTCTCCTGCACCTGAGGGTGGCTTCACCTTGGCACAAGAAGACGCTGTGGACCAACATGTCAGAATGGGAATGGGAATTGGAATTGAAATGTTTGGCTACTGGGAAGTCCCGCTTATGACAGAGTCCGGAGGTGCCCTTTCAGTTAGGTAAAAAGAAAGATTCCTTGGCACTATTATAATGGGAGCATGGTGCATTCTCATCATTTTTCCCTGATTGCCAACAGAAAATCTACTCATTAATTGGTAGCAAATTGTAGGACTTTATGCTCATTTAGTGTTCGAGCAGATTGCCTTCTTTCACCTATAACCACATCCCCCCCGAGGTTCATTGGGCTGCATTAATTTAGGGGAAGACAGTTGCCGCCCCCGCCAAACTGATGAAATTTCACTCGTGTGGATGCTGCGTGATGTGTTCCCCTGTTATAATTCAGTACCATGAAAGATCAGATGGTACACCATATGCAATTAAACAATTGAGCTTTATAATTCTTAAGTTGGCTATAGGGTTAGTACAGAAAACAGAAAGAAAAAGGGCCCATTTTAATCAAACAGTCTATTGTGCATGTTGGAGCTCACAGTTTTCTGTCCTTGAATTCCCCATCAATTTCCTCCGAGCATTGTCGACTCCCGGACCCTCACTCCAAGTCCACTCCGCCCTGCGGTCTACCAGCTCACTCTTCTCATGTCCTCTCTCTTGTCTCTCGCTGACAAAGGACCGTGAATACCTCCGCTCAGACACACAAGAAAGAAACAACACTCCTCTTATTGGATGGTGCACATTCCAAAGCCCCTGTTGTCTCTAGTCATAACCCAAACACTGCTGCTACAGAGAAACCATTACATTAGCAGTGAAACCTTACAGAGCATTAAACTCCCCATTGACAAAAGGTTGCTGAATATTATCAGCAGTGTTCTAGGAACCATATGCTGATCTTACTGGGCACTGAAAATACAAAGTCCTGTAATAAAGGATGCTTCCATTCCCTTTCAATTCAATAGTGATATACTGTACAATCCTCATGATAATTCTTCAACAATTATGAAATTTTCATTGATTGCATGCAAGTCCAAATTAACACTGGCTAATATAGCAAAACATAAAGGGAATGCAGTAATTTTGACTCTCTGCAATGCTAAATAGTTAAAGACTTGAAACATGTTGATTGATACTGAATTTGTATGCAGGTTGGTCTATTCAATACCCACCTTTATTTTCAATAGAAGTCTCCATGATAGGGCCAATTGGAGTGGTAAGGCATCTCTTTCCAATTACCTGTTATCAGAATCAGAACCACTTTATTGCCAATACTTGAAACATACACAGTTCAATACCATAACAGACAACACAGTAGCAATGAACAATTTACAAGACAATAGTGCAAACAGCCATAGCAATCAACAATGAGCAGAATGGTCACACGTTCAAATGACATTAATCATATTTAAATACATGTGAACATATGAACAGAATAATTATCTACAGAACAAGGAGAGCAGGAAACACAATTTAATGGACGTTGTGCAGGAGCAGTTAGAGTATTACACTTGAGTGTGTTTTGTTGAGAAAATGGATAGATACAGGAAAGGAGCTTTGGAGATGACGTGTAGTCCTAGTCTTGTAGTGTCTCCCTGATGGCAGATTGGTGAATAAGTGACTGCTAGGCTGGGCGGGTGAAGTCAGCGGTAATTATTTCAGCTCTTTTCTTCGCTCTAGCGATGAACAGGTCTTTTATTGTTTGTGACTGACAACCAATGATCTTCCCTGGTGAGTGGGCCAAGTGTTGCAACCTGGACTTGGATTCCCTCATGTTGAAAGCCTCTTAAAGCAGCTTTAAAATTTCAGCAACACTGTACCGGCAGGTGGTAATCATATAGATTTGGGTGAATTTATTGGGAAGCCTTACAGTATCTGCATTTCCTATATGTTCCCTATTAATCAATGATACATATAGCCTTGAGCACTTCAATGTGATGCAGGTTCTTGGCAAGTTTTGTCCCACGGTTTACAGTGGTGCATTTAGTAGAGCTGCTGCTTCACTGCTCCCGTGACCTGAGTTTCATCTGGAATTCCACTGCAGTCTGTGTGGTGACCATGTAGGTTTCCAACAGGTGCCCTAGTTTTCTCTCCCATCCCAAAAAAATGTGTTGGAGCAGTTTACAGCAGCCAATAACCCTAAAATGTACAGTGAGTGGTAAAATCTGGAGGTAACTGAACCTGGGGAGAATAAAAAAGGTTAGGGTAAGATTAGGGTAAGATTAAATGCATGCTTAATTGTTAGTGTGGACTCAGTGGACCGAGCAGATTGCTTCAATGTTGTATATCTCTATAGCAGCATATCTCTTTCTAAAAAAAGGCATTTTGCTTGCTCATGCCGGAGAAGGTGTCTGCGTGTGGTGATCTCGCTCTCTCTCACTCGCCACTCTTGAAGGAAGGTCTTTGCATTCAAGTGATCTCTCTCTCTCTCTCTCTCTCCCCTGCTCAATGTTTTCCGAGGATGGTGCCAAAGCAAGGTTTAATTGATGCGGATGGTAGATTTGGACTCTAATTCAGGTTTATGGCGTGTTCTAGTTTCTAGTTCTAGTTCTGGTTGCTCTTTATTGTTCCTACTTTTGGATGATTTTTGGATCTGGGCAGCCTGCAGATAATGAACATGGAGCTGAACTGAACTGAAATAGCCTTTGATTCCGTGTTTTTGCTCTTTTTTTTGTGTGTGGGGGGCGTTTAATGTTTTCCTCTGACCAAGCTGGTTTTATAGTTCTTCATTTCAAATTTTGAAAGATGAATTCAGGGTTGTATACTGCATTCTGTACGTACTTTGATAAGAAATGTACTTTGAATCTGAATCTTTGAATATCTGGGTCAATCTTGGTCTTGATTTATTAAGTTTGTAGGGATTATCACTTCACTGACTATTTCAGGAACTTTTAAAGCAGTTGGGTACAAATGAACACTAACTTAATGATGTGCAGCGATCAACAGTTGTAGCTTTTTTATTACTTTCTGAGATGACGCTCTCTTGTAAGAAAAATTGTAATTATGATTATAGACTTCTATGTGGAAGAGTACAAGCTTTTTATTTGGCTGCACATCAACCATAGTACGAAGGAGGAAAATAGTCACACTTTCTTCATCGTTTCTAAAACTTCAAAATACGTTTGTCAGCATTTGAAAAGACTTGGGTGATGTAGGTGCAGGGGAAAGACAAAGTCTGTCAAAAATAAAAAGAAGATGTTATCCTGAGTCAAAGCATGAAATCAATGTGATGAAAGCTTTACTTCATAACATGGCAAAGTGAACTGTATGAGGAGGTTTGATCTATCTGTTGTTTCAAATTGCATCAGAGCCTAATCTATCTACTAAGTTGTAGTGATAAACTCAACACCGTGCAAAAAAAGGCACTGCCTCTAAAATTGCAATAATCAAAGCATCACAAAGTCAAATAAAATGTAAACATGAAGACTAAAAACATCTGCCTGCACATTTAGTCGAGTTATCCACCCTCTACTTTAGAAAAAGGATGAGACCAAAAAAGCATAATTTTGCAAATAGTTTGTGGAAATAATGAAGATAAAATCATGAAAACTAAGAATTTAGAAGGCTACTGTCTTTTAGTGAGCAAAAATGGCTTCCTAGTATGTCTGTCTGTACTTCATTTGGGTAATTCATTAAGGTCAACTGTAAAAGCGAGAAACTTGTCCAACACTTTAAATACATCATAAGATGCAAGAGTAAGAACACGTATTAGCTGACATATTAGCTGTTGTTGACTGAGTCCAAAGCATGGTAGAATATTTCTTATGAAACTGTGTATAATGTTGAATTTCTGCTTTTCGTGTGATTGCTGTGTATATGATGTGACTATGGTACTGTTGTAAATAAGCTTTTCATTTCATCTGTTCATACGTGCGCTCATGGACATGACAAAAATACAGCTTTGACTTGGTCAATGTCTGTACTTCCAAATACATGGCAGGGAAACAATTTCATTAGGAGTTTGGGGAGATTCAGTATGGGGTCAAAGACTCAAATTTCTGTAGATGTACAGTGGAGAGCATTTTGACTGGTTGCATCACTGCCTGGTATGGAGGTTCAGATGCAGATGATCACAAACGACTTCAGAGGGTTGGAAGCTCTGCCAGCTGCATCCTGGGTACAACCCTCCCCACCATCGAGGACACCCTCAAGAGGCAGTGCCTCAAGAAGGCAGCATCCAGCATGAGATCCTCACCAATCAGTGCATGCTCTCCTCTCATTCCTACCATCCCAAACCTGAAGATTTATACTGAGGTGTCAAAAACAGTTTCCTTCTCTCCTCCATCAGTTTCCTGAATGATCCAGGAACACTATTTCTTTATTCTTTGTTTTTTTTTTGCTATTTATTGTCCTTTATAGTAATTTTACGTCACTGCACTGCTCTGCTGTGACAAAACAAATGTCACACAATCTAAGTCTGTAATAATGAAAACACGAGGAAATCTGCAGATGCTGGAAATTCAAGCAACACACACAAAATGCTGGTGGAACGCAGTAGGCCAGGCAGCATCCATAGGAAGAAGCACAGTACACGTTTCAGGCTGAGACCTTTCATCAGGACTAACATTCCTGATGAAGGGTCTCGGCCTGAAACGTCGACTGTGCTTCTTCCTATGGATGCTGCCTGGCCTACTGCGTTCCACCAGCATTTTGTGTGCGTTGTCTGTAATAATGAATCTGATTCTAAATTTTATTCTTCTTATTGGTTCAAAAGACTTTCTGTTACACAAACAGTGGAAATTCCCTGACCAGATGTCTGAATCTGTTTCATCCTATTCTGAATATGAACCAAGTTCAGATACATTGGAGCAAACTATCTGCAAGCTGGGATAAGAAAACTGTTATGTAAGCCGGAAGTATTGTGAGTGGTAGTTAAAAATCCAGAACCTATTTTATTAGACTGAACTGAATGCTTTCCTAGACTTGGTGCAGCAAAATGGCACAGCTAGTAGAGCTGCTGCCTTACAGCTCCTCTGACCCAGGTTTAAATCTGACCTTGGGTGCTGGAGTTCATATATTCTCTCCGTGATGGTTTAGTTTCTTCCTGATGTCCCAGTTTCCTTCCACCTCACAAATGTGTGTGGGTTTGTGGAACGTCAGGTCATTGTGTAGATTAAAGCGATTGATTGAAATATTTTTAATTTCCATATGAACAGAGATTGTGGCGTTGGAGTGATTGAGAAACCTCATATATGGCTGTTGCAACATTAACGAAAAACATAATGAAGTGAAGACTGCAAAACATGGAGCAAAGTAGAATCAGAATTCATTCAAGGAGGATGCAGCCCAAAATATATATCTATTGTATACTTTTCCCAGCTCAATAAATGTGCAAACAGCAAGAATCATGGGTGGCCTTTGGTGTGTCATGTAAAACAAGAGAATGCTTCCCAGGATGGCAAAGTACTTCTATCAATAATTTCATGAAGGCTCATTGTTATTAGTCTGTCTGCATGAATGGGCTCAGCAGATCTCTGTTATGGCAGCAGGGAAACAAGGGACTAACACACTTCAAAGGAGAGCTGGCAACTTCAAAATTGTGAGATGGACCATCGAATTTGCAATGTTGCTCTATTTCCCAAGTTCCTGTACCCGCACAGAGCTACACAATGTCATAAATGGCGTATCATCTCTTTCAAAGCTTACTTGGAAGCAGAATAGAAAGGAGCATCATAATGATCAGAAATTAGAGAAATCCATGGCAACAAATGCAAAGGACATTAGATCACTTTGAACTCCTTTACTTAACAGTAATTCTTTCACAATTTGACAATACAGTTTTACTTCTTCCTTCCTTGTCAACTGAGGAGACACTCCTTCAATCAATCACCCATGTTGTCACCAAGAGGTTGGTCATGGTCTTCCTGAACCAGAAAACCTGGATCAATAGTTCTTTGTGAGCAGCACATACCATACGACACAGAGCTTACATTGGCTGATAGGCAGAAAGCAAAGGGTGGGAATAAAGGGATCCTGTTCTGATTGGTTGCCAGTTACTAGTGGTGTTCTGTAGGAGTCGGTGTTGGGGCCGCTTCTTTTTACGATGTGTATCGATGATTTAGATTATGGATTAAATGGTTTTGTGGCTAAGTTTTTGCGGATGACACCAAGATAGGTGGAGGAGCAGGAAGCGTTGAAGAAATGGAAAGGTTGCAGAGAGACCTGTTCAGTTTAGGAGAGTGGGCAAAGAAATGGCAGATGAGATACAATGTTGAGAAAAGTACGGTTGTACATTTTGGAAGAACAAATAATTGGGCAGATATTATTTAGATGGGGAGAAAATTCAAAAATTGAAAGTGCAAAGGGACTTGGGGGTCCTCGTGCAGGATACCCTAAAGGTTAACCACCAGGTTGGATCAGCAGTAAGGAAAGTGAATGCTATGTTGGCATTCATTTCAAGAGGAATAGTGTATAAGAGTAAGGATGTGTTGATGAGGCTTTATGGAGCACTGGTGAGCCCTCTTTTGGAATACTGTGTGCAGTTTTGGGCCCCCTATCTTAGAAGGGATGTACTGATGTTGGAGAGAGTTCAGAGAAGATTTACGAGGATGATTCCTGGAATGCAGGGGCTAACATATGAGGAGCATTTGTTGGCTCTTGGACTGTATTCATTAGAGTATAGAAAAATGAGAGGGGATCTCATAGAAATATTTCGAATGTTGAAAGGGTTGGACAGGATAGATGTGGAAAGGCCATTTCCCTTGGTGGGTGAGTCCAGGACAAGAGGCCACAATCTCAGAATTAGAGGGTACCCATTTAAAACAGAGATGAGGAAAAATTTTTTTAACCAGAGGGTAGTGGATTTATGGAATTCATTGCCATATGGAATACAGCTGTGCAGGCCTGATCATTGAGGGTGTTTAAGGAGGAAATTGACAGGTATATAATTAGTCAGGGTATCAAGGGATATGGGGAAAAAGCTGGAAATTGGAACTAGATGGGAGAATAGTTTAGCTCATGATGGAGTGGCGGAGCAGACTCGATGGGCCGAATGGCCCACTTCTGCTCCTTTGTCTTGTGATCTTGTAATCAGCTAGAGTGCAAGAAAAGCAGCTAAGATCTGCGCAAAGCTATCAAGGCTGCGAAACAACAATACAGGAACAAGATTGAGTCAAGATTCACGTGACTCGTGGCGAGGGTTGCATACTATTGCTAACTTCAAAGCCAAATATTGTGGTGCTGCCAACATCCCACCTCTCTCCCAGATGAGCTCAATCACTTTTATGCTCGGTTTGATGTCACTAACTCTGATCCTCTGAGGAAAGCCACCGCTACAATCTGCAAACTGGTCTTCTCTGAGGCTGAGGTACGCAAATGTTTCCAACGAGTGGGCAGTCGCGAGGCTGCGGGACCGGACAGTGTCCCAGGGTGAGTACTCGGGATGTGCGCAGCACAACTGGCAGGTGTGTTCATTGACATTTTTAATCCTCCCTCTCCCAGTGTAGAGAGTCCTCCTGCTTCAAATTATCCATCATTGTCCCTGTACCAAAAAAGACCAAGGTAACATGCCTGAACGACTGGAGTCCTGTCGCACTCACCTCAATAATAAGCAGATGCTTTGAGAGGCTGGTCAAGGACTACATCTACAGCATGCTACCACCCACACTAGACCCCCTACAATTCACCGACCGACACAACCGATCGACACTGTTCTACCTACCGTCCTTACACATCTGGAGAAGGAAGTTGCTTATGTGAGAATGCTGTTCTTGGACTACAATTCAGCACTTAACACCATAATTCCATCCAGGCTCATCAAGAAGCTCAGAAACCTCAGCCTTGACCCTCCCTTGTGCAGCTGAATCCTGGACTTCCTGTCAGATTGCTGGCAGGATGTAAGGGTGGGCTCCCTTACCTCCACTCCTCTGAATATCAACACAGGAGCCCCCCAGGGCTGTGTACTAAGTCCCCTCCTTTACTCCCTGTATACCCATGACTGTGTCACTACCCACAGCTTTAATCTGTTAATTAAATTTGCCGACGGCGCTACATTGCTTAGTCTAATCTCAAACAACAGTGAGGTGGCCTACAAGGAAGAAGTCATCTCTCTGACACAGGGGTGTCAAGAAAACAACCCCTCCCTCAATGTTGCAAAAATAAAGGATCTGGTTGTGGATTACAGGAGGAATGGAGACAGACTAACCCCTATTGACATCAATGGATCTGGGGTTGAGAGGGTTCAACTGTTAAAGACAGCTTTAAGTTCCTCGGCATCTACATCACCGAGGACCTCATGTTGTCTGCATATACCAGCTGTGTGGTGAGAAAGGCACAACAGCGCCTCTTTCACCTCAGATGGTTGAGGAAGTTTGGTATGAGCCCCCAAATTCTAAGAACTTTCTACAGAGGCACCATTGAGAGCATCCTGACTGGCTGCATCACTGCCTGGTATGGGACTGTACCTCCCTTAATCTCAGTATTCTGCAGAGAGTGGTGTGGACAGCCCAGTGCATCTGTAGTTGTGAACTTTCCATGATTCATGATATTTACAATGACAGGTGTATAAAAAGGACATGAAGGATCATTGGGGACCCGAGTCACTCCAGCCACAATCTATTCCATTTGCTACCATCCGGGAAACAGTACCACCGCATAAAAGCCAGGACCGACAGGCTCCAGGACAGCTTCTTCCACCAGGCCATCAGACTGATTAACTTAGAAATTATTATGATTGCACATTTAGACGGAGAAATAACGTAAAGCTTTTTACTCCGCATGTATGTGAAGGATGTAAAAAAAAATCATTTCAATTCATTTCATGAGAAAAAGGTAAATTAATACAGTATTCTATGACAATATGAACGATTGGCTTGACTTTCACGCCTGTGTGCGTGTGCATGCATGTCTGTCTGTGTGTTCATGCTCCATGTCCTAGGGTGTAGCTCAGCTCAAAACTTGCACGTAGTATCTCTGACAACAAGAGGACAATGAAACAGTTCTCTGGTTAACCTCAATCTTCAAGAATGTACATAGGTTTGTGGTTGGCCTGATGAGTCTCAAGCAGACTACAACCAGAGGTCATGGGTTAAGGATGAAAGATGAAAAGTTTAAGGGGAACATGAGGGACACTTTTTCACTCAGAGGGTCGTGAGAATTTGGAAGGAGCTGCCAGCACAAGTGGTGCATGTGAGTTCAATTTCAATGTTTAAGAGAAGTTTAGACAGGTACAGTACATGGATGGTAGGGATATGGAGGGCTATGGTTTTGGTGCATTTCAATGGGAGTAGGCAGCTTAAATGGTTCAATGTGGACTAGATGGGTTGACAGGCCTTTTTCTGTGCTATAATTTTCCAAGACACTATGACACTTTATTTAATTGTTTTATATCACAGTCCCAAGTTTGCATAAACACACAAGGCTTGTGTGGTAAGTGTGACTGGGTTCATGACAAAGCATTAGTACAACCTGAGGCAAAGCAAGGGAAGTGAGAACTTTGAACATATTTAGTTGTGATTTCCATAGCTCTGAGTGAATCTGCAGTATTTCTATTCTGCAGGTATGCGCCTGCATTTGGTTCTCACTGCTTTCCTGGCACCACCAGGGGGTCCTCAACACTTGACTCACAGTCAGTCCTCTCAGAAGCAGATGGCACTCCCTACAATAGAGCTCTTGAGTTCGATTGTCTTTTAAGAGGAACTGCGTAAAGTGGAGCAAAGAAGAATCAGGCTTCATGTAAGGACGATGTGGCCCAGAATATGTGTGTAAAAAAAGAGGTTCTTTAGCAAATCATATAAAAGAGGAAAATGCTTCCCAGGATAACAGCAAGATAACAGAGCATTTCTACCAATAGCCACATGATAGCATGCAGCTATCATAGTCTGTCTGCAAAGCTAGGCTTAGTGGATCTATGTAATGAGTGTGTGTGTGTGTGTGTGTGTGTGTGTGTGTGTGTTTTCACACATGTACACACAGCTATGCAGGTCCACATTGTGCTTGGGTTTCAACTAACATGTCAGCCTTACAAATCTCTCAGATCATTGAGTTTCATCTTGTATTATTCTTGGCTGCAGTGAAAGAACCTGCTGTCGTTGCGCTGAGGAAACACATTTCAATGTCTTCCCAGCAGTATTTTTTCATGAAGGGCTTGACTTTATGGAGCCTTTCCCACCATACACAGTGGAATGTTCCAACCTTTAGTAATGGGGTTGTACAAATATGTATGTATTGCTGGCATGCTGTATTTCAAGCCAATATTTCTGTTTATTCTGTAATATGATTGTATCTACATTGCGGGGTGCAGCAAATTCTGATTCATGTGTAGTCCTGAGTTAACTTTTTGGGTAATTAAAGATGGTACCGCCTCGTGCCTTAGAAAAAATGGGGTGGTTTGCTCTCAGTAGGAGGGAGAGAGACTGAGCTGTCAGGGGTTCACACAAGACAAAGTATGGAGCTGTTAATGTGTTTTCTGGAAGGTATCTTTTTGTAAAATTGGCATTTTTCTTTTCACTATTTTCACTAATTTTTGCATTTGATTTTTGATGCACCAAATAAATACCCTTGCACGGAAGTTCCAAGTGCCTCCAGCCATTTGTTCTTTGGTCATTGCCCACGTATTGTACACCAGAAATGGGCCATCAAACGTTCTTGATGAAATTTGCAGCGAAAAACACGAGGCAATACTGGACATTTCAAATAGACCACAAGATCACAATCAGATTTTCACAAACCTCGTGATCCAACATGGAACATGTAGCAGCACAAAAGTAAATAAACGGTACCAGCTCAAAATAGATATTTTGTGCTGAGTCAAAGGGGGAACTGTTAACTTTTTTGTGCATTTCCTTTGGAACCATAGGAATTGGGTATCTGCTATACTGTGGCATAAATCCTTGTCCTACCCCACCACTGTTATTATTCCTTTTCCTTCTGATTCGGAAGGAGCCTCACAGCTTGCCCTCCCCATCTCACCATCAACATAACAAGCATTGAGGACCAAAACTGGCTTTTGTACCCAATATTCCACCCTGTCGGTTTCCATGTGGTGAGAAGTGAACAGACACTCACAGTTCCAGCCATGTTCATCACACAGCGATTATAGAACAGTCAAAACTAATGAAATTGGGACTAGCTGCCTTCTCCCCTTGGTCTCACATTGCATGTGAATGTATTGTATCCTTAGTGCTGACCTTTCAGAATACCTAGTCAATACAAATATTAGATGTTTAACCACCACTTTAAATCTTTATGATAGGTTAAATTGAATAATAGTGAATAGGCAGTCTCCCCTGTTTTAAACTGCCTCTCCTGATTAACCTTGTCTTTAGTATAAAACAGGCTGGCAATTTATTCTCATCCATTTTACTCCTTTGACTATAGTCAGAATCAGCAGCTTTTTGCCATGTGGGCATTTTAACCATTGCTGTAAAATAAGTCTTGAATTCAAATAATGACTTCCACTCTTTCCTCCTCCACCACACACATAAACTATTGATTGTACTGTTACAAGGAGATGGTTGTTAGCAGTAAACACCAGACACCCCTCCCCCCACACATTGCCATGTGATAATTACCAGATAAACTTTTGTGATTTGATTTGGTTTGAGGGATAAACATTGGCTATAACTCCCAGAATGCATGGCAACACTACCTGTCCTTTCTTGGGAAAGCACCTTTAATCACAAGTCCATCACGAGAAGGACACAATAGATCCTGTGAGATGGTTTCTTGAACAGGCTGACAGAAATATTTGGCAGAATGCCTCATCACCAGAACCTGGCATCAGGTACCAAGACCTCACTTGGGTGGCAGTGAGAAAGGCCCTCCCTCAGACCTATCCTGTGGCTGCAGAGTCTCACTTCCAATGCACACTGCCCTTGAGACAGCTGTGATGAGAACAAGCTGCATGCCTGATTTACAGATTGAGCATTTGTAATGTTCTGATGAAAGAAGAGAGTCCTTATTGAGGTTTGTCCTGTGCAGCTACATACAGAGGATTTTATGATCTATGAGCTGTTTCCAGGGATGCATATTGAGACAAACAGCAAGTAATTGGGTCAAAGCATTGAGAAGCACCTGCTCTCAATCTTCAAGAGTGACTCTGGGCTTCATGCTCCCTTCCATTTTAATTTACCATCCCACTCACACCCTGACTTCTGTGTCTGAGGCCTCCTGCTCGTACATCATGAGGCCCAGTGTGGGCTTGAAGAGCAAACCTTATTTTCCACTGGGGACTCAATACTGAATTCTCCAACTTCAGGTAACTTGCCCTTTCTTATTGAAAGGGGGATCTTATTGAAACGTATAAAATTCTAGAGGGATTGGACAGGCTAGATGCAGAAAGATTGTCCCCAATGTTGGGGAAGTCCAGAACGAGGGGTCACAGTTTAAGGATAAAGGGGAAGCCTTTTAGGACCGAGATGAGGAAAAACTTCTTCACATAGAGAGTGGTGAATCTGTGGAATTCTCTGCCACAGGAAATAGTTGAGGCCAGTTCTTTGGCTATATTTAAGACGGAGTTAGATATGCCCTTGTGGCTAAAGGGATCGGGGGTATGGAGAGAAAGCAGGTACAGGGTTCTGAGTTAGATGATCAGCCATGATCATACTGAATGGCGGTGCAGGCTCGAAGGGCTGAATGGCCAACTCCTACACCTATTTTCTATGTTTCTATGTTTCTGTTTGATTCAGGACTGGCTATTTATGCTTGCTATTCCTCCACGGTCCACCTTTCCCTTTATATTTGTATATTCCGGCCTGCTCAACATGGCCCAGTAGGCCAGATTATAAGGCATCAACCTGGGTTGTATTGCAGAGCAGAGAGACCCAGTGGGTATAAGAGGCAATACTGGTAGACAAGTGGTGACAAAGGCAAATGGCATGTTTTCCCTCACCAGTCAAAGCATGTATACAACAGTTGGGATGTCTTGTTACAACTATACAAAACATTTGTGATGCTACTCTTGCAGTATATGTGCATTTCTGGTCAGCTTGCTGGAGGAACATGATGAAGCGATGGACAGTACAGTACAGAAAAGAATCATTAGGATGTTGTGGGGAATGGAAGACTTGAGTTATAAGGAGAGACTGGTTAGGCCAGGGCCATTTTCAATGGAGAGAAGGAAGTTGAGAGTTTTTATAACATCATGAGGGGCATTGGAAATATGGATGCTCACAGTATTTAGGGGAGTCCAGAATGAGAGGACTTGGATTTAAAATGAGAGGGGAAAGCTTTAAAGGGGATTTTCCTTACAGAGAGGATCATGGGCAAATGGAAAAAGCTGCCAGATGAAGCCATTGGGGTGTGTACAATTACAATGTTTAAAAGATGGTACATGGATCGGATGGGTTAGAGGAATATGGGTCAAAAAAAGCCAGTGGACTAGCTCAGGTAGGCATCTTGGTTGGCATGGAGCAATTGGGCTGGAGGACCTGATTCTGTAGTGTATAACTCTGTGATTCCATTATTTTATGAGTCGGAGGGGAATGGTATCAAGTGGGTCATGCCTGACACAACCTCATCTCATTCAGCAATCTGTATCATTTCCCCCATCTACCCCACTTTCAAAATACTTTTATTATCAAAGTATGTATGCTTTATACAACCTTGAGATTTGTCTCTTAACAGGCAGCCACAAAACAAAGAAACCCAGAAGAAGTCCACAGAGAGAGTTTATCCACAGACACTTAGTTTAGTGCTGAGCTGAGCAGTGAGCTGAACCGGCCCATCCCTCACCACGGGCCCTGACACCCTGACCTTTTCCATCTAAATCGTTGTCCAAGCTTTGGGTTCAGTTGCTTTGATATGCTTCGGGAGTAAGGTAAGCCTTTAAAATTTTGATGTTTGTACAATGGCATATAGAAAGACCTCTGTGGAAGAACGTTGAGCTACAGTACCTACCAGAGACTGTTTGACCCTGATACTAAAGGCCTGAAATGTGAAGGGTCACCATACCGGGACTAACATTTTTCAATTGAAAATGCAGAAAATTTTCCAAGAACCAAACGGTATTGGTGGGGAGAGAAACAAAGTTAATGAGTCAGGTCTCTGACCTAACATCCAAAAAAATCAGCTCACCGATCTGATATTTTAACTCTTTAAACTCTTTATCTCTCCACAGAAACTGACTGACCAGCTAGATACTTTCAGTACTATTTATTTTATTTCTGCAGCATCTGCAGTATTTTATTTAGAATTAAAATCCTAAGAGATGCCTTTAATTCGTTCAGAAAGGGGATAAAATTGAAACTTATTGATGCTTACATTGAAAATAATACAGCCAGGGTGGGGGTGGGGTTCAGTGCATATATTTGAAATAAGATATTTTGAAAGGTTATATTTTCTTTATTTTACAAATGGAGCAATAAACATCCTTTGGCAAAGGAAATGTTATTGCTTGTCGAGGTGACCAAACGTTATTATTTTACAAGGTAGTGTTTATGCAGCCCTTGAAATTTCTTGATCTTATTATTACAAAACATCTCACTGGACATGAAAACCACTTTAGGGTGCATTCAACACAATTGGTATTTGTGGGAAAGAGGTTGTTGCAAGTCTTGGTTAATAGATTCTGCATGTTTTGGATGCCTATGTCTGTTGCTGCTTTGAGAAACAAGGCATTTACCTAACAACAAACCAACTCTCAATTGCAAATACCCGTATCCACGTTCATAGGTATCAAAAGCAGATTACCACATCTCGTTCTTAACATTGCAGAGCAGCTTTCTAACCAAAGTTATTATGAGACACAATGAGAATCAGAATCAGAAACAGGTTTATTATCATCGGCATGTGTTGTAAAACTTGTTAAATTAGCAGCTGCAGTTCAATGCAATACATGATAATACAGTAAGAAAAAAAATAAGTAAATCAATTGCAGTAAGTATGTGTGTGTGTGTGTGTGTGTGTGTGTATATATATATACATAAGAACATAAGAAATAGGAGCAGGAGTAGGCCATCTGGCCCATTGAGCCTGCTCTGCCATTCAATAAGATCATGGCTGATCTGGCCATGGACTCATCTCCACTTACCTGCCTTTTCCCCATAACCCTACTATGCAAAACTCTATCCAACCTTGCCTTAGGTATATTTACTGAGGTAGCCTCCACTACTTCATTGGGCAGAGAATTCCATGGATTCACCACTCTTTGGGAAAAGCAATTCCTCTTCATCTCCATCCCAAAATTCCCTTCCCTGTATCTTGAGGCTGTGTCCCCTAGTTCTAGTCTCACCTACCAGTGGAAACAACTCTCGTGCCTCTATCTTATCTATCCCTTTGGTGGAAGTGGTGGGATCTGAACCCATGCCCTGAAGAGACTGGAGCTGTGTGTGTGTGTGTGTGTGTGTGTGTGTGTGTGTGTGTGTGTGTGTGTGTGTGTGTGTGTGTGTGTGTGTGTGTGTGTGTGTGTGTGTGTGTATATAAAGTACCTACAGTACCTATAAAAAGTATTCACTCCCTTGGAAGCTTTCATGTTTTATTGTTTTACAACATTGAATTACAATAGTTTTAATTTGGCTTTTTTGACACTGATCAACAGAAAAGTCTCTTTTGTGTCAAAGTGAAAACAGATCTCTACAAAGTGATCTAAATTAATTACAAATATAAAACATAAAATAATTGATTGCATAGGTATTCACCCCCTTTAATATGATGCACCTAATTATCACTGGTGTAGCCATTTGGTTTTAGAAGTCACATAATTAATTAAATGGAGATCTGTTTTTGGAGTCCTGTATGCTGTCAAGGTGTTTCAATTGATTGTAGTAAAAATACACCTGTATCTGGAAGGTCCAACTGCTGGTTAGTCAGTATCCTGGCAAACACTACGCCATGAAGACAAAAGAACACTACAAGCAACTCCATGAAAAGGTTATTTAAAAGCACAGGTCAGGAGATGGATACAAGAAAATTTCCAACTCACTGAATATTCCTTGGAGAATATTTAAGCCAATCATCAAGAAATGGAAAGGATATGACACAGCTGTAAATCTGCCTGGAGCAGGCCGTCCTCAAAAACTGGGTGACCGTGCAAGAAGAAGACTAGTGAGAGAGGACATCAAGAGACCTATGACAACTTCAGAGGAGTTACAAGCTTCAGTGGCTGAGATAGAAGAGACTGCACATACAACACTGTTGCCAGGGTGCTTCACCAGTCACAGCTTTGTGGGAGAGTGACAAAAAGGAAGCCACTGTTGGAAACAAAGCTCACATGAAATCTCAGCTAGAGTTTGCCAGGTGCATGTGGGAGACTCTGAAGTCAGCTGGAAGAAGGTTCTATGGTCTGATGAAACCAAAACTGAGCTTTTTGGCTATCACACCTCACACCATCAAAGACACACCATCCCTACCATGTAGTGTGGTGGTGACTGCATCATGCTGTGGGGATGCTTCACTGCAGCAGGCTCTGGAAGGCTTGTGAAGGTAAAGAGTAAAATGAATACAGTAAAATTCAGGGAATTCCTGGAGGAAAACCTGATGAAATTGGCAAGAGAAGTGCGACTTGAGACAAGACTTCTTTTCTAGCACGACAATGACCCCAAGCATAAAGCCAAAGCTACACAGGAATGGCTTTAAAAACAACTAAGTTAATGTCCTGTAGAGGCCAAATCAGTATCCAGACATCAATGTATTTGAGAAATTGTGGCTGGACTTAAATAGGTCTTTTCTTTCACGATCCGCATGTAATCTGACAGAGCTTGAGCAGTTTTGTAAAGAAGAATAGGGAAAAGCTGCAGTGTCTGGACGTGCAAAGCTGATACAGACCTATTCTTACAGAATCAAGGCTGTAATTGCTGCCAAAGGTGTCTCTACTAAATACTGACTTTAAGGGGGTGAATAATTACGCAATCAATTATTTTGTGTTTTATATTTGTAATTAATTTAGATCACTTTGTAGAGATCTGTTTTCACTTTGAAACAAAAGAGTCATTTTTCTGTTGATGTGTCAAAAAAGCCAAATTAAATCCACTGTGGTTCAATGTTGTAAAACAATAAAACATGAAAACTTCCAAGAGGGGTGAATACTTTTTATTGGCACTATGTGTGTTAACTAGTTTAAAAATAGTGCAAAACAGAAATAATATAAACAAAGTTGAGTTAGTGTTCAAGGGTTCAGTGTCCTTTTAGAAATCGGATGGCAGAGGGGAAGAGGCTGTTCCTGAATCGCTGAGTGTGTGTCTTCAGGCTCCTGTACCTCCTACCTGATGGTAACAATGAGAAGAGGGCACGTCCTGGGTGATGGGGGTTCTTAATGATGGACGCTGCCTTCCCTGATGTATCAATGCTCTTCACCAATGAGTGCATATCTTACCTGTGTTATTTATTAGTTGTTTTTTTGGATTGAGGTATGTTCTCCAGCTATATATTTTGAAATATGTTTTCTTTGAAAAGTGCAGTAATTAAGCAATGCATATGGAATTCCCATTCAGTCTACAGCAAATAGTTTTCCAATTAATCTCCAAGTATGCTACTGGAAAAAATACACAAACTGTTCTGGGCTTTAGAGCTTCAGTAACCTAAAGCGTTATAATTCAGATTTTTAAAAAAATAGCTTAGGGATTCTAATATGATCAAAAGTGTGCACTTGAGGAACATTACAGTGACGCACCATTCTTGTTGTTAGTCATTTGCTGTAGACTACAGTTATGTCTGAAGCTTAAGGCTTCACTTGCAACTTAGTGGACTGTTAACTGAAAGTATGCTGTTCAGGATCTTCTGCTGATGTCAGGATACAGGACTGGGAGTGGAGAGAGGCATTGTGGTTCTTGATTCTTTTTGGAGGTTGATAAAAGAGGATGGCATCAAGGATCAGGCACTGAATTCAGCAGAAAATCCGGGGCATTCGTACACCTTATATCAATTTGATGCGTGGGGCTTGGTGATCAAGTTATCAACTGGTGGATTTCTGAACTGCAGGGTTGAGCCTTAAGTTTCAGAGGATTTGCGGAGTTGTGTAGCGATAGGAAGGAGGGATATTGGGAGACTGGGGCTTTGGATTGGTTCGATGACAGTGTGGGATGGAGGCTTGACTGGTGTAATCTAGAGAGGAAAATCAAGTTTAATTTGTCTAATAAGAGTCCCTGTCCAACTTTGCACTAGGAAGATCAGATTGTCTCAGAATTGCTTCAAGATGGTTGATTCAGGGACAATGTGGCCCAATTTCCTCCCATCTCTGACTGACGCAGAAACTGCATCAGACCTACAATGGTAACTCATTCTTGGAAGATAGATTTGAAGTACTTATAAATGAATGCCATTGTATTTTACTCTGGAAAAACCTACAGTTTGTTTATTGTTGAAATTGCAATTGACTTTCTCAGATGTGCTTTGAAAATTAGCATTCAGTCTGTGAGGGCTCAGAAAAAACATATAATAAATAATGCTAATTATATGGCATAATCTAACTCACATTTCCAGTTCATTTTTATTTTCATTTATGTTGTTATTAATAAGCTGCAATTTAGCAGCACTGCACAGCACTTCAATGTGTGGGAATATTCATGCGTTAAGGCTATTAACGAGGCACTCCAGGAGCTGAGTATCATCAAGGACTGAATAGATATGCTAGATTTATTGTTTTTCTTTCTATTCACTTAGTTAATGTGAGATCATTGTTCCAATTTCCCACCAAGCAGAACAAATAGCAATCCCAGCGCACAGTAGTAGACAAACATTATGACTTTCAAACAGGCTAAACCTTTGGAAACAAAGTGGAAGGTGTTAAGAACAGGAGCCTGGCTAGATTGCTATAATTAAGAGATTGTTTGGATTGGTATCGCCTTTACATTTCATAGCTGTATGCACTCTGGAAGGATGAACTTCATTTGGCCAATTTTCTATGCAAAACTTTTCAAGTCCTTTCTATAACTGTGGCATTATTTTTGCATCTGGACACAAAATACTGAGGGATTATATGGTTTGTGTAATCATTTATCAAATATTGGATTATGTACAGCACTGTGCAGAAGTATTACGGACATGTACGTAGCTAGGATGTCTAAGGCTTTTGCACAGTATTTATTTGTCAAGGTGGAGAGGAGAGTGAGTTTGTAAATCTAGTGGGAGCAAAGGATATTGGAAATGGTGAGGGTGGAACGCCATGTGGGACAGGTAGCTGAGAATGAGTAGCCCTGAGAATGCCATTTGATTCCAAATAATTAGTTTACTGATCATTACAGTATGTTTCTCTGGTGCTTCCTGCTCCCTCCCTCTCCCTTCCCCTTTTCCCAACCATGATTCCCCGCTGCCTGCCCCCTTCCCACTCTCAGTCCACATTAGGGACCCATGTCAGAATTGGGCTTATCATCACTCACATATGTCATGAAATTTAGATTTCTTTTTGTGGCAGCAATGCAGTGCAATACATAAAATTACTATAGTACTGTGCAAAAGTCTTAGGCATGTATGTATAGCTAGGAAACCTAAGACTTTTGCACAGTACTGTATAATTAAATATTTCTTATAACTCATAACATGAGCCATCATTCATGAGTTTAAATTATTTCAGGAAATTACAGATTTTTTGATTACAAAACATTAACACACTAACATGCTTGATCTCGATATGAAGATCGAAGCATACTTCTTACAACAGAAGTAGTTTGAATTGGCTCTCCACATGAAATTTATAACAAAAACAAAATCGGAAGGAAGCCTAACATGTGCATGCTGGAATATATGCCCTGGCATGCACATGAGCAACAAACCTTTCCTTTAGAGCCAGTGTTGGAGAGACACTAAGTAGATGCCTCCATCTCATTAACATAACTTAAGTGACCAGCCACTTTGTAGGCCTTAGGAATACACATGGATGCTAGTTTTGTGTGTTGCTTAGCACCAGATGAAGTTAGTTGATTCAAATTGAAGCCATTCATGTACGTTATTCCAGGGATTTTGGAGTTTGATGGAAACCAAAAATACATAGGAGTGTTACATGCTCAAGGAGATGTGTTTTTTTTTTTGTGAGAATGATGTAATGGTCTTTTGGAGGTCACCTGATGTGATTTTCCCACCGATGTGAGGTCACGTGATGATACATGACCCATGACTATATAAGGGTCGACCCAGGTGACGCAGTGGGTTTTTAGTTTGTAGATTTCCAGGTGGAACGTGCTGTATCTCCGTTTCTGTTGTGTGTTTGTTTTTGTGACGCTGTTTCATTTTTAAAATGGAGTGTGCGTTCTGCTGCAAGATACCATATTATTGGACTGGAAAATTTTGCTAGATGTGTTGATTTACCCAACTCCAACAGTAGAAGGGAGAGTGAAGAATTTATCGAAGTACAGGATCGAAGGATCGAGAGAAGTCGGCATCGTTTGGCAGTTTATTAAAGGATTGACCTTATTGACCTTATTCATTGGAGGAGTAGCTACCTGCATCAGAGATAACTCTTGCCAAAAACAGCAAGGAGTTCATGCAAAAAGGTGCTCTCTCTCTCTCTCTCTCTCTAAAGGAATTTAAGGTCAGTTGATTTAAACTGTTTACTTTCAGCATCATGAATCCTGTGGACAGAGCCAGCAGGAAAGTTGCGTCTGTGAGGAAATCCTTCTCCAGAGAAGTCTCTCCCATTGAACGTGTAAATCTGTTGGACTTTCGAAGTTATTGCTTTAAGAACTATATCTGACTGTATCGTTTTAAGAACTGTTTTCGCATTTAACGCTTTAAGAACCAGAGCCGAGTGATGAGTTGGTGAACGGCTGCATATCTGTTAACTTCCAGTTAAAGTTTTCATTTTTTTTTCTTATTGTTTATCCGCAGATATCCCACCCTGCAAAAACTCATTTCGGGGAGCTAGCACCATTTGTGGGAGACTTCCGGGAGAGGTGGGAACTCTGCAATAGAGTAGCTCCTTAGCAGCAGGCCAGCTAGTTTAAATAACGTTAGCTATGCTAATGAATGAATGACACCTGTTAAACTCACCTCAACATGTCTTTAACAGTCTTAACCCAATAGAGAAGTCACTGTTGCAAACAGTGCAGCGAGCAACACTGTCATTATTTTGACCCCTATTAGGCAGGGGTACCCTTTAGTGTAGTCTGGGGTGACGTATGTTTTATATTTTTTATGGAAAACTCTGCCATAGCGTGCTCTTGCCTGCGCTCTCCCTCTCTCTCTCGTGGTCGCTCGTGCTCTCTCAAGCACTCTCGCTTGCTTTCTCTCTCGCTCTCTCTCGTGGTCGCTCGCACGCTCTCAAGTGCTCTCGCTTGCTTTCTCTCTTGCTCTCTCTCGTGGTCGCTCACGCACTCTCAAGCACTCTTGCTTGCTTTCTCTCTCGCTCTCGCTTTCGCTTGCTTTCTCTCTCGCTCGCTTGCTTGCTCTCAATCTCTCTTGCGCGTGCGCTCTCTCTCGTAGTCGCTCTCGCGCTCTCTCTTGTTTTCTCTCGCTCACTCTCAAAAAAATTGATTTCTGTGATATTGTATATAATTTGCGAGCATCAGGGAGCAACTATTAATATGCGGGAGGCTCCCGGAACTTCTGGGAGAGGTGGGATGTGTTTAATAAATGTTTGGTTGTTTTTATATAACCTGTCTCGGTTGATATTCATTGTTGGCATTTACGTAACAGGAGGCACGGGTTAATGAAACAGAGAACTGGAGCAAGGTGCTTTACCGACAAGGGCCAAAGAAGAGCTCTGGGCAGCTGATCAGTTGGCAATGGAATGGGGTTTCTATTGTGGTCAATGGTATAAAGTGGGGAGCAAGGGGCAGTTGCAGTCAGCTGTGCAGAGGTTCAGGATTTCTGCATTCGGGAGTTTCAAGCCTTCTTAGAATTGCAGAGATTAGCACCAGTAGTTCCAGGAAGATTTATTAGTGCATTTTTAAAACACAGGGAATAGATCATATAGCAACCGTTTTGATGGAATGAACAGAACCATAGCTGGACACAGATCACAGTCACCAGGGCACGGTAGATCCCACTGATATGTCTAACAGGAAGCAGATACCAAACAAGGAAAACCAGGAAACTGCCAGCTGTAAAATGTTGAAAGAATGGAAGGCAGAAGTTTTATGGCAACTGGTTACTCTGTGCTGGTTACAAAACTGAAAATATCAGGCAACCTTCAGACCTTGAGATTCAATGTGGCATAGCAGAGTCAAAGAAACATTCATAAAATAATATAGCAAATGTTGTATTGGTTACTATCAATGAAAGTAGGAGAGGAATACTTGTTTATAGAGCTCTGTGATTATAGATTTTAACACTTGTTTGTAAAGCAATCTCTCTGAGCCCTAGAGGATGCCTCCTCCAAAATTAAACTGTTCTGCTGGACTCTCATGAAGTGATTAAAAAGATGCTAACGGTCTTTGTAATATTTGAGAAGCAATTGCCTTAAAATGAAAGTCACAATTGAAACCATCTCCAAAGGCACAAAAAGATTAATTATCATAGATAGGGAATCTGTAGATCAGATAGACACTAAAGGTTATGTGTCTTAAGCTAAATTTGGGAATTTTTATCCTTGTATGAGCAAAAGTAAATATTCACTGTAGTGTAAGTTTGACATGTAACTTGAAATAATTGCAATAATACACATTTTATGAGAAGAATAAATGAAGAAAAAGGGCATTCGTCTGTAGGGGATGTCAACCCAGTCCATTCCTGTGTTAAATTAATTCACGGCAAGACTAATGAGTCGATAAAATTAATGGCAGGAGATCTACTTTTAGGCATACAAGTATTAAGTTTGTAAGGTAAATGGCCTATGGCTTACTATGCAATCAAATGAAATCTAATATTGGGATGCTATCATGGATAAACTTCAAAAAATGAAGTATCTTCGTTACATTGAATTTCCCAGGACGCATCTACAGCCTTCAGTTAGATCTACTGAAATACTATTTCATTTTTCTGCATTTTTTCCCACATAATTAAAAAAAATAAATTTGAAAATCACTGTTGAAATAAAATTTGCAAAGGCTGTATATCTCAGCAGAGTAACTATGTGAATGTGCATTGGGAGAGAAATAAATTTTACATTTTGAATTGTAGTTGTTCTTTTGTATTCTATTGTTAGATATACAGTATTTTAACTCAGTTTTCCAAGGTAATTTAGGCTGTGGACAAGTAATTATACAACTCAATAGTTAAAATATTTTAAAATTATTGTTAATTGTATGCAAAATTTGATTCGTTTATTACCCCCAAAACAGGGAGTATGGGCTGGAGTTTAAATAGGGAGAAGTTTATAATACAGCTTTACAATGCCTTGACTAAATTATGCAGAATCTGCTCGGAAGCTCCCAGACTACCCTGCTGCATCCACCACTGTCCCTGTACCTAAAAAGACCAACGTGACATGTCTGAATGACTGGCATCCTGTCACACTCACCTCAATAATAAGCAAATGCTTTGAGAGGCTGGTCAAGGATTACATCTGCAGCATGTTACCACCCACACTGGACCCCCTACAATTCACCTACCGACACAACCGATCGACAGATGATGCAATATCCACTGCTCTACACACTGTTCTTACACATCTGGAGAATAAGGATGCTTCTCTGAGAATGCTGTTCTTGGGCTACAGTTCAGCATTCAACACCATAGTTCCCTCCAGGCTTGACTAGAAGCTCAGAGACCTCGGCCTTCACCCTGCCTTGTGTAGCTGGATCCTGGACTTCCCGTCAGATCGCCGGCAGGTGGTAACAGTGGGCTCCCTCACCTCTGCCACTCTGACCCTCGACACAGGAGCCCCTCAGCACTGTGTCCTAAGCCCCCTCCTTTACTCTCTGCATTGCAAACGTGTATATATCAGGAGACTCAGGAGCAGAATTAGGCCATTTGGCCCATTGAGTCTGTTCTGCCATTTCTTCATTGCTGATTTAATATCCCTCTCGACAACATTCTCCTGCCTTCTTGTAACATTTGACATCCTTACCAACCAAGAACCTATCAACCTCCGCTTTAAATATACTTATTTTGCAGCTAACCTGATAACTTTCCGAGGATATGTTGGCTAGAATATGTAAGTTCACAAAACAATAGTTTATGTCTGTTATTTCTCCTTATTAATTTTTGGTTATTCTATGCCAGTTTCTGAATTCCTTCTTGATAGTTGCAGAGTGTGTGGCAGCTGCCTTTGAACATCCCCAACTGCATAGTTCAAGCTTGGAAGTCAGGAATTGTCAGATGTGCTTGGTTTGAAGACTCACCTTCCCTTGGACTCAACATCTGATGCAGCCCCATACATTTGGATGGGTCATCAATCACTTAAAAGGTAAGTGTGGGTAACTTTTTTTGCTTACTTTTCTTTATTTCCAAGTTCATTTTTGTATTTAACGTGCCCATGGTCTGCTCTTTATCAAATTATGGTATTGCTTCGCACTGCTGTAACTATATGTTATAATTATGTGGTTTTGTCAGTGTTAGTCTTTGGTTTGTCCTTTTTTTTGTGATATCACTCTGGAGGTACATTATATCATTTCTTAATGCATGCATTTCTAAATGACAATAAAGGAGGACTGTGTGTCCTCATAATCTAATAATCTAATCTAATACCAAAGTTTGCATTTTTACTATTCTTTTTGCAATATTACATATCTCTTCCTTTAATACTGTCTTTCAGTTGGGTAACACACCAACTGGATTTTTATTTAAGAGAAAGTATGTCAGTTGCAAATTATAAAATATTTGCGTTTCTTATGCACATGCAAATTTATAATTATTTATGATTAAGATATGCTTAAGCATATGCATTGCTTATTTGCTATTATATTTGAAATTTATTTTCATGATATATTTTAGCCTGTTCCTCTATCGTATCTTACTAATTTATTTTGTTTTAATATAATGTCTTACTTAGCAAAATCATTCTCAAACCCAATATAAAATTCTATCATATTGCAATAATGTTTCTAGAGATGCTTTTACTGCATTTTGATTTATTGAGTCTGCAGACTGCACAATAACTTATATTTGAATGTTCTTAACACGCATAAAGATAGCTTTTATAGGCACAAGGCAACTGTGTATGTTACTGGGCTACTTGCTCTCCAACATATAATGAATTGCTCGAATATTTACCCTTAGCTTTTCTGCAAATGTTGACTTCTCCCATTCCTAAATTAATGTGAGATTTACTGTTTTTGAAGGAAACACCCTTGGTTCCATCTTAATTTCAACTCTGTCTTCTGCCTGATAATGATAACTGTCTGGGCGTTGCTGGAGTAAGTTACATGAGGACTTAGGTGAGAGTGGGCTGATGATTAATGGTGGTTGTCTCTTGGGGTCCGAGGAAGACTAAACATTGTGCAGTCATCTGTGGATACGCATGTGGCTTCAGAGGCCAAAGGCCGAAGCACACATGCAGTTGCAGGTTGGACATGGAATGGCGGTTGTTAGAACAGGTGCACAGCTTTGTGGCGTCTGTCTCGTGCTGCTGCAAGGTGCTGATTTCGGTTATCCTCAAAGTCAGATGCAGCTTTTCTGGTCAGGGAGCCCCACGCAGCCCTGTCGGCTGTGGACGATTAATATGTTCATTATAACCTATGCGTTTAGCCACACTTCTGCAGTGCCCATGCTATTAGCATAATCTGATACTTAGACTGTTTGGTCCTTCTGTTGTTGCTTTTGCCTCTGGGAATCATACTCAGACTCCTGCTTCTTCTGTTCCTCCTCTTGTAGTGGCCGCTCCACCTCGAGCTGTCATCCTTCAGATATGGCCTGAGCTCTGTAGTTAGTGATATTGTGAAGGATGCAGCAGGCCACAGTAAAGTATGTGGATCTGTTCTGGGTGCACAGGCCTGTGACTTCGAATGGTGCAGATAATGGAACCTCCTCTTGTTAAAGCTAAGGGCATTTTCTTGAAGGGATGTTCTTCACGAGTTCTGATAATAAACCAGAAGCCATCGAAGAACATAGCTCCTCCTGCGTGAGATTCAGACCTTTGTAGCAATGCTGAAATTTAAAGATTTTGGGAAAAGTGGTGTCCAGTGGAATGAATCAATTATAGGAGCTTCTAGAATATCTGCATTCAACACTTGAGAGTTCTGTGAAGTTCTTTTACACTTTGGGGGAATTGAAGCCTTTACAATTCATGAAGAACTAAAGAAAGACTGAAAAGTCTCCTTGGTGAAGTCTATCATCGTGCAAGCTTTGGGGAAATTGGCACTGCTTATGAAACAGCGCTTCACTGAAAAAAAAGCTCTGGACAAAGAGCCTCAGTGACCGCTCCTACACGGTAGGGCACAACAAGTAATGGGAAATGAGATGGCTCAGCTGGAATAATCTGGGGGCTAGGAAACTGAGAGTGATAGTGACCTTGACTACTGAGAGCACAGCAATACAGGCAGAGGTGTGTGGCTGCAGGCACTTCTACAGAATGTCACAAGTCTGTGATGAAGGCCTAAACTGGAGCCTATGGAGACAGTGCTTCATGTATGTATTCCCTATTCTGTGGAAATGAAGTCTTTGAATGTGAAGGTTTCTCTGCCTCTTTCCTCATTGGCTTGGTCTGAAGCTCTCATTCACAAAACACTTTCTGTGGGATTAACATTTGAAGGCTCCAAACAGTTTCAGAACTCTTTTTGCAGGTTCATAGGTGTTCCTCATGACCACGGACAAGTTCAGTCATTGATTAGTACAGCATCGTCACATGAATACAAGATCCTCCCCGTGTCTTGTTTGGCGCATTGGGCAGTAACCTAGCTGCTTCTTTAGCATTTGTCTGTTTTCAGGCCAAGTTGCTAGCTCACTGCTCAACCCAGCATGCAAGGGACCAGCCAGATTTGAACCTCGAACCTCTGGTAGATAGCACGACACCACTGGCACAGACAATTAGAATAGAAGCATAACTTTAAAAAAGTGGCATTGCATAAGAATTGACAACGTTCACTGTGAGTCTGAGGTTGATAATGCAGTAGAATTGCAAGTATCCCAACTGTAAGTGTCTGGTTTGATGGGAAATAAATTCAAATATGATCCACACTAAGAAAATGTCTTTTTTTCCCCACTGCCTATTGTTATGCATCTGGTAAAATGCACCAAAGCATTCGGGTTCTCATGACCAGATGGCAGGAGGGAGAAGAGTTTGAATGAGGAGTGCGTGGGGTCCTTCATAATGCTGTTTGCTTTGTGGATGCAGCGTGTGGTGTAAGTGTCTGTGATGGTGGGAAGAGAGACCCCGATGATCTTCTCAGCTAACTTCACTATCCGCTTCAGGGTCTTGTGATCCGAGATGGTACAATTTCTGAACCAGGCAGTGATGCAGCTGCTCAGGATGCTCTCAATACAACCTTTGTAGAATGTGGTGAAGATGGGGGGGTGGGAGATGGACTTTTCACAGCCTTCCTCTCCTCACTCTAGTAACTGCTTCTTTCTCAACCTTGTCCTGTTCAACCCTTTGTGATAGAAGGTGGCTGGAAGGAATTCAGCTCCATGCCTTTGATATTTTGTCTCAGATGGGTAGCACTAGGGCACAGCAGCCCTGGGTTCTCCCCTGACCATGGGTATGGTTAGTGTGGCTGCATGGATTTTCATACGGATTTTCCCCCAGGTGATCCGATACGCTCCCAGATCCCTAAGTCATGTTGTTTGGTTGGAGATTCCTGTGGATGAATGTGTGATAGATAAGAGATTACAGGGAAATAGTTGGAGGAATGAAACTGATAGGATTGCCACCTGAGGTTCAATGGGTCAAAGAATGACATATGAAAATGCTCATCACCAATATTTATTTTCAAAACGCAGATACACCTTCCGAAAACCAGGGTCATTAAATTGCTAATCTGCTTGATTTAAAGAGTTTAATGGGCTCAGCAATTTACTCCCTTAATTGGGAGGATGATAAATTTCCTCCTGAATGGAGCATCCGTGTACTATGATGAAAAGTTATGTAGCTGGCTGTAAAATGCTCCAGCGATCTCCTAATCCCTGGAAGCATTTAGATTGAATGGATTGAAGTAAGGGATGACTTTCTCTAATGTTGACAATGGCAGTGGACCTGCAGTACTCAGCAACAGCCAACATATTTGACAAAGAGCTTACCATGGCAAAGGGAGGTGAACACTGCGGGTAGGGGGATAGTGATTACTGATGTATTGACTTGCAGAAAGTCCAAGCTTTTTCTGTTGACTTGTTACAACTGGATAAGGAGGAAGCAACAAAAGAGAAAAATGCCTTGCAAAGCCTTGAATATAATGTTTTTTTATATCAATTTCCTCCTCCTCCATGTGCATCAGAGAGATAATCTCATTGTTACAATGCTAACCCACATCTTACCAATCAAAAACAGAGCTGAGTGAAACTAGCAGCACTCATTCTGATTCAAGCAATAAGTTATTAAACAAATCCATATGCAGGAAAAATGGTGCATCTATAATCTGAAAAGGGAAGCCTGTTATTTGTTTTATAAAGTAAATGCAAAATCTTGCTAAATGTTGTTTCAACCTTCCTTTTTCTCAGGATTTTTTTCATTGTTGACAGTAGAAACGAAGTGATGACCTGGAGTTGGTAGTTCAGTGCTCTATTTCTTGCCCTAATGAGCCACATTATCAGTAATTACTTTTGTCATTTATGTAAACATCATTGTGGCTCTCCTTAATAAATGCATTCTTTTTGCTTTCTGAGGCAATTTTAATTTAATAAAATTAATTTGATGCTAGTACAAAGGCAAATAGATGTTCCAAATAGTGTATTCTTTATGACAGGCAATATTAATAAGTCTGTTGAATTAAACAGTAGATACATTCGTGCCTGCTTTTGCTTATATTTTAATTGTTTCTAATCACATTCTGACAGGTAATAAAGACAAAATTAACAATTGATGTAAAGAGATTATGAACAAAGGGAGAATTTCAAAATTTAACTTGCCCTTTTATATTATGGGCCATGTCATTAAATGTGTTTTTTAAAAATTTGAGCATTGGATAATGCATGTTTTATATTATGTTTCAGCTAAACGCTTTTTAAATGCTTAAGGAAATATTTTGTATCTCAAATTCATATCTTTAGGGATGAACAAATATGATTTCAACTACATTTAAGCTAATAGGAGTTTATGATGTAAGGAGTATTTTTAGTGTGTTCTTTTGGTGATCTAGGAAGGAGTCATTGAGTTATGGAGTCATACAGCATGAAAAGAGGCCCTATGGGCCTAATTCGTCCATGAGAATAATTTATCTACTTGATCTTGTTCCACTTTCCTGCATTTGCCCCGTATTCCTCTAACCATTTTCTATTCATGCCCCTGTCTAAATGTTGGATTTGTAAAAAACTTTAAAACTTTGCTTGGCAGGTCAATCCATATAACCCATCACCTCTGTGTGGAAAAATTTACCATTCAGTTCCCTTTTAAATCTTTTCCCTCCCGCCTTAAGTCCATGCCCTCTTCCCTACTCTGGAAAAAAAGACTGCAAACATTCACCTTGTCTTTACACCTCATGATTTTATAAACGTCTATATGGTCACGCCTCAGCCTGTTATGTTCCAAGGGCATAAGTCCCAATATCATTTATAGATCAAGCACTCTTGTCCTAGTGATGTCCTCGTGAATCTTTTCTGCACCTTTTCCAGCTTAATGACATCCTTCCTAAAATCCAGGTGACTAGATCTTCGCACAGTTTTCCAAGTGGGATATTTTACCCTGACATCATGAGCAACACACACCGAATACTGGAGGAGCTCAGCAGGTCAGGACGTATCTATGGAAATGAAAAAAGAGTCAACACTTTAGGCCAAAACCCTTTATCAGGCTTGGAAAGGAAAGGGGAAGATACCAGCATACAAAGGTAGGGAGTGGGGAAGGAGGGCAAGCTAGAAGGTGATAGGTGAAGCAGGTAGGTGAGGGAGGGGGAATGAAGTAAGAGGCTGGGAGGTGATAAGTGGAAAAGGCAAAGGGCTGGAGGAGAAAGAATCTGATGGGGGAGGGGAGCAGATCTGAAAGGGAAAGAGTAAGGACACCAGAGGAAGGTGATAAGCAGTGCAAATGAAGACTAATTTGATATACAATTGGAATTGTGATTGATTTATTGATGTTCTTGACCATAATATTGAAATGAAATCTGAGATGCAGCTTGTTTTGTGACTTAATTTCCAGGTGCATTTGTTGATTGAAATAGTGTTGTCCGTACCAAGGATTTGTCGTGTCCTGTAGTGAAAACTTTGATTCAAATGGGGTAATGGGGTGATTTTTTGTGTCAAGTGAATATCAGCGAGCGTCTCATTCTATTTTCACACACAAGCTTTATTTAAATACAATTATTAAGCTGCCATTTCTAATCACAGTCTCCTTCAACAGGCCATCAATCAAAAGGCTGGAGAGTCTGACAGAACGTGCTCGAATTAAAAGCAATCCATATACTCAAAGTAAAGAAGCAATTTTTGAAGTGAATTTGAATTTTGTTTGCTGGAGAGTAAATTTTTAAATCAACAGGCAACACATAATTTTACCTATAGTATTCCCTCTAAGCTCTCAAGCTACTGCTGTGCAATAATCTTATGCATTCTCAAATAAAACACAATTGTATTTATTTCAAAAAAAAATTGCTGTACATGTGCCTTTTAAACATCATATCTGTTTCTACCATTTTCCCTGACTGCTTATACCACGTATCCACCACCCTCTGTGTGAAAGATCTGCTATTCAGATCTCCTTTAAGTTTCTTCTCTCTCTCCTTAAATTTATTCTCTCTAGTTTTAGGCTACCCACCCTACGAAAAAGATTTTATCTACCCTATCAGTGACCATCATGATTTGATAAACCTCATAAAGGTCATCTTTTAACCTCCAGTGAACACAAACCCAGTCTATCAAATCTATCCTGTAAGTAAACAACCCCAGCCTACGCCTCTCTGACGCTAAGTTCTCTGCAAAGGTCTCACCTTGGTACCCCTGTGCCACATGTCAGTGAGATGCAGGCCCACTGGAACATGGAGCTCTTCTTCCATCATCTCTGCCTCCATGCTTATTACTTTGGCAATGGATTATTGCACCCAATGGATGACCCTCTCTCATATCTCCAACATTCCCTTTCGTCCTGGACATTGATTTTGGGCCTTTCACCCTCCCTCAACCTTTCCATGGCCAATTGCTGCTGCGAGATCGACCATCACAGCTTCTGCATTCTCCTGGCCCACTCAGCCTTGTACCCTCCAAATGCCCAACATTCATTTTGCACTAATTGCAACCTGGTCATTGAAAAAAAAACAGACAAAGGCAGTGCCTCCATAATCTGGCAGGCTGACTTTTACCTTGTGGAGGCCAGGTGGCAGCTTTCCTCTTCCCAACCACTGGACCATGACACTAGTGACAAACACCAGGCCGTCATCTCCCAGGATGTCACAGATCTCATCATATCAGGAGATCAGCCCTCCAGAGCCTCTAACCTGATTATACTCAATCCCATTCTTCCTGCCTCTATCTCTTACTCTGGAACCACGAACAGGCTTGTGCTGGTAGCCCCAATGTTTCTACCTTCTCTTACTTCCCCAAACTTATTTCCTCATACCTCAACTCCATTTTCTCTCCCTTGTCCAGTCCAGTCCCTTTCCACTTATCTCTGGGACACATTGCATGGCCACCACCATATGGACAACTTCAGGTTCCCCAACCCTAACATCTCATTTTCAGTATGAATGTCTAATTTTATGGACCTCCATCCCCTTTAAAGAAGGTCAAAAAGCACTCGGCTTTTGTTTATAACAAAGATCCAACCAGTTCTGCACCACTAGTGCCCTCATCCACCTGGCTGAGCTTGTTTCTACCTTAAACGTCAACTGTTTATTCACTTCCATAGATGCTGCCTGACCTACTGATTATCTCCAGCATTTTGTGTGTGTCCCTTTGTTTCTACCTTAAATAACTTCTCTTTTGACTCCTCTCACTTTCTAGAAATCAGAGGTGTAGCCTGGACACCCTCATGGGTATCGTCTTTGTCGGAGTTTTTGTTAGCTATGTGGGACTTTCCGTCAAGATGGTGCCTGTGTACAACATTCCTTTGGTCGATATCTTCTGGATAGATCATGAAACCATCTTTAACACTTTTATGTCTTTTATATTTGTTTCTCATCTTGAATATGATTCTGGAACTGTTGGAGTCTGTGTTTTGCAGTTTGGAGGTTGTTTGGGCGCTTCAGTGCTCTGCAGTCTCCGAGAGGATACCGGGAGGCAGAAGCAGAGTGAGTGAACCTCGTGGTGAGAAAGCTACAGGATGGCAGGCAAGCCGATTATAGCTTCCATTGTTCACTGATTAAAGCGACGAGGGCGATTGACACATTAAGGTGAGTGCAGAAGTTTGGAGATCGTTTGGGTGTTCCAGTGTTCTGCAGTCTCCAAGAGGATTCTGAAAGGCAGTGTCAGTGTGAGCAATGCTTGTAGCAGGCAGGCTGCAGGACAGGGGGCAAGTTGACATTTGGCTCAATTTCACAGGTTACAGCTTCCATTGTTCGCTCATTAAAGCGACAAGGCAAATTGAAGCATCGAATCGAGTGCAGAGGGTGAGTGCTGGCTGCTTACCTTTTGATTGGTTGCTCTATTTTTATTTAATTTATTATTATCATTTATCTCTGTCTGCTATATTATGTATCACATTGAACTGCTGCTAGCAAGTTAACAAATTTCACGTCACATGCCAGTGATAATAAACCTGATTCTAATTCTGACCCGGAGAGTGCTGAGTCTTAGATGTGGACTTGGACAATAGATTCTTTTTTCCAGTCCTATAGTTTTCATATTCTATGTTTTTCACCCGCTCTTCTCAGTATTTTTTTTTTGTGGAGAGGGGAATTTGGGGGCCGATGTGCCTTATCTGTTTTGTTCATTCTTTTTTTTGGTTGTGCAGGAGGAGGGATTTGGAGGTCAATATGCCTGTTCCATTTTTTTTGTTTGCACAGAGGTGGGATATGGGTGCTCATGATTGTGCTGCCTTTCATTTTTTCTTGGTTTCATGGCTATCTGGAGAATTGAAGAATTGTATACTTTGATCATAAATGAACCTTTGAACTTTTGAATAGTCCCTTTTCTAAACCGGTACCACTACCGAACTCTCTCTCTATTGCATTGATGATTATATTTGTCATGGTCCGGTCCATGGACTCTGGACTCCGGGTCTTCCAGCTGTCCCTTGTTTCATTTGGGCTTAATTATAGGCACCTGATCCTCATCTTGGGGCTGGGAATATGAGTGGCCCTGGGATCGAGTGTGGGTGCTGGTTTGTCTTGTCAGAATCCCATCCTCGCCTCCGTGGGGTAAGTCAGGCTGTTATTTGCTGTTACCCTGCCATTGGATCTGTCCCTTCCTGTCGTTGCCTCCATTGGGTAAGTCAGGCTGTCTTTGCCGTTAACCTGAGGCTGGACTGTTCCTTTCCCTTCCCCCTTCCTTCTGGAGCCTTGCCCCGCAAGCAGTGTCTGGAACCATCCCGTCATGTTCAGCATTTTGTGTAGAGCCCCGGCCCCAAGTCCTGTTCCCAAGAAGGTGTCCTGACTCTGTGTTTTGTGTCCCTGTGTTCCTGTCTCTCAAGTCCAAGGTTCCGCGTTCCCGTGCTCTAGACCAAGGCTCCATGTTCCTGTGCTCTAGACCAAGGCTCTGTGTTCCTGTCCTCCCCAAGACCAAGGCTCAGTGTTCTGTCTTCCTGTCGTCTCAAGTCCAAGGGTCCAAGGTTCCAAGGTTTCTGTTGTCCCAAGTCCAAGGCTCGGCTGTTCCTGAGTACCAAGCCAAGGCTTCATTTTCTCATCCTGTCCATGTGCCTCACCCTGTGCTGGAGTTCCCTCGTCTTGCTTAGGAGTCTCTCGTTCTGTCCTGTAGCCTTGCCTAGTCCTGTCTCCCAAGACCACATCTTGTCTTCGCCTAGTTCTGGAGTCCGAGCCCGTGTCAAGACCCAGGTTCTGGGTCCTTGTCCAGTCTCTGGCTAGGAGTCAGAACCCAAGTCTCGTCATGTCCTCACCTCGAAGAACCCAAGTCTTGTCATGTCCTCGCCTCGAAGAACCCAAGTTTCATCATGTCCTTGCCTTGAAGTACCCAAGCCATGAAGAACCCAAGCCATGTCCAGCCCTGTAGCTACGTCATGTCCTCGCCTAGTTCCAGGGTCTGAGCCTGAGTCAAGACCCAGGTTCTGGGTCCTTGTCCAGTCTCCGGCTCAGAGTTCAAGCCCAGGCTCCTAGTTCCCAGTTCCTTGTCCTGGCCCCACTTGCCTAGCCAATGTGTTAGCCCAAGTCTGTGTTCTTGTCGCAGCTCTCTCGTCAAGTCCTGTTCCTAGTACTTCAGTGTTTGTGTCTTGCATTTGGGTCCGCTCCCAACGCCCCCCTTATGACAATATTAGAGCTGTTTCTTGCACCAGTGAAGCGTTCATCAGTTTTATCACTTTTGACACCAACTTCAATCTTGCTCTCAAATTTGCATGAACCTCCCTCTTGCACCTCTCTCCTTTTCTGATCTTGCTGTCTCAATCTCAGAAGAAAAACTATCCATTAATATTTACTACAACATCACCAATTCCCACATCTACTTGGACTACACCTCTTCCCATCCTGTTTCTTGTAAACATGTTGTTCTTTTCTCCCAGCCCCTCTGTCTCCACCACATCTGCTGTCAAGATGAGGCTCTCTGCTTCAGGACATCTGAAATGTCCTCCTTTTTCAGGAAGTATGGCTTCCCTTCTGTGGTTTATGGAGTCCAATCTTGCATCCCCTCTGTTTCCCATACTACTGATCTCGCCCTGCCCCCTCCCAGACAGAACAAAGTTCTACTGGTCCTTGCCTTTCCCACAATGAGCCTCTGCATCCAGCATTACATCCTTCATTACAGGTTTTCCCCGCCATCCAAAGGTAGAGCGTTCCTATGAAATGGTTCGTAAGCCGAAATATCGTAAAGCAAAGAAGCAATTGCCATTTATTTATACGGGAAAATTTTGTGAGCGTTCGCAGACCCAAAAATAACCTACCAAATCTTGCCAAATAACACATAAAACCTAAAATAACAGTAACATATAGTAAAAGCAGGAATGATATGATAAATACACAGCCTATATAAAGTAGAAATACTTTTCCACAATCATTACTG
Organism: Mobula birostris; assembly: GCF_030028105.1. Classification (NCBI taxonomy): domain Eukaryota; kingdom Metazoa; phylum Chordata; class Chondrichthyes; order Myliobatiformes; family Myliobatidae; genus Mobula; species Mobula birostris. The sequence goes on along the minus strand of NC_092373.1, from coordinate 125,302,553 downwards.
TACTGTTCTCTGTAGCGAAAATCTCACTCAAGCACCGTCGGCAGAAAATCTCACGCAAGTGCTTTTCACAAAAACACGGCGCAAGCACTCTCCAGTAACCTTTAAGCTATGAAGCTGCCAAATCATATCAAATAACATGTAAAAATACACAGCCTATATAAAGTAGAAATAATGTATGTACAGTGTCGTATCACTTACCGGAATCGGGAAGACAGTGCCAAGCACACTAATGATGGTGTGTTAGGCTGAGTTGGAGATTGGGTGGTGCAGTGGCCCCCATCCTCCAGGCCGCCGAGTGATACATTGCCGCAAAGCATGCAAGAGTGCAGCAGTAGCCGGGAGGCACACAGCACATCTTTAAGAAAAAAACCGAAACAAACATGCTAATTAATTAGGTGCCGCCTGGCATGTAATTGTCAGCCCAGATCAGTGCCGATTTCTGATTGCGTCGTCTCTGATCTGGGCCGACAATTATGTGTCGGCGGCACCTAATTAATTAGCATGTTTATTTTGGCTTTTTTCTTAAAGATGTGCCTCCTGGCTACCGTTGCATTCTCCGCGAATCAGTATCTGTCTGTGGCCTGGGGGTTGGGGTGGTGGGACACTGGGGTGTCATCTCGTCATTGTCTGTTTCCATTAGAGCAAGCAGCTCATCTTCTTCTATCTCTGCCCGCCTCGATGTTGAAGGTCGAGGTTCATCGTCTGCTGTGGCTGATGTGGAAGGCTTGCTTGACTGCTGAGTCTTGCGCATTTTTCTATCACACAGTTCTTTGTAAGGACTCAAACCATCCTGCAAATATCCCCTAAACCTACGTAACCTTTCAAAATTAAAGTCGTACTTTATCATTACTCATTCAGTTTCGATTGTTTCCTTTTTTCTTCCAATTGCATCAGCTCTTCATCTATCAGATCTTGGTCATGGGATGCCAAAACCTCTTCAACATCATCTTCGTCAACTTCCACAAGCCAAACTCACGTTGTCCTTACTTCGTTCACCATGATCGAAGCGCTTAATTATGTCCAGTTTTACGCTAAGTGTAACACCCTTACGAGCTCTTTCAGGCTTTTCCGATACCTCCGAACTCATCTTGCAAACGACTACTCACAGGCACGTGTTTAAGCAATGCCGGCGAGAATGCAGTTCCGAATCCGGAGGAGAGCGGCTGCTCGGGGCGCGCGCTGCCTTTTATCGCGCGCTGAATTTTTCGTGCGCTGATTTTTTATCGCGCGCTGTTTTTTTTTGTAACAGTGAAACACCTTCTGAAAGCGAAAACAGGGTACTAATGTAGGTCTTTCATAACAGTGAGGTTTCGTAAAGCGAACGTTGGAAAAGCGGGGGACACCTGTATTTCCACCGAATGCAACGTGATCCCACCACTAGCTCTTTCTGCTTTCTGCAGGGGCCACTCCCTGGTCCACTTGTCACTCTCTACCAATCATTTACTTGCTCCTGGCACCTTCCCCTGCACTCGCGGTATACGTAATACTTGCCCTTAAAGCTCCTCCCTCACCACCATCTAGGGATCTAAACGCTGCTACTCAGTGAGGCAGGGATTTAGCTGTATCAAACTAGACTACTGGGTGTGGTGCTTCCAAAGTGGCCTCTTCTAAGCCAGTGAGACTAAGCACAGACTTGGCAACCATTTTGCAGAACACCTATGCCCAGTCCTCAATGGCTAATCCAAGCTCCCAGTTGCTGACCATTTCAATATCCCTTCTCATTCCCACTGTGAACTGTCCATGTTTGGCTTTCTCTACTACTTGCATAAAGCCCAATGCACACTGAGGAGTTACACTTGTATTCTGCCCGAGCAATCTACAATCCAATGGCATGAGTACCGAGTTTACCAATTCTATATTGTTATGTAACCGGCAACAATGAATATCAATCGAGACAGGTTATATAAAAACAACCAAACATTTATTAAACATGGATAAATGATTAAAAAAAACAAACAAAAACTTTAACCGGAAGTTAACCATTATGCAGCCGTTCAACAAATCGCCACTGGGCACTGGTTCTGAAAGTGTTAAATGCGAAAACAGTTCTTAAAGTAATAAAGTCAGATATAGTTCTTAAAATGGTAAATTTGAAACTCCAACAGATTTATACGTTCCATTGGGAGAGACTTCTCTGGAGAAGGATTTCTTCATAGACACGACTTTCTTGCTGGTTCTGTCCAAAGGATTCACGATGCAGTAAATAAACAGTTTAAAACAACTGACCTTAATTTCTTTTAGCGAGAGCAAACCTTTGCATGAACTCTTTTCTCTTTTGGCAAGTGTTATCTCGATGCAGATCGCTACTCCTTCAATGAAGACTCAATAAGGTCGATCCTTTGTTAAACTGCCAAACGATGCCGATTCCTCTCAATCCTTCGGTCCTGTACTTCGATAAAGTCTTCACTCTCTCTTCTACTGCTGGGATAGGGTAAATCAGCACATCTAGCCAAAAATTTCCAGTCCAATAATATTGTATCTTGCAACAGAACGCAACACTCCATTTTAGGAATGAAACTGTGTCATAAAACAAACATGCAACAGAAACGAAGACACAACACGTTCTACCTGGAAATCTACAAGCTAAAAAAAAAAGATCTCCTTGAGGCATGTAACAATGAAAATCTCCTTCCTTTGTCTTATTTCCCTCTCTTCACTCCTGCTCCCTCCCTCCTCCCTTCACTCACCTTTGTCTCCTTCCTTCTGCTGGTTCCATCCACCCACTTGACACCCAGGTTTCCCCACAGACTCATGCCCCCACCTGGTTCCGACTGTCATTCACCTCTCCCTTCTCACCTCCTTTGCTTATCAGAAACCAGCACCATTTGTGCTTTGCGTTCCTGCTTATCTCCCTCCAGCTGTCTCCCAGCTTCATAATCCCTTCCCTCCACCTTTTCTATCCACCTGTTCTGCTTTTCTTTTTCCTCTGCCTCTGTCTCCATTTAACATCCACCTGCCACAGACTTCCGGATCTACCTGCCTGTGATCTTACAGCCCTCTTCACTCCACCCATCACCCTGGAATCCTTCCTTGCCATTCCCCATCTCACTCCCTCACTCTCACCCAAATGCAGGGGTTCAACCTGAAACCTCAACATTTTCCTTCCTTTCACAGATGCTGCTCGAGGTCTTCCAGCAGATCGCTTGCTGCTCCAGATTCCAACGTCTGCGGTCTCTTGTCTCCTTTACACAACTGTATTTAGGTCTGGTTGCATGTGATGTCAGGGAGGGGCGCAGCACATGGAATGATATCTATTGCAATTGCTTATTTGTACAATGATGGGGGCCAGTCTGTGCCACCTGGGACAACCGGTGCTTAAGCCTGCCAGCTTTGTGTCCACTCATCCAGACCTCCACAAGTTTCAGTCGTCTCCTCTTCACCAATGACGGCACTGGCAGTCATGCTCCAGGAAAGACAGGTCTGCATCTGCACTGTCTGTCACTGCCTACATTGTGGTTGGTAGGCGTGTTAGTAAGATGAGAATAAAACCCATTCTGTTTTCCTGCCCTTGAATTACTGGAAGAAGAATAAGAGTGTTCTTGAAGATCTTCCCACTTAACCAATATTTACTCTGTTGGATTTGCTTATTGTTACAGATGCTGGGAAATGTCTTATCTGCTATGCTTCAGACTGAAATACATCAGAGATGACAAAGTGTTGACTGTATAAAACTTGCAAATTAAGGAGAAAATAGAAATTGAAACTTGAGATTAAACTTTCCATTCTTGTTAAAACACTTGACGCAGTGTGATCCATCCTGCTCATTGAAATCCTGTTTGTATTGCCTCTTGTGCTGGTTTTAACAATGGGAACCTTGTATTCTGAGAACCTGGATAAAAAGTCAGAAAATGAAATCCAGGCTGATGCACCATGCAGAGCCTATAAAAAGTATTTACCTGCCTCCCCCTTGAAAATTCTCATGTTTCATTGTTTTACAACATTGAATCACAATGGATTTAATTTGGCTTTTTTGACACCAATCAACAGAAATAGACTCTTTAGTGTCAACAGATCTCTACAAAGTGATCTTAATTGCTTACAAATGTAAAACACACAATAATTGTTTGCATAAGTATTTACTCCCTTTAATATGATGCACCACATCATCACTGGTGCAGCCAATTTGTTTTAGAAGTCACACAATTAGATGAATCGTGATTTAACTGTGTGCAGTCAAGGTGTTCCAATTGATTGTAGTAAAAATACACCTCTATCTGGAAGGTCCAATGGCTGGTGAGTCAGTATCTTGGCAAAAACTACACCATGAAGACAAAAGAACACTCCAAGCAACTCTGTGAAAAGGTTATTGAAAAGCACAAGTCAGGAGATGGATATAAGAAAATTTCCAAGTCACTGAATATCCCTTGGAGTACAGTTAAGTCAATCATCAGGAAATGGAAAGAATATGGCACAGCTGTAAATCTGCCTAGAGCAGGCTGTCCTCAAATCTGAGTGACCGTACAAGAAGGGGACTAGTGAGGGAGGCCACCAAGAGCCCTATGACAACTCTGGATGAGTTACAAGCTTCAGTGGCTGAAATGGGAGAGACTGCACATACAACTGTTGCCTGGGTGCTTAGTGGGAGAATGGCAAAGAGAAAGCCACTGTTGGATAAACTCACATGAAATCTCAGCTAGAGTCTGCCAGATGTATGTGGGAGACTCTGAAGTCAGCTGGTAGAAGGTTCTCTAGTCCGATTACACCAAAATTGAGCTTTTCGAGAATCAGACTAAATGGTATGTTTGGCGTAAGCCAAACGCCGTACATCATCAAAAACACAACGCCCCTACCATGAAGCATGGCGGTGGCTGCATCATGCTGTGGGGATGTTTCACTGCAGCAGGCCCTGGAAGGCTTGTGGAGGTAGAGGGTAAAATGAATGTGGCACAACACAGGGAAATCCCGGAGAGAAACCTGATGCAGTCTGCACGAGAACTGTGACTTAGGAGAAGCTTTGTTTTCCCGCAAGATAATGATCAAAGCTATACAGGAATGGTTTAAAATCAACAAAGTTAATGTCCTGGAGTGGACAAGTCAGAGCTCATACCTCAATCCAATTGGGAAATTGTGGCTGGACTTGAAAAGGGCTGTTCACTCATGATCCCCATACAATCTGACTGAACATGAGTGGTTTTGTAAAGAAGAATTGGGAAAAATTGCAGTGTCTAGATGAGCAAAGCTGACAGAGACATATCTATCTATGATACAGACTATCAATGCTGTAATTGTTGCCAAAGGTGCATCAACTAAATACTGACTTGAAGGGGGTCAGTTATTACACAATCAATTATTTTGTGTTTAATAAGTGTAATACATTTAGACAAATTTGTAGAAATTTGTTATCACTTTGACACAGAAGTCTTTTTCTGTTGATCAGTGTCAAAAAAAGCCAGATTAAATCCACTGTGATTCAATGTTGTCAAACAATAAAACATGAAAACTTCCAAGAGGGTGAATACTTTTTATCAGCACTGTACTTATCCATAAAAACTTCCAGATGTCTATAGAAAACTTTGTTGCAACATTTAAATAACAAATATATTTTATTTGCATTGTAGAACAGAGCATCATTTGCAACATATTAACCATATGACTGAAAATACAGTTTTTATTTATTTACTGATACTGAACGAATGAAGAAGAGAAAGATATTCTCGAAGAATTAGATCAGTGATGAGTTTACCTAGACCAAGAATACAGTAGAGATGTTCTCCAGCACTCAGAAAGAGCAGAGTTACCATATGTATGAGTTTATATGAGAAATGGGCAGGTGTGGAGACTAAGGAAATTACAGGCTTTTAACTCAAGAAGCAGCTGGTTGGTCTAATAGTATCGTAGTTGATTTCACCAGGTATGAGGGGTGATTGATAAGTTCGTGGCCTAGGGTAGAAAGAGTCAGTTTTAGAAAACCTAGCACATTTGTTTTTCAGCATAGTCCCCTCCTACATTTACACACTTAGTCCGGCTGTCGTGGAGCATACGGATCCCTTCTTTGTAGAAGTGGTCCACAGCAGGAGTGATTGATAAGTTCATGACCTAAGATAGAAGGACATGAGTTATACAGCTCTTGTTACATACATGTGCAGCTCAACTCTTTGAGTGAAAATGCAGAAAGTTTGAAGCTAAAAACACCTCCTTCTACCTTAGGCCACAAACTTATCAATCACCCCTGCTGTGAACCACTTCTGGAGGTCCAAGATGCTGACTTTTGCAAAGAAGGGATCTGTATGCTCCACGACCGTTGGACTAAGTGTGTAAATGTAGGAAAAGTAAATGTGCTAGGTTTTCTAAAATTGACTCCTCCCTTAGGCCACAAACTTATCAATCACCCCTTGTAATTGCAATGATGTTTTTGCTTTTTCAGGTCCCTTTACCTCATTTGCCTATATTAGATCTTCATTTTGCCATCTAAGTATAAAACTAGATTCAACACATGAAAACCTTGATCTGTTATTATACAAAGGTCAAAATCAATCAGTTAATATAGTTTGTAAATGTACTTATTTTTGAAGTAACAAGAGATCACAGAATGAAGTGTGCTGATGGCTAATCAAGGAGATGTTCTGGACTTTAGACGAGAGGTCAGATTTATGTACACGACACATCTCATTCAGACACAGTGTCCATAATTGAGCTGAAAATCAAAAAGTAGGATAATCTGAAAATAAAAGAAAAAAGTGAACTGAAATCTTAATTCCATTTCTCACCTCCAGAATGCTGCCTGGCCTGCTGTAAATTTCCAGCGTTTTCTGTTTTGATTTCAGAGTTCTGTCAATTATGAGCTGAAGCTTTGGATATACTTCATATCTGGCCCCTAAGCCTTAGTTGGTGCATCTAACGTGGGCCCATTCATTTAAATAGGGTTGTAGAATGTAATTTGAAAACTGCTTGGGTAAGTTTTTTGTTTCATTATATGTGATTGATTTCATGCAACCTATATATTCTTAGGATACTTCTCTCAATTTGTTCCTAATTTCTCCCTGGAAACTAGGAACTGTGGTTTGGCATTGTATCAGTCATGTGTCCAATAGAGATGTTCGGAGTTAGGGCCGTAGTGTGCAGCAGAGCCATCACCAGACGTTCTCAGTGCTCTCTGCATCCCCATAGGAGCCATAAGACAAGCAGAATTAGATACTTCAGTCCATTGAGTCTGCCTCGCCATTCCATCATGGCTGATATATTATCCCTCTCAACCCCATTCTCCTGCCTTCTCCACATAAACTTTGATGCCCTTCCTAGTGTGAATCTGTGGAATTCATTGCCATAGGTGGCTGTGGAGGTCAAGTCATTGGGTATATTTAAGCTAGAGGTTGATAGATTCTTGATTAATAAGGGCATGAAGGGATACGGGGAGAGAATAGAAGACTGGGACTGAAAGAGAAAATGGATCAGCCGTAATGAAATGGTAGAGCAGACTCGATATACCAAATGGCCTAATTCTGCTCTTATATCTTGTCTTATAATCAACAACCTATCAACCTCCACTTTAAATATACCCAATGATCTGACCTTCACAGCCATCTGTGGCAACGACTTCCACAGATTCGCCACTCTCTGACTAAAGAAATTCCCCCTCATTATCATTCTAAAGGGATGTCCTTCTAATCTGATGGCATGACGTCTGGTCCTAGACTATTCCCATTTAGGAAGCATCGTCTCCACATCCACTCTATCTAGCCCTTTCAATATTTGATAGTTTTTAATGAAATCCCCTCTCATTCTTCTAAACTGCAGCAAGTACAGGCCCAAAGCGATCAAACGACCCTTGTGTTAACCTTTTATTCAATGAGTCACTCACATGAACCCCCTCTGGACCCTCTCCAGTGCCAACACATCCTTTCTTGGATAAGGGGCCCAAAACTGCTCACAATTTTCCACGTGTGATCCAGCCAAAGATTTGTAAAGCCTCAGCATTAAACCTTGCTGTTATTTTCTAGTCCTCTTAAAATGAACGCTAACATGAGATTTGCCTTCCTCAACCTGCAAAGTAACCTTTAGGGAATCCTGCACGAGGATTCCCTAGTCCCTTTTGCACCTCTGGTCTCTGAATTTGCTCCCCCATTAGAAAATAGTCTACGTCTTTATTCTTTCTACCCAGATGCATGACCATGCACTTCCCTACACTGCATTCCATTTGCCACTTGCAAAACAATTATTTTGTAGACTTATTGTACAACTTATCACTGATGATGCTAGAAGACAAAGAATAACCCCCACCATGCACACCCGTAACACAATAATGAATATCACCAGTAATGAATACCAGTCTCAGATCTTTAGTGAATCAGTTTTCAGCATAGGGGAGCAACTGATTAATATTAGTTTTTCACACTAGGCAGAAATCAGTTTCAAAAATTATACAGTACATGATATGAAAAGATAGTAAACCTGGGTAACTATTATGAACCCCCCCACCCCCACTGCTTGCTGTGAACAAGACCCTAGTTTAACATCCCATCAAGATCTCAGCGCCTTTGAAAACGTCATGCTTTTTATCACAGTTGCACTGAAGTTGAAAACACTCTCATTTCAGAGATAGCAGAAGGTTAACTCAATTCCATTCCTCGCCTTCTGCTACCTCAGAAGTGAGAGTGCTTTCAACGGAAATCAAATGAGCTTGTCAGGAGTCCCACTTCAATTCTCTGCTCTTTTTGATAGGAGAATTTAATTTGAAACTTGTTTTTGGCAGGATGCTTCAAATAAAAGGACTCCTAAATATCTGAAGTGTAAAAATCTTACACCTGATTTTGTTTCTTCTTTATTATCAGATTTCAATTCACTTTGACTTTCTTTCCTGCTGTGCTTATAAATCATTTATTTCAGTTCTGAAGGCAATATTAATTCTTTTTTCAGCAGAAAATCAATAATCTTCAGCCACAGAGAATAATTTTTCTGATTAAATGCCCTTAACTCTCAAAGCTGAGTGAATGATTTGCAACAGTTCTTCTTCCATTTTTCCAATAAGCTAAGTTTAAACAAATATTTAGCATGATCAATATACACTTATTACCCCTTAGGTTCCTTAGAATACTGGATTGCTTTATAATGTAGTCCAGAGATGATTATAGTTCGGAAAACCAAACCAAAGTGAAAGAGTGTTCAGGCAATATTGGCAAAGTCCATTTTCTTTCAATGGGTGGAGAAGGGGGAAGGAGAAAGAGCCTGAAGAGGAACAAAATGGAGAAGTATAGGATGATTGGCTATGGCAGGGGGAAAAAGAAGAAGTGGGAACAAGGACAAAATATAACTTTAGGAATGTATCGGGAAGAAGGTTAGAGAACTAGAGCTGGCATATCATGCTAACCGGAGGAAATATTGCACAATTAACCTGTACTATTGAGCTTTGTGCTGGGACCCCAAATGTCTTAAGTCAGCCTTCAACGATTTCAAACCATTGAAAGCTAGGTACAGTTACTGCAAGTAATTAGGGTGGCAAACAGTATATTGGTTTTTATTGCAAGAATGTTTAAGTACAAGGAGAAACTATTTAGCAAATCTTGTGTACAGCTTTGGTTATCCTATCTATGGAAGAATATCCTTGGAATTGCCTTCTGGGATGGAGGATTTGTCCTGGGAGGGGAGATTAAGCAGCTTGAGCCTATAGATACTCTTCAATTTAGGAGAATAAATCGGAACATTAAAAATCTTGTTAGGCTTGACAGCGTAGATGCAGGTATGATATTTCCCTTGGATGGAATATCTAGAATCAGGATTCACTGTCTCGAAGAGAATACATTACTGAGATGAGAAGGTATTTATTCACCTATAAAAATAGCAAATCTTTGGAATTCTTGATCCAAGATTGCTGTGGAGGTTCAGTTGCTTTGGGTATGAAAGACAGATATTAATAAATTTTTGGATGTTTGGAATCAAGAAGTAAGGGATTAATGCAGGAAAACAGAACAGGTTAGCTATAATCCTTTGCAATGTTCTTTTGGTGGATTCTCTGAACTACTGCTGAGTTAAATTTAGATTATCTAAGTATCATGGACATTGATAAGAATTCAAGAACATTAGAAATAAGGACAGAAGTAGGACATAATACCCCTCGAGCTTTCTTGGCTATTTAATAGCTCTGTAACTGATTTCCACAGAGAGTCATACAGAGATGCAGCACAGAAACAGACCCTTTGGCCTACTAAATCCATGCCAACATCAAAGACCTACTTTTACCTGAATTCTACTTTAACTCATTTATTCTTCCACATCTCCATCAACTCCATCCCCCACCCACTCCTAACCCCAGTTTTGACCACTTATCTGATACTAAGAGCGATTAAAAGTGTCCAATTAACATACAAAGCCACAAAATCTGGGGTAGTGGGAGGAAACCCATGCTGGCACAGGGAGAATGTACATAATGGACACAGACAGCAGCAGAGGTCAAGACTGAGCATGGCTAATTGGATCTTTAAGGTGGCAGCTCTACCACTCAGCAAAGGACTTTGACGCTCGGACAATAGAAGACCCAATTTGTACCAGTTTCCTCCTCAACAGATATGGCTTCAGGGTTGGCTTTCACTAAGATTTTTACCATTTGCAGCAGAACCCTAAAGAAGTGTAGATTAAAGAAGAGGAATACCAATGAGGCATATCCAGTGATGTGAACTGATGATGCATATCCCTGGACATCTCTTGAATTGCTCAAAGTGGTACAAGTCCTCTTTTTGGAAGAAGATGCTCAAGAAGAGGGAAATTATAAAGGCCACCTTACTTCTGTCCAAAGGGAACTTAGTAGTTTGTAATTCAAAGACTAGGGAGCATTGATTTAAGAACCCACAGCCAGACTCAGGGTCCCCATTGTACCACAGGCAGATAGTTCTGGGAACACATAGCAGGACACACAGGCAAATGCTCAAAACTAGCGTCCTTCTGCAATGGCGCAAGCATCCCCTGGAGAACCTGCTCATTCCACCCGACTGCCTGTCCTTGACACAGGCGAATACTGCGTGAAGTTGTTCAATCTCCACTGTGTCCAGGATTGACTAGGTCCAGCTGCAACAACCTCCAGATGGGTGGAACTAGATGTGGAGTAAACTCAGGTCTTGAAAGTAGAGATTAACGATGAAGAATTATTCAGAGAATAATATAGGGAATAATCAACCTTAGAGTTCTCTTACTCAGGACTTAAGCACACACTTAGTTTGCACAGAACTCGAATCCAGGACTCAGCGATGAGCACAGGTCCAGAATAACCTTACATAGAACATAAAGCACAGGTCAAAATCAAAAATTAATCACTTAAGAATGAGAAGCACAAGGAATCTATATTCACATTACGACCACAACAAAAAACACAGTAGCAGCACTTCCAATAACTTGATAAATGATGTTCAGGTGTGTCGAGACCTGCTGCTATCTCGCTGGTCCGAAGGGTTAATGACAGTGGCAAATATGCACTTCGATAATAAATTTAGTTTGACGTTTGAACTTTTGCCTCCAAGGACTCAAATTCAATCCTGACCTCTGGTTATCCCTGTGCGGCATTTGCACACTCTCCTTGTGACCATGTAGGGCTCCCATACCCTTCTACATTTCAAATGAACTGTGGTAGGTTAATTGCTGTTGTAATTTACCTCTGTGCGTATGTGGCAAATTAATCTGAAAGGGGATTGGTGGGGTGGAGTGGGGAGACAAGTACAGAAGGGCTGGAATGTGATAAAAGGAAGCAGATAAGGAAAGGATGATAAGCAAATGGAATTAGATGGGGGAGTGGATAGGAAGGATAGGTGAATAGAGAAGAAAACCCAAGTGTGTGTTATGGGCAGATGGAGCCAGGTGTGGCTGGCTGATGAATCCAGGTAACGGAGGGTGGGAGGAAGGGAAATGGCAGTGGAGAAGTTCCTCATGTCAACCATCCCTCAACACATTTTCTGCTTGACTCACTGAGCTCTTCCAGCAGCTTGTTTTCAGATTCCAGCATCTACAGTGTCTCACAGCTATTCAGCACAGTCTGCAGTGCACTTTTTAAAAAATCTGCTGGGAACATTAATTCTGTGCAAACAATCTCCGTATGGAGTTTGCACGCACTTTAAAAATTTGTAATAAATGAATATCAGTAAAGCTATGATATCACTGTGTCGTGTGTTTCTGTTTACAAGTTTGGTAAACTGGCATATAAATCATTGTTACCGGCGCAACAATATCTAGTTTTAAAAAGCTGACGTAAATCAACCAAGCAAATTTTTACAGAACATGCACAACATACAAGTGAGCATATTTTTCAGCTGTAAATATTTGCCAGATAAAAAGCAACTGTTAATTTGTACCAAGACATGAGCAATACAATAGCTAGTGAAGTGACAATGATAAATGATATTTCCATTGGAAACATTGCCACATATCTTCCAAAAGGAGTATAGCATAAAATGGAAATAAGCACCTGGTATAAGTATGATTGACATCAAACAATCTTGATATTGATTCAGAGAAATAAAAACTTAAAGAAAAGATTGCCTAAACAAAACAAAACATAGCAGACCATTGTGCACCAGTCCGCTCAGGAAAATACAGTAGTGTGGGAGTCTTCTTCTTCTTCTTCATGTGCCTTGCGTGTTACACGCTTGGGCGATTGTGGCTTTCCACATCAAACGATCCCACGCAGCGTCAATGATATCTCGCACACTTAGATCTGTTAGTTCTTTCACAGTGTCCATATATTTTCTTCTGTGTGTGAGAGTAGAAGACCTTAAATGATTACAAGAGCCAGAGGGGGTTAAGTTGGTCCAGATGGTGCTCACTTTCGAGAATAACATCCACGTGTGTCCACTTCTGAGGAGAAGTGCATGATGTGCGGCCCAGCTTCAGCAGTTAGGGCATTTGCGCTCATTGACAGTCATGGTGTGCAACATTAGGAGACTGGGATGATAATCAATGGCGAGCTGACGGCTTTCCTGTTTTGTTAGCTTTTATGAGTGGTAGAATGCTGGTTACAAATCCCTGCTGTTATTTTTGAATTTAATAATGAAATCATTGCTCTGGCCTTACCCAGTTCAACAGAAATGGTGTGAAGCACCGTCTACGAAAAGAGGTCATGCAGTTTTTGCTTTTTTTATAGTTGTATGTGTTTTGAACTAATTGAAGCTTTTTGCTAATCCACAAGGAATAGTTCGATTTTTCATGTGTTGATGTGGCCCTTGTACTCTGAATGAAAATTGTATCAGGATATGCAATTAGAAAGGCTAACTTAGAAAGGCTAACTTTGAGGAGATGCGAAAGGATTTAGAAGGAGTGGATTGGGACAATTTGTTTTATGGGAAGGATGTAATAGAGAAATAGAGGTCATGTAAAGGTGAAATTTTGAGGGTACAGGATTTTTATGTTCCTGTTAGGTTGAAAGGAAAGGTTAAAAGTTTGAGAGAGCCATGGTTTTCAAGGGATATTGGAAACTTGGTTTGGAAAAAGAGAGGGATCTACAATAAATATAGGCAGCTTGGAGTCAATGAGGTACTCGAGGAATATGAAGAATGTAAAGAGAATCTTAAGAAAGATGTTAGAAAAGCTAAAAGAAGATATGAGGCTGCTTTGGCAAGTAAGGTGAAAATAAATCCAAAGGGTTTCTACAGTTATATTAATAGCAAAAGGATAGTGAAGGATAAAATTGGTCCCTTAGAGAATCAGGGTGGACGGCTATGTGTGGAGCCAAAGGAGATGGAGGAGATTTTGAACAATTTATATTCTTCGGTATTCACTAAGGAGAAGAATATTGAATTGTGTAAGGTAAAGGAAACAAGAAAGGTAGTTATGGAAAGTATGATGATTAAAGAAGAGGAAGTACTGGTGCTTTTAAGGAATATAAAAGTGGATAAGTCTCCGGGTCCGGACAGGATATTCCCTAGGACCTTGAGGGAAGTTAGTGTAGAAATAGCAGGGGCACTGGCAGAAATATTTCAAATGTCATTAGAAACGGGGATGGTGCCGGAAGATTGGTGTATTGCTCATGTTGTTCCATTGTTTAAAAAGGGTTCTAAGAGGAAACCTAGCAATTATCGGCCTGTGAGTTTAACGTCAATGGTGGGTAAATTGATGAAAAGTATTCTCAGAGATGGTATATATAATTATCAGGGTAGACAGGGTCTGATTAGGAACAATCAACATGGATTTGTGCGTGGAAGGTCATGTTTGACAAATCTTATTGAATTTTTTGATGAGGTTACTAGGAAAGTTGACAAGGGTAAAACGGTGGATGTTGTCTATATGGACTTCAGTAAGGCCTTTGACAAGGTTCCACATGGAAGGTTAGTTAGGAAGGTTCAATCGTTAGGCATTAATATCGAAGTAGTAAAATGGATTCAGCAGTGTCTAGATGGGAGACGCCAGAAAGTGGTGGTGGATAACTGTGTGTCAGATTGGAGGACAGTGACTAGTGGTGTGCCTCAGGGATCTGTACTGGGTCCAATGTTGTTTGTCATTTATATTAATGATCTGGATGATGGCGTGGTAAATTGGATTAGTAAGTATGCAGATGATACTAAGATAGGTGGAGTTGTGGATAATGAAGTAGGTTTTCAAAGCTTGCAGAGAGATTTAGACCACTTAGAAGAGTGGGCTGAAAGATGGCAGATGAAGTTTAATGCTGATAAACATGAGGTACTACATTTTGGTAGGACTAATCAAAATAAGACATACATGGTAAATGGTTGGGCATTGAAGAATGCAGTAGAACAGAGGGATCTAGGAATAATGGTGCAGAGTTCCCTGAAGGTGGAATCTCATGTGGATAGGATGGTGAAGAAAGCTTTTGGTAGGCTGGCCTTTATAAATCAGAGCATTGAGTATAGGAGTTGGGATGTAATGTTGAAATTGTATAAGGCATGGTGAAGCCAGATTTGGAGTATTGTGTACAGTTCTGGTCACCAAATTATCGGAAAGATGTCAATAAAATTGAGAGAGTACAGAGGAGATTTACTAAAATGTTTCCTGGGTTTCATCTCCTAAGGTACAGAGACAGCTTGAACAAGTTAGGTCTTCATTCTTTGGAACGTAGAAATTTGAGGGGGAACTTGATAGAGGTAATTAATATTATGAGGGGGATAGATAGAGTTGACGTGGATAGGCTTTTTTCCTTTGAGAGTGGGGAGGATTCAAACAAGTGGACATGAGTTGAGAGTTAAAGGACAAAAGTTTAGGGGTAACATGAGGGGGAACTTCTTTACTCAGAGAGTGGTAGCTGTGTGGAACGAGCTTCCAGCAGAAGTGGTTGAGGTAGTTTCGGTATTGTCATTTAAAGTTAAATTGGACAGCTATATGGACAGGAAAGGAATGGAGGGTTATGGGCTGAGTGCAGGTTGGTGGGACCAGGTGAGAGTAAGAGTTCAGCATGGACTAGAAGGGCCGAGATGGCTTGTTTCTGTGCTGTAATTCTTATATGGTTATATAAGTATGACCTGGTGAGGCTCCCTCTGGTACAGAATATGACAAGAGGCAATGAAGCACCTTTTGAACTAGCAAATCATTAAATTGGTTTACTGTTGTCTCATGAGCCAAGGTACAGCGAAAAATGTGCTTATACAGTACGGCTATGCATTAAGGAAATTCTAGGCAGTTTCTAGAGTAGGTTGCATGGTCAGCACAACATTGTGGGCCCAAGGGTCTGTAATGTGCTGTAGATTTCTATGTTCTATGTTCATACAGATCAAATCATTATAACAGTGTATTGAGGTAGAACAAGATAAAGAAATAACAGTGCAGAATAAAGCACTACAGTCTGGAGAAAGTGCAGTGTTAGTAGACAGAAAGTTGCAAGGCAGAACAAAGTAGATTGTGAAGTTAAAAGTCTATCTTATTTTACTAAGGAGCCATTCAATAGTCTTCTAATAGTTGGGTAGAAGCTATCCTTGAATCTGCTGGTATATGCTTTCATGCTTTTGTATCTTCTGTCCCTTGGGAGGAGGTAGTAAAGAAAATATTCAGAGTGAATGGGGCATTTGATTGTGCTGGTTGCTTTACAGAAGCAATGAGAATTATAGACATCAAGTCCATGGAAAGGAATGGGTTTCTGATGTATTGAGCTATATCCACAACTCTTTGCAGTTTCTTGTGGTCACGTACAGATCCGTTGCCATAGCAGGCTGCTGTGCATCCAGATAGGATGATCTTTATGGTGTATCATTAAAAGGGGTGGGGACAAGCTAAATATCTTTAGCTTCCTGAGGAAGTAATGGCAATAGTGAGCCTTCTTACCGGTGGCATCTAATGATCGGACCGGGACAGGCTATCAGTGATGTTCACTCCTAAGCAGTTAAAGACCTCAACCGTTTTTACCTCAGCTGCATTGATGCAGAGAGGAGCATGTACATCTCCCCCTTTCCTGACATCATTGACCATCTAACTCTTTTGTTTTGCTGAAATTGAGGGAATAGTTATTGTCAGGTTGTCATTGTTGTCATGTTACTATGCTCTCTATACACCGACCCATCATTATTTGAGATGAGGCCCACTACAGAGTTATCACCTGCAGATTTAGAGTAGAATATGGTCATACATTCGGAGTAGGGAGTAGAGTAAGAGGCTGAGTATGTAGCCTTGTGAAGCATCAGGTTTGAGAATAATTATGGCAGAGGCGTTGCTGTCTATCCTTATAGTCTGAGATCTATTGGTCAGGAAGTCAAGGATCCAATTGCTATGAAGATGTTGAGTCCCATATTTAGGGGTTTGGCATGGGCTTGCTTGTGTAAGGGGGTTTCGACTTTTATGTTACTGCGGAGGCTAATTAAAATGGCGTCTTTGTTATGTTAATCTGGGGAATGCAGCTTTGTTGTGTTAAACGCTGAGAAAGTTTGCACTATCAGCTTGTTTTGGTTTAGTGTGTGATAAGAGGGTGGTATTAACCAATTGGGATAGTTGTTATGGTTTTGGTGTATTTGAAGATGCTGTATGCACGGGGTTTTGGGGCGGAAGGCGGGAGAGCGAGACAGAGGATGGACGAGGTGCTGTGATGTCCGCTAATGGGGTCAGACCCCGAGGAAGGGTGTTCGGCGAGGAGACAGACTCGTGTGGAGCGTCTGGTCGACCACTATTGGTGGCTCCAAGCAGCCGGTCGAGGTGGTCCGAGGGGTCGCAGGGTGAAGAAGAAGGTCCTTGAGCTCCAACTGTTTGTGCACGAAGATATTGAACTTTGATAAGTGTGGCGCCTTTTATTTTCCTTTTATATTTTATTCTCTATTAATTATATAGTTTCAGTAATATCTATAAACTGTAAATCATTTAATCATATCTGGTGTATTGTCTGTTATTTGGGCAGGGTGGGGTACATCACACAACATCCGCACAAACTAATTACCCAGTTTGCCGGGGCCGAGGGCTGTTTCCCTAGACGACAGCGAGCCGAGCGACCCTGAGGGTGGCCGGTGGCGGGGGGGGGGGGGGCTACACTTGGAATTATAGTATTGAAGATAGAGTGGTGTCAATAAATAATACTTTAACATTGGTGCCTTTACTCACCAAATGCTCCAGATATGAGTGTATAGCTGGGAGATTATGTCTGCCATAGATGCTGCCATAGTATCCACAAATGCCCCTACCAAGGGATCTAAGAACACAACCAGGAACACCATATGGGCCAAATGCTTTCCACAGATTCACTCTCCAAAAGGTCAACCTTATGTCTGCAATGGTGACTAAGTATATTGGAAGGTATTAGGGTGGGTGGTACCATTTCAATCCTTTTCTGTTCAAAATGTGCATAGAATGAATTGAGCTCATTGGGAAGGATTGTGTTGCTGTTGACAATACTGCATAACTTTGTTCTGTAGCCCCTTATGGTATGTATGTCCTGCCACAACTGATGACCAGTTTGGTGTTTAATTCTGGACGGATATTGTCTCTTGGCATTCTTGATGGCATCATGGAGACAACCTCTCAAGTCTTCTCAAGGTCATGATTTCCTGATCTGAACACCGTAGTCCTGGACTTCAGAAGGGAATGGATCTCATGGTTCATTCATGGTTTCCAGTTTGGGAACATCTGATTGTACTCTTGGTCTCACATTCCTCAACACACTTGCTGCTGAAGTCTGTGGATGTAGTGACATAGTCATCCAGGCAAAGTGCTGAATCTTCAGCATGGATCAATTTACTGACTCAAACCACTTGCACAGAAGCTCACCTGTTTCGTCAGGCCTGCACTGTACAATTTTCTGCACTGGATCATCCCATCTCAGCTTCTGTTTCTATGTATGGAGAAGGAGCACAGCCCAATGGTCTGAATTACCAAAGTGTGGAATAAGGTAGCTTGGTAGGCACATTTGATGGCTGTGCAGCAATGGACAACAGAGTTTGAGCCTCCAGTGGGACAGGAGATATTCTGTCTTGAAATTTGGTAACATAGTCCTGAAGTTGGTCAGGCTGAAGTTACTGATGATGATGAAGAGAGACTCAAGGCATCCTATTTTAAGATTGTCGATCACGGAGTTCATTGCATGCAGGCTTCATGTCTGCATGGGGTGGGATGTGGACTGCTGTCAGGATAGCAGAAGTGAAACTCTCTTGTCAGGTAGTATGGGCCCACCTCATAATTATTCTAGTAAGCAGGAACTTACCAGGAATATCACAGCCAAGCATTACAAGGAATTGATTAGGAAGCAGACCCTTCTGGCTTGAACTTTGTCTGAGGACACCCTACAGTTCATTAAATGAATGAGAAGCTCTCAGGTTGTATGGTGCTGTGCAGGTGAAGCAGGTGTGAGCCATGTTTTGGTGAAATGTGGTGGAGAGCAAAGCAGGGGAAGGTGATGACGATGGGGAGAGGTGAAGAACAGACAGAAAGAGGAGAAGGTGAGGGAGCAGGATTTTCAGCCATTGGTCCCAGACACTAAAGATTTTCAGGTGTTTGAATTATCTCATCTGTGGTGCAGGAGTTGTTTCATTTTGATAATAACGTTGCCACAAAAATGCACTCAGTAGCCACTTTATTAGATACAGGAGGTACAGGATTGTATGTTCGTGGTCTTCTGCGGCTGTAGCTCATTCACTTCAAGATTTGGTGTGTTGTGCATTCGGAGATACTCTTCTACACACCACTGTTGCAGTCATGGTAACCATTGCTTTACTCTTCTGTGGCACTAACTTATTAATTTATTATCATTTGCATTGAAAAGTAATAATAAGCTTTCATTTATTATGAGAGATATAACTGAGACTTTGAATGAAAACCAATACTTTCTAATACGGCTGAAGTAAGAGATCACTATATTGTGCACATTCAGTATGTTAAACTTCTCAAAACAAGCTTGATTACTTCTATAGACACTGTGACACAGAAGAAGGCCCTGTTGCCCATTGGATCCACGGTGACTCCCAGCAGAACAATCTCATTCCCCCTATTTCCCTGTAAAGTCTACAGCTTTTTCACTTTATTAGATCTCTGTGCCAATTCTGGAAACTTTGTCTGCAGAATACATTTCAAATCATCTGCAGAGCATCATGCAGATCTCTGTTCAGTAAAGATAATAGCCTGTTTTCACTCTGTTAGAATGTTTTTATACTTTGAGCATGTGAGTCACTCCTCAAAGATAGAGGATGGCTTTTGAACAAAGTTTGGGTTTGGATGGAAATTGATTCACAGCTGCACTCCTAGGGTTCATTGAAGTGCATATTGCCTCAAAGGAGATGTTCAAACATGCAAGCAGCAGCCTGATACGGTGCTTTTGCTGTCTGCAAATGTAGCAGAAAAAACACCAAAATAACCCCCTGAATAGCCATCCAGGTTATTCAACGGCTATATCACTATTTGAGGGATAAGATGATAAAATGAGGAGGAAATGGAGAGACAAGAAGAAGATAAAATAATAAGAGGAAGTAGTCTTGAAACCAGTGTGGATTTACAAAGTTTATTCTTGGAATGTTCAGGTATTCCTATGAAGAATGATTGTAGATTTTCCAAAACCTACTGAGTTTCAAATTGGTGGTAACAAGTCGAGAACTTTTGAGAAGAATTAATGGAAGACACTGAGAAACTGTGTTTTCTTGATAGATAGATCATATATAGGGTATGTAGTCTGTGGATAAGGATCAGCCAATCAGGAGTGAATAAGGAGAACACACTATGTTAAAATGGATTATTGTAAATCTTTGAAATTCCCATCTTTCCATGATGCAGAACCTCATTCACTGGGTAGAAGCCAGGCTGAGATTGGTACTTTTCAGGAACAGAACATATGGGAACTGTCTAGCTGGTAAGATATGACAAGTCTTTTGCACGAGGAATCAGTTTTCGTGCCTCAACTTTGTATAACTGACATAGAATGCTGTTTACGCAGAATTTGCATGTTTGCTCTGCTATTATATGGGTTTTCTTTGCATGTTCAACTATCCTTCTACACTCCAAGGATGGGCCAGTAGGTTAAATGGTTGATGTAATTTACTGCTCAATGCAGGTTAACAGCAACAAAAAGGAACAAAGGGGGTTGTTGGACAGTTATGCTAGACCATAAGTTACATGGATACAGGGAAGTAAGGGGAAAAGAAGGGGATTCCTCCCTTGGGAGCTGCCATAGATCTAATAGGCTGAATAGCCTCCTATATCATTGTAAGATAAGTAAGGCTTGGATAAAGAGGCCAAAAGGTGCAGTTACGAGTTTGTTTTGGACATAATGGTAGGCAGGAGAATATTAGAAAGCTACTGAGGAATATAGATAGGTTAAATGAAGGGGCAAAGATCTGTCAACCAGAATGCAAAGTGGGAAATTATCAGACTGACCATTTAAGCAGGAGATAAAAGAATTCTGATAGTCTCATTAATCCTGGGAGATATTTGTAAGATGTTTATTACAAAGTTCAGTCAATAAGCTATAAACTGGATCAATCAATGCTCTTCTTTTATGTATACATCACACATTAAAATAAACTAAATCAAACTGGTTTGGTTTGCTTTAATCTGGCAGTAAAACCTGACAATACTTTTCTAGGAACCTACAACTGAAATTATTCCCTATATGGGATACTAAACAATCTTGTTAAGGTGACACAAAATGAAATTTTATTGCCTTTAAAAAGCAAAAAAAAAAAGGTTTTGAAGTTTATTACGTTGAGCACATAGATTTGCCAACCTTGTTATGATCTGGTTTGGCAGCATTGAAATTGAACTCTTCAAAATCACGATCAGTTTACACTGCCCACTCCAGGCAAACAGGTGTTTCAAATGTGCTAATGGCTTTCTCTACATAGTAAGCAGCATGGCAGATCACAATTGTCATGCTTTTGCTCTGCATACTAAAATGTCCAGACTGCAGTTGATGTATCGTGTATAGTTCTATCTGCCCCGATATAGGAAAATAGTGGTTAAACTAGAGAGGGTGCAGAAAACATAGAACATAGAATAGTACAGCACAGTACAGGTCCTTCGGCCCACAATGTTGTGCCGACCCTCAAACCCTGCCTCCCATATAAGCCCCCACCTTAGATCCCTCCATATACCTGTCTAATTCCTCCATATACCTGTCTACCTGTAAAAGATTCACAGGAATGTTGCCTAGACAGGAGGAACTAATATGGAGAGATTGGGTAGGCTGGGGCTGTTTTCCCAGGAGCAAAGAAGAATGAGGGATGATATTACAAAGGTTTGTAAAATTATGAGGGGTGTAGAAATGCTATATAGTCACAATCTTTTTCTTAGAGTAAGGAACTCTAAAATGAGGGAGCACAGGTTTAAGGTGAGATGGTAAAGATCAAACAGGGATCTGAAGTGCAAGTTTTTCACATAGATATATGAAATGAGCAACCCCGAGATTTGTCTTCCCACAGAAAGCCACAAAACAAAGCAAACCATGGAACCCATTCAAAGTAAAATATCAATCTCACCACCCCCCCCAAGTGCAAAAAAAAGCCAGATTGCACAAATTAGGAAAAAAAACACAGAATATAAAACCCCAGCCCACAGAGTCATCGGGAGAGTCCAGGCATCGAGACGATGGAGGCACATACAATTACAGTATTGAAAAGACATTTGAACAGGTAAACAGACAGAAAACATTGAGATAGATTTGGCCGTAATGAGGGCAAATGGGATTTGCCTAGATAGACACTACAGTTGGCATGTGTAAGTAATGCCGAGAGGCCTATTTCCATGTGATATAATGTAAATCCATGAATCTATGAAATGGGAAATGTGTTGGCACCCAGCACCTTTGCAACCCCTAATGTGTAACTGTATCCATTAAAATAGAAGGGCAATCAAAGTTGATTTCCTTATGTAGTCATGTGCTCAAGTAAAAGATAAACAACATGATATGTTCTCAAGCTCACCAATATTAAACTACCGATGAAAAATCCATCAGGTTGCTACATGTGACAACATAATAAACATGTTATATGGAATTTCTGTTTAGTGTTTCCATCAAAATTGTAAACATACTCTTCAACATCACTAATCTCTACTTAGAAGATCCCTGTGTCAACTAATCCTCAGATTTCTGAAATGTAAGAGCAAGGCAAGTGGAGCAGCAAGCTGCCCAATTGATATTTAAAAGCTTCTTGTTATAATTTGCCAAGCAGTGAAACTTTCTGTTGCCTTTTAGACTGCACATTTTAAGTCAGCAGGTGTTCATCCTTTTGAAGTTGATTGTCATTTCCTCTCAACTTACTCCCTGCATTGACATACTGTCAATTCAAAGGCAAAAAAAATCCTTGATAATTTAGTTCACTTTGTAAAGCCTGTGCTTGCAGTGTTTGAAGAGAGATGTGTTTTGATTGCGATATTCATTTATTGCTTTTTCTTGCCTTTAGGCTAATGTTTTTGTTCTACACTAATTGTCTTTATGTAAGGTTGATGAGTTCATTTCTACACTGATTGTAGGTTAATATCTTAAGACCCAAAAGCATCTGAGTAAGTATTTCATTGCTGCATTTTATAGGATGTTGTCTTTTTGCAAGGAATTAATGGCGACAATGTGCGCTGTTCCCTCTCCCTTCATCATCCTTGCTTACTCTGGATGAAGTTTGTGAGTTAGTTCCTCCAGCAATTTGCTTTCTTGCTCTACATTCCATTATATACAGTCACTTGTATCTTCAGTCTGCTACCAGCAGTTTGATTATCAGGTCTGATCCAACCACCAACAGCAAACTTAAAATGAATAGATTGAAAATGGAGCTATAATTGAAAATGCTCCGGGCAAGCATCATACATTCCTCTGGGCAAGGACTCAGAAAATCTACCAAGTAATTTAACTTAAGCATTTTCAAAGCCTGGATCATGCCTTAATCTTCTTTTCTTCCAATGAATGTAATCTTGGCTCATTGAGTCTTTATAACCTAAGGCATTCAATCTCAGATTATTTGGTTATCCGGTGTTTCAGGGTTCAAATTTGTTGGCCATCTGATTCCTTAGGTTCTCAGGTGCACTGACGCTGGGGAGCTGGTGTGGGTGGAGCGTGGAAACACATCCAAATTGCAAATTAGTGCTGGGGTATTGAATTCTATAAAGATAAGCATTTCAGCACGAATATTCTGGAATCATTTTGAGACACATACATGGTGCAATGCTGAGCGTCACAGTAGATGAATTAGTAAATGTGCTTACTTACAAAATAAACAGTGGCAGCTTGAGAATTCCAGCACATCAGGTCGGAAGAGGTAAGGATGTGACCAACACAGATCTTAAGTTGAAATATCAGTTCAGTCTGTGCTTGTACTCAGACAGCATCAGATGCAGTTTTTGTCAATTTCCCTTGTCATTGTTAGTCAATTAAAGTAGCCCTCACTTTTTCATTATCACTACAGCTAGGAGGAATGATTTTCAGATTGTGTTTTTATCAACATTGCACTAACTTATTGACTATTTTCACCCCTTCAGCCAAAATAATATCCTGCAATACTGGGAATCAGATTAATGCAAAATAAAAAACACAGGACTACCTGCCGAATTAACATGATGGAGCAGTTGAAATAAGAGCAAACAGAAAGATAGTGGAAATATCCAGCTGCTCAAGCAACATCTGTAGGGAAGGAAAAGATAGTTTTGACATATCAGGCTGATCACCTTTTAGGAGAGATGGCCAGTTATCAAACAAATTGAAAAGTCTGGTTGTCTCAATTTGTTGACTTTACTGTTAAGACTGATGTCTACAATGTAGCTAGTCAGATTATTAGAACAATAAGGAATTAATGACAGAGAGTTCAGAATTGGAATTGGCTGGAAAATTAATGTATTAGGCAACTAGAAGTTAGGGGTTACCCTTTTGGATGGAATGGATGTGCCTCTCAAAGTAGTCACTGAGTTAGTGTTTGGCTTCTCCGTTGCAGAAGAGACAATGCTGGACCACCAAGTGCAGTGCACTGAATAGGAAGGAGTGATTTGTTGCGTCACCTAGACAGAGGGTTCCCTCGGGGGTGGGAAGGGAACCAGTAAAAGGGCAGGTATTGCATTTCATGTGGCTGCAAAGAAAGGAGCTGGAAAAAGGGGAGTGGTTATTGATGGAGACAGAAGATTGAACCATGGGGGAAACTGTTCTGCTGCAATGCTGAAACAGGAAAGAAAGATTGTCCGGTAGTGGACTCACACTGAAAGTGATGGGCAAACACGAAGAAATCTGCAGATCCTATGGGATCCCACCACTAAACACATCTTTCCCTCCCCCTCCCCACTCCCTTCACGACTCCCTTGTCCATTCGTCCCCCCCATCCCTTCCCACCGATCGCCCTCCTGGCACTTATCCTTGTAAGCGGAACAAGTGCTACACATGCCCTTACACTTCCTCCCTCACCACCATTCAGGGCCCCAAACAGTCCTTCCAGGTGAGGCGACACTTCACCTGTAAGTCGGCTGGGGTGATATACTGTGTCCGGTGCTCCTGATGTGGCCTTTTATATATTGGCGAGACACGACGCAGGCTAGGAGACCGTTTTGCTGAACATCTTCACTCTGTCTGCCAGAGAAAGCAGGATCTCCCAGTGGCCACACATTTTAATTCCATGTCCCATTCCCATTCTGATATGTCTATCCACGGCCTCCTCTAGTGTAAAGATGAAGCCACACTCAGGTTGGAGGAACAACACCTTATATTCTGTCTGGGTAGCCTCCAACCTGATGGCATGAACTTTGACTCCCCACCTCCCCTTTGTACCCCATCCGTTATTTATTTATTGAATATATTTTTTTTTCTCTCTCTCTGTCTCCTTTTTCTCCCTCTGTCCCTCTCACTATACTCCTTGCCCATCCTCTGGGCTCCCCCCCCTTTTCTTTCTCCCTGGGCCTCCCATCCAATGATCCTCTCATATCCCTTTTGCCAATCAACTTTCCAGCTCTTAGCTCCATCCCTCCCCCTCCTGTCTTCTCCTATCATTTCAGATCTTCTCCTCACCCTCCCACTTTCAAATCTCTTATTATCTCTTCTTTTAGTTAGTCCTGACGAAGGGTCTCGGCCCGAAACGTTGACTGTACCTCTTCCTATAGATGCTGCCTGGCCTGCTGTGTTCACCAGCAATTTTTATGTGTGTTGCTTGAAAGTGATGGGAATTATTTTTGGTGGGATCTTATCTCAATTGGATAACTGATCCTTTAATGCTACTCATCCCCTCCAATGGGAACCTGCATGTTGCTTTCCTATTACAGTGCGATAGTTAAACCATAAGACCACAAGACAAAGGAGCAGAATTAGGCCATTCAGCGCATTGAGTCTGCTCAGCCATTGCATCTTAGCTAATCCCGGATCCCACTTAACCCCATACACCTGCCTTCTCGATAAGACCATAAGACAAAGGAACAGAATTAGGCCTTTCAGACCAAAATTCAGACCTTTTGCATCCCCTTGAAGCTTGGAAGACAATCACCTCAATTTATGAGGGAAAAACTGCGAAGGAATAGGAAAAGAGATATAGATTTTGAATTGAAACCACCATTTTTATAATAAACTTTGGCCAGTTTGGGCTTCTAATGCAGAAGAGTATTACAAGCATTTCTTCACGTTAACACTGACAAGCAAAATTGGAAATGCTGGGAGTTTGACACTGTTACGTACCCCGTAACTGGGTTTCCAAACCAGCAGAAATGGATCACTCAGTTGGAGTCTGGATTACTAGAACTAAGAAAGCTTTATTAAAGAAACAAGCAACACAGTACTCTAATCAAAAGGATAATGATTGCAACAGTTCAGCAATGATAAACATACATGTACACAGAATTCAGATAACAGGATCAATCAAGCTCTATCGTTGTCTAGGGGTAAATGACCAGTTTCAAAGTGACGCAAAGTTCAGTTCAATTTAGTTCAGTTCAGTTCGCAGTAATCGCTGCCGTGGGAGATGGACAGTGTGGGGGAAGGAGAGAGAGAGCAAAACGAATGAATATTCAAGGCTTCCACACAGACCTTCGCAGTCAGCTTTCGGGTGAGTCCTTTGTGATGTCATCTGAGGTCACCGACCGTGACCCCTCCGTTTCCAGATATGATCGTTTCTCTGCGGTGAACCTGGCACCCAGGCAAGGGTGGACACACACCAGGTTCCCGCCAATCGTGCCCTTCAAAACTTCCCACCAACTTGTGAGAGACGCATCGCTTCCAGGGTCTCGTTACCTCAGGTGTCGTGTGTGTCCTGCCTTAGCGAACCTGTCCCTTTTTATCCCCCTGCTGGGGTATCGCCTGTCCATCACTTCAAACAGTTCAGGGTTCAAAGGGGGAGCTGATCTTGACAGCTCTCCTTCCCCTTCATTACACATCTCCAAATGCTGCTCCATTGTTTTCCTTATCTCTCTCTCTCCTGAAGACAGGTGGCAGACCAACTGCTGATTCCACTGGTGCCAGCACAGGACAGCTACATCTTAATCTATGTGTATTCTTGTCACAACACCAAGACAAATAAGGTCACATAGGAGAGAGCCTCAAAAGAAGGTTGATTTTTAAGAAGCTTCTCAGAGAAGAAAAGAGAGAAAGTTGGAACTTACAATGTTATCAATTGAAGGCAGAACCAACAAAAAGCAGAAAAATTAAATGTATGATCAGTTCCGTAGCTAGTAAATGCCAGAGAGCAAAATGGAGCCAATGACCAAGGTTCTGCGTTAAGAGGGGAACCGAAAATAAGACCTTTTTTAATTCAGTGGGTGAGATCACATTAACAGCCAACAAGCAGCTCCATAGAGACATATCAGATAGTTGCAATGTATATGACAGTATTTCCAAACTTCCAGGCTCATACACTCCATGGGCAGTTCTTGCTCATCCTGAATTGAATGGCAAGATACATTCTTTGGTTGCTCATCAATTTTATGACAGCCACAAATAGTGTATCTGGCATGATCTTACTCAGTTGAATGGGTCACCAACCATTACTAAAAAAAAAGTTAAAAAATTTCTTTGTGTTTCTGTTGCTTTTTCTTAGGAATATAATTTAAATTATAATTTCCAATGATAATATTCATATCTTTTCATCAGTTCACAAAGCTACAAGGATTGTTCCATTAGTGGGGGGGGGGGTTGTTTTCATGTCTGCAGCTCTGTCTTTGTTCATAGACCAACCTGCTTTGCTGGTCTGGCAGGAGAGTAAGAGCTGTATACTCGTGGAAAATAAATGTCACCACAGGAATTCCATGATCGAGCCCAATAATTAGTTGGATGGAATTTTTTCAACGACCAGACATTGTCCTAGTGTCTGAGTCTACTAAGCAAGTGGTGCTGCTGGAGCTGACAGTCCCATGGGAAGATCGCTTGGAGGAGGCCTTTGAAAGGAAGCTCTCCAAGTACGCAGGACTGGTCAGCAACTGTCAGCAGGCTGGATGGAGAGTGAGGTGTCTCCCAGTGGAGGTTGGTTGTAGGGGATTCGCAGCCCGGTCCTTAGCTAGAGCCTTCAGCAATTTGGGCAGCAAGGGAGAAAGGAAGAGGAGAGCCATCCGCAGTACCACCGATGGGGCAGAGAGGGCCTCAAGATGGCTGTGGCTCAGAAGAGGGGAGTCATGGAGTCATAAGTAGCTAGCCATCTGGACACAAGCTGGGGTCTGATCAGCCCTGGCTGGGTCACCTGGAGGCAGTTGTATGATGTTGAAAGACCCTAAACACCGGATGATTCCAGGAAACATCACTGAAGCTGTATCCAGAAGCATCAATAGATGTATGTACACAGCAATACTGGATATCAGACTGGCAGCCTAACAATTCAGAGATAGCAATCTAGAAAGAGAATTGAGTATTTTCAGTACATATTTCTATGAGGGCACCATGAAGATGATAAAGGGATAGAGGCAAAGATCTATCTTTGGGGACACAGCAATTACTATGCAGGCATAGAAATTGAAAATATTGCAAATGGTTAATTATTTGACTCTAGTCAGGTGGATATAAATTGAATCAGGTAAATGTTGACCCACACACCTGGCCAACACAGGAGAACAAAAACTTTACTGGAGGCATTCAAGCGAAGAGTTTCAGGATAGTTGGGCATGAATTTAGGAGGCTACAACACCACCCAGGACTTTGAAGCTGTGAGGAAGGAGATGGTATTTCTAGGGATGAACACCAGGGAGAAACTAAGTCAAAGAGAATGGATGCCTCTTTTACATCCCTCAAAGATATGTACTGTATGTCTTCCATCCAAACTAGGTTTCTTTGGAGCCTGCCTTCTTCTTAAGTACCTCCTCTTCCTCTACTTGCATTTTAACAATCCTTTAGCTATCAATAGACCCTTTCTTTTTATTCCACCCACCAGCACCCAACCATTGAAAGGTGTCTGAGCTTGGGCCGGCTGGTGGCGCAATGACATCAGCGCCGGACTCCAAGACCAAGGTTCCCAGGTTCGAATCTAGTCGGGGCTGCTCCCGAGTACACTTCCCATCCGTGCCGGGTTGAGCGTCGGGATCGCAACTCGACCTCGTAAAATAAAGGGAAAAATACTGCGAAATGTCTGTGTGAGGAGTGGTGCACCACACAGTCTCTCTCTCACTCCGCGCCTTGTAAAGGCATGAAAAAGATGTCATCCCACCAACATCGCACACACACGCACGGACGCACACGCCAAAAAAAAAAAGGTGTCTGAGCTGTAACCTTACAAAGCATTCCCCTGGCATTTAGAACAATTTGCCTGCGCTTCAGTCTGTGCCTTTTGAGATGGGTATCAAGCCCAATATGGGGTTTTCAGAGCCTGCTTGGGTGGATCAAGTGAAGTTTTACAGGACCATACTGGGTGTGGGATGTTGGTTAGATTACTGTGAGCTCTTTCCGCTTCTTCCATTTGGTGTCCACATGCTGAAGTCAATGAAACAGGTAACCCCAAGCAAAATCCTTTTTTGCCAGTCTCTTTTTTGCATACTTATGCCAAGAAATTGCACTTCACCCTTTTGCTGATATGCTGACCAGGCTCTCTGTGTAGCACTAGCACCCAGTTGGATGACCTACAGAAAAAGTGTAAAATTGGTGAAAACCCCAGTTGTAAACAAACCATCTGCACGATTCTCAAATGCATCAAGCTCATGAGATCAAAGGTGCTGTATTATTGCACACTGACCATCGGGGAACAAATTGGCACTTGTAGAGCATTCCCCATGGCAGTACCAAAAAGATATCAGGAAGAAGAAGAATTACAGGGGTAGGAGGAGATCACCTCCTCATATAAGGAAGCATTTCGATATGAATCACAAGACATTGTGCACTATAGCCTGTTAAGGACAACAATCAGTGGATTTTCAATTGAGCGGAAAATGTGATCTTTGTCAGTGAACTTTGTGGACAAAAGCAGGATACAAAAAAATGAAGCTGACCAAAGTCTTTTGATAAAGCATCCATGTCCCAGTTGGTATCTACACCTGTCCCTTCACCTCCTTCCTCACCACCTTCAGGGCCCCAAACAGCCCTTCCAGGTGAAGCAGCACTTCACCTGTGAGTCTGTTGGTGTCTACTATTGTGTATGGTGCTCCCACTATGATGTCGTTTAGGACATCCGTAAGAACTGACACAGATTGGGAGACCACTTTGTAAGACACCTTTGCTTTGTCCACCACAAGGGACAGGATCTTCTGGAGGCCAATCATTTCAATTCACTTTCCCATTTCCATTCTGACATGTCTGTATATGGCCTCCTCTACTGTCATGATGAGGCCAAACTTTGAAGGAACAACACCTCTTATTCTGTCTAGGGGTGGGTCTCAAAACTGATGTTGTGAGCATCGATTTCTCTAACTTACAGTAAATTCTCTCCCTTCCTTCTTCTTTTTCCTTTCCATTCCTGTTCTGGTTACTCCTTCTCTTCTCTTCACTGGCCCATCACCTCCCTCTGCTTTTCCTTGTCCTTCCTTTCCTTCCATGGTCCTCTTCTATCAGATTCCTCCATCTTCAGCCCTTTACCTTTTCTACCTATCACCTCCCAGCTTCTTACATCATCTACCTTCCCCCCTCACCTGCCACCTTGTACTCCATTCCCTCTCCCCATCTTTTTATTTTAGCTTCTTCCTCCCATCCTTTCCAGTCCTGATGTAGGGTCTTGGACAAAACATTAACTTTTTATTCCCCACCATAGCTGCTGCCTGACTTGCTGAGTTCCTCCTTCATTGCGTGTGTTGCTCAAGTTTCTGATCACTGAGTAGATTCTCTCCAGGTGTTTTGGTTTGTTCCCACATCTCAAAGCCATGGCAAGTGGTTGGTTAATTGGTCACTTGAGGTTGCCCCTAGTGTGTAAGTGAGTTGTAGAATCTGGGAAGAGTTGAAGAGAATCTGGGGAGAATTAAACAAAAAATGGAATAATGGAGGGATTAGTGTAAAATGAGTGCTTGTTGGTCAATGCAAACAGTTATTGGTCATGTTTTCATGCTGTATCTTCTACGACTCCATGACTACATACAATGGCGCATTTTGAGGATGAGGTCCTAAATGGTTTAGTTGGCATGCCTAATGTCAGAATCAGAATCAACTCAGGTTCACTATCACTGACATACGTCATGAAATGTGCTGTTTTGTGGCAGCAGTATGGTGCAATACATAAGTAGTATACAAAAGAAATATACATAATGAAAAACTAAATTAAATAGTTATTGCAAAAAAAAGAAAAAGTAGTAAGGTAGGTTCATAGGTTGGTTCATTGTCCATTCAGAAATCTGATGGCAGAAGGGAAGAAACTGTTCCTAAAATGTTAAGTGTGTATCTTCAGCTTCTGTACCTTCTCACTAGTAGCAGTAATGAGAAGAGAGTGTGTCCTGGGATCAGCTTAACGAGCTGTTCTTCCTACTGATACAACAGATAGAGGCTAAGAGAGATCTCCTTGCAATATATGGAACATCCCTCAGAAACATAGCCCAGGCAGAATGAATGTGAATTAAACTCTACTTAAACACTTCTCAAATCCATTTGGAAAATTGTTTTACATGGCTAAACAAGAGGTAACAAACAGTCTCTGAATTAAAGAGAAAAAACTACAGCAAATAATTTGTATGGACAATTTAACCATATATATTATTTTGGAGGTTAATATTTATCTTTGATCATGATTGCCAAATGTATTTGTGAGTATTGTTCACCAGTTGTGTTAAACTTAGTGTATGCAATTTCCATGAAGTTATTAGAACAAAATGTACAGATGTCAGCATAAATGTGATTGATATTTATGCATGCATTTCCCATGAACAGCTGTGAAGAATTTTCCTCCTTGTCTTTTACATATATCTGCATATATATGCACTCTCGTGTGAATCACATCAGCACACATTTTGCATTTTGGGTGTTGAATAAACTTAATGATGTTTTTGTTTGATGCTTTCTACACAGGATTACTATGAGCACCAAGGGGCACTTTAAAAGCTCTGCTTCCATCTATATGCATATGTTTTTTGTATATGTGGGATGAATCCGTGTCATGAATTTAAGTGTTATGCTACACGTGTTTGATAAATGGCAAAAAAGATCTGTTGAAGAAAACTGTTTCTCTGCATTGTGTTTGCACTCAATTATACTTCAGGTGCTTTTTCATCACAGAACTATTGCCTAATTTTGCAGTTGTAATGACAGTGAAACAGTCAGCATTTCACAGGAATATATTGTGAATCTGACAACAAAGTCAACAATATACAGGTAAACAATTATATGTAGAAATCCCAGAGTCATTGTCAGCAATTCAATACCTTTTCATGCACTGTCTGATTTAGTAATTTTTCCCTTGGAAAAAAAGGGGAAATCAGTGGCCTGTGGAGAAATTCAAGAGTCAAGTATTCCTTTTCTTAAGGTAACACTTTTATGTGCAATGTGATTAAATCATAACCTGATTGCCCAATGTGTTTGGGTTCCAATGCATCAACAGTGCGCTCTTGGAAAATTATTCTGAGCTTCCAAGTTTTTGCTGTTTTAGGTGAGAGACCATGTGATACCAAATAGCGGGCAATGCATGCTTTGCTGCTTGCATACTCTTCTCCACATCTGGGCCCCACACACCGAAGGAGGTCTGAAGTCAATGGAGCTAGGTGACAACAGAAAGTGAGAGATGAGTAAAGAGTACAAAGAGCAAGAAGTCAGGAGAAAGTGAAGGCAGTAGACCTGGACGGTGACAGACAGGGATTCAAAGCTGTCAATGATTAGAAAGTCAAAGGTAATAATGTTAGCAGAAGACAAATAGCTGATTGGTGAGTAGTTATTGAGTAATTTCCACTGTCTATTCTCATCTTTTTAATTTGTAGCTTATCAAGGTAAGGAATGGCAGGGCAGCTCAGAAGAATAGTATGTGAATCTTGTGCTGTACGGAAAGCTCAATGTCTAAGGCAGCCAGGTATGCAGGAAGTGTCTCCAGTTGCAGCATACTGCACTCCAGGTTGCAGGGCTGGAATGGCAATAGGAATCATCAGGTGCATCCATAAGGGTGGGGCTGTCAGGGATGGTATGTTTTGGGAGGTGATCACATCACTGCTGGAAAGTGTACAGGCAGAAAGTGAATATGTATCTGCTAGGCAGGTAGCAAGTATAAGAGTAGGAGGGTTCCTCCAAAGGATCTCAGCCCAAAACAACAACTATCCTGCCAAAGGATCTCAGCCCGAAACATCAACTGTCCTGCCAAAGGACCTCAGCCCAAAACGACAACAGTTCTGCCAAAGGACCTCAGCCCAAAACGACAACTGTCCTGCCAAAGAATCTTGACCCAAAACATCAACTGTCCTGCCAAAGGATCTTGACCCAAAATATCAACTGTCCTGCCAAAGAATTTCAGCCCAAAACAACAACTGTCCTACCAAAGAATCTCGGCCCAAAACAACAACTGTCCTGCCAAAGGATCTCGGCTTAAAACGACAACTGTCCTGCCAAAGGATCTTGGCCCGAAACATCAACTGTCCTGCCATAGGATCTTAGCCCGAAACATCACCTGTCCTGCCAAAGGATCTCAGCCTGAAACAACAACTGTACTTTTTCCATAGATGCTGCTAGGCCTCCTGAGTTCCTCCAGCATTTTGCGTGTGTTTCTTGGATTTCCAGCATCTGCAGATTCTGTCTTGCCTGTCCACATTGGTACTAACAATGTAGATAAAAAAGATGATGACATTCTTGAGGCAAGTTTTTATGGAAAGTAGGAAAGGTTTTAAAAAACAGGTTTTTAAAGAAAGAATCTCAGGATTATTTTCAGTGCCACATGCAACTAGTAAACCTGCTGCCTCACAACTCAAGTGACTTGGTTTTTAATCCTGACCTGCAGTGCAGTCCGTGTGAAACTTTCTCTTTGTGGATGAACTGGTAGAAGAATAGTGAGAACTGAATGGAATTTGTATACGACTGGTGTAAGATTTTAATGATTGGCTCAGACTCAATGTGCCAGAGACTTGCTTTCATCATCTATGATTCTATAACGTAAATGCAAGTATAGAAATAGAAAGATGAAGCAGGTGATTGTGTGGTTGGAGAGGTGATGCATATAATAGCATCTTATATGCCTGAGACATTGGGACCATTCCCAGGGTACATGGAACCTTCACAAACTGGACAGGTTACATCACAACAGGACTGGGTTAAATATCCTAGTAGAGAGTTTGCTGTGGAGTTTGGGAAGGATTTAATCATACCTCTGGGGGAGGTGATGGTTGAAAACCTTAAGGGGAATACAGGAAAGAGAGAACTAATGCTATGATTAAAAATTAGAAATATAATAAGTAAAATAAATAAGCAGAGAAAATAAAATCAAGCAGCAAGTTGGGTTGAAGTGTGGAAAAAAATGATAAAATTAAGGACACTATATGCGTACAACACAGAATTAATGCCACAATAATAGTATAGCTTTTGATCTAATTGCTTTTTATCTAACTATGACTGAAATTGGGAGCTGAATGTCCAAGAGTCTTGGTAGGTAGCATCAGGCATCAGCAAGACAAAGGAACTGATTGCAGACTTCGAGAGAACACACACCTGTCCTTGCTGAGGGGTAGGTAGTGGAAGGGTGCGTACCTTCAAGTCTTTGGGAGTCAACATCTCAATGGATTGCTCCTGGGCCCAACACAAAAAAGGCGAACCATTGTCTCTACTTCGTTAGAGTTTGAGATTTATCACTAAAGACATTTGCAAAATTCTATAGATGTACAGTTGTGAACATTCTAACTGGGTACAGGCTCCAGTGTATCGGACTGCAAGAGGCTTCAGAGGGTTGTAGACTCAACCAGATCCATTATGGGCACAGCTCTCCTTACTCTCTGCCTGAAGAAGACAGCATAAGCCACTAAGGACCTATCAGTCTGGAACATACTCTCTTCTCATTACTATCCTCAAGAAGGAGGTTCAAGAGCTTGAAGAGCCACACTCAGTGATTTTAGATGCAGCTTCTTTCCTTCTGCAATCAGATTTCTGAATAGTCCATGAATCCATGAATATGATTTTTTTTGCGATGTTTATTGATTTTTGAAATATATCGATTTATTTTTGTAATTCATAGTAGTTTTATGCCTTTGCACTTTACTGCTGGAGGAAGTCAGCATGTCAGGCAGCGAAACGGACAGTCAACATTTTGGGTCGAGATCCTTCATCCGGGAGAAAAAAACACAACATAACATAACATAATAAGGTAATAAGATAATATAATAACATAATAAGTAATACTGAAGAAACAGGGTGAGACCACACTTAAATAATTTTTGTTTGCCTTCTTTCATATACTGTCTTGCCTTACTTTATTTACTTCTTGGACCTCTGCTGACCTCTAACATTCTCCTAATCCTCAAGCCTACTGCTATTTCAGGACTTTATATGCTTCTTCCTCTGATTTAATATTGAAACTAATTTCTCTTGTCAGCTACAGATGATTCATATTTCCATTTGGGATTTTATGCTTTAAAGGAACATGTATTTTTGTAACATATGTGTTGTTTCTTTAAATGCTGTTACCTGTCCCCTGTCAGTATATTTCAGTATATTCGTCCAATCACTCATAGCCAACAATCTTCATATCTTCATAATTGCTGTTGTTTAGATTTAATTCCTCAAATTAAAAAAAATTACTTTTAATACATTTCCAACATCAAGCGGGATTTTCTGCAATGAATGCAACGAAAACTAAATTGCAGAATAGACTGGACATAAGGAACCCCTTTCGAGTATCGCTGTCTCCCATCACCCCTCGATAGCACCGTCTTGTTGCAGGAAAACAAGCCCAGGGCTCCCGCTGATTCAATGACATTGGTGTGTTGCAATGGTTTTATATGTGCATACGAGGAAAATATGTGCTGTGTGTTTAATATCCAAACGTTACTTAAAAGATTAGGATACTATTGACTTATCACTATATTCATGCGAGGAAAATATGTGCTGTGTGTTTAATATTAAATTCATTAGATAAACCCTTTCAGAAACAAAATTGATAACCACTTATAAATGACTTATAGTTGACCTAGCACCTATATTCAGGCTGTGATTAACATCCCCCCCACCGGTCGGCCGGTCCACAAGAATATTGTCAATATTAAACCAGTCTGCAGTGCAAAAAGGGTTGGGGACCCCTGTTTTAACCATTATGGAAACATAGCTAAGGGAGGGCCAGGACTGGCAGCTTAATGTTCTGGGTATATGGTGACATACAGATAATAAATTTACTTTGAACTTTGAACTATTACGGGTGGAGATGAGAAGAAGGGGATAATGACATTGTCGGATTGTATTACAGGAATTAGAAGAACAAGTATGCAGAGATTGTGCACAGTTGTAAGAATGATAGGGTTACCATAGTAGGGGATTTTAACTTTCCCAGCGTACATTGGGACTGCCATACTGGTAAGGACTTAAGTGTATTCAGAAAAATTTCCTCAAGCAATATATATATATATATATATATATATATATATATATATATAGGGCCCTGCAAGGGAGAAAACAAAGCTCGACCTACTCCTGAGTAATAGGGCAAGGCAAGTGACTGAAGTGACAATGGGGGAGCAGCTTTGAACAGTAAACATTGCTCTATTACTTTTTAAAAATGGAAGAGAAAAGAACTGTTCCACAGGTTCAAGTTCTTAGTTGGGATAAGTTGAATTTTAATGGTATGAGCAACATATACAAAATCTTGGAGGAACTCAGCAGGTCAGGCAGCATCTATGAAAGTGGATAAACAGTCGATGTTTCAGGCTGAGACCTTTCATCAGGACTAGAAACGAAGGGGGAAGGCACCAGAACAAAAAGTTGGTGGGAGGGAGAAGAGGAAAGAGGGCAAACTAGAAGATGATAGGTGAATCCAGGTGGGCGGGACAAGTAAAGGGCTGGAGAAGAAGGAATCTGATTGAAGAGGAGTGTGTACCAGAATCAGAATCAGGTTTATTATCACCAGCATGTGAAGTGAAAATTGTTAACTTAGCAGCAGCAGTTTAATGCAATACATAATATAGAAAAGAAAAAAAATAAAAATAATAATAAATAAATCAATTACAGTATATGTATATTGAATAGATTAAAAAACGTACAACAACCAGAAATACTGTATATTAAAAAAAAAGTGAGGTAGTGTCCAATGTTTCAATATCCATTTAGGAATCGGATGGCAGAGGAGAAGAAGCTGTTCCTGAATCGCTGACTGTGTGCCTTTAGGCTTCTGTACCTCCTACCTGATAGTAACAGTGAGAAAAGGGAATGTCCTGGGTGCCAGAGGTCCTTAATAATGGACTGCCTTACTGAGACACCACTCCTTGAAGATGTCCTGGGTACTTTGTAGGCTGATGCCTAAAATGGAGCTGCAACTTCTTTGGGTCTTGTGCAGTAGCCACTCCATACCAGACAGTGATGCAGCCTGTCAGAATGCTCTCCATGGGACAACTATAGAAGTTTTTGAACATATTTGTTGACATGCCAAATCTCTTCAAACTCCTAATAAAGTATAGTCACTGTCTTGCTTTCTTTATAAGTACATCGGTATGTTGGGACCAGGTTAGATCCTCAGAGATCTTGACACCCAGGAACTTGAAGTTGCTCACTCTCTCCACTTCTGATCTCTCTATGAGGATTGATATGTGTTCCTTCGTCTTATCCTTCTTGAAGTCCACAATCAGCTCTTTTGTCTTGCTGACATTGAGTGCCAGGTTGTTGCTGTGGCACCACTCCACTAGTTGTCATATCTCACTCCTGTACACCCTCTTGTCACCACCTGAAATTCTACCAACGATGGTTGTATCGTCAACAAATTTGTATGTGGTATTTGAACTATGCCTAGCCACACAGTCATGGGTATAGACAGAGTAGAGCAGCGGGCTAAGCACACACCCCTGAGGTGCGCCAGTGTTGATCGTCAGCGAGGAGGATATGTCATCACCAATCCGCACAGATTGTGGTCTTCTGGTTAGGAAGTTGAGGATCCAATTGCAGAGGGAAGTACAGAGGCCTAAGTTCTGCAACTACCATGGGAGAAAGAGGAGTAACAGGGAGAAAAAGTGAGCAGATGAGGAGAAGAGTTAAGAGGCTAGAGTGTGGAACAGAAGGAGAGGAAAAGAGGACAGGAAAAGAAAAACAGAGAGAAAAAAAACTTACCGTGTTCATGCCATCAGGTTGGAAGCTACCTAGACGGAGTATGAGGTGTTGCTCCTAAATCCTGAGTGTGGCCTCATCATGGCAGAAGAGGAGGCCATGGACAGACATATTGGAATGGGAATGGGGATAGGAATTAAAATGGTTGGCCACCAGAAATTCCACTCTAATGAACGTACTCTAAGTAACTTTACAAAGATTGATTGGCGTATTTTGTTAGCAGGCAAAGGGCCCACAGGTAGGAAAGGTATAGGTTTAAATGCAAGCTGGTGGTATTTTGGAGAGACAGCTCCAGATAGGAAGTTCACAGTGAATACCAGGGCCCTGGGGAGTGTTGCAGAACAGAATGACCTTGGAATATATGTACCACAAACACAAGAAAATCTGCAGATGCTGGAAATCTAAAGAGCAACACACACACAAAATACTGGAGGAGCTCGGCAGGCCAGGCAACATCTATGGAAAAGAGTGAACAGTCAACGTTTTGGATCAAGACCCTTCATCAGGACTGGAAAATAGGAGGAGAAGTCGGAGTCGGTGTACGTGGTTCACTGAAAGTGGAGTCACAGGAAGTGTGAGTGCTGAAGAAGGCTTATGGCACACTGGCCTTCATAAAGACAGAACATTGAGTATAAAAGTTGGGAGGAAATGGTGTAATTATATAGGATGCAGCTGAGAAATACTGTGTTAAGTTTTGGTTGCCCTGCTATAGGAAAGATTTTATTAAACTGGGAGGAGTGCAGAAAAATTACAAGGGTGCTGCTAAGACTTGAGGGACTGAGCTAGTGGAAGCTTGGATAGGCTAGGACTCTATTGCATAGAATGTAGGAGACTGAGAGGTGATCTCCGTGGGGTAGCAAGGTAGTGTAATGGTTAGCACAACGCTTTACGGTACAGGCGACCCAGATTCAATTCCCACCGTTGTCTGTAAGGCATTTATACATTCTCCTCATGACCATATGAGTTTCCTCTGAGTCCTCCCACAGCCCAAAATGTACCAGTTGGTAGGTTAATTGATTATTGTAGGTTATCTCATTATTTGCATTAACAAACAACACACCCAAACACGCGCTGTGGGGGGCACTCAAGTGTTGCCACACATTCCAACTCCGGCTTAGCTTGCCCACAATATTCAGCTGATCAAGACAAGCAGCGGTAACAACAGAAAAAAAAACAAGACAAGAACAACAAAATAAGGCCCTTTTCTCACCCTTCAACCCCCCACCTCCTCACTCATACAGATAGGACTCCAGCCCCAGGACAGGCCACCACTGTGCCTCCAGTCCTTGGCCCTGGAGTCTCTGACTTGTAGGCATAGGGATCCAAACTCTAGTCCCAGGTCTTGCACTCACAGACTTCCATCCCTGTGCTCACTGGCTTTCCACCTCCAGAATCACCGAACTCTGGACTTTGACCTTTGGCTTTGCCCTCTGGATTTCGGCAACCTTGGGGTATCAACCCCAGGACTTGCTGATGACAGTTTTGGCCTCACACTACAACTTGCCAATCATCAGTTTGATCTTCGATCCTTGAACCCAGCATTCGCTGATCTCAGGTTTGATCTCTGGGCCTCAGGTTCTGGACTTGCATGGACCACCAACCCTAATGATGGGATGGGGGGAGAGGAAACAGGCTCTAGTGAGTCCCACCCATATGGGCCTTTGACTTGGTACACACTGACCTGGTCTTCTCAGCATCTGTTGACCCGACTTCTGGGATTATAGACCTTCAACCACAGAGCATTCCAACCTGGAACCCAAACACCAGCTCCTACCCCTAACTCTTCATTCTCCCTTATTCTTGTCCTGAAACCCTAACTTGACCTCTGACTCCCTGTGATGTACCCTAAGCCATCTCTGAGAACCTAAAAAAATTGTCTGAGCCTCAACATTGACAGAGGCTGCAGCTCGACACGACCTTGACCAGAAGTCTACATGCTGAAAATTATTCTTTGTGGGACATGGATTGGAAAGGTTTAGAAGGTTATGGGCCAATGCTGGCTGAAGGGATTGACTTGGGTGGGGTATATTAGTGACCAATTAACCTGGCAACCGTACATTTTTGTTACATAGGAAGAAACCGGGGCGCCCGGAGGAAACCCATGTGGTCACAAGGAGAACGCACAAGCTCCTTACAGGCAGCGATGGGAATTGAACCCATGTCACTGGTAGTGTAAAGCGTTGTGCTGACCACTACACTACCACGCCACCCCAAAGAATATTCTTCCAAAGTACATTTTATCTGTGGATGCAAAGCTGATTCTACATTTTCAGACTTCTCTGCCACATAGATATTTATTTATGAGCGGAATATTTAACTCTGGAATGTTGATGCGTTCTATTCTTGTTTCTGCCATTCCTTTAAGTGGCCCATTACTCTACAAAGTTCTTGTCTTTGGAAAGTGAGAGGAAACTCAAACACCCAGAGGAAACTCGTGTCACTGCAGGGAAAATGTATAAACTCCACACAGACAACACTGGTCAGGATTAAACCTCCTTTGTTACAGGAGGCGTGGGACAGCAGTACCACTAGCTGTGGCCATTCTGTGTATATATATAAGATTTATGTAATGAACCTTCACAGGGAACCCACACAGGAAAGAAGAGGGAAGTGATGCAGAGACCAAAGCTAGAGTTAGTGAAGAAAAAAATTAAGAGTAGAGTGCATAAATATAAACAGCAAAAATCACATAGATCACTAGATTCTAAAAGGACAATGAGTATTAGGGCACTTTATCTAAGTGCCCGTTGCATTCGAAGCAAGGTTAGTGAACTTGTGGCACAGATCAGTCCCAAAAGTAAAGGCTTCCATTAGTCTTGCGAGACCATGGATCTGCGCCTGGAAAGTCTTCATTCTCCAGGGCGCAGGCCTGGGCAAGGTTGTATGGAAGGCTGGCAGTTGCCCATGCTGCAAGTCTCCCCTCTCCACGACACCGATGTTGTCCAAGGAAGGGGCATATATGTTGGCACCAGTGTCATCGCAGAGCACTGTGTGATTAAGTGCCTTGCTCAAGGACACAACACGTCGCCTCGGCTGGGGCTAGAACTCACGAACTTCAGATCACTAGTCGAACACCTTAACCACTTGGCCACATGCCCACAGATCAGTCCCAAGGCATATGATTTAGTGACCATTACAGAAACCTGGAGATGACTGGGAATTAAATATCCAAGGGTATCAGGTAATACTGAAAGATAGGCAGGAAGGCAGAGGAGGTGGGATGGCGCTCTTAATTAAGAATGAGATCAGGGCAATTGTGAGAGATGATATAAGATCTCTGGAGCAGAATGTTGAATCCATCTGGGTAGAGATTAAGAACAGTAAAGGGGGAAAAACTCACTGGTGGAGGTTGTCTATAGGCCACCTAATAAGAATATTGCAGTGGCAGAGGCGATTAACCAAGAAATAACTGAGGCTCGTAAGAACGGAACAGCAGTTGTCATGGGGGATTTTAACTTCCACATAGGTTGGGTGAATCAGGTTGGTCAAGGAAGTCCTGAGGAGGACTTCATAGAATGCATCCATGATAGTTTTCTTGAGCAGCATATTAATGAACCTACAAGGGAAAATGCTATCTTAGATCTCGTCCTGTTCAATGAGACAGGTAAGATTAACAATCTTGTAGTCAGGGATCCTCTTGGAAAGAGTGATCATAGTATGATTGAATTTCGCATACAGATGGAGGATGAAATAGTTAGATCCAAAACTAATGTATTATGCTTGAACAAGGGAGACTACAATGGCATGAGGGAAGAGTTGGCTAATGTGGATTGGGAGCACAGGCTATTTGGTAGGACAGTTGAGGAACAGTGGAATACTTTCAAAGAGATTTTTCACAGTGCTCAACAAAAGTATATTCCAGTCAAAAGTAAGGACAGTAAGTGTGGGGAGAGCCAGCCTTGGATAACTAAGGAAATAAAAGATAGTATCAAATTAAAAGCTCATTTGTACAAAGTTGCAAAGAGTAGTGGGAGACTGGAGGATTGGGAAAACTTTAAAAAGCAACAGAGAACAACTAAACAAATAATAAGGAAAGGGAACATAGAGTATGAAAGTAAATTAGCGAAAAATATAAAAACAGGTAGCAAAAGTTTTTATAAATATATAAAGCAGAAGAGGGTAGCTAAAGTCAACATAGGTCCCTTGGAAGAC
Organism: Mobula birostris; assembly: GCF_030028105.1. Classification (NCBI taxonomy): domain Eukaryota; kingdom Metazoa; phylum Chordata; class Chondrichthyes; order Myliobatiformes; family Myliobatidae; genus Mobula; species Mobula birostris. The sequence goes on along the minus strand of NC_092373.1, from coordinate 125,260,534 downwards.
GAGAGGGGGAAATTGATATTGGGTGATAAGGGAATGGCTGAAGCACTGAACGACTATTTCATGTCAGTCTTCACGGTGGAGGACACGTCTAATATGCCAAAGGATTATGTTATGGACGAAATGGGAGGTGAGGACTTCAATAAAATCACTGTCACTAAAGAGATAGTGATGAGCAAACTAGAGGGCCTGAAGGTAGATAAATCCCCTGGTCCTGATGGGATGCAACCCAGGGTGTTGAGGGAGTTGGCAGAGGTTATAGTAGACGTGTTGGTAATCATTACCAAAACTCTCTAGACTCTGGGCAGGTCCCGGCGGATTGGAAGACAGCAAATATCATGCCACTTTTTAAAAAAGGACGTAGGCAAAAGACAGGCATCTATAGGCCAGTTAGCTTAATATCTGTAGTCGGGAAAACAGTTGAAGCTGTCATTAAGGAAGAAATAGTGAAACGTTTAGAAAGGAATAGTTCCATTAGACAGATGCAGCATGGATTCAGAAAGGGCAGATCCTGTTTGACAAATTTACCAGAGTTCTTTGAGGACATAATGAGTGCAGTGGATAGAGGGGGACAGGTGGATATCGTATACTTGGATTTCCAGAAGGCATTCGATAAGGTGCCGCACAAGAGTCTTATAAATAAGATATGGATGCATGGAGTCGGAGGAAGTGTATTGGCATGGATAGTGGATTGGTTAACCAATAGAAGGCAGAGAGTTGGTATAAATGTGTGTTTCTCCCGTTGGCAGTCAGTGGTGAGTGGGATGCTGCAGGGGTCGGTGCTGGGCCTGTAGCTGTTTATTATTTACTTTGATGATTTGGAAGAGGGGACTGAGTGTAGCGTAGCAAAATTTGCTGATGACACTAAACTGAGTGGAAAAGCAAATTGTACAGAGGATGTGGAGAGTCTGCAGAGGGATGTAGATAGGTTAAGTGAGTGGGCTAAGGTCTGGCAGATGGAATACAACGTTGGTAAATGCAAGATCATCCACTTTGGAAGGAATAATAGAAGAGCAGATTATTATTTAAGCGGTGAAAGATTGCAGCATGCTGTTGTGCAGAGGGACTTCAGAGCGTTTGTGCATGAATCACTAAAAGTTGGCTTGCAGGTACAACAGGTTACTAAGAAGGCAATGGAATATTGGCTTTCATTGCAAGAGGGATTGAATTCAAGTGCAGGGAGGTCATGCTGCAATTATACAGGGTACTGGTGAGGCCGCACCTGGAGTACTGTGTGCAGTTCTGGTCTCCATACTTGAGGAAGGATATACTGGCTTTGGAGGCAGTACAGAGGAGGTTCACCAGGTTGATTCCAGAGATGAAGGGGTTAACCTATGAGGAGAGATTGAGTCACCTGGGACTATACTCTCTGGTGTTCAGAAGAATGAGAGGGGATCTTATAGAAACATACAACATTTTGAAAGGGATAGATAAGATAGAAGTGGAAAAGTTGATTCCATTGGTAGGTGAGACTAGAACTAGGGGACATTGCCTCAAGATTCAGGGGAGAAGATTTAGGACAGAGATGAGGAGAAACTGTTTTTCCCAGAGAGTGGTGAATCTGTGGAATTGTCTGCCCAGGGAAGCAGTTGAGGCTGCTTCTTCACTAAATATGTTTAAGATACAGTTTGAAAGATTTCTACATAGTAGGGGAATTAAGGATTATGGGGAAAAGGCAGGTAGATGGAGCTGAGTTTATGGACAGATCAGCCTGGCGGGGCAGGCTCGATGGGCTGGATGGCCTATTTCTTATGTTGTTATGTCTTGAGATGTCATGTTCTGTAGTGCGAAGAAAATTCACTACTCCCTGAAAAACTAGTAATGTAGTTTCAAATTTGGTGTTCTGGGGGTCAAAAACCCATATCATTGTGTGAGTGAAGTTGTACTTCAATGTCTTTGCAACAGACAATAAGGTTTGCTGTGTTACAAACGTACATGAATAACAACCACCAATGCCTCTGATACTGTGGTGTCAGCTTTTTCAGCGACATTAAATTAAAGCTGTACCCCAAATATTTGTCTCTATTCCAACATCAAACAACCAGTTATATTGCAGAATTGTCACACACAACAGAACAAGAAATCAAAATCAGAATTCTCAGTGAGCATTTAAATACTTTACAAAGTTTAGAATAAAAATAGGAAGATACAGTACAGTATAAGCTGAAATGCTATAAATAGAATTATGTCAAAATTGTTTTTTTTAAACTGCAGCATTTTGAAATATTTATTGAGGATTTCAGGCTGTTAAACAACAGTTCTGGCTTAAAGTGCTATGAAACTGATTTAATATGTAATAAGTTACTATGGGAATATTTAATGAATTCTTAGGGCTAGAAGTTTTGTGATTTCTGAAGAGGCCTTTTTTATAAGTGGTATTGTACAAGAAGCTACACAAGTTGTTTTTTTTTGCAGAAGGCTGGCAGTACGAGGCTATCAGATGTGAGTCCTAAAGCAAAATGTTTAACAGAAAAAAAAGCCCCTCCGTACTTTGTGTGGGCAAGGATCATTCTTCCTTTCCAAGCGACAGTTTGTAGGGGGAAGGTAGGGCTCATGATTTGGAGAGGGAGGTAGGTTCAATTAGTCAGACAGGTGCCTGGGTCATGATAGAATAGGTAGCATAGAAGAGTACAGCACAAGAACAGACCCCTTGGCCCACAATATTGCACCAAAATAATGAAATTAATAATCCAATGCCCATTGAAACTAATCCTTTGTGCCTCCACTATGCCCACATTCTTCTCTTTCCTGTACATTCATATGCACATCTAAAAGCCTCTTGAATGTCTCTGTTGTATTCTCCCCACCACCCCACCACCCCACAGAGTACATTCCAGATATTCACCACTCTCTGCTGAAACAACTTGCCATGCATGCATGTCCTCCCCCCGATCTCCCTCCTGGCACCTATCCTTGCAAGTGAAACAAGTGTTACACCTGCCCCTACACCCCCTCCCTCACTACCTTTTAGGGCCCCACACAGTCCTGAGAGGTAAGGTGACACTTCACCTGTGAACCGGTTGGGATCATATACCTTGTCCAGTGCTCCTGGTGTGCCTCTTGTACATCGGTGAGACCCGATGTAGATTGGGAGACCACTTTGGAGTGCACCTACGCTCCATCTGCCAGAAGTGGGATCTCCCAGTGGCCAACCATTTAATTTGCACTTGCCATTCCCATTCTGATATGTCAATCCATGGCATTCTCTACTGTCGCAACGAGGCCACAGTCAGGTTGGAGGAACAGCACCTTGTATTCTGTCTGGGTAGACTCCAGCCTGATGGCATGAACATCGATTTCTCGAATGTCCAGTATTGCCCCCCCCCCCACCACCCCCCGCTTCACAATTCCCCATCCTTTTTTCCCTCTCTCACCTTATCTCCTTGCCTGCCCATTGCCTCCCTCTGGTGCTCTTCCTCCCCTTTTCTTTCTTCCCTGGCCTTCTGTCCTCTCTTATCAGATTCCCTCTTCTCCAGCCCTGTATCACTTTCACCAATTAACTTTCCAGCTCTTTGATTCATCCCTCCCCCTCCTAGTTTCACCTATCACTTTGTGTTTCTCTCTCCCCTTCCTTACCTTTTAAATCTACTCCTCATCTTTTTTTTTCTCCAGTCCGGCCAAACGGTTTTGTCCCAAAACGTTGACTGTACTTTTTTCCATAAATGGTGCCTGGCCTGCTGAGTTTCTTCAGCATTTTGTTGGTGTTGTTTGGATTTCCAGCATCCGCAGTTTCTGTATTGTTTTCCATGCACATCTGCCTTTTATTATTACATATTCCAACCCTGAGGAAAAAGATTCTGACTGTCTGCTCTATCCATGCCTTTTATAAACTTATAACCCTCTCAGCTCACCCCAGCCTCTGCCACTTTAGAGAAAACAGCCCTCTATAATCCAGGTGACATCCTGGTAAACCTCTTCTGCACCCTCTCCAAGTCTCCACATCCTTCCTATAATGGGGTGACCAGAAATGAATGCAATACTCCAGATGTGGCCCAAGTTTGTAACACAACCTCCTGACACCTGAACTCTGTTCCTTGACTAATAAAGGCAAATGTGCCATATGCCTTCTTTACCATCCTAAAACCCTGTGTAGCCACTTTCAGACAGTTACTGTCTTGGACCTCAAGGTCTCTCTGCACATTCACACTGTTAAGGATCTTACTACTGTGTCATTTCTTTGTATTTGATCTCCCAAATTGCAACACTTCACAGTTGGCTGTGTTAAGCTTTATCTATAATCCACCCCCCCAATACCTGCTACTAAATTATATCCTGCTGTATCCTTTGCCAGTCTTCTACATTATCCACAACAGCAGCAACCTTCACATCATTTGCAAACTTACTAACCTACCCATCTACATTTTCATCCAGATCATTTATATGTATCGCAAATAGCAACGGTTCCCAGTGTGGATCCCTACAGAACACCATTAGTCCTGGACATCCAGCCAGAATAAGATCTTTCAACCACTATCCTCTATCTTCTATAGGGAAGTCAGTTCTGAATTTAAATGACCAATTCACCATAGATCCCATGAATCTAAATCTTCTGGGTGAGCCTCCAATGAAGGACCTTGTCAAACATCTTGCCAAATTCCATGTAGGCAACATCCATAGCTCTGCCTTCATCAATCACCTTCATTACATCCTCAAAAAAATCAATCAAGTTAGTAAGTCATGAATTGACATACACAAAGCCTAATTAAGTGACAGCTTTCCGAGTGGTCATAAACCCTATAACTAAGAATGGTCTCCAGTAACTTCTCTACCACTGACATGTGACTTCCTGATCTATGGATTTTTCAGAACCTCACCTATAACCAGAGAGAGCACAAAGATATTGATCAAGACCCAGTAATCCGACCTCTTCCATCTCTCAATAACCTAGGATATATCTCATCAGGTCCTAGGAACATATCCATCTTCCTCCACATCCTTCTCTTTGGTCAAAATTGATGCAAAGTATTCAAGAGGACACAGCCTCAGAATAGAGGGACGCCCATTTAGAACAGAGATGAGGAGGAATTTCTTTAGCCAGAAATCTGTGGAATACTTCGCCACATGTCGCTGTCATTAAGTATATTTAAGGCAGAGGCTGATAGATTCCTGATTAGTCAGGGCATGAAGGGATACGAGAGAAAGCAGGAGATTGGGGCTGAGAGGAAAATGGATCAGCCATGATGAAATAGCAGAGCAGACTCGATGGGCCAAATGGCCTAATTTCTGCTCCTATTACTTATGGTCTTATTTAGGATCTCACCACATTCTCCAGCTCCAATCACGATCCCTCCTTTATTCTTGAATGGTCATTCCCCTCCCTAATTATCCTCTTGCTCTTTATGTATATATAGAATGCCTTGGGATTCTATTTAGTACTATTTCCCAAAGATTTTTCAGGGTCCATCCCGACTTTTCTAATTCACTTCTTGAGAGTATTCTTTTCAGATGTCCTTGTAATCCTTATGGGCTCTGTTTGATTTTAGCTTCATAAACCTTATATACTGCACATATCATTTAAATTAAGTTCACCATCTCTCTCAGCATCCAAAGTTGCCTTAACTTGCCACCCTTACCGTTCCTTCTTACTGGTATACGCCTGTCCTGTCCACTGTGCAATTGTTCTTAAATTCCCTCCGCATGTCAGATGAGGACTTACCCATAGACAGCTTTTCTCAATCAATTCCCCTTAGTTCCTGCCTGACGCTCTCATCATTTGCCCTGCTCCAATTTAATACCCTCACACAAAGTCCATACTTTTCCTTAATTATAGAAATCTTAAAACTTGAAAAGTTGTGGTCATTATTCCTGAACTGTTCTCCCACAGAAAAGTCAGTCACCTACCCAAACTCATTAAACAGTGCCAGGTCAAATATAGGTCCTCTTCTTGTAGGACTATCTACATATTGATTTAAAAAACCCTTCTCCATACACCTAACAATTTCTGTCCCAACTAAACCTCTTGCATTAAGAACATCCCAGTATAAACCAGTGAAGTTGAAGTCACTCACTCCAACAACTCTGTTGTTTGTACACCTTTCCGTAATCAGCTGTTCCTCAATGTCCCAGTGGCTTCTGTTCACCTGCTCGAGCCAACAAGTTTCTCCAGCACGTTTTTTTCGTTTTTCTGGATTCCAGTGTCTGCAGTCTCGTGTCCAGTTTTTGAATCTGTTCTGTCCATGAAAAAGAGTTAATTGATAACCTTTTTGCCAACTGGACCTTGGAAATATGATGATAACATGCTGTTGTAAATGGAAGCATCGTTTTCAGTGATTTTGTGGCTATCTCAGGATATTCAGCATTGACTTTGATCCAGAAAGCCGGCAGAGATGTTATGTCAAACATACTTTTCAGCCCACCGTCATTTGCAAGCTCGAGGAGTTGATCTTCTTCCTGTGCTGACATGGACGATTCACCGGGGACATTCACAAATGGGTCACGGACCCATTCCTTTGCACGTCTTGGGTCATTTGCGGTGTGGAAGTAATGCTGGAATTCTTTCGACAGCAAAGATAGGTGATCGCGTACCAGCTGTGAGAAAGATGGTGCAGCCTCAGTCTCTCCCAAAATCCCAGCTAATGTTGGGAACATGTCAAATATGCCCCTGTCTACTCGCCGTCCCCACAGTTCCAGTTTGGTTTTGAAAGCAGACACTTTATCTGCCAACTTGAAGACAGTTGTCATTCTCCCCTGAAGTGACAAATTGAGTTCAATGAGCAGGTTGAAGACGTCACACAGATAAGCGAGTTTTGCTATCCACTCTTTGTCACTGAAGTGTGCTGCCAGTGGTGACTTTTTTCCTGAAAGAAATCTCTGTAGCTGCTCTCATAACTCAAAATTCCTGGCCAGGGCTCTCCCCCTTGATAGCCACCTGACTTCAGTGTGTAAGAGAAACATTTGTGCTCTGCGTCCTCCATTTCCTTGAAAAGCTGCTCAAAGCCTTAGCAATACGCCTAGCCACTAGGTACGACGCTCTCAGAGCAGCAGCATTTGTGGAGGTGGTGGCTCTCAGCATTTGCTTCTGTCCCGCTTGTTCACATTTTTTCCGCTCAGAAAACTCAACGGGTTTGTCTTTAAGTGCAGGGTGCTTGGACTCAAGGTGCCGAAGCAGTTTTGAGGGACTCGTTGCCTCATTAGACAGCTTGTCTCCACATATCACACATAGGGGGCTTGGAGCGTGCAAGTCACCAGTCGCAATAAAGCCATATTTTATGTACGACTCGTCGTATTTCCTGTTGAAGGAATCTTCCTTTTTTATTGTAGTCTCGGCCTCAGCTGTCTCTGCGTTATCATCATCGTTAGTCCTTTTATATCCACTACCACCTTTTCCAAAGAAACTCTCAAGTGACATTTGTTTTTTACTCATCATACCACCAAATCATATTGTTTCCTTGTGGCCCGGTAGCACATACTTTGTGGCCCGGTACCGGCCCGCAGCCCGGTGGTTGGGAAGCACTGGGTTAAAATACTCCAGTCCCACGTTACCATCCAGGCCTTGGGTTCATCTGCCTTGCCTCTCAGATCTCCTGAATTGAAATAAATGCAATTTAATTCAATAGGCTTTCCTCAATACTGTCCACTCTCCTGCTGGTCATGCCTATTCACCTTGCTAAATTGACCACTTATTTTCCCAGATTTCAGGTCCCAAGACAATTTGATTACCTGAGGAATCAATCTTCTCCGTTTCACCTCCAAGACAAGTAGAGTGTGCCCCTGGGTCAAATTGGGGTGCGTTCCAAGAAAATTGTATGTATTGCAATCCTCTGTAGCGTTATCTGGGCTGCCGGTGGTAGCAGTGGAGGCGGAAACGATAGGGTCTTTTAAGAGACTCCTGGATGGATACATGGAGCTTAGTAAAATAGAGGGCTATGGGTAAGCCGAGGTAGTTCTGAAGTAAGGATGTGTTCGGCACAGCTTTGTGGGCTGAAGGACCTGTATTGGGCTGTAGGTTTTCTATGTTTCTAAACCTCTTCCCCATTGAATCCCATATTATAAATGGAGATTCGTTCCTGAACTTTATTGCTATCACAATCACTCTGATCTCGGAAACACCAGAGTGTCAAATATCTTGCTTACTTCTAAAATGGGAATATGGTTTCATCACTTAATGATTCAAAGTGTTGATAATGTATATTCATGCATAATCATTTAGTGCTTTGATCACAGTTAATCCTTTTTTAAGTTTAAAATAAAAAACTTGCAGTTATGTAGCACCTTAACAATTTCCCAATGTCTCCCTTACATAATTTACTTTAAAGTGCAGTCTCTATTACACTGCTAAATTGTCAGAGAAGTGACAGAAGTACTAGGATATTGCAAATCACAAACAGCTGGTATTCAGCAGCTTTGAGGTAAATAAATCCGGGGACTAGTAATGGAACTGCTATAACCCTGAAATTACTTGAGTGATGGATGCCAGTGCATTTGTTACTTTGTTCCGCTGCTTGTGCTGTGTAGAGTCCAATAGCAGAGTCTTTGGCTGGGATTTCCCAGCATTACATTGTGAATTCATTTCTCCATACTTAACTTTTGTCAGACCAGTAAATTAGTGCAAACTGAGCAGTTGGTATTTAGCTGTTCTAATTACAAATGTTTTAGATTTAATCCAATAATATTTCAATTAAGCTTATTTGTTAATTTTAATTATTGAAGGAACTTTCATTGAGCATTGTATAATATTATGTAATTTATTTATTCTACATAAATTCTGTAAAGGTGAATTTTTATTCTGCATCTCAAATATGCCAGTAAGAGCGAATTTCACTTCATGAGCTGCCATAAATTGGAATATATTGTATATTATTCTTTAATTAAGAAAACAATAAATTTATGCTGTGATCTATGTGTGGTCTCATCAAGGCCTTATGAAGACATAGCAAGGTTTTATACCCCATTTCTTTCGCAATGAAGGCCAAGATTTCATTTGCCTACCTTATTACTTGCTATGCCATGTTAACATGGTATGCTTCCAGTATAAGACACCCAAATTTCTTTGAACACCAGTATTTTTTTATTGTCTGCCACTATTTGTGAGAAATCTATTTTCCTGTGCAGAAGCAGCCATGGCAGTTACTTTGGGTCACACAGAAATTTGTTTTTATGTTGCTTTCTCTGGCACTTCTACTCATGATTGCATTCATTGTAAATATTGATGCAGGTGCAGGACTTTAAAAAAAAACTCTCCAACACTGCAATGTTGAGAATAGGAAAATTGGTAGATGTTAGGGTAATGCAAAAGTGAAAAATTAATTCAATTTTCTGTAGTTTACTTAATGATGAGATGCAAGGTTTAGACAAATGTCATATTGCTGGAATTTTTCAGTCTTGGCCAAGTGCCTGCGGGCCAATGTCTGGTGGTGATCTATGTTGTGCACTAATAGTCGTTACAAATGAAGGAAGTGAAGTGAGGAACAATCTAGCTGAGCTTGCTTTTGGAGATGACGGCACAAATGAGATCATGCCTTGGGCCGTAACATCTCCCCTCTTGCCTTGTAAAATCATGACTCAAATGTAATTGCAAAACTGTGAATGCTATGCTTAACATTTTAGCACAAGATGTGAGATATGCTTCCTTACAGCAAGTTGTGGTTCCTGTAATGCTTTTGCTAGTGTTATTACAGAAAATGTGAAAGAAATGAGATGATTCTCAGTTCAACACATGTCCCAGATGACTTATTTGCATTTATGTCTGTCACAGAGTGGTTGAGGTGAATTCTCTTCAGTGAAAGGGCAGTAATTTACACATGCTTGCTTGATATGGAGCATATAAAAATAATGAACAGAAATAGCCATGGAGGATGCATTAAACTTAAAAGAATCTAAATGATTTTCTTCATGATAAATCTATCTTTCCTTATTAACTGCTTATTTCAGTGCCAGCTTTCTTCTTGTTTTTTTCATAGGGAGCACTCTGTGAATGTAAAAGTCAATAAGGGAAATTGTCAAAATATATTCTGTGAAAGACCAGCCTTCCTTTTGGTTTTAATTGGATCTAGTTTTTATCCCCCATTGAATATCTACAGTACCACGTAAATATTACCAGGTATACCAGGAAAATATTGTAAAGATCCTTAAAAATTGCTTTGTGTCATAAATAGTTTACAAATTTGTTGGCTGTACATATTGGGACTCTGTTTTTTAGTTTGTTTGCACTTTATACTTTATTGTCGCCAAACAATTGGTACTAGAACATACAATCATCACAGCAATATTTGATTCTGCGCTTCACACTCCCTGGATTACCATAAGACCATAAGACAAAGGAGCAGAAGTCGGCCATTCAGACCATCGAGTCTGCTCCGCCATTTTATCATGAGCTGATCTATTCTCCCATTTAGTCCCACTCCCCTGCCTTCTCACCATAACCGTTGATGCCTTGGCTACTCAGATACCTATCAATCTCTGCCTTAAATGCACCCAATGATTTGGCCTCCACTGCCGCCCGTGGCAACAAATTCCATAGATTCACCACCCTCTGGCTAAAAAAATTTCTTCGCATCTCTGTTCTGAATGGGCGCCCTTCAATCCTTAAGTCATACCCTCTCGTACTAGACTCCCCCATCATGGGAAACAACTTTGCCACATCCACTCTGTCCGTGCCTTTCAACATTCGAAATGTTTCTATGAGGTCTCCCCTCATTCTTCTAAACTCCAAGGAATACAGTTCAAGAGTGGACAAACGTTCCTCATATGTTAACCCTCTCATTCCCGGAATCATTCTAGTGAATCTTTTCTGTACGCTCTCCAATGTCAGCACATCCTTTCTTAAATAAGGAGACCAAAACTGCCCACAGTACTCCAAGTGGGTTCTTACCAGCACCTTATAGAGCCTCAACATCACATCCCTGCTCCTATACTCTTCCTCTAGAAATGAATGCCAACATTGCACTCGCCTTTTTCACCACTGACTCAACCTGGAGGTTAACCTTAAGGGTATCCTGCACGAGAACTCTCAAATCCTGTTGCATCTCAGAACTTTGAATTCTCTCCCCATTTAAATAATAGTCTGCCCATTTATTTCTTCTACCAAAGTGTATAACCATACACTTTCCAACATTGTATTAAGTTTGCCACTTCTTTGCCCATTCTCCCAATCTATCCAAGTCTCTCTGCAGACTCTCTGTTTCCTCAGCACTACCGGCCCCTCCACCTATCTTCGTATCATCAGCAAACTTAGCCACAAAGCCATCTATTCCATAATCCAAATCGTTGATGTACAATGTAAAAAGATCCCTGTGGAACACCACTGGTAACCCACAGCCAACCAGAATAGGATCCCTTTATTCCCACTCTCTGTTTCCTGCCAATTAGCCGACGCTCCATCCACGTATGTAACTTTCCTGTAATTCCATTGGCTCTTATCTTGTTTAGTAGCCTCATGTGTGGCACCTTGTCAAAGGCCTTCTGAAAATCCAAATATACAACATCCACTGCATCTCCCTTGTCTAGCCTACTTGTAATTTCCTCAAAAAATTGTAATAGGTTTGTCAGGCAGGATTTTCCTTTAAGGAATCCATGCTGAGTTCTGCCTACTTTGTCATATGCCTCCAGGTACTCTGTAACCTCATCCTTGACAATCGACTCCAACAACTTCCCAACCACCGATATCAAGCTGACAGGTCTATATTTTCTTTTTTGCTTCCTTGTCCCCTTCTTAAATAGCGGAGTGACATTTGCAATCTTCCAGTCCTCCGGAACTATGCAAGAATCTATCGACTTTTGAAAGATCATCGCTAATGCTTCTGCAATCTCCACAGCTACTTCCTTCAGAACATGAGGGTGCATTCCATCTGGTCTGGGAGATTTATCTAACTTTAGACTATTCAGCTTCCTGAGTACTTTCTCTGTCGTAATTACAACTGTGCACACTTCTCTTCCCTGCCACCCTTGAGTGTCCGGTATACTGCTGATGTCTTCCTCAGTGCAGACTGATGCAAAATACTCGTTCAGTTCCTCCACCATCTCCTTATTTCCCATTACAATTTCTCCAGCAATATTTTCTATCGGTCCTATATCTACTCTCACCTGTCTTTTGCTCTTTATGTACTTGAAAAAGCTTTTAGTATCCTCTTTGATATTATTTGCTAGTTTCCTTTCATAGTTAATCTTTTCCCTCTTATTGACCTTCTTAGTTTCCTTTTGTAAGGTTTTTAAATCTTCCCAATCCTCTGTCTTCCCACTAATTTTTGCTTCCTTGTATGCCCTCTCCTTTGCTTTAACTTTGGCTTTGACTTCTCTTGTCAGCCACAGTTGCATCCTTTTTCCATTTGAAAATTTCTTCTTTTTTGGAATATACCTGTCTTGCACCTTCCTCACTTTTCGCATAAACTCCAGCCACTGCTGCTCTGCCGTCCTTCCCGCCAGTGTCCTTTCCAGTGAACTTTGGCCAGTTCCTCTCTCACACCACTGTAATTTCCTTTACTCTGCTGAAATACCGATACATCAGATTTCGGCTTCTCTTTTTCAAATTTCACAGTGAACTCAATCATTTTATGATCACAGTCTCCTAAGGGTTCCTTCATCTCAATCTCTCTAATCACCTCCGGTTCATTACACAATACCCAATCCAGTACAGCCGATCCCCTAGTGGGCTCAACAACAAGCTGTTCTAAAAAGCCATCTCGCAGACATTCTACAAATTCTCTCTCTTGAGATCCAGTGCTGACCTGATTTTCCCAATCCACTCGCATGTTAAAATCCCCCACAATTATCATAACACTGCCCTTCTGACAAGCCTTTTCTATTTCCAGTTGTAATTTGTAGTCCACATCACTGCAGCTGTTTGGAGGCCTGTATATAACTGCCATCAGGGTCCTTTTACCCCTGCAATCTCTTAGCTCAAACCATAAAGATTCTGCACCTTCCGATCCTATATCACCTCTTTCCTATTGAAAGGACAGACTGACGGGCAGAGGGGGTGGCGTGACTCTGTTGGTGAGGAATGATATTCAATCCCTTCTGAGGGGGGACATAGAATCAGGAGACGTAGAGTCAGTATGGATAGAACTGAGAAATTCTAAGGATAGGAAGACCCTAATGGGAGTTATCTACAGGCCCCCAAACAGTAGTCAGGATATAGGGTGTAAGTTGAATCAAGAGTTAGCTTAAACCCTCCCTAATGGCCCTATTAAACCTTCCCGCCAGGATATTGGTCCCCTTCGGGTTCAGGTGTAACCTGTCCATTTTGAACAGGTCATACTTCCCCCCAGAAGAGATCCCAATTATCCAAGAATCTGAAGCCCTGCCCCCTGCACCTGTTTCTCAGCCACGCATTCATCTGCCTGATCCTACTATTCTTGCCCTCGCTAGCACATGGCACAGGTAGCAATCCCGAGATTACTACCCTGGAGGTCCTGCTTCTCAGCTTCCTTCCTAACTCCCAGAAATCTCTCTTCAGGATCTCCTCCATTGTCCCATCTATGTCATTGGTACCAACATGTACCAAGACAACTGGCTGTTCGCCCTCCCCCTTCAGAATATTCTGGACCCGATCCAAGACGTCCCATACCCTGGCACCTGGGAGGCAACACACCATGCAGGTATCTCTATCAGGCTCACAGAATCTCCTGTCCTTTCCCCTGACTATGGAATCCCCCACGACTACCGCATTTCTCTTCTCCCTCCTTCTCTCCTGCACAACAGTGCCAGGCTCAGTGCCAGAGACCCAGTCACCGTGGGCGTCCCCTGTCAGGTCATCCCCCTCAACAGCATCTAGAACAAGATATTTGTTGCTGAGGGGGATCTCCACTATCCGGGCATTTCCCTTCCCTCTCTTGACAGTCACCCAGTTTTCTGACCCCTGTAGCCTAGGGATGACTATCTCCCTGTAGCTCCTGTCTATCACCTCTTCACTTTCCCTGATAAGCATTAGGTCATCAAGCTGCAGCTCCAGATCCCTAACACGGTCTCTGAGGAGCTGCATCTCGGTGCACCTGGCGCAGATGTGGCCATCAGGGAGGCTGGAGGTCTCCCAGGATTCCCACATCTGACACCCTGAACAAAGCACTAACCCTGCAGGCATGCTATCTAATTCTACAGGAATGAATCAGGAAAAATAAGTCTACTCACCCACTTACCTCACCAAACAGATGAAATTTTTAAACCGTTAGCTCGTACCATTAGCTGTGTGAGACCTGCTGTTCCTGTCTGTCCGGGCCAATTCGCCAAAGGGGCGGGGGGAGAGTTGGTGCTTCGCTCTCACCTCTTTCCGTTTACCGCTGAAGCCCGTTGAAACCAAAGCCCTACACCCTGCTACCGCTCACTCTGCTGCCTGCTCCGACAGCTGCCCGTTGTATAGGGTTGTCTCCTTTCTAAACTCTCCGCGTTGTCCTGTTACATCTCGCGCCTGCGCAGTCTCGTCCTTCTTGCACTCAAAGAAGTTTTTAAAAAATCTGCCTTCCTTCAGAATTCAGCTCCCACGCTGCTCTGTTGTCCTGAAAGAAAGCCATTGGAGTAACCTTCCTTTTTAAACTCTCCGCGCTGTCCTGTTACATCACGCGCCTGCTCAGTCTTGTCCTTCTTGCACGTGAAGGAGTTTTTTTTAAAAAAACTGCCTTCCTTCAGAATTCAGCTCCTACAGATTTGTTGAGTATGCCCACAAGAAAATGAATCTCAGGGTTGAATGTGGTGACATATATGTATTTCGGTAATGAAATTTACTCTGAACATGGACTTCATCCCCTTTTCGTAGAGGAGAAATCACTCCTGATCCAGGCGTTCAGTTGTGCGAAAACTGTAGCGTCACATTCACAATATTGCTTTCCTCAGTGAAGAGGAGTTTTTAATTGAATCATTTTGTTACTGAGAACTAAGTTAGGTAAACTCAAACAGTATTAAAGAATAAAGCCTAGAAATAGTATCATTCAATCATATAAATCAGATATGAATCAATATAATTATGGGACATATGACACAACTTTATAGCTTTTATCACCCTTTAAAGGTGTACTTCACTGACATTGGAATAAGTGATTAGCGTCTTTAGAACTCACTGCAGGCCACTCAAGTTCCAAAGTGCACAAAGGGTGCTTAAGCTAACAGGAAATGTTCTGTATAACTTTGAGTTATTCATTCTGTGAGGGTGCCACAGAGGTGACATTACTGGCAGCAGTCCAACATCTGTGGATTCGTTGTAGCAAAAACTGGCTACTCAAGTTTTGACAAGGATTGCAGGGCAGGAATAAAGTGCATCAATGAAGAGACTACCTCTGGAGAATATTCATAGACACCACACCCTACCAGGACCTCGCCAATGAAGAATGTACTCATATGCCCAGGTCTTCCAAGGCTATTGTATCTAAGCTATGTAGCAACCCTTGGGTATCCTTCAGCCATGGTTTTGTGCATGGACTGCTTGCTGTCACTGTGGAACTGGAAGGCACAATATCTCTCAAATTCTTCACCACAGGATCTATTCAAATGGCTGCAGCTGGTCTCTCAATTTTCTGCTCAATACACATCAGAAACATTACCCAGCATTGTATTTCTATCAAGATTAATTTATCTGTTTTGATTTCAATAAGGAACAGCTGGTGTATCTATCACTAGCATTTTCCAGCACTGCAGGCAGCCCTTCTGATAATCCCTGTATTTCTCTGTAAGATACTGGAGGATAGGCAATAAGTTAACAAAATGCTCTATTGGGTGTTGTGTACTTGGAATGAGCTGTCAAAAAAGTTGTGGATGAGTTGGATACATTAACAATATTTAAAAGCCTTCTAGTTAAGTAGATGGAAAAGGGAGGTTTGGATGTCTGTGGGTCAAACATGGGCAGGTGGGACTAGCCAAATGGGTGTCACCGTTGGCATGAAGAGCTGGGCTGAATTGTCTTTCACCATGCTGTATGACTGTATGGCTCTAAAGAAAGAGTGACAGAGCAAAGATGAGAGAGTGAGAGAGAGAGAGAGAGAAAAAATAAGCATTCAAAATAACTCTCCTGTGATGAGAGGCCTAGGCAAGGGTGGTAAGGACCCAAGTTCTGGAGAATTGAGACACAATTTTGAGACTGAGACGAGAACAGGGTTCTTGACTAGATGCTGGATGAGAGCCTGACAAGACATGTCGAGAATCAAAAATCCTAAATGCAATCACAGACAAAACCAAAGTTAAGCTGACGACTGAGCACCAAACCTGAGTTCAAGTGCTCTTTAAATATCCAAACCCTGGCGCCAATACATGTCCACCAATTAGCAGAGTGGGCCAGAATCTTTAAAGGGACCGTGCCGGCTCTCCATACTCTGGAGAACTGGAGCCCAGAGGGTGGCACGATTGGGTGCGTACTGTAACAGGACTCCCTGGCCTACGGCCGATTCATGCGGCCCTGGCCGCTCAGTGACATTGATGGTAATCTGGATCAGTGCCAGGTCTAGGTTGTTCATTTCTGGAACCCAGCATCGTTCCTCGGATCCGAACCCTACTTAGTCAACGAAGAACTGCCAAACACCTCAAATAGTTTGAGAATCCAGAAGTTTCTTTACGGTGAAGACCTGTTCCGAATCCTTGTAGCTGGAGGGAACTTCAACTGGCTCGGGTGTTGCAACTACCCCAGTACATCCCTTCGAGGATGACTCCAGAGGCTCCTTAGATACAATGGTGCAATTCAGCAGACCCCGGAGTCTCCGCCATGGGTTATCGTGAGTCCTTTGTCGAAACAGAGTCCAAATTGGAGTCCTTATCTGACTCCAGAGGCTTGACCAAATCAGAGTCCAAATCTTATTTATTTATTGAAATACAGCATGGAATAGGCCCTTCTTCCCCTTCGAGCCATGCCACTCTGCAATCCCCCAATTTAACCCTAGCTGAATCACAAGGCAATTTACAATGAACAATTATCCAACCAACCAGTACATCTTTGGACTGTGGGAGGAAACCAGAGCACCCAAAGAAAACTCATCTGGTCACAGGGAAAAAGTACAAACTCCTTACAGACAGCAATGAGAAATGAAACCAGGTTGCTGCTACTATAAAGTGATGTGCTAACCACTATGCTACACAGGCTAATGAGGCACTGTGAATAGTCTTTGTTCTCCTGGAACTAGGTTCCCAGGATCTACCCTTAGGAGCTTTTCCCTTAGGCTGGACCTAGCGACTGGTTTCCTCAGGCTTGGCTGCTAGGGCTCCAAAATTCTTGGGTACATCCTTGGTGAGCTTCTTGGCTTGTTCCTGAACATGAAACCTTTTCTCTCCAGTTCCAGTGCACTTCCAACTAGACAGGGTCAGGATTCGCACGGTCCTGTTGACAGGAGCTGGCTTGTCCACGCTTGGAAACAGGTCTGGGTCGCCTGAAGGCTTCAGGTAACCAAGCAAAGGTCTGCATCCTCATCGGCCACTGGTCTTGGGAGAGTCTGGGGATTGGAACACCAAACTGAAAACATCCCTTCTTGCAAAGACTTGCCATGTGATGATTCTCTCTTCCTTCCACTTCATGGAAGGATTGTGCTTGGAGAGCCAATGGTGCCCAAGAATCAGGGGTATGTGAGGAGAAATTATGATATATAAGCATGTCTTCTGCATGTTACCCTATTCTCATTTGCAAAACCGATGTCTGCTGTGAGATCTGCCCGGACCGAAGAGGACGTCTGTCCAGGGCAGTTGTGGTTATGTGCTGCCTCATCTCCTGTAGAGGTATGTTGAGCCAACGGACTGTCCCCAAGTCCAATAATTTACTAGCTACCCTAGAGTCCACAAAGGCATTCACCTTTCATCGGTTCTTTCCCCTGGAGATCTCCATCTTCAGCATGACACCAGAATCTGTAGAGTTGGAAGTAATGGCTGCTACTATCACAGACCTCCCAACACTGGATGGTCTTAGCAGTTTTCTTGACCACTGCAGCTTCAGACATTTGACCCATAGGTGACCTGCTTCCCCACAGTAGTAGCAGAACTCTTGACTCTGACACCAGAGCCTCTCATCAGTGCAGAGTCTTGTGCAGCTTATTTGCATTGGCTTGATTAGGTCTTGTGCAGGAGATGGGCTGCTCATTGTCATTGGGAGTGGAATTATGATGTGAGGAGGTTGGACTTGGGCCACTTGAGGTAGTCTCACTTTCACTCTGCCAGGTGATTATCAAGGCAGATAGATTGATCAATCAGAGCTTCTAAATCCTCTACCAACCCGCTCAAAGATAGGGTATCCTTTAATTTGCCTCAGAATCCATGGCAGTACAGAGTAGCAAAAGCCTCCTTGTTCCAGCCATAATCCTCGACCAAAATCTGAAACTCAAAGCCTGGTCAGCAGCTGACTGACTATCTGGACGCATCTTCATCAGACTCTCCGAGGATCTGTTAGCTCCAGCGGGAAAATGGAACACCCTCTTCATGGTGCTCATGAATTCTTCTGAATCAGAGCAAATTTCCAACAACGCTCCCAATGTGTGGTGGCCCAGGCCAGGCCAGAGCTCTCCCAGTCAGGAGAGAAATCATGAAGGCCACCTTTCCGCTCTCCATGAGAAGCCGGGATGAATGGAGTTCAAAAACCATTCGGCACTGTGTGAGAAGCTGTGGCAAGAACTTGGGTCGCTGCCGAACCTCTCCAGGGTTAGAAGGTAGATTGACTCCATTCTGGTGACAGTTGGCACATGGCAACCTGGAGGTCATGTATCTCCAGGCCCAGTCTTGAGATCTTTTTGCTGTGGCTGGCCACAACTGACAAGAGGCTCCGATACCCCTCTGGATCCATATTGGCTCAATTATACTGTGACAAGAGGCCTATACAAGGATGATCGAGGCCCGAGTGCTGGAGTATCTGAGAATAGAATCAAGACGTCATTTTGAGACTAAGACAAGAACAGGAGTGTTGACTAGATGCTAGATAAGAACCTGATGAGACTAGACGAAAATCCAAATGAGACAGAAATCCTAAACACAATCGCAGACAGAACCAAAGTTGGACAGACAACTGAGTACAGAACTTGAGTTCAGGTGCTCTATAAATATCCAAATCTTGGTGTCAAAACATGGTCACCAGTTAGTGGAGTGGGTCAGAATCTTTAAAGAGGCCGCACCAGCTATCTATACTCCAGTGAATCAGAGCGTCTAAAAGGAGTGTGTACCATAACATCTCCATTCTATCTATGCTGCCTTAGTAGTCAGTTATTTTATTTGTCTTTTAGCACACTTTGCTGGTAGTTTTGTAAAGCATTCATTTAGATCATGTGATCTGTGTCACTAGTTGATGACATCATCAGAGGGCGTCGAGACAGTTCTCCATGTAGGGTTGAGGAAGAGCTTATGTCTTTTCATCCAATATCATCCTGACGTTCAGGTTTTTATTTATTGATGTATATGCATGTTCCCACAAATCAGAGATATTTAAACGGTGTGTATGCAGATAAAATACAGATGGAATATTCATGCAGGCCACATGCTCTAGCTAACCTGTAGTGAGAAAATGTGCATAAGATACATTGTATGTAGCAACATCTTGCTTGCCAGTAGCCTATCTTTATGGTATATTTGGAACTTATTTGTATACAGTATCTTGTGTATTATTTTGTATCATTTGTGGTATACTTAATGCTTGCCTTGTACTTACCATAATGGGAATTCGGACACCTTTTGATTGTATGATTTTCTTTCTGTCTGTTTTACCCTACCGCCAGTTGTTACATTAAAGAACGTCGATCTGGAACGTCTTTGTCAGTGTAGTAATTGGGGATGGAGTTCATCTGCCTGTCAATTCATGCAAGGTGTGTGAAGAGGACAGGACACTATCTGTCTTTTACTTTAACGCAAACTCTTTCGTATACTTTGATTGTCCTTCCAGACCTCGTCGGAACGTGTTATGTCTCCTGTGGCTTGTTGTTGAGCTGTGATGGTTCTTCTCTGTGAGATTAGTTATTCATCCTTTGGCATCACCAGTTCTGCTTTTGTTAGCTGATGACAGACTTCCTGAGAGGCCATCTGTTTTGTGTCACCCTTCTATGGCCTGATGTAACCAGGTTGTAGTATTGTTGAGACACCACTCTCGTGACGGTAGGCTTCATCCTCATGGTGTCTCCCTCTCTTTGGCACCTCTATTGCAGCAGATGACTGTCTCCTTTTGTTTATCTCCAGTAGTTTGATGCTCACACTCAATCTTTCCCTTAATTTCTTTCTCAGCCACTTATGATGACGTCCAAAGTACTTGTGATACTTATACTATTTGGTAGTACTTTTTCAGTCTACCATTTGCCTTGTGCTTCATTCACCACAGGACTTTCTTTCTGCTGGTCATGTTCACCGGGATCAGGGTAGTTCCATAGCTTTTCATGTTTCTATGTTCTTTTCTAGACTTAACTTGGGATGGAGTCCCAGATCCCACAAATAATTCCATCACTGCTGAGCCAGACCTTCAAATCTGTAAAACTCGAATTGTTTGCCAACAGTCTTACTGCAGTAAGAAAGTATCAAAGGATTTTCCTCATTCCTAATTGTGAGAAAGAACTAATAATGTTCAGCTGTCTCATTTCTGGACAGATTACAATGTGTTTTGTAAAATAGCTAACACACTCTTCAGGGTCTCGCATGAGTGTTTTATGGCATGGTACAATTTTCTCCCCTTATAGCTTACGAGATTGAAGATTATCTTAACCTTCATCTGTTATGGTTTATCTAGCTCAGTACAGGATTGAGTAGCAATGTAAGATAACCAACAAACATAGGATTTTTTCCACTGCCTATGTTATTAAGAATTACTCTGGCTTCTTTATTTGTTCCATGGTATGTATTTCATTTGAATCATACAGCTTGCTTCCTCCCAGCACTCACAACGTGTAACCATATGTTAACTTAATTGGGAGGGATTTTGCCGAATGTTCAGTTTTCAGATTTGGCCATGAGTTTGAAATGTTATACTGTTTTACTTGACACCCTAAGACAGCGAGTAATACTTATACAAGGCGTCAAGTGAAAAGGTACAACATCAGGATATCAGAATATTGTAGCTGTTCGGTTAATTTGACAAATCGTTTTATTAAGGATTTGGAGAGAGAGAGAGAGGGAGAGAGAGAGATGGTACAATAGTTAAAGGGGACTACTCAGTATTATATAGTAACACACACAAAATGCTGGAGGAACTTGGCAGGTAGGGCAGCATTTTGTGTGTTGCTTTGAATTTCCAGCATCTTTAGACTTCCTTGCGTTTGTCAATATTATATAAGTCACATATTTTATAACCTTAACAGGAAGGGTTTTGACAGTTTATCCTGATTCTTTCTATACTGTACTGTGGATTATTATATGATTCACTTGTGTTAAGGCCATAATGGAAGCTTAATTTGTTAGTTCTGACAGTCGGTGCTAGTGGTAAAAGGATCTTGTGCTTTCCCGGCATATATGATGAATAAATTCTTCTCGGGATCCCAGCTGGGTACAGGATTCGATTATAACCAGTGTTTCTATGACAAACTCTGCCACCTTCTTCAGGGATGATGCATCTCTGAAGAGGATGGCAGAGCTTGTCATCGAAACGTTGGTTATAATTGATATCTGTACCCGCTGGAAGCCTGAGAAGAGTTTATTCAATGACAGCCATATAATTTCACAATGGTTTACCATATGCCATAGATTTATAAGATAATAATGAAGTCAGCAACCTTAAAGTAATTGTTATACTTAACAACTAATATGCACAACTCATACCATACAACAGCTCTTTTTAAAAGGAAATATAAAGGATCAATGCTATAGGAGAAGGTGAACTTCTGTAAACAACATGTAAAAGCTAGTAGATTAAAATGTCTGTCATGTCTGTTAAATGTCTCCTCTCTTATCTGATTCCTTCTACTCCAGGCCTTGAACTTTCCAACCCACCTCTCTTCACCTATCGCTTTCCAGCTAATCTCTCCCCCCACCTTTTTATTCTGGCATCTTCCCCCTTCCTTTCCAGTCCTGAAGAATGGTCTCAGTCTGAAAAGTTGACTGTTTATTTGTTTTCATAGATGCTGCCTGACCTGTTCAGTTCCTCCAGCGTTTTGTGTGCGTTATGCTGTCATGAAACTGTAAGCTTATTTATGCTGTATTAAGAACCTACGCACATATACATACAGCAAGAAATTGAAGTCTATTGCAAACGTATTAATCCTCTGTGACTTCTGCTGCAGCTCCACTTCCCTGTATCTGCTCTGAATGTTAGTGATAGTGGTAGGCCTTTCTGCCTGTACCACTGACATCCTTTTGAATCTCTGTCTCAGCTTCATCCTGGCTTGCATCCTGTTCCATGAGATTCATCCTTTGGGTTCTGGCAGTAACTCATATGTCCAGTAAAACTATAGAGCGATAAAGCACAGGGAAAGGCTATTCAAATCCATGACAACTATTGAATATTGAATGCCCTGGTTACAGTAATCCCACATTAATACCATTTTTAAAATTCTCTGTATTCTCATCAACTCTGCCTCTGATCTACCTGTCCACATGGAAGGTGGAAGGAAACAAGAGCACAAAGAGCAACCTCACACGGTCACAGGAGAACTTGCAAACTCCACACAGACAGCACCTGATGTTAGGATGATCCTGGGTTTCTAGCAGCAGTTCTACTGGCTGTGGCACTGATAATCCTTCTCTACTTCATTTTCACCGATATCCTAGCACACTCAAAAATTCCTTTAGAGTCTTTTTGAAATTCATACACACTTAATGTTTTCCTTGTCCCTTTCTGGTTTGTCTAATTCATCTGTCTGTTCACGTTTGTGCTCTTAGTGCCTTATCCTCCTGTCCCTGTGCTTTGTCTCTTCATTGTGTTGCTTAATATCAAAGACCATGTCTCTGCTTTCTGTTTATATACCTTTCCAAATTTCTCGGTTACTCGAATGGCCTAGTTCCTGCGCCAAAGCTGTCCATCTGCCCTGCAGCCTCTGCTTCCCCAAAGCAGCCACAGTGTATATTACTGCAATCTCATATCAGAAGGTTAGCCTTCTGGATTGAAGCCTTTCTTACACAGCTCCACAACAAATTGTCAAAAGTTGTGTTCAGTTCAGTGCAGGTCTTGTTGTAGAACGAGCTTCTGGACAATACTGTTTCAAGCATCTTTTTGGCCAATTACACATACTTCTTCCCAGATCCAAATTTACATGAACGCAATTCGCAGTTTGTATTTGGCACAGCAAAATAATGGAGACAAGAGACTGCAGGTGCTGGAATCTGGAGCAACAAATAATTTGCTGGAGGATCTCAGCAGGCCAAGCAGCATCTTTGGGAGGGAAGGATTGTTGACATTTTGAGTTGAAACCCTTCATCAGGACTGAAATCCTACATTTGAGCTAAACCATTATGGCTTAATGAGCAATATGTGAAGTCTCACAGGTCATTGTCTGCTGCAAACAAATTTAATTTGTTTCGTGTTACCATCAAACCAGGTTCTCTCACTCATTTTGAAGCCAGCAGATGTTAAAAGATAACAGAAGATGCTAAAAAAAAGCTTGTAGTTAGCAGCTTATGTCTGTTTTCTTTGTGGCTTCGAGTTGCACTATTTCATTTTTATTGTCCTTAAATGCCCTTTGATTTTCTTACTCCTCTTCATTTGCCGTAACCTATTACACCACCACTTTCTTTGTCTCCTGCTTCAGGTGTGTTTACACTTTCTGCTTTAGTTAACACTGCAGGGAATCAGCAACTTTCCATGGCACTGACATTTCTGAAAGAGAAATGGGTCACAGCATTTTTAATGTGCAATCATCAAACCACTGACTGAAATCATTTATTGCATAATATAAAAAGCAGTCGGCCAAACTTACTGATATTACTCTGATTTTATTGGTCACCCTAAAAGCATATTAGAAAAAGTCACAGCAGTAAAGAAAATTATTAAAGTGCCTTTATTCAGTGAGATTCTTGATGTTGGGAATACACTTGGTAGCCCTGAAATTAGGTGTTGGGATCAGAATAAGCAGATAACCCATGTTCATTCTTTCCAACACAGCAAGCCTGAATTGCTTTGGATTTCCAGCATCTGCAGACTTTCTTGTGTTTATGCTAATTATGTATTGCCTACTTGTTTCAATAATTGTTCATTGGTTGCATTCATCAGCATAAGACAATTGTAAAATAAAAAAAACAGAAAATGCTGAAAAAACTCAAATATTAAAGCAGCATAGAAATATAGAAACATAGCAAAACTACAGTAGAATACAGGCCCTTCGGCCCACAAAGCTGTGCTGAACATGTCCTTACCTTAGAAATTATCTAGGGTTACCCATAGCCCTCTATTTTTCTGAGCTCCATGTACCTGTCCAGGAGATCCTACCTTATCCGCCCCCACCACCATCCCTGGCAGCCCATTCTACACACTCACTACTCTCCGCGTAAAAAAAACTTACACCATGACATCTCTTCTGTACCTATTTCCAAACACCTTAAAACTGTACCCTCTCGTGCTAGCCATTTCAGCCCTGGGAAAAAGCCTCTGACTATCCACACGATCAATACCTCTCACCATCTCTAACAGGTTACCTCTCATCCTCCGTCGCTCCAAGGAAAAAAGGCCGAGTTCACTCAACCAATTCTCATAAGGCATGCTTCCCAATCCAGGCAACATCCTTGTAAATCTCCTCTGCACCTTTTCTATGGTTTCCACATCCTTCCTGTAGTGAGGCGACCAGAACTGAGCACAGTACTCCAACTGTGGTCTGACCAGGGTCCTATATATCCGCAACATTACCTCTCGGCTCCTAAACTCCGTCCCATGATTGATGAAGGCCAATGCACCGTATGCTTTCTTAACCACAGAGTCAACCTGCACAGCAGCTTTAAGTGTCCTATGGACTCGGACCCCAAGATCCCTCTGATCCTCCACACTGCCAAGAGTCTTACAATTAATACTATATTCTGCCATTATATTTGACCTACCAAAATGAACCACCTCACATTTATCTGGGTTGAACTTCATCTGCCACTTCTCAGCTCAGTTTTGCATCCTATCAATATCCCGCTGTAACCTCCGACAGCCCTCCACACTATCCACAACACCCCAACCACTGTGTCATCAGCAAATCTACTAACCCATCCCTCCACTTCTTCATCCAGGTTATTTATTATAATCATGAAGAGTAGGGGTCCCAGAGCAGATCCCTGAGGCACACCACTGGTCACCGACCTCATGCGGAATGTGACCCATCTACAACCACTCTTTGCCTTCTGTGGGAAAGCCAGTTCTGGATCCACAAAGCAATGTCCCCTTGGATGCCATGCCTCCTTACTTTCTCAATAAGCTTTGCATTGGGTACCTTGTCAAATGCCTTGCTGAAATCCATATACATTACATCTACTGCTCTACCTTCATCAATGTGTTTAGTCACATCCTCAAAAAATTCAATCAGGCTTGTAAGGCATGACCTGCTTTTCACAAAGCCATGCTGACTATTCGTAATCACATCCTCTTTCTTAATATCTACATGCTCAAGATTTTCAGTCCGCTGTAGGTCATCCCTACAATTGCCAAGATCCTTTTCTGTAGTGAATACTGAAGCAAGGTACCTCTGTTATCTCCTCCGGTTCCATATACACTTTTCAACTGTCACACTTGAGTGGTCCTAGTCTCTCATGTCTTATCCTCTTGCTCTTCACATGTTTGTAGAATGCCTTGGGGTTTTCCTTAATCCTGTCCACCAAGGTCTTCTCATGGCCTCTTCTGGCTCTCCTAATTTCTTTCTTAAGCTCCTTCCTGCTAGCCTTATAATCTTCTAGATCTCTATCATTACCTAGTTTTTTTGAATCTTTTGTAAGCTCTTCTTTTCTTCTTGACTAGATTTACAACAGCCTTTGTACACCACGGATCTTGTACCCTACCATCCTTTCCATGTCTCATTGGAATGTACCTATGCAGAACTCCACGCAAACATCCCCTGAACATTTGCCACATTTCTTCTACGCATTTCCCTGAGAATATCTGTTCCCAATTTATGCTTCCAAGTTCCTGCCTGATAGCCTCATATTTCCCGTTAATCCAATTAAATGCTTTCCTAACTTGTCTGTTCCTCTCCCTCTCCAATGCTATGGTAAAGGAGATAGAATTGTGATCACTATCTCCAAAGTGCTCTTCCCAATACCAGATCAAGTATAGCCTCTCCTCTTGTAGGCTTATCTACATATTGTGTCAAGAAACCTTCCCGAACACACCTAACCAACTCCATCCCATCTAAACCCCTCGCTCTAGGGAGATGCCAGTCAATATTTGGGAAATTAAAATTTCCCACCACGACAACCCTATTATTATTACACCTTTCCAGAATCTGTTTCCCTATCTGCTCCTCGATATCCCTGTTACTATTGGGCGGCCTATAAAAAACATCCAGTAGAGTTATTGACCCCTTCCTATTCCTAACTTCCACCCACAGAGATTCCGTAGACAACCCCAATCACTTGCATAGGAGTGTGAACATTATAACTCTCCTTACTGTTCCTGTATAGTCCCTCTTAGGGTCTTACTGCAAAAATCTCTCCCTTCACTTCACGTAAGTAGGGTAGACAAGGTCCCATATCAGAGATTGGTCAAGAAGGTTCAGTTACTTGGCATTCAAGCTGAGGTAGTAAATTGGATTAGATACTGGCTGTGTGGGAGAAGCCAGAGAGTGGTAGTAGATAGTTGGCTCTCCGAATGGAGGCCTGTAACTTGTGGAGTGCCACAGGGATCAGTGCTGGCTCCATTGTTTGTCATCTATATCAATGATCTGGATGATAATGTGGTGAGCAGGATCATCAAATTTGCAGATGACACCAAGATTGGGGGTGTAATGGACAGTGAGGAAGAATATCAGAGCTTACAGCAGGGTTTGGAGCAGCTGGAAAAATGAAAAAAAATAGCAGATAGAATTTAATGCAGACAAGAGTGAGGTGTTTACAGGTCTATAATTCATTGAAGGTGGCGGCACAGGTAGATAGGATCGTAAAGAAAACTTTTGGCACATTGGTCTTCATAAATCAAAGTACTGAGCACAGATCTCCACATAATATTTATCTGAGGTATACACTTATAGAAAGGAGAGGAAAGAAAGAACAATCGAAAGAAGAAAACTATGTGCAGAGTAGGGAGTGATTTTTTTTACAACATATTGACTTGTGAGAATAAAATCAGGCCTATGAGGTGTTATGTAATTAAACCATTTTTCCAGTATGAATAAAATTGTTCCAACTTATGATTAACAGATGCTGTTATCGTCTCCATCTTGTAAATGTCTATTGTAATTTCCATCCATACATTTAAAGTTGGGCTCTCCTGAGATAACCATTCCCTGGTAAGGGTCTTTTTTTCAGCCACCAGCAGTACATTCATTAAATATTTATCTCTTTTCAGCCATTCTTGAGGTATATACCCAAAATATATGGTCTTACTCGCTAAGGGTATTTCACATTTAAAGATTTCTTGTAGGGCATTATGTATCCCACTCCAATAGTATTTGATAACAGGGCATACCCAGAAAATATGATAATGGTTTGCATTTTGATTTCCAGAATTTCTCCAGCAAGCAAGGGAGTTACTATTATAATGGGATTTCTGAGAGGGTGTAATGAAATATCTAATCAAGTTTTTCTACCCGAACTCCCTATAATTCATTGAAGGTGGTGGCACAGGTAGGTAGGATCGAAAAGAAAACTTTTCGCACATTGGCCCTCATAAATCAAAGTATTGAGCACAGGATATCATGTAGAAGTAGTACAAAATGTTGGTGAAGTCTAATTGGGAGCATTGTGTGAGCTTTGGTCACCTGCCAACAGGAAAAATGTACATTTGTAAATAAGGTTGAAAGAGTACAGAGAAAATTTACAAGGATGTTGCCAGGACTGGAGGACATGAGTTATAGGGAAAGGTTGATTAGAGTAGGATTTTATTCCTTGGAATTTAGAAGATTGAGGGGAGATTTGTTAGAGGTATACAAATGATTCCATATCTGACATATTGCTCTCCTCCACACACCATGGTCTGGTTGAGAGCACAGGACTGCCTTCCCACCTTCTACCATTTGTCGATCAGTTGTCATTTACCCAATCTGTCTCATGTAACATTGTTTCTCCTAGCAGTATAGGACATTAAAATAATGTCCTCTCCCTATGCCTATATTGCATTCTTCATGTTGTGGTAATGGGGAAATATCCTTATTCTTTGCTGGATTACTAAATCATTGAAATGTATTGGATATCATGAGTTACACTGTCTGTATTACTTGGTTTGGGCCATTCACTGGACATCTACTTAGAAATGAATGCTGTAAATCCACCTTGAAACATCATCTTTTTGGATCTAGGCTGAGATTATATCGCCTGCTTCAAAAGGACATAATTTATATTGGCGCCCAAAAAGCGCAAGTGTGAAGTTTCAACTACTATTGCCTGGTAGCATGCTCATCTAAAATCATAAAATAGTTTGAAAGATTGGTTATGGCTAGAATTAATTTCTGCCTGAGCAAAGAGCTGGACCTGCTGTAATGTGTCTACAGCTATAACAGGTCTACAGCAGATGCAATCTCACTGGCTCTCCACTTGACCTTGGATCACCTGGACAACAGCCGTACCTATACCATACTGCTGTCTATCAATTACAGCTTGGCATTTAACACCATCATCCCCTCAATGTAGTCAACAAGCTTCAGAACCTGGGCCTCTGTACCATACCCCTGCAGCTATATTCTTTACTTCCCCATCAGAGAAGGTGCACCTCAAGGACGTGTGCTTAGCTTATTGTTATAGACAATAGACAATAGGTGCAGGAGTAGGTCATTCAGCCCTTTGAGCTGCACCACCATTTACTGTGATCATGGCTGATCATCCACAATCAGTATCCAGTTCCTGCCTTATCCCCATAACCTTTGATTCCGCTATCTTTAAGAGCTCTATCCATCTCTTTCTTGAAAGCATCCAGAGACTTGGCCTCCACAGCCTTCTGGGGCAGAGCATTCTATATATCCACCACTCTCTGGGTGAAAAAGTTTTTCCTCAACTCCATTCTAAATGGCCTACCCCTTATTTTTAAACTGTGGCCTCTGGTTCTGGACTCACCCATCAGCGGGAACATGCTTCCTGCCTCCAGCGTGTCCAAACCCTTAATAATCTTATACGTTATAATCTTATATATATCTAATAAGATCCCCTCTCAGCCTTCTAAATTCCAGAGTATACAAGCCCAGTCACTCCAATCTTTTGACATATGACAGTCCCGCCATTCCAGGAATTAACCTTGTGAACCTACGCTGCACTCCCTCAATAGCAAGAATGTCCTTCCTCAAATTTGGAGACCAAAACTGCACACAGTACTCCAGATGTGGTCTCACCAGGGCCCTGTACTACTGCAGAAGGACCTCTTTGCTCTTATACTCAATTCCCCTTGTTATGAAGGCTAGCATGCCATTAGCTTTCTTCACTGCCTGCTGTACTTGCATGCTTGCTTTCAGTGACTGATGTACAAGAACACCTGGATCTCGTTGTACTTCCCCTTTTCCTAACTTGACTCCATTTAGATAATAATCTGCCTTCCTGTTCTTTCCACCAAAGTGGATAACCTCATTTATCCACATTAAACTGCATCTGCCATGCATCTGCCCACTCACCCAGCCTGTCCAAGTCACCCTGCATTCTCATAACATCCTCCTCACATTTCACACTACCACCCAGCTTTGTGTCATTGGCAAATTTGCTAATGTTACTTTTAATTCCCTCATCTAAATCATTAATATATATTGTAAACAGCTGTGGTCCCAGCACTGAACCCTGTGGTACCGCACTGGTCACCAACTGCCATTCCGAAAGGGACCCGTTAATCGCGACTCTTTGTTTTCTGTCAGGCAGCCAATTTTCAATCCATGTCAGTACTCTGCCTCCAATACCATGTGCCCTAATTTTGCCCACTAATCTCCTACGTGGGACTTCATCAAAGGCTTTCTGAAAGTCCAGGTACACTACATCCACTGGCTCTCCCTTGTCCATTTTCATATTGTTACTCTACTCTTTCTGTACTAATGATTATGTGCCTGAGCACAGCTCAGATAGATCTATAAATTCATTGATTACACCATTGTTGTCGACAAGATCTCCAAAGGCAATGAAGAGGTGTACAAGAGTGAGCTAGATTAGCTGGTTGAGTAGTATCACCACAAAAGCCTTGCATTCAGTGTCAGCAAGACCAAGGAATTGTTTGTGTACTTCAGGGAGGGGAAGTCACAAGAACACACTGATGCTGGAGAGGTAGTCGAGGGGGACAAGGAAATGTTGGACAAACTGAATAAGTATTTTGCATCAGTCTTCACGTGAAAGGCACTAGCAGTATGCTGGAAGTTCGAGAGTGTCAGGGGACAGAAGTGAGTAAAGTTGCCATTACTAAGGAGAAGGTGCTTAGAAAACTGAAAGGTCTGATGGTAGATGAGTCACCTGGATGAGATGGCCTACACCCTAGAGTTCTGAAAGAGATAGTGAAGAAGTTGTGGACACATTAGTAATGATCTTTCAAGAATTGATAGATTCTGGCATGGCTGTGGAGGAATGCAAAATTGCAAGTGTCATCCCACTCTTCAAGAAGGGTGAGAGACAGAAGAAATAAAATTATAGTCCAGTTAGTTTGACTTCAGTGGTTGGGAAGATGTTGGAGTTGAATGCTAAGGATGTGGTTTTATGTTACTTGAAGGCACATGGTAAAATAGGCCAAAGTCAGCATGGTTCCCTTGAGGGAAAATCTTGCCTGACAAATCTGTTGGAATTAATTGAAGAAATAACAAGCAGGATAGACAAATGAGAATCGGTTGATGCTGTGTACTTGGATTTTCAGAAGGCCTTTGACAGGATGCCACACACGAAGCTTCTTAACAAATTAAGAGACCATGGTATTACAATAAAGATTCTAGCATGAATATTGTTGCTGGTTGGCAGGAGGCAAAGAGTGGGAATAAAGGAAGCTTTTTCTGGTTGGCTGGCAGTGACTAGTGCTGTTCCACAAGGGTATGTTTTGGGACCATTTCTTTTTGTGTTATATGTCAATGATTTGGATGATAGAATTGATGGCTTAATGGCCAAGAAAGGATGTGATAACATTGGAGAGTGTTCAAATGGGGTTCATGAAAATGATTCTGGGATTAAAATGCTTATCATATGAGGAGCTTTTGATGGCTCTGGGCCTGTACTTGCTGGATTTCAGAAGAATGGGGGGGTGGGGAAATCTCATTGAAACCTATTGAATGTTGGAAGGCTTTGATAGAGTGGATGTGGAGAGGATGACTCCTATGGCAAGGGAGTCTAAGACCAGAGGGCATATCCTCAGATTAGAGGAACAGAGATGAGGAGGAATTTCTTTTTTTTTGCGTGTGCCTGCATGTGTACAAGTCTGTGTGTGTGCGTCTGTGTGTCCGTGCGTGCGTCCATGATGATGTCTTTTTTATGGCTTTTACAAGGAGAGAGAGAGAGACTGTGTGGCGTGCCACTCCTCACACAGACTTTTTCGCAGTAATTTTCCTTTATTTTATGAGGTCGAGTTGCGATCTCGACACTTAACCCGTCATGGATCGGAAGCATACTCGGGAGCGGACACGACTAGTTTCAAACCCGGGAACTTCTGCTCCTGTGTCCGGCGCTGATGTCATTGCGCCACCAGCCAGCCTGAGGAGGAGGAATTTCTTTAGCCAAACAGTGGTGAATCTATTGAATTCATTGCCACTGGTTGCTGCGGAGGACAAGTCATTGGAGATGTTTAAGTCAGAGGTTGATAGATTCTTGATTATTCAGGGCATGAAAGGATACAAGGAGAAGGAAGGAGATGGGGGCTGAGAGGGAAATCGACCAGCCAAATGGCCTAATTCTACCCCTATATCTTATGGTCTCATGGTCTTACATCAGTCATCATTAAGGTTTCAGCAGTGGAAAGGGTGAGCAGCTTCAGGTTTCTGGGAGTCAACATCTCCCAGGATCTACCCTGGAACCAACATGTTGGCACAATCATGATGAAGGCATGAGTGGCTATACTTCAGTAGGAGTTTGAGGAGATGTGGTTTGCCACTAAAACACTAGCACATTTTGACAGATGTGCAGTGGAGAGCATTCTGACTGGTTGATCACTGCCTGGTATGGAGGCTCCAATGCACAGGATCGAAAGAGGTTGCAAAGAGTTGTGAACTCAGCAAGCTCTTCCATGGCCACAGGCCTCACCGCTGTTGAAGACATCTTCAAAAGATGACATCTGAAGAAGGTGGCATCCATCATGAAATACCCTCACCGAATGTGCTATCCCCTCTCGTCATTACTACCAGGGTGAAGGAGAGGTGTACACTCGACGTTTTAGGAACAGATTCTTCCCCTCGGCCATCAGAGATTTTAACAGTCCATGAGCACGTGTACAATACCTCGCTATTCTTCTTTTGCACTATGTATATATTTACTATACTTACCTGCTTATGTATAGATTTATTTTTGATCTATGGTGATTTATTGATGTCCTGCATGGTGCCGTTACCAGAAAAGAACAGACTTCACAGCATGTGGCACATGATAATAGGAGAGACAGAAGGGGCCATGAGAAGACCTTGGCAGGCAGGATTAAAGAAAACCCCAAGTATGTGAGGAGCAAGAGGATAAGATGTGAAAGAATAGGACCTATCAAGTGTGACAGTGGGAAAGTGTATATGGAACCAGAAGAAATAGCAGAGGTACTTAATGAATACTTTACTTCAGTATTCACTACAGGAAAGGATCTTGGTGATTTTAGTGATGACTTGCAGCGGACTGAAAATTTTGAGCATGTAGATATTAAGAAATAGGATGTGCTGGAGCTTTTGGAAAGTATCAAGTTGGATAAGTCACCGGGACCAGATGAGATGTACCCCAGGCTACTGTGGGAGGCGAGGGAGGAGATTGCTGAGACTCTGGTGATGATCTTTGAATCATCACTGGGGATAGGAGAGGTTCCAGAGGATTGGAGGATAGGGGAGGTTGCGGATGTTGTTCCCTTATTCAAGAAAGGGAGTAGAGATAGCCCAGGAAATTATAGACCAGTAAGTCTTACTTCAGTGGTTGGTAAGATGAAGGAGAAGATCCTGAGAGGCAGGATTTATGAACATTTGGAGAGGTATAATATGATTAGGAATAGTCAGCATGGATTTGTCAAGGGCAGATCGTGCCTTACAAGCCTGATTGAATTTTTTGAGGATGTGACTAAACACATTGATGAAGGTAGAGTAGTAGATGTAGTGTATATGGATTTCAGCAAGGCATTTGATAAGGTACCCCATGCAAGGATTATTGAGAAAGTAAGGAGGCATGGGATCCAAGGGGACATTGCTTTGTGAATCCAGAACTGGCTTTCCCACAGAAGGCAAAGAGTGGTTGTACACGGATCATATTCTGCATGGAGGTTGGTGACCAGTGGTGTGCCTCAGGGATCTGTTCTGGGACCCTTACTCTTCGAGATTTTAATAAATGACCTGGATGAGAAAGTGGAGGGGTGAGTTAGTAAGTTTGCTGATGACACAGTGGTTGGGGTGTTGTGGATAGTGTGGAGGGCTGTCAGAGGTTACAGCAGGGCATTGATAGGATGCAAAACTGAGCTGAGAAGTGGCAGATGGAGTTCAACCCAGATAAGTGTGAAGTGGTTCATTTTGGTAGATCAAATATGTTTACAGAATATCACATTAATGGTTAGACTCTTGGCTGTGTAGAGGGTCAGAGGGATATTGGGGTCCATGTCCATAGGACGCTCAAAGCAGCTGCGCAGGTTGACTCTGTGGTTAAGAAGGCATACGGTGTATTGGCCTTCATTAATCGTGGAATTGAATTTAGGAGCTGAGAGGTAATGTGTCTATATCTACTAAGGAAACTGGCATGAAGTCTATGGAATTAAGGGAAACAAGTAGTGAGTTCATGGAAACTGTACAGATCGAAAAGGAGGAGGTGCTTGCTGTCTTGAGGAAAATTAAAGTGGATAAATCCCCGGAACCTGACAGGGTGT
The DNA here is from genome assembly GCF_030028105.1 of Mobula birostris. Taxonomy (NCBI): domain Eukaryota; kingdom Metazoa; phylum Chordata; class Chondrichthyes; order Myliobatiformes; family Myliobatidae; genus Mobula; species Mobula birostris. The sequence continues at coordinate 125,226,651 of NC_092373.1, read as the reverse complement.
TCCCTCAGACCTTGAAGAAGACTAGTGTTGAAATTGCAGGGGCCCTGGCAGAAATATTTAAAATGTCGCTGTCTACAGGTGAGGTGCCAGAGGATTGGAGAGTGGCTCATGTTGTTCCGTTGTTTAAAAAAGGATCGAAAAGTAATCCGGGAAATTATAGGCTAGTAAGTTTAACGTCAGTAGTAGGTAAGTTATTGGAGGGAGTACTAAGAGACAGAATCTACAAGCATTTGGATAGACAGGGACTTATTAGGGAGAGTCAACATGGCTTTGTGCGTGGTAGGTCATGTTTGACCAATCTGTTGGAGTTTTTCGAGGAAGTTACCAGGAAAGTGGATGAAGGGAAGGCTGTGGATATTGTCTACATGGACTTCAGTAAGGCCTTTGACAAGGTCCCGCATGGGAGGTTAGTTAGGAAAATTCAGTTGCTAGGTATACATGGAGAGGTGGTAAATTGGATTAGACATTGGCTCAATGGAAGAAGCCAAAGAGTGGTAGTAGAGAATTGCTTCTCCGAGTGGAGACCTGTGACTAGTGGTGTGCACAGGGATCAGTGCTGGGTCCATTGTTATTTGTCATCTGTATCAATGATCTGGATGATAATGTGGTAAATTGGATCAGCAAATTTACTGATGATACAAAGATTGGAGGTGTAGTAGACAGTGAGGAAGGTTTTCAGAGCCTGCACAGGGACTTGGACCAGCTGGAAAAATGGGCTGAAAAATGGCAGATGGAGTTTAATACAGACAAGTGTGAGGTATTGCACGTTGGAAGGACAAACTAAGGTAGAACATACAGGATTAATGGTAAGGCACTGACGAGTGCAGTGGAACAGAGGGATCTGGGAATACAGATACAAAATTCCCTAAAAGTGGCGTCACAGGTAGATAGGGTCGTGAAGAGAGCTTTTGGTACATTGGCCTTTATTAATCAAAGTATTGAGTATAAGAGCTGGAATGTTATGATGAGATTGTATAAGGCATTGGTGAGGCCGAATCTGGAGTATTGTGTTCAGTTTTGGTCACCAAATTACAGGAAGGATATAAATAAGGTTGAAAGAGTGCAGAGAAGGTTTACAAGGATGTTGCCTGGACTTGAAAAACTCAGTTACAGAGAAAGGTTGAATAGGTTAGGACTTCATTCCCTGGAGCATTGAAGAATGAGGGGAGATTTGATAGAGGTATATCAAATTATGATGGGTATAGATAGAATAAATGCGAGCAGGCTTTGTCCACTGAGGCAAGGGGAGAAAAAAACCAGAGGACATGGGTTAAGGGTGAGGGGGGAAAAGTTTAAAGGGAACATTGAGGGGGGGCTTCTTCACACAGAGAGTGGTGGGAGTATGGAATGAGCTGCTAGACGAGGTGGTAAATGCGGGTTCTTTTTTAACATTTAAAAATAAATTGGACAGATACATGGATGGGAGGTGTATGGAGGGATATGGTCCGTGTGCAGGTCAGTGGGACTAGGCAGAAAATGGTTCAGCACAGCCAAGAAGGGCCAAAAGGCCTGTTTCTGTGCTGTAGTTTCTATGGTTTCTATGGTTACAGCTATATAGGACCCTGGTCAGACCTCACTTGGAGTACTGTGCTCAATTCTGGTCGCCTCACTATAGGAAGGACATGGAAACCATAGAAAGGGTGCAGAGGAGAGTTACAAGGATGTTTGCCTGGATTAGGGAGCATACCTTATGAAAACAGGTTGAGTGAACTCAGCCCCTTCTCCTTGGAACGACAGAGGATGAGAGGTGACCTGATAGAGGTGTATAAGATGATGAGAGGCATTGATCGTGTGGATAGTCAGAGGCTTTTTCCCAGGGCTGATATGGCTGCCACAAGAGGGCACAGGTTTAAGGTGCTTGGGAGTAGGTATAGAGGAGATGTCAGGGGTAGCTTTTTTACGCAGAGTGGTGAGTGTGTGGAATGGGCTGCCAGCGGCGTTGGTGGAGGCGGATACGATCGGGTCTTTTAAGAGACTTTTGGATGGGTACATGGAGCTTAAAAAACAGAGGCCTATGGGTAACTCTAGTAATTTCTGAGGTAGGGACATGTTCGGCACAACTTTGTGGGCCGAAGGGCCTGTATTGTGCTGTAGGTTTTCTATGTTTCTATAGTAAACCTGACTCTGATTCTGATTCATTTCACCAATCATCGGGCTGCCAAAAGTGTGGCTGGTGCTGGCTGTGGGTTATTTAGCTTGCCTCTCACATTATCGGTTTGTTAGATGATTGATGGTGTTCAAGTGCTCCTCTATCTTCTTCATCAAGTGACTGGTTGTTTGAATTTCCCCATTCCCACCACTGCTGCCCCTTGCCAGTTCAACATCTTTGTCTATTTACCATCTTTAGTTCAAGTTCAACTTTCTTCAGAAAGGCATAAATAGCCCAGGTATTAATGCCATAAAAATAGCCTTTTGCAGGAGCAGTACCGTATAGTACAAAGAAAACCACTATAAATGACATAAATTAATGTTACTTATATATCAGTAACTTGACAAAACAAACAAAAATAAATATAACCATATTAGTGCAAGTTGAGGGAAATATAATCTGAGGTAGCATTAGGGCTCTTTGTGTTAATTGAAGGACCTGATGGTAGTAAGGAAGAAGCTGTTATTCAAACCTGAGGTGTGAGTTGTCAGACTGTGGTACCTCCTGCATGATGGCAGCAATGAGAAGAGGGCATGGCCCTGTTGGTGTGGTTTTCTAATGATGGATGTCTATTAACAAGTCTTAGGGAATCCATTTGTATCTGAACCACTTAGAAATCTATCACAATCACTGGTGATGTCTTGGTGCTTATTCCTGTCAGCTCCTCTTATATCAGTCTCTGCTGATGTAGGCAATGGTACTGATAACAACTCAAGCCTTGCCATTTGCTGCCCCCTACAGGGCAACATATGCCAGCCTCTGGTACATTGTACATACCACCCATTTGTAGCATCATGCAGATAATTTTGAGTACATTTTGAATAACATTCTCCAATAAAATTACATGTCTCATTTTCTCAAATAATTAAAAACTCTCATTCTGCCAAAGAAATCCACTCTCTGAATAAACAACAGGAATTCTGCAGATGCTGGAAATTCAAGCAATACACATCAAAGTTGCTGGTGAATGCAGCAGGCCAGGCAGCATCTCTAGGAAGAGGTACAGTCGACGTTTCAGGCCGAGACCCTTGTCAGGATTTAAAAGTGGGAGGGGGAGGGGGAGATCCAAAATGATAGGAGAAGACAGGAGGGGGAGGGATGGAGCCAAGAGCTGGACAGGTGATTGGCAAAGGGGATATGAGAGGATCATGGGACAGGAGGCCTAGGGAGAAAGACAAGGGGTGGGGAAACCCAGAGGATGGGCAAGGGGTATAGTCAGATGGACAGAGGGAGAAAAAGGAGAGTGAGAGAAAGAATGTGTGTATAAAAATAAATAACGGATGGGGTACGAGGGGGAGGTAGGGCATTAGCGGAAGTTAGAGAAGTCAATGTTCATGTCATCAGGTTGGAGGCTACCCAGACGGAATATAAAATGTTGTTCCTCCAACCTGAGTGTGGCTTCATCTTTACAGTAGAGGAGGCCGTGGATAGACATGTCAGAATGGGAATGGGATGTGGAATTAAAATGTGTGGCCACTGGGAGATCCTGCTTTCTCTGGCAGACAGAGCATAGGTGTTCAGGTCTCCCTCCTGGCACTTATCCTTGTAAGCGGAACAAGTGCTACACATCCCCTTACACTTCCTCCTTTACCACCATTCAGGTGAGGCGACATTTCACCTGTGAGTCGGCTGGGGTGATATACTGCGTCCGGTGCTCCCGATGTGGCCTTCTAAATATTGGCGAGACCCGACGCAGACTGGGAGACCGCTTTGCTGAACACCTACGCTCTGTCCGCCAGAGAAAGCGGATCTCCCAGTGGCCAATGCCCCACCTCCCCCTCGTACCCCATCCGTTATTTATTTTTATACACACATTCTTTCTCTCACTCTCCTTTTTCTCCCTCTGTCTGTCTGACTATACCCCTTGCCCATCCTCTGGGTTCCCCACCCCCTTGTCTTTCTCCCTAGGCCTCCTGTCCCATGATCCTCTCATATCCCCTTTGCCAGTCACCTGTCCAGCTCTTGGCTCCGTCCCTTCCCCTGCTGTCTTCTCCTATCATTTTGGATCTCCCCCTCCCCCTCCCACTTTCAAATCTCTTACTAACTCTTCCCTCAGTTAGTCCTGATGAAGGGTCTCGGCCCGAAACGTCGACTGTACCTCTTCCTAGAGATGCTGCCTGGCCTGCTGCGTTCACCAGCAACTTTGATGTGTGTTACTCTCTGAGTAAGTTGGGGCCATTGTGGCATGTGTATAGTTATGTTCCACTATAATTAGGTCACATTCGCAGGAATTATAAGGAGCTCCATATATTTCAATTGACATGTCAAAACCCCATCATCCTGCCCATTAGCATGAATGGCAGTGTCTAACCCAGTTGTAGATCAGGTCCTATCCCATTATCCAAACTGCTCTCCCGGTTGTAGAACTTACCAATCAAATTAACCCCTCAAGTAGGGTCCACAAATTCTTGCAACACTCCCATAATGATGATCCAGGTCACTTAGGATGGTACAGTAATGCAGCAGTTAGCAGAACACTGTTAGCATACAGTGCCAGTGACCTGGGTTCAATTCTGCCACTCTCTGTAAGAAGATTGTAGATCTTCCTGTGACCATGTAGGTTTCCTACACACACACACAGCACTATCACTGGTCATCAGCGCTTCACCTTGCCCTATATATTGGGCTGTATATCCATGCCATCCAAGGAATTCTGCTGATGAATTGTGTTCCTTGTTTACATTTATGTTGAGACTCCCTATGTGGCACCGCTTTCTTGGTCAAAATGACAGTGCTATGACATTCATCTAATTCTCCTGTGTTACCGCAGCATAAGTGGGATCAGATTAACCATCATTGGTTCACATGGTTTCTTTCACAATTCCATGCTGTAATAAAATACTGCAAATTTGATATTGGGAAAAATGGGCATAAAAGGATTTTCAATGCTCATTTTTAAATCTCCTATCCCAAAGAGAGTGAATTAATACCTCTCCTCAGTTATCAATGTTTCCTATACAAATTCTGCAATTACTTCTCCCCCAAAGTTGAGTTGTCTTAATTAATCCATATGGCTTGGCTCCAACTCAATTGTTTCAAATTCAATTTCTCTTTGGACTTGGTGTTATTGGCTTGAGGGCACACTGAGTTATTCCTCTCTGCCTCTTCTAGAATCAACACTAACCACTTCACAACCTGCTTCTCAGAACAGGCTCACCATATATTTCATCTACATAGCTACTCTGACATTCCAGCACAATGCCACTGACACCATCTAATGCAAGCTATCCTTCGGCCTTCAGAGAAAAAGGCACATTTCCCCCACAAGAAAGTAATTAATTACCACACTTTTCCTGACAGACTTCAAGACTGAACTCATATGCAATCATGAATTTAATACCAGAAATCTGTCAATGTGCAGCGTGTGTGCTCTGTTTCAATTTCTGAACTAGAAACAACCCTTCCATTGGAAGTTTCTGTCAAAGCTTCTCCAGTTGTAGCTGCATCTTCTGGCATTCTAAACAAAAAGAGCTGGCAGTAGAAGGTTCATCTCCTCTGCACTTACCCACACAGGCAGCATTTCAAGTAATGGACCAAGATTGCAATAAATTCATTCCCTTACATTGCCTTTTGACATTTAAAAACTCACCAAATCTTCAAAATTAAATAGGGCATTTAAAATCATAACTAACATTTTTAATTGATCAATTTTATGGTTTCTTATTGCCCAACTGAACCCCTGTGAGAGAAGCCAAGCCAAAAAATACCCTACCTTTCAGACGATATAACTGAATGAAACTATCTTTGAGTGTCTAATACCAACGTCCCCAGTCAGCATCAATCCACAGGGCCCCTGCTTTAATCCTGAGCATTTCGGTGATTTCAATTCCTTTAAAAAAAGTACCTGGAGGAGAATGGATCCATCGCATGATCTTTCATCCTTGCCCTTTGTGTTAAAGCAGGTTTCATCTAGTTCCAGTACACCATGTATTGTCCTCTGAAGGAATTAACTCCAGCTTATTTTTATGTTGATTGTTACACCATTCCCTTCCTTCCTCAGGATCATAGTTTAGGTCCCACCTCAACTACTTTCATTTTGTGTAACAAATTATCATTATTCCTTAAGGTGGTTATAGCCAGGGGTGGTAATGGGAACAAGCTCCCACTAAATGCTTCCAATGGTGTGCACCTCAAATAGCCTCTGGCCATAAAGTCCAGCTCCTGGCCTTCACATGAGGCATAGCTATTAAGCTCAGTGGAACAAATTCTACTGACAGGAAAAGGGGCAAAGGTGGGTTACTGGCACCTTAAAACCAGTTGCTTCGGGCAGGTGGGGCTCATTAACCATGGTTGACAGCTCACCTAGGAGAAGGAAATTCTGATTTCAAACCTCTGCTGCCTTGTGGCTATACCCATTCATGGGCAAAACTTTGGGAGTAAACTCCAAGAGAAAAATCCAGAGCTGGAATCCCTACATTGAGTTCAATGCTGACTGGCAACTCCTGCCATGCTTCTGGTACCAAACTGTACCGGTCTCTGACGTTCCTTTGGGTTCATCAGATGTATGGAGTAGCATATTGCATGACAACAGCTTGCTCTCCATATTGTACCACCCAAGCTTATTGATATAGAGAGCTAGGATGCAATAACCATAGTCAACTCTGAGCAATGGAGGCCTCAGAGAACAACTTATCACTTTATTTAAAATTAGTAACCTGTAGGGTTCTTTTCTTAGGAGCCAGGTCATCACATCAAATTCATGAGTTAATGTCTTCATGACCAAGGTCCTTCTCTATATGGTTGAATGTTTCTTATTACTCAGATCATTATACATTTGTTTTATATGTTGACTACTCAGTTACCGATCTTGTACTAGCAGAAAATGATCGATTGCTTACCTCACTCACCTCAGGGATGCTCCAGGTCCAACATGAATCAACTCTATAGGACGATCCTGCCAACTATGTCAATTGTTATAGAGCAAGAAAATCACTCTCACAATCTGTTCTCAAGTCAACCAGAAGCATGTTTATTTGCTCAATCTTTTAAGTGAGGAAAGAGAAAGACTGTACACCTGATGGGAAAGGTCCACTCACTCTCTTTTCAATTATATAAAGCTTAGGATCATCATAGGCATTTAGAGATAAAAGGTGCAACTTTTTCACTGATCTACAGTACATATGTTCAGTTATCACTGCTTGCCAAATATGAGATGAGAAGATGTATGATCAACTGCTTCAGATATAACTTTTCCTGTATAACCATCAAATGTTTTATAAATTTTTGCCTTTGCAGAGCCTGGTGGCCTCATGTCTAAGACATCCATTTGTTTAGTTACCATGGTGATGATACCAACAAAAGCTATTTATATAAACAAATGCTTCATTTGGTTATACTTCTGCACCTCCTCCATATCCTTGACATCCTCAGATTCAGATTCAGATTTATTTATTTATCACATATAGATCGGAACATACAGTGAAATGCGTCAGTTGCATTAACAAGAAACACAACTTAAGGATGTGCTGGGGCAGACTTCAAGTGTCACCACACATCCTGGTGCCAACATAGCAACGTTCTGCAGAACTTCGTAAGCAGCAACATCAACAGTAACAACAGTGACAAAACAACATCAAGACAAGCCCCTTTCCTCTCTCCTACCAGTCATACACTCAGACAGCTCTCCAACTACAGGACAGGCTGGCCCTGGGTCCAGCCTCCAGTCGACTTGCAGACTCACAGACGTCAGACCTCTGACTTCCTTGGTGTATCCATGGAATCACAGAACCAGGGATTTGACCATCAGAGCTTGACTTCCAGACTTCTGACTGAACATCAGGTTTCTACAAATGCATACTACTCCAGTTATGGCCACACTAATGATTAATAAAGACTGTCATAACTTCTTTGCTCTTTATGCCTTTAAGTATAAAGTCCAGGATTCCTTATGTTTTATTTAAATTATTTTCCCAATTCCCTATCAGTTCTAACAAACTATGCATGTTTATAATCCCAGCTCATCACTGTGTTGAGTCATTTTTATAACAATGCCTTCTGGTTTATGTTGCTTTTTCTTGTTGTTCCTGTCAAGGTGTTGTCCCTATCACATTTCTTAGCATTAAACATTATCTACCATCTACTTGTTCATTCCATTAGCCTGTCTGTACCACTTTGAGGTCTATTTCTATACTTTCATAGTTCACTATGTTTCCAAGTCTTGTGTCACCTGCAAACTTGGAAACTATGCCTTGCATGTCCAAGTCCAAATCATTATTATATTTTTAGAAAAGTCCCATTTCTTGTATTGACTCTGTGAGTCCTCCCGTCATGAAAAACCAGCTATCATTATTTCTCTCTATTTCCTGTTACTTAGTCAATTTTCTATCCATGGTGCTGCAGCCTATTTTTTAAATTTATGGCCCATGAATTTGTTATTAAGTCTACTATGTGGCATTTATTGAAGCATTTTTGAAATCTACATATACCACATCAAAAACAAGAGAAAATCTGCAGATGCTGGAAATCCAAGCAACACACACAAAATGCTAGAGGAACTCAGCAGGCCAGGCAGCATCTGTGGAAAAAAGTACAGTTGTCATTTCGGGCTGAGACCCTTCTGCAGGACTGGAGACCTTTCCCCATCCTTCTTTCCCTCTCTCACCTTATCTTCTTGCCCACCTATTGCCCCCCGCTGGTGCTCCTCACCCCTCTTCTTTTTTCCATGGGCTTCTGTCCTCTTCTATCAGACTCCCCCTTCTCCAGCTCTGTATCTCTTTCACCAATCAACTTCCCAGCTCTTTACTTCATCCCTCTCCCCTCCCCCTCCCAGTTTCACCTGTCACCTTGTGTTTCTCTCTCCCCTCCCCCCACCTTTTAAATCTACCCCTCAGCTTTTTTTCTCCAGTCTTGCTGAAGGATCTCAGCCCAAAATGTCGACTGTACTTTTTTCCATAGATGCTGCCTGGCCTGATGAATTCCTCCAGCATTTTGTGTGTGTTGTGTGTGTACCACATCAACTGTATTTCCATATGAACTCTCTGTTATTTCAGCAAAGGCCATCACGCTATTTAAATTTAATTTGTATCTAACCAATCCATGCTAGTTTTCTCTAGTCAAAACACACTTGTTCAAGTAACTGTTAATAATGTCCCTAATTATAGTTTTTGGAACTTTCCCCACAATGGACGTTAGACTGACCGGTTTTCCCTTTTTATCAAAGTGTAATGTTTCCAAGATTTCAGTCCTTTGGAACCAGTCTTGAAATGATTGATGATTGTAAGATTACTTCTAATACTCTGCAATTTCCTCCTTTATCCAAGTGTAGGGTCTGCTTTAATTGCAAACAGCTTTTCTGGTATCCCAGTTAAACCTTTCTTTGCTGCAAATCCTACATCATCACCTTCGTGAGGATTGATGTGAAAAAGCTCATTTAGTCCCTCTAATTCCATGAGTAAATTTTATTTTTAGTTTCAAGTCAGTTCCATCTTTCCACTTTGAACCTTTTATTTTCAGTTCGCAGGTCCAATGAGTGCTTTTGACAATAAGACCATAAGACATAAGGGCAGAATTAGGCCATGTGGCCCATTGAGTCTGCCTCACCATTCCATCATGGCTGATTTAGCGTCCCTCTCAAACCCATTCTTCTGCTTTCTCCCCACAACCTTTTATGACCTGACTAATCAAGAACCTATCAACCTCTGTTTTAAACAAACTCAATGACTTGGCCTGCACAGCCATCCGTAGCAACGAATTCCAGAGATTCACCACTTTCTAGCTAAAGGGATTCCTTCTCATCTCTGTTCTAAATGGATGTCCTTCTATTCTGAGGCTGTGCCCTCCGGTCCTAGATTCCCCCACTATTGAAATCATCCTCTCCACTTCCACTCTATAGGTGCAAACACGAGGAATTCTGCAGATGCTGGAAATTCAAGCAACACACATCAAAGTTGCTGGTGAACGCAGCAGGCCAGGCCAGGAAGAGGTACAGTCGACATTTCGGGCCGAGACCCTTTGTCAGGACTAACTGAAAGAAGAGCTAGTAAGAGATTTGAAAGTGGGAGGGGGAGGGGGAGATCCAAAATGATAGGAGAAGACAGGAGGGGGAGGGATGGAGCCAAGAGCTGGACAGTTGATTGGCAAAAGGAATATAAGAGGATTGTGGGACAGGAGGCCCAGGGAGAAACACAAGGGGGAGGGGGGAAAAACACAGAGAATGGGCAAGGGGTATAGTGAGAGGGACAGAGGGAGAAAAGGGAGAGAGAGAGAAAGAATGTGTGTATATAAATAAATAACAGATGGGGTACAAGGGGGAGGTGGGGCATTAGTGGAAGTTTGAGAAGTCAATGTTCATGCCATCAGGTTGGAGGCTACCCAGACGGAATATAAGGTGTTGTTCCTCCAACCTGAGTGTGGCTTCATTTTTACAGTAGAGGAGGCTGTGGATAGACATATCAGAATGGGAATGGGATGTGGAATTAAAATGTGTGGCCACTGGGAGATCCTGCTTTCTCTGGTGGACAGAGTGTAGGTTTTCAGTGAAACGATCTCCCAGTCTGCGTCGGGTCTGGCCAATATATAGAAGGCCACATCGGGAGCACCGGATGCAGTATTTCACCCCAGCTGACTCACAGGTGAAGTGTCGCCTCACCTGGAAGGACTGTCTGGGGCCCTGAGTGGTGGTGAGGGAGGAAGTGTAAGGGCATGTGTAGCACTTGTTCCACTTACAAGGATAAGTGCCAGGAGGGAGATCAGTGGGGAGGGATGGGGGGGACAAATGGACAAGGGAGTCACGTAGGGAGTGATCCCTGTGGAAAGCAGAGGGGGGGAGGGAAAGATGTGCTTAGTGGTGGGATCCCGTTGGAGGTGGCGGAAGTTACGGAGAATAATATGTTGGACCCAGAGGCTGGTGGGGTGGTAGGTGAGGACAAGGGGAATCCTATTCCTAGTGGGGTGGCGGGAGGATGGAGTGAGAGCAGATGTGCGTAAAATGGGGGAGATGCGTTTGAGAGCAGAGTTGATGGTGGAGGAAGGGAAGCCCCTTTCTTTAAAAAAGGAGGTCATCTCCCTCATTCTGGAATGAAAAGCCTCATCCTGAGAGCAGATGCGGTGGAGACGGAGGAATTGCGAGCAGGAAATGGCATTTTTGCAAGAGACAGGGTGAGAGGTAGCTGTGAGAGTCAGTAGGTTTATAGTACACATCAGTAGATAAGCTGTCTCCAGAGACAGAGACAGAAAGATCTAGAAAGGGGAGGGAGGTGTTGGAAATGGACCAGGTAAACTTGAGAGCAGGGTGAAAGTTGGAGGCGAAGTTAATAAAGTCAACGAGCTCAGCATGCGTGCAGGAAGCAGCGCCAATGCAGTCGTCAATGTAGCGAAGGAAAAGTGGGGGACAGATACCAGAATAGGCACGGAACATAGATTGTTCCATAAAGCCAACAAAAAGGCAGGCGTAGCTAGGACCCATACGGGTGCCCATAGCTACACCTTTAGTTTGGAGGAAGTGGGAGGAGCCAAAGGAGAAATTATTAAGAGTAAGGACTAATTCCGCTAGACGGAGCAGAGTAGTGATAGAGGGGAACTGGTTAGGTCTGGAATCCAAAAAGAAGTGGAGAGCTTTGAGACCTTCCTGATGGGGGATGGAAGTATATAGGGACTGGACATCCATGGTGAAAATAAAGCGGTGGGGGCCAGGGAATTTAAAATCATCAAAAAGTTTAAGAGCGTGAGAAGTGTCATGAACATAAGTAGGAAGGGATTGAACAAGGGAGGATAAAGCCATTTTGAGGTATGCATAAATGAGTTCGGTGGGGCAGGAGCAAGCTGAGACAATAGGTCTGCCAGGACAGCCAGGTTTGTGGATCTTGGGTAGGAGGTAGAAACTGCCCGAAACGTTGACTGTACCTCTTCCTAGAGATGCTGCCTAGCTTGCCGCATTCACCAGCAACTTTGATGTGTGTCCACTCTATAGGTGTCAATGAGATCTCATTATATTCTTCTAAACTCCAGTGAGTACAGGCTCAGACCCACTAAACGTTCCTCATACATTAACTCTTTCATTCTCAGAATCATTCTAATAAACCTCCTCTTAACCCTCCCCAATATCAGTACATCTTTTCTTAGATAAGGGGCCTAAAACTGCTCACAATACTCCAAGTGTGGTCTGACAAATGCCTTATAAAGTCTCAGCATCACATCATTGCTCTTATATTCTAGTCCTCTCAAAATGAACAGTAACATTGAATTTGCCTTCTTTACCACTGATTCGGCCTGCAAGTTAAACCAGGGAATTCTGTAGAAGGACTCTGAAGTCTCTTTGTACCTCTGATTTTTGATTTTTTTTCCCAGTTATAAAACAGTCTATGCCTTTTTTCCTTCTACCAAAGTGCATGACTATACCATATTCCAGTTGCAACTTCTTTGCCCTTTTCCTGAATCTGTCTAAGTCCTTCTGCAGATTCCCTGTATCCTCAGCACTTTCTGCTCCACTATCTATCTTCGAATCATCTGAAAATTTGGCCACAGTGCTATCAATTCCGTTATTGAAATCATTGACATATAACATGAAAAGAGTTGGTCCCAATGCTGATCCCTGCGGAACAGCACTATTCACTGACAAGCAACCAGAATAGGCCCCATTTATGCCCCTGCTAATCAACAAATCTTCTATCTATGTTTGTATCACCATGTGCTCTTACCTTGTTAAGTAGCCTCATTGCAGCACCTTGTCAAAGGCCTTCTGAAAATCCAATTAAACAACCATTGACCCTCCTTTGTCTATCCCGCCTGCTATTTCCTCAAAGAAAACTGCGGATGAAATCTTTCTGTTTCCTCAGTGTTCTTTACCTCAAGCTCCCTAATCAAATCTGGTTCATTACACAACACCCAATCCAGAATTTCCTTTCCTCTAGTGGGCTCAACCTTAAGCTACTATAAAGAGCCACGTCTTGGGATGGCAATTCCCCTCCTGGATTCCAGCACCAACTAATTTTCTGAATCTACCTGCATATTGAAATCCCCATGTCTATCATAACATTACTTTTATAATTTATATCCCATATCTTGGCTACTGTTTGGGAGCCTGTATATAACTCTTATGCAGGTCTTTTTACCTTGCAGGTTTTTAACTCTACACGCAAAATTTTTTTCCCTTCTATGATCTTCTTTCAACCTCGACTCAGTGATACCCACAACATCATACCTGCCAATCTCTAAATGCACTACTAAATCATCTGCTTTATTTGGTGTACTGTGTGCATTCACATATCACACCTTCAGTCCTGTATTTATCACCCTTTTTGATGATACCCCCACGTTACACTTCAACTCATCCCACTGTCCCCAACTTTGCCCTATCATCTGCCTGTCCCTCTTCTCAGTCTCACTACATAATACATTAATGTGTATCAATTGCTCCATCCTTAGCGCTATCATTCCAGCTCCCATCTCACTGCCAAATTAGTTTAGGTCCTCCCCAACAGCTCTAGCAAACTTGCCCACAAGGATATTGGTTCCTCTTGGGCTCAAGTATAACCCATCCTTTTTGTGCAGGTCATACCTCCACCAGAAGAGATTCCAATGATCCAGAGATCTGACACTCTGCCCCATTTCCGGTCAAGATGTCGCCAGTGAAGAATGATTCCTCAGGCGACATCTTTCAGATAGCCAACTTCAATTTTTTTCACTTTTTCTATGCCTTCTACTTGTTCTTTTTGTCCTGATTGTATTATAGAAACTGTTGGAGCCTGTGACATGCAGTTTGGGATTTGATCAAATGATCTAGAACTCTGCTGTGTCTGGAGAGCTGCCTCATGGAGAAGCCCAGAGCCAAGGTCCCGAAAAGGATCAAGAACCCGAGCTGACTCGTGCAAAAGACCAGAAACAGGGCATAGGGTTATGAACGACTCCATGTCATTGTGTTGAGGAAGATTGATGCATCGGCGTGAATGCGGAGGGGGTCAGCAGGCACTCTTAACGGAGGTCATGGGGCGATGACGGTCAGTAACCGGCTCGCTCTTCACGGAGATTGAGTTCGTGCAGCAGCTGTCCTCAAATGCTGGTGGGGAGATGTTTTCTGTGTTCTGAGATTTATGTGATTATTGGACTGTACATTGGTCTCCTTCAGTTTTTCCAGTATTTTCCTTCTTACGGCCAACTGGCGGGTGGGTGATTTGCTAGGTTTTTCTGTGGGGGAGGGGGTGGGTTGTGGGGATTTGATGCTATTGTTGCTGTTTTTCTTCAGGGGAGGGGTTAGGTATCTGATTTTATTGTTGCTGATTCTTTTCTGCAAGAGAGGGGGTTAAGTATTTGATGCTATTGTTGCTAGTCTTGCTGCGGAGGAGGAGGTTAGGGATTTGATGCTATTGTTATTGTTTTTCTGCGATGGAGAGGTGGGGGATTTTGGGGTTTGCAAGTTTTGCTTCTTTTTCTTTTTCATGCTGGGTGGGGAGGGAGTTGGTTACTTTTTTTTCAACAACTACTATGGTCTTTCTGCATTTCATGGCTATCTGGAAAAGATGAATATCAGAGTTGCATACCTTGACAATAAAATGAAACTTTAAACTTTAAACCTTTTAAACCCTGCACCCCTTCCTCAGCCACTCATTCACCTGTACTATTATCCTATTCCTGGCCTGACTTGGACAGGGTACTGGGAGTAATCCAGAAATCCTTTTTATATTTGGTGCTAATCTTTTTTTATATAATCTCTTGTTCTTTTCACTTTCCTTTTTTTTTATAATTCTCCCCTTAACTTTCAGTAACCAGCTTTTACTAAGAACTTGGCATTGTTTTATCTGTTGCTTTAATTTTCCTTCCTCTTGCTTGCGTGGGAAAGTAGTCTGTAGCTGAGGTGTTTCAAATTTAAGTGATTATCATTATTCAATTACAGTGTTGATTGCCACACTTTAACCAAGTAGGTTCTTTTTTTGTTGTATTATGATTGCCCCTCCTCGATTGACTATATTTATGTGGACAGTTTAAATTTTTCATCATAGCCATCCAAAACCTTATGGCATTATGATTGCCATTTCCTAAATGCTCCTGATAACTGTTCCACTTGGCCTAACATAAGGTAAATTTCTATATGCTGGATCAACATACATGTTTTTGATATGTTTTGTTAGAGGGACACTAACCCATTAAAATTAACTTGGCTAAAATATAGCAGAATTAATATGGGATGAATTACAAGCTCAAAAGGCTGTATGAACTATTTTTGCAAAATTCTTTTAAGGAAGATCTTGAAGCAAGTGGGTTAAATAATTATACACAATATAATTTTGGGTGTGTAGGCAATGCATCAATGCAAGGAAGCAGAGAAGAGGTTAACTAGTAAAAATAGAAAATGCAGGAATCACAAACCAGGCAAAATCTGTGAACAGAGAAACTTTCAGGTCAAAGACTTCTCATCAGAACCAGCAATTTCCATTTTTATTTCAGATTTCCAACACCTGTGGACTTTCTGATTTTCAGAATGGTGAACAAAATAATCCTGCATATCTACAATACAGTAAACAGCTGAGCAGCAAGGCAAATGTGAATTGCAATGATAACTTATCAGTTGTACACTGAATTTCAACTAGAGACTGGGCCAGCTGACAGAATTGAAAAAAAATTGTATTCAGTTTAGAAGAATGAGGTGGTGATTTCATTGAGACCCACTGAGTATTGAAAGGCCTGGATAGAGTGGACATGCTGAGGATATTTCCAATAGTGGGATAGTCAAGGAGCAGAGGCCATACTCTCAGACTACAAGGACGTCTCTTTAGAACAGAGATGAAGAGGAATTTCTTTAGCTAGCAAATGGAAAATTTGTTGAATCCTTTGCCACAGGCAGCTGTGGAGGCCAATTCACTGGGTATATTTGAAGTGGAGGTTGATAGGATCTTAACTAGTAAGGGCATCAAAAATTATGGGGAGAGGGCAGGAGAATGGGGTTAAGAGGGAAGATAAATCAACTATGATTGAATGAAAGAGCAGAGTCAGTGGACTGAATAGCCTAATTTTGCCTCTATTACTTACGGAATTATAAATATGCTATGCCAAAGCATTTTCAAAATTGAAACACTGAATTTAGCAGCGTCATTGCTAATGCAGGAATCAAACCGTGATTTGTACCATACTTATCAGTATTAAGGAAGGTGAAATCTCAGCTGCAGTTAGGATGCTTGCAGTTGCCATGCTTTTTTGAATAAGTGGAAAGCTCAGATTAATTTGCTGTCCGATGGATGGATTCCAATCTGCAATATCCTCACAGGGTCATAGTTGTGATCAGTAACTCTATGAAAGTAAGTGCAAGGGTTTCAACCTGAATGACAACTCTGATTACACTTCAAAAGTATTTGTTTGGTTATGAAGCAGTCAGGGATGCTTTGAGGTCATGGAAAACATTATCAATATTTCACAGGTAATACATTAATTATTTTTCTCTCCATTTTGTTTCCTACTCTTTGTAGTGGCCTGCTGGAGCAAAACAACCGGGAAGCCAAACTCAACATGTTTATTTATACTGAAAGCATTTCTGAGAAGATTCACTGGCCAAGTTACATGATCCATGAATTATTTTTTCAGCTTGAAAATTGATAATGTGATATGTCCATTAAATCTAATTTAATATAACACAAAACATTACATTTTATTTACTAGCCTTTTGTCTGTTAAAATGACAGAATGATGTATAAGGTTTCTGTCTGAAATTGTATCAGTTCACAATTAAATTACTCTGTAATTCATCCAACATAATGGCTAATATTATGTTACATTGGCCATTAAGGGTCTTTTTGTCTTTATTCAATATTAGAATAATTCTTATGCCTTATTTTTTAAAGATATTTACTCTGAAATAAAATATTTTAAATAACATGATTTAGAGGTTAAATAAATCTGATTCAAAATCAGGAAAATGGTGATGTAATTAACGGTTCAGATTTTGCTATTTTATTGACATCATCCAGGATGTCGTGAAGCAGGAGGTACAGCGGACTCAGGTCCTACATCACCAGGTTCAGGAACAGTTATTACTCATCAACCATCAGGCTCCTGAACAAGCATGGGTAACATCACTCACTTCTATGCTGAACTGTCTCCACAACTTAAAGGCAGTGAAGAAGGTTTTCAGAGCCTGCAGAGGGACTTGGACCAGCTGGAAAAATGGGCTGAAAAATGGCAGATGGAGTTTAATACAGACAAGTGTGAGGTATTACACGTTGGAAGGACAGACCAAGGTAGAACATACAGGGTTAATAGTAAGGCACTGAGGAGTGCAGTGGAACAGAGGGATCTGGGAATACAGATACAAAATTCCCTAAAAGTGGCGTCACAAGTAGATAGGGTGGTAAAGAGAGCTTTTGGTACATTGGCCTTTATTAATCAAAGTATTGAGTATAAGAGCTGGAATGTTATGATGAGGTTGTATAAGGCATTGGTGAGGCCGAATCTGGAGTATTGTGTTCAGTTTTGGTCACCAAATTACAAGAAGGATATAAATAAGGTTGAAAGAGTGCAGAGAAGGTTTACAAGGATGTTGCCGGGACTTGAGAAACTCAGTTAAAGAGAAAGGTTGAATAGGTTGAATATTCCCTGGAGCGTAGAAGAATGAGGGGAGATTTGATAGAGGTATATAAAATTATGATGGGTATTGATAGAGTGAGTGCAAGCAGGCTTTTTCCACTGAGGCAAGGGGAGAAAAAAACCAGAGGACATGGGTTAAGGGTGAGGGGGGAAAAGTTTAAAGGGAACATTAGAGGGGGCTTCTTCACACACAGAGTGGTGGGAGTATGGAATGAGCTGCCAGACGAGGTGGTAAATGCGGGTTCTTTTTTAACATTTAAGAATAAATTGGACAGATACATGGATGGGAGGTGTATGGAGGGATATGGTCCGTGTGCAGGTCAGTGGGACTAGGCAGAAAATGGTTCAGCACAGCCAAGAAGGGCCAAAAGGTCTGTTTCTGTGCTGTAGTTTCTATGGTTCTATGGTTCTATGGTTCTCAGTAATTATTTGCAGAATTTCTCTTCTTTTGCTCATTCGTTGTTTGTCAGTCTTTGCTATCTATAGTTTTCATGAATTCTATTGAATTTCTTTATTTTCCTGTAAATGCCTGCAAGAAAATTAATCTCAAGGTAATATAATGTGACCTACTGCATAATAAATTTATTTTAAATATTGAACTTTGATCATCCATAGCAGTATTTCCTATTATTTCATTGACAGTCACTTCAGGATTTGGGGGAGCATTTCCACAACATGGTAATCTAGAGCTCTCAGTGATACATTTATTCTCATACCAAAGCAATGGTATGTTTTGAAAAAGCTTTTCCAAGAACCTGCAAGGGATTCGAGATTTAGATATACATCAGGAAAGACATAAACTGAAACACAGTGTGGTGACTGCTGGAAAAAGCAGCAGAAATCAGTAGTGCTCTGAGAGGAACAGATGAAGATAGCTGCAGAAATGAAAGGCATTTAAATACAGGATGGGTGTCCACATTATAGAAAAGCAACATTATTGTTAAGTGGGAAACAGAGCCAGATGGCAGCTTAGGTACAAGCAGAGCATATAGAGAGCCTAAGAATTTATGATTGTCCTTCATTACATATATGGGAAATATGGCAATGTTCTCAATTGCAAATTGCATTCTGGAAATCGAGCACCATGTGGGCAATGGGTAGACATATCATATTGAGAAGGCAACAAAGATTGGTTCTTAATAACATGATAGCTCCACAGGAATCAGAAAAAAATGGAGAATTATTTCAATGCGCAGCTATTTAAAAAGGCAGAATGCTGCAAACTTGGCACGAGAAAATAAAGAGAATGAAAAGCATTCTGGGCCCCCCCCATTGTTGGGTTAAAGGATTTTTTTGCAGGAAATGCAACTTAGTTTAAAATTTAAACTACATTTTGTTATGGCTAAAATGGTGAATGGTCCCAATCCAAATTATGAAACACTTCAATTATTACAATTGACCCAGTTTGCAAAATTGTAAAATGGAAATGGAAGCAAAATTTGCAAAGAAATTTTGTCCGTCAGCAGGTTCAAACATGCAATTGCTTATGGTTAAATGGCAGCAGCGAGGGCTCCATTTCTGGAATGCGATCTACAACATATGGTTCTAAGTGGCATGGATTCTTGCTACAGATGTAATGACAGACATTCACTCTAGGAGAGAAAGTGTTTAATATGTCAGGAGTATCATCTAATGAGGATATGAATCCAAACTGAAAAATAACTAACATGAACAATGTTAGTGGGGATAGACTGATTTTTAAATATTTAGGGTATCAAGGGATATGGGTCAGTGCAGAGAAGTGTATGAGATTACAATATACTCAAATAAATGTAAATAAAAAGAATACATATTGTTTCACCATAAAAATAATGTAACATAAAATTGCCTCATCAGGGTAAGTCGTCACTGAAAGTTTCCAGCCAATAATAGACAAGATCCTGTAAGGCCTAGGGGAGTGACTGTGTGACAAGGTGACATTCTCATTGCTGCTAACACTGAGGAAAACCATTATTACATGTTAGCAAAGTTTCTCTAATATTTACATCACCAGGGCGTGATATCTAAAGAAAATAAACACACTTTTCATCCATTCAAGCATAGTGCATGTCAGGCTAAAAGTGATGAAATGCTTTGCAGAGTATCAAAGTAGAGATGTAATAGGATCAATTGAATGCATTTGACTTCAGATGGTGTATCCTTCTTTTGTACATTTTAATATAGAAAGGGCAGTGAAGCCTGCCGGTAATTATAGACTAAGAATCAGAATCAGGTTTATAATCTCCAGCATGTGTTGTGAAATTTGTTAATTTAGCAGCAGCAGTTCAATGCAAAACATAATATAGAAGAAGAAAAAATAATAAAATAGTAACAATAATGAAAAAAATAAGTAAATCAATTACTGTATACATATATTGAATACACTAAAATCATGGAAAACAGAAATAATACATATTAAAAAAGTGAGGTAGTGTCCAAGGGTTCAATGTCCATTAAGGAATTGGATGGCAGAGGGGAAGAAGCAGTTCCTGAATCGCTGAGTGTGTGCCTCCAGACTCCTGTATCTCTTACCTGATGATAACAGTGAGAAAAGGGCATGCCCTGGGTTCTGGAGGTCCTTAATAATGGACGCTGCTTTTCTGAGGCACAACTCCCTGAAAATGTCCTGGGTACTTTGTAGGCTAGTACCCAAGATGGAGCTGACTAGATTTACAACCTTCTGCAGCTTCCTTCAGTCCTGTGCAGTAGCTCTCCCATAACAGATAGTGATGCAGCCTGTCAGAATGCTCTCCACGGTACATCTATAGAAGTTTTTGAGTTTATTTGTTGACATGCCAAATGTTTTCAAACTCCTAATGAAGTATAGTCGCTGCCTTACCTTCTTTATAACTGCGTCAACATGATGGGACCAGGTTAGGTCCTCAGAGATCTTGACACCCAGGAACTTGAAGCTGCTCACTCTCTCCACTTCTGATCTCTCTATGAGAATTGGTATGTTTCCTTCATGTTACCCTTCCTGAAGTCCAAAACCAGCCCTTTCACCTTACTGACATTGAGTGCCAGGTTGTTGCTGTGACACCACTCCACTAGTTGGCACATCTCACTCATGTATGCCCTCTCATCTCCGCTTGAGATTTTGCCAACAATGGTTGTATTGTCAGCAGATTTATAGATGGTATTTGTGCTATGCCTAGCCACACAGTCATGGGTATATAGAGAGTAGAGCAGTGGGCTAAGCATACACCCCTGAGATGCACCAGTGTTGATCGTCAGCAAAGAGGAGAGGTTATCACCAGTCTGATTAGGAAGTCGAGGATCCAGTTGCAGAGGGAGCACTGATTTTAGTGTAGGGCTTGACCAAGAGTAACTTCTGTCTTGCTCTTCAAGCAAGTGTGAACAGAACCCTATGCTGAAGGAAAAGAAGCACCAGTCATCTGGAGAGAAGGTATTTCACATAATTATTAGTAAGGTACCTCAATCATTACTTGGGATCCAAAATTGGCAACTCCAACTGTGACAGCTTCCTGAATACAGGCTGAGTACATTATCCAATATGATTATATTATTGAGCAATAATTATCCAAACAGAATGCAAATATAATTCTTTATCCAGAATACCTGATGAAGATATTGATGTAGGTAGCGACAGCACAACCTTTATCTTATAGCTTAATACAGAGTTTAGATATTGCATCATTATTTGTACTGCAAGGAGGCACTGTTGAATACTCTTCAGAGTATCTGTCCCTTAACATGCACAAGTATCATTATATTTATTTCTTGTCATGTAAATTATGTGTAATTTATGCTAATTTAAATTTGTTTTGTTTATGCTTGTAATGTACTGTGCTGCTGCTGCAAAAAAAGATAATTTTCATGGCATTTATACCCCAGTATATATGCTTATAGCAATAAACTTGAACTTGAAACAAGTTGAAGAGCATGCAGTCAGAGAATGGAACAATTTGGATAAACACCCAGATATGGAAATACAACAGTGGAAGATTTAAACTGTCTACTTGTCATGAGGTTCTGAAATGGAGACCAAAAGAGTCATCTCCAAAGTCTTGAAGCAGTGAATCTTAGATGAATTACATTCAGAACATACTGACATTGTAAGCATAAAGATGATCACAACGAGTTTTGTGTACTGACCTGGAGCTGAAAAAAGCGTAAAGCTATTACGGTTAACATGTTTATCGAAAGTGACCATCAAAGGCACCACTACAAAAATAAAAATTCCGTATATACATCTGTTGGAAAGGCAATGGCATCTCTCTTGTACAATAAAAGAATCAAACCACCAGAGGAATTCAGTGTGTTTTGTGATTTTCAAGCAGCAATTGTGAAGGCAAGGGGATGGTTGACACTTTGGTTTGAGACCCTGCCTCAGTCTTGATGCATGGTTTCAGCCAGAACTATCTTTAATTCTTTATTGAATCCAGCTTCTTTATGCATTCTCAAGGATGCTTTAAACAGTCATTTTATTGAGGGATGCTTGAATCTAAGCATGAATTACTGTATAGCTAATTACCTCTACAATACCACAATCTAACATAGAATCCACCCGAGCAGATGCAAATTCCAGTTGATGCACTAAAGACTTTCAAACCTGTTTGAGGTCACCATACCTTTGGGCAAGGGACTGGAAAGTCAGCAGTTAAATTAAATGCAAAATTGTGATTTGCATCTTCGCAACCCTTTGAGAAGAGGAAGAAAAACCTTTTCTAGCAGCATGTGGACGTCATGTTATTGAGCCCAACAAACAAAATGCAGATATAGGCTACTGCTTAGAGAGCTTCCATCTGTGGTTTTTAAAAAGTGTCTTTTCTGAACTAGACAAAGATCAGAGATGTTCGAGTCTTCACATTCTGAAGCTCCTGGTGTGCATAAGGGTTTACTCAAGCTTTACAATATTGATTCACAGGCAATATCCAACATAATGCTGAATTATTTGGATGTTATTGCGAAATCTCGCTCAATGAGAAGTCAGATTTATTCCATTACTGCATATTGCATCAAAGGAAGCTAGATTCCTGATTTTTACTCCTCATATATTTGAAGGATGTAAGTCATAAAGTCAATTCAATTCTCCCGACTCAGTGAACATTCCTTTTGACTGATCCTGCATATAAAGTGTTGTGAACCTGTGGGCTTCCGGCTGTGCTGTAGAGTGCTGGGCATCTAGATTTCTCGACCACTTGTATTTACTACTTGTTGTCTTAAAAAGAGTCGTTAAGTCCTTTATTTTCTGATTAACTTGGTCATTTAATTGTGACCAGCATGGGTTTCTCGCATTCTATGATTATGTAAAGAGGATGCTCGTTTAGTGCTTTAGTAGCGTCCTTGTGTTGGAGAGATCGAATTGTCTCGCGGTGTCCTTCTGAGGCTCCGAGGCTCCTATATTTAATCTCTTGTTCCCGTCTCTTCATGGAGGAAACTGCTGCTCTCCGCTCCTGGGACCGAGCCGTTGTAAGCACTTCTCGTGTATGAGGCTGCCTTCCACCCGCTCCCCGGTTGAGTCAGTGCCGGCAGCTCCAGTGACAGAGAAAGCCTGCCATTCCTCCACGTTTGGGCCCAGTCCT
This sequence comes from Mobula birostris, assembly GCF_030028105.1. Taxonomy (NCBI): domain Eukaryota; kingdom Metazoa; phylum Chordata; class Chondrichthyes; order Myliobatiformes; family Myliobatidae; genus Mobula; species Mobula birostris. Next base: position 125,203,470 of record NC_092373.1, on the reverse strand, counting down.
GCAAGCATGCACCATGACAAATAAGTTCCTGTGCCTTCTGTGTTGTAGGTGTGTCGAGAAATGGTAGCTGGAGATGAGAGCTTTGTACCTCAATGCCATTATGTATTTGTGTTCTCTTTGGTACCGGCTGAAACAAAGTAACTACTTCATACAAAAAACATCCACAGTGTGTAGTTTATGATAACATTCAATAAATAAATAAAACCCTGAGGTATTCTCCTATCTCCCATCAGAAAGGTCTTCAATATACACAGTGGTATACTTATCAGTGTTTGGCTCTGAATTATTAAAAATAGAGCTACCTTCTTCTCGTTGACAATTACCTTATAAAGTCTTTCATGCCAAATTTTTGAAAATTTTTGATTAAGCTCAAAATGGCTTCTGGTATGCACACAATATATTGGAATACAACTAAGAATTAACATTTCACAGGACTGAATTGATAGATGTTAGGCTTTTATAAAGGCAAAAATGTTGAATACACTACTTGCTGTGGATGGTGGTGGTAGAATTGGTCGAAACAGGGCAGCGACGTGAACGCTTCTACCTTGGCCCCAATACGCCTGCCCTGCATAGGGAAGATCTACTCATGTTAAGAAGATGGATGCCATTCTGAATGCAAGCTGCCGACTTATCACAAGTTCTTTAACACCAACAAACATCAACAGCCTATATATCCTGGCGGGTATTGCTCCCCCTTAATTAAGAAGAATGGTAGCCAGCAAGAAAGAACAACTCTGTCAAACATCAGATGAGAGGCACCCTCTACATGTTCATACACCTACACCCAGCTGCCTAAAGTCAAGGAAGAGCTTCATGAACCGTGTTGTTCCATTACAATCAACCCCATCTGAAGCCCGCATCACCTTGTGGAAAGACTGGCTCGCCAGTCTCAAACAACCCTCAACCATGGAAATTCCACCGGATGAAAGCCTTCCCCCAGGGAGCTAATTGCAACTGGGCAACCTGGAAGTGCCTTAACAAACTTAAGACTGGTGTAGGTCGTTCAAAGGTGTCACTAAGTAAATGGGGATATACAACCAGCCCGACAACTTGTGAATGTGGAATTCAGCCACAAACTCTGCAACACCTCCTGGAATACCCATTGCTGGAGGAACCCTGTACTGTTGCAGATCTTGCCGAATTCAACAACAAGGCGCGAACATGTGTCCAGTTCTGGCTGGGCCATGTACAGACTGTCTGTGGACACAATAAGAGGAAGAATAAAGGCAAAAATTAAATTGAACTGAAGTTCTCTACCACTGCATGAGCAGATTCAAAGTGAGGTTGGATTTCTTTGTGATTACACATAGGATAAGGGCTTATCTAGTAAAGGTCAGCTCTTATTGATAATGTTGAAATGTATTTGAGAAGGTGGCTGTATGTTAACTGCACCCAGCTGCACACTTTCAAGGACTCTTGGTTTCATTATCTTATGTTCTCCTTATTTATTGCTATTTATTTATATTTGCATTTGCACAGTTTGTTGCTGTCTGCACTCCAGTTGATCTAGCTGTAACACACTGTAAGGATTCACTGCTAATGCAATGGCTTCTTTGTAATGTTTTACTGCTAAGGCTAATGTAATGGCTTCTCTGTATTGTTTACTGCTGAGATAACGGTTTTTCTGTAGCAGCAATGTTTGGATTATGGCTGGAGATAACAGGACTGTGGTTATGCATGTTAACCAATCAGAGATTGTTGGTCTGTCTTGTGAATCTGGAAGGAGGTTTTTCACGATCTTTGTTGAGGAGAGATGGAGAGGGTAGACGCGTGTTGAGAGAGCTGGTAGACCACTGGACGGAGTGAACTGGGATCTGAGGGTCCGAAAGTCAGCGACGCTCGGAGGAGATTGATGGTGGAAGAATGACGAATGAGTGAGCCCTTACGTGCACTTTTGACTTTTCCTTGAACTGGGCTCTTTTTTATTTTCATTACTAACCCTATATTCAGATTAAGATTCATAAAGTTCAATCATTTAATTGCATATGGGGTACTGTCTGATATTTTGTGTTGTGAGTTTGTAACTGGGTGGTACATTACACAGCATCCAGACAAACATGATTGCTCAGTTTAATGGGGCCAAAGGCTGTTTTCCCCTAGATGAACACGAGCTGGGCGAGCCTGAGGGTTACATTTCCTTAATCCTTTTATAGTTACTATTCTACAGATTTGCTGAGTATGCCTGCAAGAAAATAAGTCTCAGGATTATATATGGTGACATATATGTATTTTGATAATAAAATTGACTTTGAACTTTGATCTTTGAGTTGCCTTCTCAAACTAATATAATAAGATTCTGCAATATTCTCTTGAATAGGTAGTTCCAAGATAGAGAACCAGCAATATTGTAGGGCTGATGAAACATTATCAAGGCAGGACTAAAACATTTATATAAAATACAAATTATATAATTCCCTATATATTATTTGCCACAAATAAAGTCTGGTCATTGCTGTTCAAGTCACACAGGTAAATTTGGTTGAACAGCCTAATTAAACTACGGATCATAGTCATTGAACATGAGGAACAATAAAAAGAAAGAGGCTATAAGATGCCACAGGCCTATTTTCCTTGCTAGCTGGCCTCGGTAGTGGTAAGGACTAGGCCTCAAGCCGTGGGCTCACCTGCTGCTGCAGACGAGGTGAGGAGACACTGGAGGTGGTGTAGTGTGGCATCCGTGCTCGGTTGGGAGCTGGCCTTTCTTGTCAGTGCTGCCCTCCAATGTTCGATCGGTGGAATGACAGGCTGGATTGCCAGGAGCTGTACCATCAATTTGCATGTTGCTCAGGGACTTGGACTATACATGTGTTTTCTTGTGTAGCGATATGTGTTTCTTTCCTCTCTCTAACTATTTTGAATGTATATTGTGCACCCTGGCCCCAGAGGAATGCTGTCTCATTCGACTACATCTATGTATGGTTTGAATAGTAATTAAACTTGATCAGATTTTCATTTAATTTGATTTTAATCTCCACTGCTCAAGCTAACAAAGGGTGGAATTACTTCAACAGCATATAGCCTTTAGGTTTAAACAGCCGATAAAGCTTTGAAAAGTTGATTCTGCAGTTATTAGATCATGTCTGAAACCCCTGATGTGTTTACTGCCTTGGTACACACTTATGTGTAAACCTTTATTTATTCCCACTGCATGTTAATAGAAAGCACCATACTCTGTAAATTTACTGTTGCTATCGGTAACAACGCTGATGTTATTGTTTTAATTGGACTTACCTCATCGTCACAGTCAATCTAGAAAACAATTAAAGCATTTAGTTCTACATCTTAAACACAAGAAATTCTGCAGATGCTGGAAATCCAGAGCAACATGTACAAAATGCAGGAGGAACTCAGCAGGTCAGGCAGCATCTAGGGAAATGAACAAACTGTCAACACTTTGGGCTGAGACCCTTCATCAGGACTGGAAAGGAAGGGGGAAGATGCCAGAAAAAAAAAGTGGGGAGAGGGGAAGGAGGATAGCAAGAAGAGGGAGGGAGGAGGGAACGTCAACTCAGACCATGAGAGGTCTGCGTCGGGCATTTTCATGCCTTACAAGGCGCAGATTGGAAGTCTGTGTGGGCACTACTCCTTGTACAGACACTAGAACAATGTGTGTGGTTAAGTGCTAGAAGGTGATAGGTAAAGCCAGGTGTTTGGGAAAGGCAAAGGGCTGGAGAGGAAGGAGTCAAACAGGAGAAGAGAGTAGACGATAGGTGGAAGAGAAGGAGGAGGGGGAACAGGGTCAAGTGATAGGCAGTTGAGAAGAGGTAAGAAGCCAGAGTGGGAGTGGGGAATAGAAGTGGGAAAGGGGAAGGAATATATATATTTTTTTACCAGAAGAAGAAATTAATATTCACACCATCAGGTTGAAGGCTACCAATCCAGAATATACCTTGAGGGTGGCCTCATTATGGTACAAGAGGAGGCCATGGACTGACATGTTGGAATGGAAATGGGAGTCAAAATTAAAATATGTGGCCACTGGGAAGTTCCTCTTGCGGCATATAGAGCAGAAGTGCTCGATGAAGCAGTCCCCCAGTCTGTGACAGGACTCAGCAATATAGAGGGAACTGCATCCGGGGTACCAGACACAACAGATGATGAGGTGGATTGCAGGTGAGCTGTAGTCTCACCTGGAAAAACTGTTCTGGGCAGAGAATAGAGGTGAAGGAGGAGGTGAATGGGGGGCAGGTGCAGTACTTAGGCTGCTTGCAGGGATAAGTGCTGGGAGGAAGATTAGTGGGGAGGGATGAATGGACAAGGGAATCACAGAGGGAACGATCCCTGCAAAAAGAGAAGAGTTGGGGGCGATAAAGATGTATTTGTTTGTAAGATCCCTTTGCAGGTGGTGGAAGTTTCAGAGGATCATGTGTTGGATGCGGAGTCTCATGTGGTGATAGGTCAGGAGAAGAGAAACTCTGTCACTGTTAAGGCAGCAGGAAGATGGGGTGAGTATGAAGGTCCAAGAAATGAAGGGGATGGAGGTGAGGGCAGCATCAATAATGGAGATGCAATGTGACATTTTCTCCATAACAGGTGTTCCTCAGTTTATAGCAGGATTCTGTTCCTGTGAACTGTTTGTAAACTACTCATCAAATTCATGCTGTCATTTTCAAAAAGCTTATTTGTAAGTCTGAGCTATGCATAGGTGTGATATTCGTGCACATGCACTGTACATAGGCATGGTGTTTGGAGGCTGGGGAGAACCTGTATTTTCTCAAATTATATGATTTGAGCTATTTAAAATTTCTTCTTTGAGACCTGATGTAAAAGTCCACAATGAATGAAACAAAAGCCACAGGGCTACAAAGGGGTGTGAATTAAATAAATTATTGTAAGAAGTCAATAGAGATCAGAGTCTGGGATTAGGAATGTTTTTACTCTGAGTAAGGACACCAACTCCACACTCAAGGTTGAATAGTGTCTCAGTAATTCTAGTAATCTCTAGATTTCAAGAATACTGTGACCTCTTGAAAGCGACTATAAACCCTACATCTGGAACCACAATGGCTATGGACTGAGCCTCAAAGCCAGTAGTCTGACCTGGCAGGCAAGAAACCTGCAACAATGGGCAAGGCAGGTAATAACTGTGGGACAGAAAAAACAAAGCTAATGTTTTAGGCCAAGGCACCTACGTCAGTGGAAATGTGAGAAAGTGTGTTAGTTTTAAATTGCAGAAAGGAGGGGCAGTGATAGAAAAGGAAAATGGAGCACCTCCGACAAGGTAAGGCCAGAGTTGCCAGGGTGACATAAAGCATCTGGTTGATACATTAACAGTGAAGTTTTGGTTCGAGGTGCTGCAGCAGTTCTGACTGGTCTGTGCGCGAGACGCCGTAGAGGGAAGCGAGCCGGCGCGCTCGTTAAACTGAGACGGCGGGGATTTCAATTTGCGCTCCCGTCAATTCACCTGGCAAATGTCTGTTCTCTTCTCAACAAGATGGATGAACTGCTGCTACCCAATAGAACTCGCGGCAACTTTTCAAGATCCGCCGCTTTGTGCTTCACTGAAACTTGGCTGGGTGAGCACATCCCGGACAACTCACTACAAATTCCGGGATTCCAACTCTTCCGAGTGGACTGAGATGCGGGACTCTCGGGGAAAGGGAGAGGAGGCGGAATCTGTTTCTACGTAAACAAAGGTTGGTGCACGGAGGTCATGGTGTTAGAAAAATCATGCAGTCCACATCTAGAGACAATTCTTATAAACTGTAGACCATTTTATTCACTGCGGGAGTTTTCATTTATTCTGGTCAGCATCTACGTTCCACCCCAGGCCTGCGTCAGGGAGACGCTACAACACCTGGCTGACCAGATAACTGAAGTGGAGAACAAACATCCAGACTCCTTGCTCATTGTTCTTGGTGATTTTAACAGAGCAAATCTTGGCCACGAATTTCCAAAATTTAGACAACATATTAAGTGTCCCACCAGGGACATTACCATACTAGACCACTGCTACACGACAACAAAGGATGCGTATCGATCTGTTACACGGGCAGCCTTGGGACTCTCTGACCACTGCCTGGTTCACCTTCTCCCGACATACAGACAGAAACTAAGATCAGTTAGGCCTGGTGTCAGGACGGTCAGGAGATGGACCAACGAGTCAAAGCTGGAACTTCAGGTCTGTTTCGACTGCACGGATTGGAGTGTCTTTGAGGCTGCAGTTACAGATCTTCATGATCTGTCTGACATCGTGACCTCACACATCAGTTTTTGTGAAGACATGCATTCCAACAAAAACCTTCTGCACATTCAACAACAGCAAGCCCTGGTTGACATCACAACTCAGGCAGCTTCGGTGGGAGGAGGAGGAGGAGGTGTACAGAAGAGGGGACAGGATTCTGTACAAACGAGCCAGGAGCACACTGACAAGGGAGATTAAGGCAGTGAAGAAGCACTACATTGAAAAACTGCAAAACAGGTTTTCAGACAACGACCCAGTGTCAGTGTGGAAGGGGCTCCAAGAGATCACCATTCCCCCAGGCTGTGGAGAACCATCAACTGGCTGACGATCTGAACAAGTTTTATTGTAGTTTCGACACCTTCATTTCCCCCAGCCAAAACACAGACCCCCATCATCCATCACCCCGACATCTCAGTATCCACTTTCTCACCCCACATTACAAAAACTGCTCCCCCACCCCACTTCGCTTCAACCCTCTTAACATAGAAATATAGAAAATAGGTGCAGGAGTAGGCCATTCGGCCCTTCGAGCCTGCACCGCCATTTATTATGATCATGGCTGATCATCCAACTCAGAACCCTGCACCAGCCTTCCCTCCATACCCCCTGATCCCCGTAGCCACAAGGGCCATATCTAACTCCCTCTTAAATATAGCCAATGAACTGGCCTCAACTGTTTCCTGTGGCAGAGAATTCCACAGATTCACCACTCTCTGTGTGAAGAAGTTTTTCCTCATCTGGGTCCTAAAAGGCTTCCCCTCTATCCTCAAACTGTGGCCCCTCGTTCTGGACTTCCCCAACATCGGGAACAATCTTCCTGCATCTAGCCTGTCCAATCCCTTTAGGATTTTATACGTTTCAATCAGATCTCCCCTCAATCTTCTAAATCCCAACGAGTACAAGCCCAGTTCATCCAGTCTTTCCTCATATGAAAGTCCTGCCATCCCAGGAATCAATCTGGTGAACCTTCTTTGTACTCCCTCCATGGCAAGGATGTCTTTCCTCAGATTAGGGGACCAAAACTGCACACAATACTCCAGGTGTGGTCTCACCAAGGCCTTGTACAACTGCAGTAGTACCTCCCTGCTCCTGTACTCGAATCCTCTCGCTATAAATGCCAGCATACCATTCGCCTTTTTCACCGCCTGCTGTACCTGCATGCCCACTTTCAATGACTGGTGTATAATGACACCCAGGTCTCGTTGCACCTCCCCTTTTCCTAATCGGCCACCATTCAGATAATAATCTATTTTCCTATTTTTGCCACCAAAGTGGATAACTTCACATTTATCCACATTAAATTGCATCTGCCATGAATTTGCCCACTCACCCAACCTATCCAAGTCACTCTGCATCCTCTTAGTATCCTCCTCACAGCTAACACTGCCACCCAACTTCGTGTCATCCGCAAACTTGGAGATGCTGCATTTAATTCCCTCATCCAAGTCATTAATATATATTGTAAACAACTGGGGTCCCAGCACTGAGCCTTGCGGTACCCCACTAGTCACTGCATGCCATTCTGAAAAGGTCCTGTTTATTCCCACTCTTTGCTTCCTGTCTGCTAACCAATTCTCTATCCACATCAATACCTTACCCCCAATACCGTGTGCTTTAAGTTTGCACACTAATCTCCTGTGTGAGACCTTGTCAAAAGCCTTTTGAAAATCCAAATATACCATATCCACTGGTTCTCCCCTATCCACTCTACTAGTTACATCCTCAAAAAATTCTATGAGATTCATCAGACATGATTTTCCTTTCACAAATCCATGCTGACTTTGTCCGATGATTTCACCGCTTTCCAAATGTGCTGTTATCACATCTTTGATAACTGACTCCAGCAGTTTCCCCACCACCGACGTTAGGCTAACCGGTCTATAATTCCCCGGTTTCTCTCTCCCTCCTTTTTTAAAAAGTGGGGTTACATTAGCCACCCTCCAATCCTCAGGAACTAGTCCAGAATCTAATGAGTTTTGAAAAATTATCACTAATGCATCCACTATTTCTTGGGCTACTTCCTTAAGCACTCTGGGATGCAGACCATCTACCCCTGGGGATTTATCTGCCTTTAATCCCTTCAATTTACCTAACACCACTTCCCTACTAACATGTATTTCGCTCAGTTCCTCTATCTCACTGGACCCTCTGTCCCCTACTATTTCTGGAAGATTATTTATGTCCTCCTTAGTGAAGACAGAACCAAAGTAATTATTCAATTGGTCTGCCATGTCCTTGCTCCCCATAATCAATTCACCTGTTTCTGTCTGCAGGGGACCTACATTTGTCTTTACCAGTCTTTTCCTTTTTACATATCTATAAAAGCTTTTACAGTCAGTTTTTATGTTCCCTGCCAGTTTTCTCTCATAATCTTTTTTCCCCTTCCTAATTAAGCCCTTTGTCCTCCTCTGCTGAACTCTGAATTTCTCCCAGTCCTCAGGTGAGCCACTTTTTCTGGCTAATTTGTATGCTTCTTCTTTGGAATTGAAACTATCCCTAACTTCTCTTGTCAGCCACGGGTGCACTACCTTCCTTGATTTATTCTTTTGCCAAACTGGGATGAACAATTGTTGTAGTTCATCCATGCAACCTTTAAATGCTTGCCATTGCATATCCACCGTCAATCCTTTAAGTGTCATTTGCCAGTCTATCTTAGCTAATTCACGTCTCATACCTTCAAAGTTACCCTTCTTTAAGTTCAGAACCTTAGTTTCTGAATTAACTATGTCACTCTCCATCTTAATGAAGAATTCCACCATATTATGGTCACTCTTACCCAAGGGGCCTCTCACGACAAGATGGCTAATTAACCCTTCCTCATTGCTCAAAATCCAGTCCAGAATAGCCTGCTGTCCAGTTGGTTCCTCGACATGTTGGTTCAAAAAACCATCCCGCATGCATTCCAAGAAATCCTCTTCCTCAGCACCTTTACCAATTTGGTTCACGCAATCTACATGTAGATTGAAGTCACCCATTATAACTGCTGTTCCTTTATTGCACACATTTCTAATTTCTTGTTCAATACCATCTCCGACCTCACTACTACTGTTAGGTGGCCTGTACACAACTCTCACCAGCGTTTTCTGCCCCTTAGTGTTACGCAGCTCTACCCATATCGATTCCACATCTTCCCGGCTTATGTCCTTCCTTTCTATTGCGTTAATCGCCTCTTTAACCAGCAATGCCACCCCACCTCCTTTTCGTTCATGTCTATCCCTCCTGAATATTGAATATCCCTGAACGTTGAGCTCCCATCTTTGGTCACCCTGGAGCCATGTCTCTGTGATCCCAACTATATCATAATCATTAATAACAATCTGCACTTTCAATTCATCCACCTTGTTACGAATGCTCCTTGCATTGACACACAAAGCCTTCAGGTGCGCTTTTACAACTCTCTTAGCCCTTATACAATTATGTTGAAAAGTGGCCCTTTTTAATGCTTGCCCTGGATTTGTCGGCCTGCCACTTTTACTTTTCTCCTTACTACTTTTTGCTTCTACCCTCATTTTACACCCCTCTGTCTCTCTGCACTCGTTCCCATCCCCCTGTTGTGAACTAACCTCCTCTCGCCTAGCCTCTTTAATTTGATTCCCACCCCCCAACCATTCTAGTTTAAAGTCACCTCAGTAGCCCTCGCTAATCTCCCTGCCAGGATATTGGTCCCCCTAGGATTCAAGTGTAACCCGTCCTTTTTGTACAGGTCACGCCTGCGCCAAAAGAGGTCCCAATGATCCAAAAACTTGAATCCCTGCCCCCTGCTCCAATCCCTCAGCCACGCATTTATCCTCCACCTCATTGCATTCCTACTCTCACTGTCGCGTGGCACAGGCAGTAATCCCGAGATTACTACCTTTGAGGTCCTTTTTCTCAACTCCCTTCCTAGCTCCCTATATTCTCCTTTCAGGACCTCATCCCTTTTCCTACCTATGTCATTGGTACCTATATGTACCACGACCTCTGGCTCCTCACTCTCCCACTTCAGGATATCTTGGACACGATCAGAAATATCCTGGACCCTGGCACCAGGGGGGCAAACTACCATCCGTGTCTCTGGACTGCGTCCACAGAATCGCCTATCTGACCCCCTTACTATCGAGTCCCCTATTACTACTGCCCTCCTCTTCCTTTCCCTACCCTTCTGAGCTACAGGGCCGGACTCCGTGCCAGAGGCACGGCCACTGTCGCTTCCCCCGGGTAAGCTGTCCCCAGCAACAGTACTCAAACAGGAGTACCTATTGTTAAGGGGCACAGCCACCGGGGTACTCTCTATTACCTGACTCTTCTCCTTCCCCCGCCTAACCGTGACCCACTTGTCTGCCTCCCGTGGCCCCGGTGTGACCACCTGCCTGCATCTCCTCTCTATCAACTCCTCACTCTCCCTGACCAGACGAAGGTCATCGAGCTGCAGCTCCAGTTCCGTAACGCGGTCCCTTATGAGCTGCATCTCGATGCACTTGGCGCAGATGTAGACGTCCGGGAGGCTTGGAGACTCCAGGGCCTCCCACATCCGACACCAAGAACAGCAAACTGCCCTCACACTCATACTGCCCCTCTCCTCAAATAACAACAGAAAATGAATACCAAACCTTCCTCACCTCGCCCGCTTCCGCCTAAGCCTGGTGAGCCGAAGCCCTTAAGTCTTCACTCTGCTCCCGGCTCACTCCGCCGCCCGCAAACTACGCTGCCCGCTGTCTGTCTGTCTGTCTGTATCTTGTTTTACGGCGGTTGGCATCCAGCTTAATGGTGCGTTACCGCCACCCTCTGCTCCAGAATGTGCACTAGACATACATTCTAAATCCCTTCACCCAATCATACACACACACACACACACACACACACACAAACCTACACTTCACCCTCCCATCTTTGACCATCCTAGTATCCTATTCCTGTTTATTCGTCATATTCTATAAAAAACCCCTGTACCCCTTAAAAATGCTAAAAATACCTGGACTTGTGCTCTCTCACCCATGCCCAGCAACCCTTTTAATGTGAATTCCTGCATCCCCAACTCCCTTAATTTATTTCTCATCATCTCTCTCTGTATCCCATACTTCCTGCAACACAAAACTATATGTTCTACTGACTCCTCCTCCTGACATTCCTCACACAATCCTGTCTGGTGTTTCCCTATCATTTTCAATGTTTTGTTTAATGCACAATGCCCCAGCCTTAACCTAGTCCACACAATTTCCTCTCTTCTGTTTCCATTACCTACCCTAGTAACTGCAACACTCTTTTGTATTTGATATAAATGCCTCCCTTTCCCCTCCCTGTCCCATCTCTCTTGCCACATTCGGTTGACTTTTTCCCAGATTACACACTTAACCTCTGCTTTACTGATACTAATGTGCATTTCCACATTTTCTTTCTTTAACGTCCTCTTTGCCAACTCATCCACCCTCTCGTTCCCCTTCACCCCTACATGTGCTGGAACCCATAGAAATTTTACCTGACCTCCCTGATTTGCAATTCTTGTAACTAACTGAAGGACTTCATAAAGTACATCTTGCCGACTGTTTGTGTGAAAAGACCTTAAACTTGCTAGAACTGAGGATGAATCTGAACATATCAATGCTTTGGCTTTTCTGGCTTTCTGCACCCATTGCAACGCAACCAACACCGCCAGCATCTCCACTGTAAACACTCCTAACTTATTAGATGTTCTTCTGCTGATTCCAATTTCTTTTGCTGGTATTACCACCCCAAACCCTGTCACTCCTGTTTCAGGTTCCTTCGCACCATCGGTATAAATGTGAGTATAATCACTATACTTTTCCATCACATGACAGTTAAATGCATTTTCCAAATCTGTTTTATATCTTTCTTTTGCTGCCCGCTGTATGAGGCTCTGTTCCTTTTAAATCTGCCGCGCTGCACTGCCCGACGTCACACGCCTGCGCAGTCCCGCCTCTCTGAACGCCGTTGGAGGAAAAAAAACGAAAATTTCAAAAATGTCTTTCTCGGCACTCCCGCTCCGACTCTCAGATTTCCTTCTTCAAATCAAACCCGAAACAGGATTTCTGCCCTTTTAAATCTGCCGCGCTGCACTGCCCGACGTCACACGCCTCTTGTACCTGCACTCAGGATCTGTGAGAGGGAGGTAAGTCAGTTGTTCTGGAAGCAGAAGACCAAGAAAGTGCCAGGCCCAGAGAGCGTGTCGCCCTCCTGCCTGAAGACCTGCACTGATCAGCTGGCCCCCATCTACACATGGATCTTCAATAGATCACTGGGGCTGTGTGAAGTCCCTCATTGCTTCAAGAGCTCCATTATCATTCCAGTCCCTAAGAAACCCACTATCAAGGGACTAAATGACTGCAGGCCTGTTGCCTTGACATCTGTGGTCATGAAGTTCTCTGAGAGATGAGTGTTGGCTCACCTGAAGGACATCACAGGCCCCCTGCTGGACCCCCTGCGTTTGCTTATCAGGCAAATAGGTCAGTGGATGATGCAGTCAATGTGGGACTGCATTACATACTACAACACCTCGACAACCCAGGAACTTCAGCTCGGCGTTCAACACCATCGTCCCAGAAATCCTCCACTCCAAACTCACCCAGCTCACTGTCTCCCCCGCCATCTGTCAGTGGATCACAAGCTTCCTGACTGACAGGGTGCAGGAAGTGAGGCTGGGGAGCATCATTTCTAGCACCCGGACAATCAGTACCGGTGCCCCCCAGGGATGTGTGCTCTCCCCATTGCTCTTCTCCCTTTACACTAATGACTGCACCTCACAGGATCCATCTGCTAAACTCCTGAAGTTTGCAGACGGCACAACTGTCATTGGCCTTATCTGAGACGGTGATGAGTCTGCATACAGACGGGTGGTGGAACGGCTGGCCCTCTGGTGTGGTCAGAGCAATCTGGAGCTAAATACGCTCAGGACTGTGGAGATGACAGTGGACTTCAGGAGGAGCCCCCCAATACTCCCCCCACTCACTATACTCAACAGTATTGTGTCTGCTGTGGAGACCTTCAGGTTTCTGGGTGTCACAATCTCTCAGGACCTGAAGTGGACACCCAACGCGGACACTCTTATCAAAAAGGCTCAGCAGAGGTTGTATTTCCTATGTCAACTCAGGAAGTACAACCTGCCTCAGGAGCTGCTGATTCAATTCTATTCAGGAATAATCCAGTCTGTCCTCTGTTCATCCATCACTGTCTGGTTTGGATCAACTACCAAACAAGACCAGAATAGACTCCAAAGAACCGTCAGGGCTGCGGAAAGGATTATTGGTGTGAAGCTGCCCTCGATCCAGGACTTATATGCATCTAGAGTCAGGAAGCGAGCAAGCAGCACCATCGTAGACCCATCACACCCTGGACATCACCTGTTCCAACTCCTTCCTTCTGGTAGGCGCTTTAGATCACTGTATGCCAGGACAAATAGGTACAAGAACAGTTTCTTTCCGTATGCCGTCAGTCTTATGAACACTTGAATTTTAGTCTATTATAAACCAAGTCCACCTGTACGTACACTGGTATACCTTATTGTATATAGTTCACGGTTATTTGCACTATTGTTTTGTTTGCTTTTTGATTCTGTACAGCGAGAGCTCAGGGAAATCGGCATCAAATTCCCTGTATGTGTCCACATACTTGGCGATAATAAAGGATTCTGATTCTGAAGTTAGAGAGGCAAGAAGTGGGAGGAAACACAAAGAGATGTGGAGTGGCTGTGAAATGCAGAGTTGTAGGAACTGCCCAGCCATCGGATACTACCGCTGGGGAGAAGTGAACTGAGCCATATTAGAGAAGGGTAACTGGTGTTCACAATGTGATCTCTTCTTTATTGGAGAAAATAAATGCAGATTAGCTGACTGTTTTGCAGAGTACTTGTATTCAGTCTGCAGGCGTGACCTTGACCATCATGTTTTTTTTCATTCAGCTCTAATTCTGACCTTTCTGTCTGTGGCCTGTGATAGTAATGGAAGAAATGGAGTAAAATTAATGGCCAATATGATCCATCCAATGAGTACCTTGCTTATTGCATTAAAATGCTGGACTACGCAAAATAATTTCTTTATTCTAAACATGTGCTCAAATCTGCATACTGAATATTGCATCCACTTTCATCTCCACTTGGAAACATATTGTATGATGGCTTAACAAACACTTTTCTACAGACTATCCATTGAATTTCTGTCTTTGTGAGGTAAGGTTGTGTCTTGGCACCATATTGTTGCTTCCAACTTTGCTGCAACCCCCAGCCATTCATCTTTATCTCATTGCTAGGTTTCTTCTTCCTATCAGCAGAGTTTAGTTACACCATGTAAAAAGCCATCACCAACATCACAACTTTTGAGGTGTCCAGTGACATTTGTACACCCAGATTCTATCCTTTCAAATTTTTCTCTTCTATATTCCAGCAAATTGCATGCTTAGCATGCCCCTGTAAACATTTGAAATGAATTGGCTCAGTGAGCTTTTCCTGGCATTCATTCTAAGTGATAAGGAAACACAAAAATGTCTTGCCAGTGCGATCACCGGGACAAGCTGTACATCTGGGTTTCATATGAATTCAGTCCCAATCATTGTCCTTCAAGACAGTGCCTTCAGTGAGTAAGAAGATTAAGATCTGTGAATAGGACATTTTTCCTTCCTCTCCTTCCAGTGAATCCAAAAAATTGTCTGCTTCAACCAAATATCACCATCTATGTAATATATTATTTAGTTCTTTTTGAATCAGCGTGTAGACCCTCTCCAATATTCCTTCTGAATTAAAGACAGATTTTTAATGATTATCAAGCATAATGCCATATCACAATGCTGAATATGTAAGCTATATTTACTTATTTATTCTTGTCCCTAATATTATTCTTCTAATTGATATACGGTGTTTAACATCAACTTGCTCTGTTTACTCTTTTCTTGAGATAAGTAGATACTCAATGTGGAACATTCATTTTGGCTCCCATACAGGTCCAGCTATACACCCTGTCCTTTAGGTAGCTGTGTTATTTAATAAATGAACATAATTAGCCCTCTGAATTTGTATGTCAGCTCCATTTGCCCAGCTTAGCTCTATAAATTAGGACTCTTGATATACCTCTTTTTTTTGTTGCCTTTTAGGGATGAAACCCCAGAGAAGAACTAAGAGCAGCTTATCAGTAAAGCGCAAACTACATCCTTTCCATCGTAGATTCCTAGTCATCGTTGTTTTCAATCACATTGATTCAAAGACGTCTTAAAAGCCAAGATGAAGAAATGTAACTTCGACATCAACAATTGGGAAACCAATGCCAAGGACAGGAAACTCTGGCAAGCCATCATCCGAGAAGGAACAGCAACTTTTGAAGCCAACAGATGTGCAGAATTAGAAGAAAAGAGAAGAAAATGGAAAGAGAGGCAGCAACATCAAGAGCCTGATCTGCCATCTGGAACTACCTGTCCTGAATGCGGAAGAACTTTCAAAGCCAAGATTGGACTCATAAGCCCATAAGTAGATCAACAGAACGAAGACCATCATCCTTGACCTCAAGGGATAGCCACAACGAAGTTTTCAATGTGCCAGTGTATTCTGTGTGATGGTGGAGCATTGGGCCTGGCACAATGCTCACATCCTATCAGGCAGCAATGATCCCTGATCTCTGGTATGGTTCCAAGATCCAGCCTAATCGTAGGCACTGGAAGAGTACCACCACTCTCTGCAAAATCCTTCAGATTCACTGAAGGAATATGGAAACCAAGATTAGGCAACATCCATAACAACGAGGCACTTGTTAATTTCAATTAGCTCCATTTAACTGATTTTGTCATTTGTTTGAATGTTTCCGGAAGAGATACTCTATCCCAAGAAATGTCATGGGAGGAGGTAATCAGTCTGACAAACAAAAACATTAAGGATGTACTTGTAGCTCCCTTGAACATACATAACATCCCCACTGACTCCTAGGAATCTCTAGCCTGTGATTACTGAAAGTGGAGAATTATTTTGACTGTTATTGGTGAATATTGACACTGCATCGGGAAATCACAGAAGTCCTGTAGAAATGATGGAAGAAGAGCATAATCTCACAAATTACCCATCTGCCTGCCTGTTTCATTAGACACTCACTGACTCATCTGTGGAAAAGTTTGTAGTTTCCACAGTGACTATCACCAGCAATTCAGAACACACAAAAGTAGAGAAGAAACAAATCATTCTTTATCCTGAGGGACCGTTTCAGAAGACTAGTCACCTTTTAGACATTTTCACAATTTCCCAAGGGCAAGAATATATTATCTTCCCTGCTCCAACATGTTTCCTACCCTCATTGATTTTCCAAACAGGCCTTTCCTTTAAATGATCTCAAAATATGAGTAGCTGTAACTGAACATTGATTTGCTGTTTCAAAATTATTCGTGATTAGTGATGAGATCACTCTTGCTGCCCCATTGATCTTTCTCAATTTAGTCTACTGATTTTCCAAAAATTATTTTCAATATTGTAAACTTGATATATTCTTATTTCACAATCTTTGGATTCTTTTAAAAATTAAAGCTTCCCTAATTTGCACCTATATTAAAGAATTAATAATTAGGCTCTTATCTGTGATGTTCTATCTCTGCTTCAAGTAGTTATGGGTTTTCCCATGGCTCTTCAGGCCTTTCTCTTACAATACCTCTCCCACATCAAAATACTTTGATGCCTGCTATTGCTTTACAAAATATTTGCTGTCCATCCAATATGTGGTTTGCCATACTACAAAAAGTAATTAAAAAAAATAGGTTTGTCAGTCCAACCATGTAATCAATTAGCCTTACTGTTATACATACAGTATGAGGGGAAAAGGAATATTGAATATACATATCTGTATTCATAACCCCCCTTTCCTTTTAACCATGTTTTGTTTCTTAATGCCATTAATATCATCTCTTGTTTCCACCTAGGATTCCAATTTAGCCTAGAAGATACAAACACTTAAAATCTTCAGTGTACAGTAAGTCATCCCATCTCTTTCTACCTCCTGAGCAAAGTTTGAAATTCCCCCGCCTCACCCCATCTGCCACTCAAACAGGGTCCACCTTCGTTACCTTTAAACTCCTGTAATAATCTTTTCTTCTTGCTTTGTTGTGTCTCTCAGATTACAAGCCGCTCCTTCTCCGTTCTCTGCCTTTCATTGAGATGACTCAGATGCTTATCTCTGTAATATAGATCCTGCGGCTGGATATGACCTGAAATAAATGTCACGAAGATTGTACTATTGCTTGCTATTAAAAATGCTCCTCGATGTGCTATCATTTTATTGTGTTGGAAGCCTATTACAGATCAGTTAGATTCTGCTAAGCTTTTATTATATTTTGGATGATCTTCTTTAGTGTTCATGGAGCTGCTCTCACCTGGGGCTTCCAGATGGTGGAACGGCTTTGGGTTGTCGCAATGTGAGTTACTTGCTGCAGGCTTCTCATTCTCAGGCCTGCTCTAGATCCTGGTTTATGTTGACCCTCGGGATACTGATCTGAAGCCACGATATGGGGTTAGGCTCTCTCCTGCTGAAGGTCTTCTATTGTGGTGCAAAAGTCAAAATCAAAGACAACATGCGGAAAAGCTCTGTAGGTCAGACAGCGTCTGTCCACCATGGAAAGAGAGTCATGCAAGTACTGACTGTTAGTTACTGTCACGATATGCAGGCCAGAAGGCATCCATCCAGCATATTTTGTGTATTGTTCTGGATTCCCAGCCTCTGCAGAATCTCTTGCATTTGTGCTAGTTACAGATATGGGGCTTTCTGTAGAGTTGCAAGTGGGCTGTACACAGTGCTATGTGTGACCATCCCACTGCTAACCTAATAATGGGGCAGCTGAAGATGGTTGGACTTAGGCTATAGCCCTGAAGACCTCACAGAGAGTCATTCACTTTGCACGTTTCCTTGCTCACCAGCTGAGAATATTGACAGGATTGTTATGGATTCGGCTAAGCGACGTCTATGAAGGGAAGATAAACACCTGACCCTTTCATTGCCTGGGCACCCTTGACAGAATTTCAAAAATGAGAATTACCAACCTAAACGATTTTATGGCCCTTGGACAATTTTCCAGCTGATTAACTTTT
This sequence comes from Mobula birostris, assembly GCF_030028105.1. Lineage (NCBI taxonomy): Eukaryota > Metazoa > Chordata > Chondrichthyes > Myliobatiformes > Myliobatidae > Mobula > Mobula birostris. Next base: position 125,185,246 of record NC_092373.1, on the reverse strand, counting down.
CAGATTTCATTTGCATCCTGTAATTATTTTCAGAACTATCTAGACTACTTCCAGCACTGATAGTATTACTGAATGATTCTCTGGTCCAAACTAAGGTATAACTGTTTGTCCATCACATGGTTTTTTATGATCGTAAGACACTGCTGGATATTAAGAACATGGTGCTGCAATTCTACCCTTTCAGCGAGTTGCTCGACAGCGACGGAGCTTGCCTTGTTGTGTGCCTCTTTGCTGCCCTGCCTGTTACAGCCTCCCAAGGTGCATGGAGGCGATACATGGTCCAACAAACAGCGAAAATGATTGTCTTGGACATTTTTCTTGTGATTGCAAGACTCTGTTGGACATTGGTAATGTAGAATACTGCAGGTCTATTTCTCTAGTTCATTGCCGAAACCGAAGGGGGAGCTGAGTGACCTCAGTTGTTGTGCAGACAAGGTCCTCATGCCACAGCGCCAACTGTTATAGCTGCCCAGGGGAGGAGATGCTGGAGGCAGTGTGGCAGGAAGGGCATCTGTGCTAGGTTGGGACTGGACCCTTGTCCTGTGGGGGTGGGGGGCACAGATTATTCTGCTTGTGGAAAGCTGCTTCCATCATGAATGGTTAGTTTAGAAACTTCAGCTGCTCTTCCCATTGGCTGGCTATCTGGTGTCCAGTTTCAAATATCTTGAGTGGAAAGACTAGCACATGTAGAAGCTACTTCTCTTTCCCTTTGTCTCTGATGTTCACAGCGCAGAACCTTTGGAAAGGTATGCTCCGTGCGGACTTTTAATTAAGTATCTGTTGTTGAATATCCATCTTTGTAGTTTGTGGAACTTGGGAGAACATGAATGGTTGGTCGAATTTTTACTGCTTGTAAATAAATGATCAATATAATTATTCACAGTCGGTGTTTTCTGTCTGATTCACCAAATCTCAGAATCTGCTTCAACATTACATTTTGGCACAACAAACCGGATTTTTGGTTGTTTGAGAAAAAAATGCATTTCTTTAAAAGGTTATTTGAAAGAGAGGATCCCCCCCCCAATAGGAGTGATGAAGAGACCCAGGGTGGGTTTTTGAAGCCGCAAGGGGGGACAAAAACCCAATAAAAAGTGGCTGAATTGCAACCGCCTGAAAGCCAGTAGAAATGCATCCATGGTTGCCACCACTACCAACATGACATGACCACATATACATGTCCCACCTGCAATAGTGCTTGTGGGTCCAGGATAGGACTGTATAGTCATCAAGGATCTCACCGTTAAAGGAGTGGATGTCGTCATCGGATTTTGATGGACAACTGAAGAAGAGAAGTATGTGTGTGTGAGGACGATGCCTTTAGGATATTTTGCCTTTACGAGACTGTGTGAATAAGTTTGGCTCTGCACAGTTACTTTTTTCCTTCTCAGTTATTTTCTGATAACTGTGCTATTACCCAAAGGGAAATTAATTGTCTGTTTAACTGTCTGTTTTACACGAAGTTTTTAAAGAAGAGAAGTACAGCTTGGGCTTTCTTTCGTGTGTTTTCTTAATCTGTTACATTTTTTTTGGTTCTGTTATTTGTTTCCCATGTGATTGGGTTTAGGGATAACCCACATTTCACACTGGTCATGTGAAATCTGAGTTGATGGGGTAGAAATTTGGGCAACTTTATTCGAGATATGGGATACCCAAATGTCAGAGTGACATAAGCATTTGAGTAGAAATTCTAGTGGTTATGTTTTTATGTTTCCTAAATACTCAATAACTAATCAGGAGCGAGGGACATTTGTATCTCCCTACATTAAAGAATGGCAAAGTGGTGATGCTGACATGGTGGGAGGTCCTGTGATACATTCTTGGAAAAGGTGTTTTGAATTTGCATACTGGACCAATGAGTCATATTGTTGCATTTGTATGAGTATTCTGTACTACATTGTGGAAGGGATGCCACTAATATTGATTCCTTTGACGGCAAGGAAAAAGAATGTTGCAGAACATTATTGGTTTCTCGGGTTTTGATATTCTGGTTTGGGGTTACTGGAAGGGGTTAGTCCATTCCAGCCACCTTCAACACAGAGTATGTTAGCAGCCTTAAGGGACTTAAGCCTAAATAGCCCTGGTGGAGTAAGTGCTTTTAGGGATGGTATTTCCCAATGTTAACTGGAAGGTCCTGACTCTTAAAGTGATTTCCCACCTGACAGGGAGTGTGGTGTAGGTGGTATATTGAGTACAGGTACAAGGTGGCAAGGTGGATGGCGAGTATATGGAGGAATAGTATCCTAGAGTGGCTGGGGCTATGCCAGATGGTGTTGTGAAGCTGGGCACTTGATGGACATTCAATGGCCTTACTGGATATGCAGTTGCTAGTCCACAGGGTGGGGCAATCATTTAGTGGTGTTCTACATATACCACCTCAGTGCACTATATGAACACCTTGCCCATGCTGGTCAGCATAGTAAGGGCTATTACAAAGGAACGTTTTTTAATGATAGCCTAGTGCAGCCAGATGATCTCAGGAACTGATTTTGATGGCCTTAGAGTTCCTGTTCACAAAAAGGGTCGCACTTGGACCATAGGTCAAGAATATTGCACCTACATTCCTCATGGGTCAGGAAACATCACTCACCTGGTTGATCATATCTGAGAGTCAGTGTATAAGATTAAGTGGGGGACCAGATCACTGGCTATTACACTGTGGGTGGGGCTGGTGGCCTTTTGGGGTGCGGGGAGACTGGTGAACTCCTATGGTATAGAAACATAGAAACATAGAAAATAGGTGCAGGAGTAGGCCATTCGGCCCTTCGAGCCTGCACCGCCATTTATTATGATCATGGCTGATCATCCAACTCAGAACCCCGCCCCAGCCTTCCCTCCATACCCCCTGACCCCCGTAGCCACAAGGGCCATATCTAACTCCCTCTTAAATATAGCCAATGAACTGGCCTCAACTGCTTCCTGTGGCAGAGAATTCCACAGATTCACCACTCTCTGTGTGAAGAAGTTTTTCCTAATCTCGGTCCTAAAAGGCTTCCCCTCTATCCTCAAACTGTGGCCCCTCGTTCTGGACTTCCCCAACATCGGGAACAATCTTCCTGCATCTAGCCTGTCCAATCCCTTTAGGATCTTATACGTTTCAATCAGATCCCCCCTCAATCTTCTAAATTCCAACGAGTACAAGCCCAGTTCATCCAGTCTTTCTTCATATGAAAGTCCTGCCATCCCAGGAATCAATCTGGTGAACCTTCTTTGTACTCCCTCTATGGCAAGGATGTCTTTCCTCAGATTAGGGGACCAAAACTGCACACAATACTCCAGGTGTCGTCTCACCAAGGCCTTGTACAACTGCAGTAGTACCTCCCTGCTCCTGTACTCAAATCCTCTCGCTATAAATGCCAGCATACCATTCGCCTTTTTCACCGCCTGCTGTACCTGCATGCCCACTTTCAATGACTGGTGTATAATGACACCCAGGTCTTGTTGCACCTCCCCTTTTCCTAATCGGCCGCCATTCAGATAATAATCTGTTTTCCTATTTTTGCCACCAAAGTGGATAACTTCACATTTATCCACATTAAATTGCATCTGCCATGAATTTGCCCACCCACCCAACCTATCCAAGTCACCCTGCATCCTCTTAGCATCCTCCTCACAGCTAACACTGCCCCCCAGCTTCGTGTCATCCGCAAACTTGGAGATGCTGCATTTAATTCCCTCATCCTAGTCATTAATATATATTGTAAACAACTGGGGTCCCAGCACTGAGCCTTGCGGTACCCCACTAGTCACCGCCTGCCATTCTGAAAAGGTCCCGTTTATTCCCACTCTTTGCTTCCTGTCTGCTAACCAACTTTCCACCCACACCAATACTTTACCCCCAATACCGTGTGCTTTAAGTTTGCACACTAATCTCCTGTGTGGGACCTTGTCAAAAGCCTTCTGAAAATCCAAATATACCACATCCACTGGTTCTCCCCTATCCACTCTACTAGTTACATCCTCAAAAAATTCTATGAGATTTGTCAGACATGATTTTCCTTTCACAAATCCATGCTGACTTTGTCCGATGATTTCACCGCTTTCCAAATGTGCTGTTATCACATCCTTGATAACTGACTCCAGCAGTTTCCCCACCACCGACGTTAGGCTAACCGGTCTATAATTCCCTGGTTTCTCTCTCCCTCCTTTTTTAAAAAGTGGAGTTACATTAGTACAGAATCTAACGAGTTTTGAAAAATTATCACTAATGCATCCACTATTTCTTGGGCTACTTCCTTAAGCACTCTGGGATGCAGACCATCTGGCCCTGGGGATTTATCTGCCTTCAATCCCTTCAATTTACCTAACACTACTTCCCTACTAACAAGTATTTCGCTCAGTTCCTCCAACTCACTGGACCCTTGGTCCCCTACTATTTCTGGAAGATTATTTATGTCCTCCTTAGTGAAGACAGAACCAAAGTAATTATTCAATTGGTCTGCCATGTCCTTGCTCCCCATAATCAATTCACCTGTTTCTATCTGTAGGGGACCTACATTTGTCTTTACCAGTCTTTTCCTTTTTACATATCTATAAAAGCTTTTACAGTCCGTTTTGATGTTCCCTGCCAGTTTTCTCTCATAATCTTTTTTCCCCTTCCTAATTAAGCCCTTTGCCCTCTTCTGCTGAACTCTGAATTTCTCCCAGTCCTCAGGTGAGCCACTTTCTCTGGCTAATTTGAATGCTTTTTCTTTGGAATTGATACTATCCCTAATTTCTCTTGTCAGCCGCGGGTGCACTACCTTCCTTGATTTATTCTTTTGCCAAACTGGGATGAACAATTGTTGTAGTTCATCCATGCAATTTTTAAATGCTTGCCATTGCATATCCACCGTCAATCCTTTAAGTGTCATTTGCCAGTCTATCTTAGCTAATTCACGTCTCATACCTTCAAAGTTACCCCTCTTTAAGTTCAGAACCTTAGTTTCTGAACTAACTATGTCACTCTCCATCTTAATGAAGAATTCCATCATATTATGGTCACTCTTACCCAAGGGGCCTCTCACGACAAGATGGCTAATTAACCCTTCCTCATTGCTCAAAACCCAGTCCAGAATAGCCTGCTCTCTCGTTGGTTCCTCGACATGTTGGTTCAAAAAACCATGCCGCATACATTCCAAGAAATCCTCTTCCTCAGCACCTTTACCAATTTGGTTCACGCAATCTACATGTAGATTGAAGTCACCCATTATAACTGCTGTTCCTTTATTGCACACATTTCTAATTTCCTGTTTAATACCATCTCCAACCTCACTACTACTGTTAGGTGGCCTGTACACAACTCCCACCAGCGTCTTCTGCCCCTTAGTGTTACGCAGCTCTACCCATATCGATTCCACATCTTCCCGGCTTATGTCCTTCCTTTCTATTGCGTTAATCTCTTCTTTAACCAGCAACGCCACCTCACCTCCCCTTCCTTCATGTCTATCCCTCCTGAATATTGATTATCCCTGAACGTTGAGCTCCCATCCCTGGTCACCCTGGAGCCATGTCTCTGTGATCCCAGCTATATCATAATCATTAATAACAATCTGCACTTTCAATTCATCCACTATACTAGGTAGTGACTGTTGGGTTTACAGTACTGGGTGTTGTGGTCTCGTGTTTTATATGTAGATAGTAGAGAGTTTACAAGGGTCATACTAGACTGAGGGTTGGACCATCATGGTGTCGTAAATTTCAAAGGGTGGTGTGTGGTTTATTCTGCTTGTTGAAAGCTGCTTCCAATATAATTGGTTAGGTTAGAATCTGCAGCTGCTCTTCCCATTGGTTGGCTCCCTGGTGTCCAGACTCAAATGTCCTGGGTATAAAGGCTAGCATGTGTGCTTATAGACGTCAGTTCAGCATTCAACACCATCATAGCCCAGAAACTGGTGGGGGAACAGTCCTCGCTGGATCTCAACACCTCCCTCTGCAATTGGATACTAGACTTCTTAACAGTAAGTCTACAGTCAGTCTGTGTGGGCAACAGCATCTCTCGTCCCACCATGCTGAGCACTAGTGCTCTCCAAGGCTGTGTGCTTAGCCCACTGCTGTTCACACTGCTGATGCATGACTGTGTCGCAGGATCCCGCTCAAACCATGACATCAAGTTTGCCTTTGACACAATAGTGGTTGGCCTTATCAAGAATGATGATTGGACAAAGTATAGAGAGGAAGTGGAGTGACTGATGGATTGGTGTGAGAAGAACAACCTAAGTCTGAATGTGGAGAAGACAAAGGAAATCATTGTAGATCACAGGAAGGTGCAGGTCAGCCATCCTCCTTTGTAAATATATAGCTCCTGCATAGAGAGAGTTAACTGACCCAAGTTCCTAGCAGCTTATATCACGGATGACCTCACCTGGTCCATTAACATCACCCGTCTGAACAAGAAGGCACAGCAAAACCTCCACTTCCTAAGAAGATTGAGGCAAGCAGTGCTTCCCAACAACCCTATCTTAACTCCGTTTTACAGGAACACCATTGAGAGCATCCTGACAAGTTGCATCTCCATCCGGTATGGGAGCAGTTGAGCATCGGACCAGAAGTCCCCACAAAGATCTGTGAGAACAGCTGGGAGGATCATAGGGGTCTCCCAACTATCCATCTGGGACATTTACTAGGAGCGCTGTGTACGCAGGACCCTTAGTATTATTAAGGATCCCACCCATACATACAGCATCCTCTTTGACTTTCTACCATCAGGTAGAGACTACAATCATAATAGCTTAAATGGTCAAGATGAGAAACATTTTCTAACCCCAGGCCATTAGGCTTCTGAACATCCAGTCACATCGTATTCGAAGTGACACTGATTAATCTGTTCCATACCTTACAATATTTAATATTAATGTATTTTAGTTTGTTATTTATGTATGATTCATCTGTAGATTTTATCCTTACCTTTATAAGTTATTATGTGTTATGTGTACTACTGTGCTTTACACCCTGGTTCAAAGAAACGTTGTCTCCTTTCTATATACAGTACATTATATGGTTATATACGTTTGTTACATACCCCGTAACTGGGTTGCCAAGCCAGCAGAAATGGATCACTCAGTTGGAGTCTGGATTAATAGAACTAAGAAAGTTTTATTACAGAAACAAGCAACATAGTAATCGAAAGAATAATAAATGCAACAGTTCAGCAATGATAAACACACATGTGCACAGAATTAAGATAACAGGATCAATCAAGCTCTATCGTTGTCTAGGGGTAAATGACCAATTTCAAAGTGACACAAAGTCCAGTTCAATTTAGTTCAGTTCGCAGTAATCGTTGCCGTGGCGATGGACAATGTGGGGGGAAGGAGAGATAGAACGAGAACGAATGATCATTCCAAAACGGCTTCCACTCACAGACCTGCGATATTGCTCACAAGCAGCTTTTGGGCGAGTCCTTTGTGATGTCACCTGGGGTCACCGACTGTGACCCCTCCTCCAGATGCGGTCGATCCTCTGCAGTGAACCCGGCACCCAAGCAAGGACGGACACACACCGGGTTCCCGCTGATCGTACCTTTCCACCCTGTGCGTCTAAGGCTGATCCTGCGATCAGCCGTCCAAGAGCTTCCCACCGACTTGTGAGAGGCGCACCGCTTCCAGGGTCTCGTTACCTCGGGGTGTCGTGTGTCCTGCCTTAGCGAACCTGTCCCTTTTTATCCCCCTGCTGGGGTATCGCCTGTCCATCACTTCAAACAGTTCAGGGTTCAAAGGGGGAGCCGCTCTAGACAGCTCTCTCTCCCGTCCCTTCATTGTACATCTCCAGATCGCCTGTCCATCACTTCAAACAGTTCAGGGTTCAAAGGGGGAGCCGATCTTGACAATACCCAGACTGATGGCTCCTTCATTAACATCTCCAAATGCTGCTTCATTGTGTTCCTTATCTCTCCCTCCCCTGAGGACAGGTGGCAGACCAACTGCTGATGCCACTGGTGCTAGCCCAGGCCAGCAAACATCTTAATTTATGTGTATTCTTGTCACACGTTATATACATGTATATAGTTAAATGACAATAAACATGATTTGACTTGACTCGATGAAGAAGCTCTTTTTCTTTTCCCTGGTCTCTGGGGCTCATGGCACAGAACCTTTGGGAAGGTATGCTCCGCGTGCACTTTTACCTAAGTATCTGTTTGTTAAATGCTCAGCTTTGTAGTTTGTGCAACTTGGGGGAACATGAATGGCTGGTCGAATTTTTACTGTTTGTAAATAAATGCTCGATATACTTATTCACAGTCAGTGATTTCTGTCTCACTCACCAAACCTGTGAACCTGCTACAATGTTACACCCTTCCTATTGGTGCTGCCCTCCGGTGTTCACTGGGTGGAGGACAAGCTCGATTCTTTTCTTATGTGGCTGCACTATCATGTGAAGATTGAACTGCTGTGTGCTTGTTCTTGCAGAAACGTAGCTCTAGGACACCATCACTCTGTAGGCCATGACAATCAGGGACTTGGGCCATTTTTAAAAATGTGACTATGTTTTATTGCTATCACAATTTTCTGTGCTATATGTGCCTTGTGCTGTGTGTGACGATTGGTACTGTGTTTTACACCTTGGCCCCAGAGAAGCACTGTTTTGTTTGGCTGCATTCATGTGTATGGTAGAATGAAAATTAAACTTGAATTTGGAAACTTTGTCATTATAGAGCCAGTCCTCAACTACTGTTTCACTTCACTCCAGCATCTGAGGTTTGTTGGCAACAGTGAATTTTATAAACAAAATGAATGTTACTAATCGCAATCTGTCAAGAAAGGGAAAGCAATTCCATTGTAATTTTATGGCAGATAGAAAATAATTTATTGATATCATGCTGTTAGAATTATGAATGCCACTTCATGAATTTGCAATGCTCTGAGGAAGCTTTTAGTAGTGGCTCTACAATCTTCTGAAATTACTCCGACTGACGATGTCATCACACCCATGACTGAACGTAGCTGGCTCCATAGAGTAGCAGCTATTTCCATTTATTAAATAACTAATGCACTATTTAAATCTAACAACAGTACCTTTATTCGGGAACAGTAACAACAAGCAATAATAAAGAAGTCTTATTATCTTGTTTTCTTTGTTTCTGGAACTGGAATCGTTCCTTCTATATATGCAAATTAATCCATTAAACCTTGATAAAAAGAGGGTTTAATTAGGTCTGCATTGAACTAGACCAAGATCAAAATGAGCATCCCTTTTGAAGCACTCTCAGTGTAAGATTTATGCAAAGACAAGACAGGATTTGAATATTCTAAATCTGGCCTTTACCTTAAACATTCAAAACAAGGCATTGCTTGTGAGGCTTGGGTTCCTGAAGAGGGGTGAATAGTTTAGAACAGCAAAGAATTCGATTCTGTGTGTTTACTTACATTGGTCCTGATGAGATAACAGCAATCAAAATATCTAGTATAAGGAGACCATTCAGGAATTTCAGGGAAGCAAATATAGTTCAGAGCCTAGTATTCCATTCTGTTTAATGGCCTGGATGTAGTCCAAGATCACTTTCTTGACCTGTTGATAATAAGTATCAAAGAGGAATTGATCATGTGGAGTGAGGCTTCTCACATAGATAGCTTCTCACATAATTCCTTTCATTCCTCCTCTCCCACCCACCCACCTTCCCCCCTTACCTGCACTCACCGATCAACTGCAAGCTTGTGTCCTCCCACTTCTGGCATTTTCATTCCAGTCCTTCCGGTTCTGATAAAGGGTCATGGCCCGAGTTGTTCATTGTTTGTTTCCCCCCATAGATGCTGCCTGACTTGTTGAGGTCCTCTTGTACTTTGTGTGTGTTGATTTGTAACGCATGTTTGTTTATGACAAAGTACCTTCCAAAATTCATGCAAGTAAACGTTGACACTGATTGTGCTTTATGCCAAGGATAGGTGAGTGAATTACTTGTCAGTGGGATTCTGTCCATAATGGAACAATTTGCTGCTGTGCTATTCTAGATTACTAATGATTTACCACAGTGGTTGCATCATCCTGTCATTGTTACAACTGGAGAAGTACTGAACAGATTATATTCTGTGTTAGTTTTGACTGCTCTATCCCTATGTTGGGTTCCCTCTCTGTGAAGGTATTATAGTGATAGCACTGCTCGGTATTTGGAGCTATTCACGGTTGCCATGGACCCTTAGTTCTTTCACATATAACACTTTGTCTCTTGAAGGTATCAAGAATATGAGGAATGGTTGGCACTGGTAACAAAAAAATACTGTCACACTTACATTCGTAAGGTGTTGAACCTTTTTTGTTCTATGTAGTCCCTATACTGCCTTTTGACAATAGGCTACAGTCACTTTGTGACCCTCCAACCTGATGGCATGAATATCGATTTCTCCTTTCGGTAACCAAATCCAAACCCCTCCACCCTTCCTCTATTGCCCACTCTGACCTTTCACTTCTTCTCACCTACTAATTACTCCTCCTTCCCTTTCTCCTATGGTCCGCGCTCCCCTTCTATCAGATTCTTTCCTCTCCAGGCCTTGGCCTTTCCCACCCACTTGGCTTCACCTATCACCTTCCAGCTAGCCTCTTTCCCCTCCCCCCACCTTCTCAATCTGGCATTCCCTGCTTCCTTCTCCGTGCTGACGTAGGGCCTCGGAGCAAAACGTTGACTGCTTATTCTTTTCCATAGATGCTGCCTGACCTACTGAGTTCCTCCAGTATTTTGTGTGTGTTGCTTTAGATTTCCAGCATCTGCAGGCTTTCTCATGTTTATGATTGGCAGTGGTGGAATTCTTTGGTATTTTTCTCTGTCAATTTCATTGCTTTTAATATTGTAACCCAGTTGAAAGGCTAGGCCCTTTACATCTGAGCTTGAAATATATGGTTTTCATTCAAATCATACACAAATCTGTCATACAGTGCACAATGTAAAACTTCTCCAAGACTGCATTGCCTTAAGATTTATCAATTTAACAATCGATTTCTGTTTATTCTATTCTCTGACTTGGCATGTCAGATTTAAAACTCTCTATATCTCAATTACCGTGCCTTAAAGTAGTGTTACAACTTCCGCAGGGCCCGTGTGATGGGAAATGTTTAAGTCCTCTGTACTTTCCAAATTAATAAGCCTGTAGTTTTTTTCAGAGCCAAACCCTGTCAGTAGATCGGTTTTCTTTCATTCTCTCAGTGCAGATTTAAGTGCTTTGTTAACACCATCTTCCATCTCAGGAATATTTTTAGAACAAACGTATCCATTCCCTCCACGTAGGCTGTGAATAATTTACATGATCGCATTACATCTTAGACTGCCTACCTACTGTGTGTATCATGTCCGCATTAGAATTGCTCCAGTTCCTGCTGAAACTGTAATGTTGCGCTCAAGGCACTTCTGTGTTACCCTTCTATGCTTTGCATATCCTTCCATGAGCAGACTAATGTTGCATGACCTGCCTTCTTATGGGGCGACTACTGCAGGATGTTTCTTCTTGACTTAATGGTGCCTACTCAAGTTCACCAGCTGTTAGAACTTGCATGTCTGCATCATGTATGCATGTTTGATGATGAATATTGGTGTCTGGTGATGGCTGATGATCTTCAGAATTGCTGTGGGTACAAGAGTTTCCAACCAGAACCTATTTCCTTAGTGCCAAAACTTGTTGGTATTTTTGTCACCATTTGGAGATGGTCTGAAATCTGGAATTTGATGCTGCTAAGATCTAAAAGAATCTGCTGAAGGCTCAAGGAACTTCAGTGGAAATGTTTGCATATTACTACAGACTAACAACTGGTACATTCTTACACCACATACATGACAATGACATCACCTCACATTCTCAAAGAGGGATCAGAAGCGGAGAGAGTGAGCATTTTCAAGTTCTTTAGTGTCAATATCACCGTGGACTTAACCTGGACATAACGTAGTGATGCAGCTAAAAAGAAGGCAAGACTGTGGCTAGGAGTTTGAGGAGATTTGGTTTGTCAATTATAACACTCGAAAGCTTCCACAAGTGTACTGTGGAGAGCATTCTGACTAGCTGCATCATTGCCTGGTATGGGGATGGTGGGGGCGGGGGGGGGGGAGACGCTACTGCACAAGATCAAAATATGTTGCAGAAACTTGTAAAATTAATCAGCTGCATCATAGGTACCAGCCTCCATAGTATCCAGAACATCTTCAAGGAGCAGTGCCAGAGGAAGGTGGCGTTCATCATTAAGGGTCCCCAACACCAAGGACATGTCCTCTTCACACTGTTACCATCAGGAAGGAGGTACAGAAGCCTGAAGGCACACACTCAGTGATTCAAGAAATGATTTTTCTCCTCTGCCATCTGATTTCCAAATGGACATAAAACACATACACATGACCTCTCTCCTTTTTTTCTGTTTACACACTATCTCTCCTTTTTTTCTGTTTTTTGCACTATTTATTTTAACGTAACTATTTAATAGAGATATATATACTTAATGTAACTCAGTTTTTGTTCTCGATATTTATTGATCATGTATTTCATTGTACTGCTGCAGTAAAGTTAACAAATTTCACGACATATGCCAGTGATATTAAATCTGATTTTGAATCTGACTCAAAGGACTGTAGCACCTGGACACAATTGAACTATATTTAGCATCTCTTTCTTTCCAAAGCATGAAATACTATATACTTCCTACCTAATTCAATCCTTTTCAAGAAACATTATGGAACAAATATGCCTTTTCCCCACATTTGCTGATGAAATAATAGATTGCTAAAGAATGACAATATGGAAACAGACCAATTGGCTTCTTATTTCCAGCCTGACCTGGAGCTTTACAAGAGTCTGACATCATTTTTAATTTTTCATTTTCTCATTAACTCCACCCACCATTCAGCTAAACACTCGGGGCAAGTTTACACTGCCCAATTAGCCTGCAACCTGTACAGCATTGGGATGTGTGAGAAAACCTGGGTGTCCAGAGGAAACTCATGCAGTCACAGGGAAAATGTGCAAACCAATGCCAGGTCTGAGTCCACCTCTACCAGCCATGCCACCGTGCCAGCATCAGTGTTTCCCGAGTGTCTTGGAACTGCAAGCTTGTAGGACCCAATTTCAAATTTTGGTTCATAATAATTACCGTCATAAAAAGTCCACACATTGGAACAATTAATTACAGCAAAATCCCTGGACAAGTGAGGCATCTGTGTCACTGAAAGGAGGATGAATGCTGAGTTGTTGTAGATGAGCAGTTGATTTACTAGCTACTCTTGAAAACTTATAAAACAGTTTTCCCGAGTCTGCCTCACAGAGAGCACAGGCCGTCCACCAGAATTACTGCTTTGCCTGGACCATTAGCGTAAAATAAGGAAAGCTGCCGAAATTTGCAAATGAGAAAATAATTTGACAATTCCTTCCTCAGTCCCACCCCCTCCACTAGAGGCAGTTTGATCTGCTGAGTTCCTCCAGCAGTTTGTTTTAGTTTGCTCCAGATTCCAGTAAGCGCAGTTTCTTGTGTTTCTGTATTGATTTTCATCCAGTGTTGTCTCCTGATTTGGCTGTGGGAGCACACTTAGTCATTGCTTTCATAAGGAAATTGGCAGGCAGCTTGAAGGAGAATAAGTTGGAAAGAGCCATGGAAAGAGCTGCAGAATGGAATGCCATCAAAAGGAACCTGTGTAGTTGAAGCTATCAGAAATGGTCAAAATTCTACACCAGCTAGAGTCAGGTTTTACACCAAGGAGGATGAATTTTGTTGCTTGAAGCCAATATCAGAATTGTCAAAGTGCATCTGGTAGATGACAAACACTCCAGCCGTGTACATAGCTGGGGCCAATTATGCAGACCGGCCGTCTAGGATGGTGCTGAGCTTCCAAAGTACTATTGAATCAGGATATTGATGCAGGGGTTCCTCAGGGTAGTAACCAGGTCTGAATCACAATCTATGAAAACCAGAACATTGCAGGTGTTTGGAAAACAAATATGTTAAAGTATTTGATTAAACAGTACTTATACAGTATATAAAACAGAAAATGCCGGAAATACTCCATAGGTTCAGCTGCTTTTGTGGGAAGAAAATCAGAGCTAATGTTCCAGATCAAAGAATTGTGAAGGAGATGAAAGTAGCTTATTAAGCTATGGGAAATGCAGGGTTGGGAATGTCTCTCTTCGGGTAAAACTAGGGTGACCATGTGGAGAAGATTTAAATAAGATTAACCTGTCAACGTGTGCAGTCAAAGAGTGAGAACATAAACAAAAGAGTGTAGAAGATGCAAAATGCAGAGCAGAAAGACATGACTGGTCAGTGAGGCGTGTTCTCAACCCTCAGAGGAAAACAAAACAACAGAATTGTGGGAAACAAACAAACAAATATATTGTTACGTAACTGGCAACAAAGAATATCAATCGAGTCAGGTTATATAAAAACAACCAAAATTTTATTAAACACGGATAAACAATAAAAAAACAAACAAAAACCTTAACCGGAAGTTAACCACTATGCGGCCGTTCAACAAATCATCACTCGGCACTGGTTCTTAAAGCGATAAATACGAAAACAGTTCTTAAAGCGGTAAAGTCAAATACAGTTCTTAAAATTGTAAATTCAAAAGTCCAACAGACTGATACATTCAATTGGGAGAGACTTCTCTGGAGAAGGATTTCTTCACAGATGCGACTTTCCTGCTGGTTCTGTCCAAAGGATTCATGGGGAAGGAAATAAACAGCTTAAAACAACTGACCTTAATTGCTCGAGAGCAAATCCTTCATGAACTACCTTTCTCTTTTGGCAAGAGTTATCTTCGATGCAGGTTGCTACTTCTTCAATGAAGACTCAATAAGGTCGATCCTTTATTAAACTGCCGAACCATACCAACTTCTCTTAATCCTTCAGGTCCTATACTTCGATAAAGTCTTCACTCTCCAATACTACTGGAAAGATACATCAACAAATCTAGCAGAAATTGCCAGTCCAGCACTATTGTACCTTGCAACAGAAAGTAACACTCCAATTTAAAAATGAAACTGCGTCATAAAACAAATACGCAACAGAACGGAGACACTGACGAACGTTCTAGCTGGAAAACTAACTGCGTCACCAGAGGTCTTCCCTTTTATACCCATGGTGAACGTGTCATCATGTGACCTCACATCGGCGGGAAAATTACATCAGGTGACCTCCAAAAGACCATTACACCATTCTCAGTAGAAAGTCACAAGATCTCCTTGAGGTATGTAACAATATTAAATGAAAAAATGTACAGGTGACTCAGTGTTTCACCCGGACAAACTGTTTGAACCCCTGGATGGCGGGGAGGGAAGATGTAAAATAATACGTATTACATTGTCTGCATTTGCAGGGGGAAGAGCTGCAAGAAAGGTGGTAGGGGTATAAATGAAATTATGGACCAGGAAATCATAATGATAATGATTCCTTTGAAGTGTTGACTTTCTGCTCTGCATTTTACTACTCCTGCAGTTCTTCTGTCTGTATTCTCATTAATTTCCCTCATTCATTGAATGATCATATAACCTTGTATACAGCTATCCCCATGGTCACCCCAGCTTTAGCTCCTCAGAAACAAACCCCTCTCCCCTTCCCACTACAGCTTTACAAGCATCCTTTATCTCTTTCCCAGTTCTGACAAAGGTTCTGTAACCTGAAGCATTAACACTCTTGTTTCTCTCCCCCATGGACGTGGCCTCACCTGCTGAACATTCCCGGAATTTTTTGAATCAAGAGATAGAGGAAATTCACTAATGCACGAGCAAAATAGCCTCCTTGGGCGTGAAAAGCAAAATATATGTTTGGAGGATATTTATTGTTCATTTTTGGGATCTGAAAGTCAATAGCATGTCCAGCGTTTATTGCTCATGAGAAGGAGGTGAGCTGTTTTCTTGAAGATCATAAACACGAGAAAGTCTGCAGATGCTGGAAATCCAAAGCAATACAGACAAAATGCTGAAGGAACTCAGCAAGTCAGGCAGCATCTATGGAAATGAATAATGCTGACTGTTTATTCATTTCCATAGATACTGCCTGACCATCTGAGTTTCTCCAGCAGTTTGTGTGTGTGTTCTTGAAGTTCATCTGACTTTCTGGTGAAGTAATTACATAATAATGATGGGAGGACATCAGCATGAAGGTTCTTGGCCCGAAACGTCGACTGTACTCTTTTCCATTTATGTTGCCTGGCCTGCTCCAGCACTCCTCCAGCATTTTGTGTCTGTTGTTCAGTTATACCAAGATGTCAAATAATGCATTATTGTGAAAGATAGTCATGCTTCATCTTTAGAATTCAGCTCATTGGGTTGTTCAAAGTTCAAAGTAGCCTAGAGGTCTAGAACTGAAAACCCAAGTTGGCCATCAGTGAGTAGCTTATACATGAATATGTGCTGCTTGTTAGCACTGTTACTTTGTCACTTTGCTGACCCTCTGTCGCTTTGCTGACAACAGAGAGAGAGGAGCTGATGGTATGATCATCAGCAGGATGGGAGCAGTCTTAGTTTTTCTGAGCATGACAAACTTCAACATACTGTGAAACATTGAAACTAAATATTATTGGAACAAAAATCTGTAGTTAAAATATATTTAAAATTTGAAATAAACACTGCAAATTCAAAAGAAGAAACTGACAGTGACTCATTAACTTAATTAATTAAATAACCTTCATGAGATTTTAGACCTGAAAGGCAAATATTGAATGTCAAAAATCTACTTAAGTTCAAGGTTCAAAGTACATTTATTATCAAAGTACATATATGTCACCATGTACAACCCTGAAATTTATTTTCTTGTGGGCATACTCAATAAATCCATTGTAGAATAATAAGCATAATAGAATCAATGAAAGAACACACCATCTTAGGGATTCAACAATGTGCAAAAAACAAGCTGCAAATACAATCGATCAATCAATCAATAAACAAACAAACAAGCAATACATATTTTGAACATGAGATGAATCCTTCTTGAAAGTGAGTTCATTGGTTGTTGGCAAGGGAAGTTGAATGAAGTTGTTCTCTTTGGTTCAAGTATCTCATGATTGAGAGGTAATAATTGTTCCTGAACCTAGTGGCTTGAGTCCTGAGGCTCCTCCTGTACCTTCTTCCCGATGGCAGCATCAAGAAGAGAGCATGCCCTGGGTGATGGGGTCCCCTTTATGGATGCTGCTTTCCTGCGACAATGCTCCGTGTAGATGTGCTCAATGGTGGAGAGGGCTTTGCCCGTGATGACTGGCCGTATCCATTACTTTTTGTAGGACTTTCCGTTCAAGGGCATTTGTGCTTCCATACCAGGCTGTGATGCAGCCAGTCAACATACTCTCCACCACACATCTACAGAAGAATGTCAAAATTTTAGCTGTCATGCCAAATCTTTACAACCTCCCAAGGAAGTAGGAGGTGCTGCTGTGCTTTCTTCATAATTGCATTCATGTGCTGGGCCCAGGACAGGTCCTCCTGATCAATGCACTCTATCAATGACTGACCCATCCGCACTCTATCAATGTCTGATAACACCAAGGAATTTAAAGTTTCTGATCCTCTCCACCTCTGATCCTACAATGAGGTCCTGAAGTCAATAATCAACTCCTTAGTCTTGCTGACATTGAGCAAGAGGTTGGTTCTGTGGTACCACTCAGCCAGATTTTCAATCTCCCTCCAATATGCTGATTCATTACCACCTTTGATTCAGCCTATGAGAGTGATATCATCAGCAAACTTTAATGTGGCATTGGAGCTGTGCTCAGCCTCACAGTCGTATGTGTAAAGTGAGTATATTTGGGGGCTAAGCACACAGCCTTGTGGTTCACCTGTGCTGATAGAGATTGTGGAGGAGGTGTTGTTGCCAATCCAAACTGACTGGGGTCTGAAAATGAGGAAAACAAGTATCCTGTTGCACAAGGAAGTATTGAGGCCACGGTCTTGGACAAAATTGATTAGTTTTGAGGGGATGATGTCATTGAATGCTGAGCTGTAGTCGGTAAAGAGCAGCCTAATGTATGTATCTTTGCTGTCCAGATGTTATAGGGTGAGTGAAGAGCCAGTGAGATCTGATCAAGATAGCACTAGTGAACAACACTACCTTGGGTGACATCTTCCACATAGTTCATAAAACTGTTTCATTCACTTCTTCTACACCTCCCGAGGGAAGGCCCCTGCATTTGAATGGTCCCTCTCTCTCTCTCTCTCCCTCCCTAGATGCTGTTGGAGGATGAAACCAAAATTCTGGTTCAGCGATTTGTGGATTGGACTGTAATTCTCCTGAACACTTTCAACTTGATTTTATGTATTTTCTGTTTGTGCCTGTTATTTCTTGTTGCATTTGCACAATTTGTTTGTTTTTTTTGCATGGGGTGGGTTTAGGGTTTGATGTGCTTGCTGCCGTTTATGCAATTTGCTCATTTTTTTGTGCACAGGGGAGTTTGGGATTTGATGCTCTTGCTGTCATTTGTGCAATTTGTTTTTTTTTGTGCAAGGGGATTAGGGGCCTGGGGTTTGATGTTCTTGTTGTCATTTGCATGATTTGTTTGTTTTTTTGCATGATTTGTTTGTTGTTTTAGTGCAAGGAGGGTTTAGGATTTGATGTTCTTGCTATCGGTTGCAAATTTTTTTGTGAAGGGAGGCTTAGGTTTGGGGTTCATTGTTCTTGTTGCAATTTCTTTTGCACATGTAGGAAGTGGTTGCCACTCACATGTTTTTCTGTGCATGTGGGGATTGATGTTTTCATTTGAATGGCTTTCATGGTTTTCTTTGTTTTTTGACTGTCTGGAGAAGACGAAGCTCAGAGTTATTTACTGCACGCGTACTTTGATAATAAATGTACCTTGAACATTGAAGATGGCTCTGCTTTGGACCTGTTCCATCTGCAGGCAAATTGCAGCCATCCAAGTAACTCTCAGACGGGAGTTGATACGTTTCATCACCAACCTCTCAAGACAACCCGACACAGTGGATGTAAGTACTCCTGGATGATAATAATTGAGATAGGTTACCATATTTTTCATAGGCAAACTTGAATATGGCATTCAATGGCATAACATAACATAATTAGTTTCACATATTCTAAAATCACAAGAGTTGGCATTTATTCAATATTAAAATTGCTGGTAGAGGTTAAAACCATAGAACCATAGAACCATAGAACCATAGAAACTACAGCACAGAAACAGGCTCCTTGGCCCTTCTTGGCTGTGCCGAACCATTTTCTGCCTAGTCCCACTGACCTGCACACGGACCATATCCCTCCATACACCTCCCATCCATGTATCTGTCCAATTTATTCTTAAATGTTAAAAAAGAACCCGCATTTACCACCTCGTCTGGCAGCTCATTCCATACTCCCACCACTCTCTGTGTGAAGAAGCCCCCCCTAATGTTCCCTTTAAACTTTTCCCCCCTCACCCTTAACCCATGTCCTCTGGTTTTTTTCTCCCCTTGCCTCAGTGGAAAAAGCCTGCTTGCATTCACTCTATCTATACCCATCATAATTTTATATACCTCTATCAAATCTCCCCTCATTCTTCTACGCTCCAGGGAATAAAGTCCTAACCTATTCAACCTTTCTCTGTAACTGAGTTTCTCAAGTCCCGGCAACATCCTTGTAAACCTTCTCTGCACTCTTTCAACCTTATTTATATCCTTCCCGTAGTTTGGTGACCAAAACTGAACACAGTACTCCAGATTCGGCCTCACCAATGCCTTATACAACCTCATCATAACATTCCAGGTCTTATACTCAATACTTCGATTAATAAAGGCCAATGTACCAAAAGCTCTCTTTACGACCCTATCTACCTGTGACGTCACTTTTAGGGAATTTTGTATCTGTAGTCCCAGATCCCTCTGTTCCACTGCACTCCTCAGTGCCTTACCATTAACCCTGTATGTTCTACCTTGGTTTGTCCTTCCAACGTGCAATACCTCACACTTGTCAGTATTAAACTCCATCTGCCATTTTTCAGCCCATTTTTCCAGCTGGTCCAAGTCCCTCTGCAGGTTCTGAAAACCTTCCTCACTGTCTACTACACCTCCAATCTTTGTATCATCAGCAAACTTGCTGATCCAATTTACCACATTATCATCCAGATCATTGATATAGATGACAAATAACAATGGACCCAGCACTGATCCCTGTGGCACACCACTAGTCACAGGCTTCCACTCAGAGAAGCAATTCTCTACCACCACTCTCTGGCTTCTTCCATCGAGCCAATGTCTAATCCAATTTACCACCTCTCCATGTATACCTAGCGACTGAATTTTCCTAACTAACCTCCCATGCGGGACCTTGTCAAAGGCCTTACTGAAGTCCATGTAGACAATATCCACGGTCTTCCCTTCATCCACTTTCCTGGTAACCTCCTCGAAAAACTCCAACAGATTGGTCAAACATGACCTACCATGCACAAAGCCATGTTGACTCTCCCTAATAAGCCCCTGTCTATCCAAATGCTTGTAGATTCTGTCTCTTAGTACTCCCTCCAATAACTTACCTACTACTGACATTAAACTCACTGGCCTATAATTTCCCGGATTACTTTTCGCTCCTTTTTTAAACAACGGAACAACATGAGCCACTCTCCAATCCTCCGGCACTTCACCCGTAGACCGCGACATTTTAAATATTTCTGCCAGGGCCCCCGCAATTTCAACACTAGTCTCCTTCAAGGTCCGAGGGAACACTCTGTCAGGTCCCGGGGATTTATCCACTTTAATTTTCCTCAAGACAGCAAGCACCTCCTCCTTTTCAATCTGTACAGTTTCCATGGTCTCACTACTTGATTCCCTCAATTCCATGGATTTCATGCCAGCTTCCTTAGTAAATACAGACGCAAAAAACCTATTTAAGATCTCCCCCATTTCCTTTGGTTCCGCACAAAGCCGACCACTCTGATCTTCAAGAGGACCAATTTTATCCCTTGCAATCCTTTTGCTCTTAATATACTTGTAAAAGCTCTTTGGATTATCCTTCACTTTGACTGCCAAGGCAACCTTATGTCTTCTTTTAGCACTCCTGATTTCTTTCTTAAGTATTTTCTTGCACTTCTTATACTCCTCAAGCACCTTATTTACCCCCTGTTCCTATACATTTCATACAACTCCCTCTTCTTCTTTATCAGAGTTGCAATATCCCTTGAGAACCAAGGTTCCTTATTCCTATTCAATTTGCCTTTAATCCTGACAGGAACATACAAACTCTGCACTCTCAAAATTTCCCCTTTGAAGGCTTCCCACCTACCAATCACATCTTTGCCAGAGAACAACCTGTCCCAATCCACGCTTTTTAGATCCTTTCTCATTTCTTCAAATTTGGCCTTCTTCCAGTTCAGAACCTCAACCCTAGGACCAGATCTATCCTTGTCCATGATCAAATTGAAACTAATGGTGTTATGATCACTGGAACCAAAGTGCTCCCCTACACAGACTTCTGTCACTTGCCCTAATTCGTTTCCTAACAGGAGATCCAATATTGCACAGGTTTTCAGTTAATCGAAAATCAAATTAAACTAAGTATAAGCACTTTGTTCTTATTGACAATTATGGCGAACCACTTGACATTTGCAAATTGAACACATGCATCAAGCTAAGTATTGTGTTGTTTCAAACAAAATACAATTATTTTGTTTTTTAATATTACTCATTCATTACTAAGCATTGCAATAAATTCTAACCTCCAGCACAGAACCTCTTGATGTATAAACACATAGATGTTTTTAAGAGTTCATAAAAATGATGTGTTTTTGTTTTCAAATAACAGCATGGTTGCTGTGTATTTGGAGAGGGAGCAATGAGGCAGAATATATTGGAAGAATGATATCATGTTCACAGCAAATGCCATTGTTTATTTGCATATAGCTCAACAAGTTCTGGAGAATGCAAGATAAGTTCTGAATTCAAAACCAGCTGGTTGATTTATGCCTTAGAAACAAACATTTCAGCTTTATCTCCCTTCCCTCTTTATATAAACTGGATGCATTTGCAAATTACATGTGCATTAAGCAGCTTACTCAATGCAAATAAGTTAGTAGAGCGAGGGCCTGATAAATGAGATATGATCATTGTTACGACAATGCCAAACATCTTCTCTGGTCCATAATGAAAGCAATTTAGATTATTGAATTTTATTCCTGTGTGAAGTCACTTGTCACGTAGTTTTTAAATAGTCAATTACAAAAGTTTCTAACTTTTCTTCTTTTCTACCTCTCAATCTAATATTGTTTTCATTTCCTCAATTTCTCTTTTTATACCTAAATTTACTTTGTTGTCCCTTTTTCCTCTGTGCTTTATGCATTTCAGGTTAAAAGAAGGATTCTATCACAGGGTTATGACTTTGATCAAAATCACGGGAGAGACACTGAAGCGAGTGATATAGAAGCAGACATCATTCAGGAGACACTGTTGGTACATCACATTATTCTACCCTTCAGATCAAAGGTAGCAGTACAATTTCAATAGTGACAGTGATATTGCTTACTTCAATACTTTGGGTTGACAAATAGTTCCTTGGGGATACATAGCGGAAGCGCGTTGTAATTGATAAGACACCTCTAAAGATCTAAATGCCTTTGGGAGAAACTAATTAACACTAATTAACTAATTTTA
Organism: Mobula birostris; assembly: GCF_030028105.1. Lineage (NCBI taxonomy): Eukaryota > Metazoa > Chordata > Chondrichthyes > Myliobatiformes > Myliobatidae > Mobula > Mobula birostris. The sequence continues at coordinate 125,162,747 of NC_092373.1, read as the reverse complement.
AAACATTTGTCATCAGAGAGTCGGAAACCCAAAATTAATGTCAGGGCTGTCTCTGAGTAAATCAATATGTTAAGAACATAGAAACGATTGATTGTCTATACTTGTGTCCATGTTTGATATGCTTAGTTACAACATCCGTCTGGTCTGCCAGCTTTCACTCAAGTCACAATGATGAAAATACCTTAGCTATGTTGCCTGGTTTGTTGCAAGCCAATTAACATGACCTCATTGTCTTAACTTCTGTCTATTGCATATGCAACCTCTTAGTCTTGGAGCAGCCTGTGCTCTTAACTTCAATTTACTGCTTGCTATTTACAAAACACTGAAAGTTAATTGCAAGCTTCCTGAACATTTTGGCACTTACAATAAGAACTGAAACCTGGTTCTTGTTTGAATTAATCTTTGCTATATTCACATAACTCCAGAATACTCCCCATCAACAGCACCATCTTTCATTAATGAAAATGAACAGAGTTGTGGAATAAGCTGTTCAATGTGAGAACATCATTGATAAGAGTAGATGGAGGTTGCTGGGTAGATGTTCAAAGGAGTGGTTGATCTACAGCTGAATAAGGAGATCATTAATATGGAGGGGCTGGGCACCCTTAGACAGCTTTTGGAAACTGGAGGTGATAAATCCTCTAGATGTATCAAAATTTAATAAGGGATAATGATCAGTTAGAAGCAAACAGAATCAAAGTCAGACCAAATCAAAGGTGGTGATGAAACAGCTTAGAGGAGAGAGACTGGCACTCTGACTGAGTGATGCCACAACAACCTCTTACTCAGTGTCCGCAAGACAAAGGTGCTGATTATTGACTTCAGGAGAAAGAAACCACACACCCATGAGTCAGTCCTCATTTGAGGACCAGAGGTGCAGAGGGTCAACAACTTTCAATTCCTCTGTGTTATTATTTCAGAGAACCCGTCCAAGGCCCAAGTCTGTTTCCCACCTTCCCACTCACACACAGAGACATACCTCCAAACCCAGAAAAGACCACCTCCAGACCTTCAGTCCTTTGCTTCAGACCCAGACTCGCAGATATTGGCCTCCAAATCCAGACTCTGCCGGCATTTGACTATTGACCCAGGACTTACCAATCACAAGTTTGACCCTTAGAATTTGACTTCCAAACTCGCACAGACTTTAGACAGCAAGTGACCTGAGGGGAGGAGTCAGCAGCTCTTGTGAATTCTGCCCATATGGACCAACCAAAAACTACCCACACGTATGGACCTCCGACATTGGAATCCATATCTGCCGACCCAACTTCCAGGATCACTGACCTTGACGCACAGAATACTTTGATCTGGGCTCAAACTTCTGTCCAAACTCTTCATTTACTGTCCTGAACTCAAACTCTCCACATCCCTGTGCCTAAATCTTATCCTGACCCCAAACTCCCTGCACTGTCCCCAAAAGCATCCCTATGAACCTAAAAGAAAAACTAAATCGAAGTGGATGGACATTGCAACTCGATGCCACCTCGTCCAGAAGATGGGTGGTTTGAACTGGATGGGAAGGGCTACAAAACTAGATGATGGGAGACTGATGGAGAAGATGTAAAAGTAGACTGGACATGTTCAGCACAGCTTTGTGGGCTGAAGGGCCTGTATTGTGCTGTAGGTTTTCTATGTTTCTATGCTTCTATGAAAGAAAGAGAGGGAGAAAGATGGGGGGTAAAGGTTACATGAAGCAGGAAAATTCAGTGTTCATACTGATGAGTTGTAGAATGCCCAGGCAGAATAGGAAGTGATGTCCTTCAAGTTTGTGTTTGGCCTCACCCTGGCAGCGGAAGAGGTCAAGTACGGAAGGGTTGGTATCAACTAGGAAAGGAAGGTGCAATGGCATGCAGCTGGGAGATGAAGAGAACCCTTGCAGTCAATGTACATGAATCCTTGCCTGTTTAGGCCCTGCATAATGGTAAGGGAAGAAGTGAAAGAACGGATTGGGTTGCATTGTCTGCAGCAAGGGAAAGTGCTGTAAAGAAGGATGGTGGTGCGTGGAAATTGGATTGGGGACCAGGAAGAGGATGTTTTCCATAGCTGGGCAGTCTAGCACCAGGAGGACTTAGCCACAGAATAGAAGAATGTCTCTTTTACAACAGTAATGAAGAGGAATTTCTTTAGCCACGTGGCGGTGAATTGGTGGAATTCATTGCCACACGTGGCTGTGCATGCCGGGTTAGTGGGTACACTTAAAGTACAGGTTGATATGTTCAAGACTACTAAGGGCATGAAAGGTTACGGGGAGAAGGCAGGAGAATGGGATTGAGAGGGATAATAAATAAAAGGTCCAAAGGTTCAGAGTAAATTTATTATCTAAGTACATATATGGCACCATATGCAAACCTGATTAATTTTCTTGCAAGCATACTCAGTAAATCCAAGAAACATAATAGAATCAATGTAAGACTGCACCTAACGGAATGGACAAAGAATCAATGTGCAAAACATAACCGACTGCAAATTCAAAAGAAAAAAGAGTAAAAAAGCAATAAAAATTCAAGAACATTAGATGAAGAGTCCTTGAAAGTGAGTCCATAGATTGTGGGATCTGTTCAGTGATGTGTCAAATGAAGCTGAGTGAAGTTACTCCACTAGTTCAAGAGCCACTTGGTTAAGGGGTAATAACTGTTCTGGAACCTGGTGATGTGGGTTATGAGGCTCCTGTACCTTCTTCCTGATGGCAGCAGCGAAAGGAGAACATGATCTGAGTGGTGGGGTCCTTGATGGCAGATGCTGCTTTCCTGTGACAACCTCCTTGTAGCTATGGAGAGGACTTTACCTGTGATGGACTAGGCTGCGCACTACCTTTTGAAGGCTTTTCTGTACAAGTGTGTTGGTATTTCTGTACCAAGCCATGATGCAAACTGTCAATATATGCTCCACCACACATCTCATGGACCTCCAGTTTCCTCTTCTTGTAGTTAACATTTAGCTCCTTGGTCTTTCTGGCATTGATTGAGAAGTTATTGTGGCACCACTAAGCTAGATTTTTAGTGTCCCACCAAAGGTGATTCATCACCACCTTTGATCTGTCATCAGCAAACTTGGAACTGTACTTAGCCTCATTGTTTATTTTAAATACTTTTTATAAGGTATTAGATGAATTAATATAAGATCAAAGTCATAGTTTAATCATAATTTGTACTTCATTTAACAAACTCGTGTACTTTTCACAGTATATGGTGGTTCATCCCCACTTACTAACAGGAGGCAGTATAGCATTTACATATATCTTTTCATTTTTCATGGACTAAGTGCTAACGCATTACCCACGTGGTGTAATTGTTCAACCATAGATTGGTTTATTCTTATTTAAGGAATTTTCTGTTTTCTGGATTCTAAAAGGTGATGGATTTTTCAGAAGTGCCATCCCATCTTCATCTTCATCTTTTCCCCTTTTTGTCTTCACCTTCTTTGCTTTTCACTGCTTTGCTTCTCGGCTCTTCACTTAGTTTGTTTAATGTTTGTATGGTTGCTTAAATTTTGAAATAAATGATCATTAAGAATTAAGTGTGCTCACCATTCTTGACCCCTTGATGAACCCTAAGGATAAAAAAATAACAGAGGTCCAACGTAGTCGTAAGTATAAAGTGCATCGAGCATGGGGCTAAGAACACCGCCTTGTGGTGCACCTGTCATGATGGGCTGTTTGGCCCATTTCAGCTCCTATGTCTTATGGTCTTGTGAGTTGTGAGTAAGTGTTCCATCAACTACAGTGGGGGACTGGACCACTTTTGACTGAAAAGAAGGCCAATTCTATTCACCATAAAGGAAACCCTCATAAGACCATAAGGTCTTTGTCTTTTCATCATGGTTGATCCAGCTTTTCCTCTCAGCCCCAATCTCCTGCCTTCTCCCCATATCCCTTCATGCCCCGACCAACCAAGAATCAATCAACCTCTGCCTTAAATATACATAAAGACTACTCTCTGGCTAACGAAATTCCTCATCATCTCTGCTCTAAAAGGATGCCACTCTATTCTGAGGCTGTGTCCTCTGGCTTAAACTCTCCCACCATAGGGAATATTCTCTCCACATCCCCTCTGTCAAGGTCTTTAAACGTTTGATAGGTTTCAATGAGGTCACCCATCATTCTTCTGAATTCTAGTGAATACAGGCCTAGAGCCATCAAATGCTTTTCATATGGCAAGCCATTCAATCCTGGAATCACTTTTGTGAACCTCATGGTGAATCCTCTCCAGTTTCAGCACATCCTTTCTAAGATAAGGGGGCCCAAGTCTGCTCACACTACTCCAAGTGAGGTCTCACTTGTGCTTTATAAAATCTCAACATTACATCCTTGCTTTTATATTTCAGTCCTCTTGAAATGAATGCTAACATTGCACTTGGCTTCCAGTCCATTGACTCAGCCTTCAAATTAACCATTAGGTAATCCTGCTTGAGAATTCCCAAGTCCCTTTTCACCTCAGTTTTTTTGTATTTTTTTCTCTATTTAGAAAATAGTTAACCCCTTCATTTCTTCTGTAAAAGTGCATGACCATACACTTCCCAACACTGTTTTCTATCTGCCATTCCTTTGCCCATTCTCCTAATCTGTCTGTCCTTCTGTAGCCTCTCTACTTCCTCAATACTACCTGCCCCTGCACCTATCTTCATACTGTCTTGCAAACTTTGCAACAAAGCTATCAATTCTATCATCCAAATCGTTGTCATAAAACAAAAAGAATCCGTCCCAACACAAACCCCTGTGGAACACTGATCACTGGCAGCCAACCAGAAAAGTCTTCCTTCATTCCCACTCTTTGCTTCCTACCAATCAGCTACTGCTTTATCCATGCTTGAATCTTTCCTGGGCTCATAGCTTGTTTAGCAGCCTCACATGTGGGTCCTTGTCAAAGTCCTTCTGAAAATCCAAGTGCACCCCATCAAGCAATTCTCCTTTGTCTATGCTGCTTGTTATTTCTTCAAAGAATTCCAACAGATATTTCAAGCAAGATATTCTCTTGAGGAAACCATTCTGACTGCTATTTTTTTTTTATCATGTGCCTCCAACTACCCTGAAACATCTTCCTCAATAATCAACTCCAACATCTTCCCTACCACTGAGGTCAGACTAACTGACTAATAGTTTTCTTTCTTCTGCATGTCTCCCTTCTTGAAGAAAGGAGTGATATTTGCAATTTTCCAGTCTTCTGCAGCCATTCGAGACACTAATGATTCTTGAAAGATCATTACTAATGCCTCTACGATCTCTTCAGCCACCACTTTCAGAACTCTGGGGTATACACCACACTATCTGGTCCAGGTGACTTATCTACCTTCAAACATTTCAGTTTCCCAATAACTTTTTGCCTAGTGTTGGTAACTTCACACAGTTCACGACCCCTGATACCTGGTAATTCTCCACAGTGCTAGTATCTTCCACAGTGAAGACTGATGCAAAATACTTATTCAGTTCATCTGCCATTTCATTGTCCCCCATTACTACCTCTCCAGCATCATTTTCCAGCAGTGCAGTATCCACTCTCACCTCTCTTTTGCACTTTATGTATCTGAAGAAACTTTTGGTATAATATTATTGACTAGCAACTGCATTGCTCTCGTCTTGAAAGCAATGGAGTTTGCGTGGAAAAACTGAGAGAAAATGTTGAACTTTTGAAGGCAAAGTGGGAAGAGTTGTAGTCAAGGTAGCTGTGAAAGTCATGTGGGTTTATAATAAATATCAGTGGACCATTTGCCTCCTGAAATGGAGACAGAGAAATTCAGAAAAGGGAGAGTCTGAGTGAATTTGGGGGGAGTGTGGAAATTAATAGTGAAAGTACTAAAATTGATGAGTTCCACGCTGATGCAGAAAGCAATTCCAATATAAACATTAAAGTATGGAAAAAGAGTTGGGCAGTGGTACAATGGCTGTTCCATGTAGCCAACAAAAGCATAGGTGTAGGTGGGAGTTGCATGCCAGTGACCAAGGCTGCTCCTTTGATTTATAGAAATTGAGTGACATCACTAGCTGCTACAGTGAAAAAAAAATGCCCAAGTTTTCTTACCAGCTTTTTCAGCCAATGACTCTGTCACTGGTTAGGTCATCTTATGATTCTATGTCCGTCGCTGCTACAAGATTGTGGTCCATTCACCAAAGTGCTGAAAACAGACAAGTTTTGTGCTGGTTACTCATTATTTAGATCTTGGTGTGAGTCAGTGCTGATTGTGGTGATAAACATTGCCACATGTTCCTTCAATAAAATCAGCTTGCATTACTAAAACCAACCTGCATTTCTTAAAAGTGGAAGCTTCAAATGACAAAGTTTTCATAAATAGAACCATAAAAACATAAAAAAATAGGAACAACTGTAGCCCTTTGGCACTGCTCTACCTTTCATCATGATGAAAGCTGATCATTCACTTCAGGGCACTAGTAGTGCTTTCTCTCCATATCCTTCATTCCCTTAGACATTATCTTGAGTATAGTTAATGATTTGGCTTCCACTCTCTTCACTATCTGATTCAACACTCACTGGGTTAAAAAAAAATCCTCATCTTGTTTCCAAGTGATATTCCCTGAATCTGTAAACTCTGGCCCTGGTTTGAGGCTCTCCTCCCGGTATCCAGTTTATCCAGTTTTGTTAGAATTTATGGACTAAGTCTCAACTACTACTACTACTACGTCGACTCAGGCCTAGGGGGCCAGCATCAGGCACGATGACGGACTCTTCACTTCTCCCTCTCCCTCATCAGTGTGTTCAGTTCATCTACATTAGCCGCACTGCTGTTTTCTAGGAGTGTGTTGACCATAGACTTGGGAGGGCGCCCAGAGTTCATCCTCCCATGTTTGGGCTCCCATATGATGACTAGGCTGGCAGGTAGCTCGGGGTGGTGTAGACAGTGCCCTGCTAGTTGCAGTCTTCTCACCTCAATTTTAGTGGTGAGCATCGGTAGGTTGTTATAGAGCTCGACGTTCGTCATGTGCCGTTGCCAACTCACGTCAAGAGCCATCCGGAGCATTCATGTATAGCAACCATCTAGAGACTTTCGCATAGTCTTGGTGAGTGTCCACGCTGCGCATTAGTACGTGAGAGTGGACTCTATTACTGCTATGAAGATCCTCTTTTTAAGCCCTCTGGGCAGGTTCGACTTCCAGGTTTCCTTCATGTCATTCATGATTAACCCTCAAACTCTACTCATAATTCAGTCCTGTCACCTCAGGATTCAGTCTGGTAAGCTTTTACTAATGATAAGAATAACCTTCCTTATATAAGGAGACCAAAAGTTGCACCTAAACCTTCAGATGGAGTCCCTATAGGAGCAAAAAATGAAGACATTCTTGCTCCTCTACTGAAATCTTCTTGCTTTCCTAACTGCTTGCTGCACCTGTAACATTCACACACACCTACTGTATACAATGTCACGATCTAATTACACTGCGAATTTTACCTTAATTCATCACAATTCAGATAATAATGTCTCTCTGTTCTTGAACCAAAGCAAATAACGTTACAGTTACCCACACTAAACTGCAACACCTATGCACTTGTCCACTTGCCAGATTTGACTAAGTCACATTAGAACCTTGATGCAAGCACATCATGGCTCACGATCCTCCCCACCTCAACTATATATTACCTGATACATTTGTTCCCCTCACTCATTCATTGATATATACTGTATTGTGAGTAGCTAGATCCCTGCAGTACTCACTAGTCAGTTGCTGCGACCCAGAAAAAGACGCATTTATTCCTACTCTGTGTTTTCTGTCTGTCAATCAATTTTCCATCCTTGCCTAATGACCCTAATGCCACGTCCTCTAATTTTACACATTAATTTCTTATATGGGATCTTATTAAAAACTTCTGTAGATCTAAGTACATCATATCAAGTGGTTCTACCTTAATCTATCTGTTAAATTTCATTTTCAAAAATTCTGGTAGATTTGTTAAGCCTAATCTCCTTTTTATAAACTTTTGATGAAGTTATCCAATTCTATTAATGCTTCCAAAGTATCTGTTATTCATTTTTTGTAATAGTTCCTAGCATTTTTTCCACTACTAATGCCAAGCCCAATGATCTATAATTCTCTGTTTGTTTTTTTTACTTTCTTTTAGATAGTGGAGTTACATTTTACACCTTCCCATCTGTTATGAGAATTTAAAGAAATTGAGAAAATTACCAGCGACCCACCAATACTGTGGGATGTAGATTATCAATACCATGAACATGTTATAGCTTATGAAGAGACACATGGCACAAAATAGGAGAGAGTACTCTATAATTTCCTGAAGATACTTTGAATCCATTAATTCAGGATGTGATGAAGAGGGAGATACCTTCTGTCAGTACAGGACCAGAAGACACTCAGTCAAAAGGCAGTGGTATGGTACACCTATAAAAATGTCAAGAATCTAGATGTGGCATTGGAACCACTCATGACTGTGTGGTCAAAATCAATGAATACATCTACAAATATCCCAGCATCTACACTGGAAGCTTTGTATGCTGTTCAAAACACAACTCCCACATCAGCTACCTACCAATTATTCCTTTTTTCTGGCTCTCTAATATCAATTCAATTACTCAATTAACAGAGCTGACGGAAGATTCTTGAACAATCTTCACAGCTTCTGCACTCTACAAGCTTTTCACTCATGATAAGCTCTTCACATAAACAATGTACCACACTGACTGTCTCCGCTCTTCCTAGAGAACTAAAACTGGAAGAAGTAAGATACTGCTGAGGTGGGTGAGGGGACTTTATTCACCTGGGTGGGTCATATTGCTTGCCATCACTAGACAAGGAACAAGGAACTGGTAGGCACACTGCTCTCCTATCTGATTCATTCTTCATCAGCACTTTACCTATTCCATTTATCACTTCACAGCTTCTTAATTCATCCTACCTCTCCCACAGACCTCATCTGCTTCACCTATCACCCTCCAGCATGACCCCCACTTTCTTATTCTGACTTCTTCCCCCTTCCTTTTCAGTCTTGATGAAGGGTGTCGGCCTGAAACGTCGATTGTCATTCCTCTCCATTGATGCTGCCTGACCTGCTTGGTTCTTCCAGAATTTTGTGTGTGTGTACTTTGGATTTCCAACATCTGAAGATTCACTTGTGAATATGATACAAGTAGTTCAGGCTACAGTGTATTGAATATGTCATACCAAATCCTCCAGTGCTCCTCAGGTTTGCTTTCATTTGAATCTTAGTTGAGAGGAGGTGAATCAGATTTTCATAGCTTGCAGTGCTTTTGAACTCTGCAGCACAGTGTACTGATAGTACATAGACTTGTAAGATAATGCAACCTTAAAGTTAAACATGCTTTCAGTGAGGTTGCAAATTTATTTATCTCACTAAATCATAATTCACTTTAGATATACTTCCCAGCTGGAATTTATCCTGTTGAATGGAACTGACCTCTTAAAAAACACACAATAATCCCACCCTCTGCTTTCTTACCAGTGTTGATCACTAACTTAGTTTATCAATTTACTCAGAGACTTGCTATGACTAACAGCAACAGGACAGTGGTAAAGAAATTGATATGCCGTGAGATCTGAAGAATTAAATAATTACTTCCTTCAGATTACAGACTGTGCTTTTACTGTATTTTCATTGCAAAAGAAACCTATGTTTTCAAATTAATTTCTTATCAATATCTGAAAACAATTTAATAACCTTCAGTCAGTTCAGATGTTATTTATTTACATCCTCGAAACATATCTCTAGTACATTGGAAACGAAAATAAATGAGCTTGCTAATTTGGCTAAGTAACTTCCATTAACTTTATGAAATAAGGCTTACAGTTGCTATATCAATATTTCAGCAAGAATGAAAAGGTGATGAATCAGGTAAAACACTTTTTGTTGTTAAAGCTAATTTGTTAGTAAGTGTTAGTAATTCCAGGGATCAAACTCCTGAGATCCCCTGTATACTATGATGTAAAGTCAACATTGAAGAACAATAGCTTAAGAACTTTTAACACTACATATGTCATTTTAGTAAAGATTTAGTTCAGAATAACAGGATGATGGTTGTACAAAGTCAATTTGTATTGAAAGACTATGAAATTGCGGCTTGGAAGACGTGAGCCTTCAGGGTGCAGACCTGAGAACGACCTGATTCCTCGCTGATGTTGCTGACTGAAACATCTTAGGTGATCAAAACATTGAGACACATGCTGTCGGAGGCCTCTGTGCTCAGGTGATCGCTCTCTCTCGATGGTGAGAGAAGGCTTGCTGATTCTTGAATCAGGGGAACTCGAAATAAACGATGCTGCAGACGGTAACATCAAACCAGTGAGCTGTTGGCCTCCCCTCTCACTGTCATTAGTGAGAGAGGGCCTGTTGAGATGTCGAGTTGTCGGGATGAACAATAGTTTTTGATGGACTGTGGATCATGGTGGGTGGTGGGGGGGGGTGCTGATTCTTTTTGCTAGACCAAGGGGGAGAGAGTTTGTGATTTGCTGCTGTTTGTATATGGGAGGAGAAGGGAGGTCTTGGGGTTCTAAAGTTTTCTGTCATTCATTCTTGGGGTATTTTTGCTTCTGTTTGGTGGATGTCTGTGGTGGATGTAAGGATTGCAGGTCATATACTGTATACATTCTCTGGCAATTTAATTGAACCATTGAACCATTTGGCTAACTTCATTTTATGAGAAGCACCTATGCCTGAACCCAGAATGTCTTGAACCCAGTCACTTTTCAAGAATTGTTTTGAATGTTACTTTCTATCATGATTTAAATTATGCTAGTTAAGTGATAAGAGATTACACTTTCCTTCAAGAAGGCCAAAACCTTGTTGTAGTTTGGAGGCTTATGTGCTTCAGTGACCTGGAGAGCTCTGCTGGCTGGAGTCAGGGCTTTATATTTTGGCTCTTGGTAGGATCATCTGTGCCAAACAGGTCAAAAAGGTAGAGGACAGACTAAGAGTGGTCCACCAGACCTTCAGGATTGGAGGTTCAGTTCAGGGCTAACAATCCTGACTGGTAAAACAAAATTGTTACAGAAACAGCCACAAAGAATTCTTCTACGTCTGAGTACGATGGTACTCCCGTGTCTCAACCTGGGACTTGCATCACTTACTGAGAGGAAGCTACTGATATGATGAAGGAAGCTTTGAACACTGCCAGAGATGGAGGAGCTTCATTGCTGCCCTAAACTCCTGGGGCATAATGGACAGTAGGTGAGTAAGAAAGATGCAACTGCAATGCAAACACAATATTATAACTACAACTGAAAAACTGTCAAGAAACTTGGATAGTCTCCACAACATTCTGATAATGATTAAAATTCCACATTCTAACTCCTGCCCTTTTTTAGGCTGATGCATTTTTTACATAGAGTCAAACAGGTCTGAATGGATTCTCAGGAGATCACACAGACCACATTCATTGTTTCAATGGCAAGTCATAAAAGACATTTGTATGGAAATGGATGGATGCTGCAAAATAATTAGCACTTTGGAGTTACTTCTTGTAGAAAAAGCCTGAGATTTAAAAAGTTTTTTAAAGGGGGGAAAGATCTTTTACTGAGAATCGTAAGTTTGATTTAAATTCTTATTGTTATATGTGCAAAGCTCTGGGTTAGATCATGATGAAGCTGACAAATACATTATAATTTTCCAATGGTTATACTAAAACAATTTGATCTATAGGGGATTCCAAGTTAGAAGACAGAAGATAATATGGACATGAATAAGACACCTGGATGATATGTTGCCTCCCTGGTGCTGGGGTCAGGGATGTCTCAGATCAGGTCCACAGCATTCTAAAGGAGAAGGGTGAGCAGCCAGAATTCATTGTTACAAATTGGTACTAACAACATACCGTAGGTAGGAAAAAGGGTGAGGTGTTGAAGAGAGAACGTAGGGAGTCAGATAAAGATCTGAAAAACAGGACCTAAAGAGTGCTTTATCTAGATTGCTATCTGTTCCACACACCATTGAGGATGAGAATAGGATAATTTGGCAGATGAGTGTGTGACTGAAGTATTGGTGTAGGGAGCAGGGCTGCAGATTTCTGGATCATTAGGATCTCTTCTGGGGAAGGTAGGACCTATATGAAAAGGATGGGTTACAGCTGGAAATGGGGTACCAATTTCCCGTTTGCTAGAGATTTTGGAGGATTTAAACTAACTTGGCAGGGTTATAGGAAGCAGAGTGATAGGGCTGAGGATGGAGTAGTTGGTATGCAAGTAGATGCAGTGTGTAGTGAGACTGTGAGGAAAGAGAGGTAGACGACAGGGCAAATTTGCATTCAGTGTGATAAGTTGCAGTGTAACATGAGGATAAAATCAAAAACCGTGATGAATATAGAACTGAAGGTATTATATTTAAATGCATGTAGTATCTGTAATAACGTAGATAATTTTGTAGTACAATTAGAAATTGGCAGGTATGAGGTTGTGGGCATCACTAAGTCATGGCTAGAAAAACATCGTAGTTGGAAACATACCATCCAAGGATACACGTTGTATCTAAAGGACAGGCAGGTAGGCAAAGGGGGTGAAGAGGTGATGATGTAGAATCCTTTTTTTTAATATAATTTTTATTGAGCTTTCGAAGTGATTACATAGAATGATAATATCTACCCTCCCCCCTCCCCTTAACCCCCCCCCCCGATATATATCCCTAACTGAAAAAAAAAGAAAAAGAAAGAAGAACTGCCTGGATATTGGAAGGTTTCCACATGCTCCATGGAATTCAAAATAAATTTAGTATATTTATTTATTACCTTCCCCAAGGGACCAACATCTTTATCATCAGAGCAACTAAATATGCCATCCTGTCTTTTGTAAATAAGGGGGCCAAATATTCAAAAATGTATCATATTTATCTCTTAAATTATAAGTAATTTTTTCGAATGGAATACAACTAGAAATTTCATTATTCCAATGATTCATACTTAAATACGAATCCAATTTCCAAGTAACTGCTATAGCCTTCTTGGTTACTGCCATTTTTATAAGTTCTTTCTGTTATTTATTCAGTTTAAGTTTCGGTTTTATCCCTTCAATATCACCTAATAGAAATAATATAGGGTTGTGTGGAAGTTGAGTTCCAGTAATTTGTTCCAATAAAACTCCTAAATTTATCCAAAACAGTTGAATTTTGGAACAAGACCAAGTAGAATGTAAGAAAGTACCAATTTCTTGATTACACTGAAAGCATTGATTAGATAAGTTTGAATTTAATCTATTTATTTTTTGTGGTGTAATATATAATTGGTGTAAAAAATTAATTGTACTAATCTAAGTCAAACGTTTATTTTATTTGTCATACTGTCAAGACACAGTCTTGACCAATTTGTTTCATCAATATTAATATTCAGATCCATTTCCCATTTCTGTTTTGACTTGCAGATTCCTTGTTTAATTGTCTATTTTTGAATCAAATTATACATACAAGAAATATTTTTTTTAATTTTTCCTTTTGAATTAAAATTTCAATTTCATTAGGTTTTGGCAAAAACATTGTTTGACCCAGTTTGCCTTTTAAATAAGCCCTTAATTGAAGGTAACAAATGAAAGTGTTATTTGATATTTTATATCTATTCTTTAGTTGTTCAAATGACATCAATATACCTCGTTCATAACAGTCTCCTATAGATCTAATCTCTTTTTGGTACCAATTATATAAAAGTTGATTATCCATTGTAAAAGGAATAAGCCTGTTTTGGATCAAAGGTCTCCTTGCTAATAAAGGTTTCTTTATTTCATTATCAACTTTTATCTTATTCCATAGATCAATCAAATGTTTTAATATAGGAGATTCTTTCTTTTCCCGTATCCATTTAGATTCCCATTTATATATAAAATCTTTGGGTGTATTTTCTCCTATCTTATCTGATTCTAATCCATGCCGGTTTTCATTCATCAAAGAAAGATGCAATAAATCTAAATTGATTTGCTTTATAATAATTCTTAAAGTTTGGAAGTTGAAACCCTCCTAACTCAAATTTCCATGTCAATTTTTCCAATGGTATTCTTGACATGTTACCTTTCCAAAGAAATTTTCTCACATATTTACTTAACTCTTGAAAAAATTTCTGTGGCAATTGTATTGGTAATGTTTGAAACAAATACTGTAATCTAGGAAATATATTCATTTTTACAACATTGACTCTACCCACTAATGTTATTGGTAGTATCATCCATTTGTCAAGATCTTCTTGAATTTTTTTCAATAGTGATAAATAATTAAATTTATATAAATTCTTTACATCATTCTCAAGTCTTATACCTAAATACTTTATACCATTTACCGGCCATCTAAATTGGGTTGTTAAGCGACATTGGCTATAGTCTCCTTTAGTAAGAGGTAAAATTTCACTTTTATCCCAATTTATTTTATACACTGAAACTTTCCCATATTCATCCAATCTAGAAGATAATTTACGTAACGAATGCTGTGGGTTTGTTAAGTAAATCAAAACATCATTAGCAAATAGATTAATTTTATATTCCTCCTGATTAACTCTAAAATCCTTAATATCTGAATCAATTCTAATTAGTTCTGCTAATGGTTCTATCACCAGTACAAATAAAGCAGGTGATAATGGACAACCTTATCTAGTTGACCTTTTTAACTGGAATGGTGTTGAAATTTGACTATTTGTCACTACTTTAGCATTAGGGTTAGTATTTAAAGTTTTAATCCAGTCTATAAAAGGTGTTCCTAACCCATATTTTTCTAATACTTTAAATAAAAAATCCCATTCCAATCTATCAAATGCTTTTTCTGCATCCAAGGCTACTACTATACTCATCTCCTCCCTTTTTTGTGCCAAATGAATTATACTGAGTAGCCGAGTTACATTATCTGCCAATTGTCTATTTTTAATAAACCCTGTTTGATCCATATGTTTTAATTTTGGTAAATATTTAGATAATCTATTCGATAAAATTTTTGCTATTATTTTAAAATCCGTGTTCAACAAAGAAATAGACCTATATGATGCTGGTTTTAAAGGATTTCTGTCTTTTTTTGGCCATACTATTACAATCGCTGTTGAGAAAGATTCTGGGAGTTTATGTATTTTTTCCGCTTGATGTATTGACTCCATAAAAGGAGGAAATAATAAATCTTTAAACTTTTTATAACATTCAGGTGAAAAACCATCCTCTCCTGGAGATTTATTACTTTGAAGTGATCCTAAAGCTTCTTCAACCTCTTTTAATGTAAAAGGCATATCTAATCCCTTCTGTCCTTCCCAATTCAATTTTGGAAGAGTTACTTGTGATAAAAACCTTTCTATCTCATTAACATCATTTTGTGATTCCGATTGATATAATTCAGAATAGAAACTTTTGAAGGTTTCATTAATTTCTAAAGATTTATAAGTAATTTTATTTGTGCTTGTTCTAATTGCATTTATCATTTTGGAAGCCTGTCCTGTTTTCAACTGCCAAGCAAGAATTTTATGTGCTCGCTCACCTAACTCATAATACCTTTGCTCGGTTCTCATGACTGCTTTTTCCATTCTATATGTCTGAAGCGTATTATATTGTAACTTCTTATTGACAAGTTGCCTTTGTTTTTCTTCTGTCATATGTCTTTGAGATTGTTTTTCGAATTTTGCAATCTCTTCTTCCAATTGATCTAGTTCTGCCATATATTCTTCCTTAATTTTAGATGTATAACTTATTATCTGACCCCTCAAATATGCTTTCATCGCATCCCATAGTATAAATTTATCATCCAATGAGAGTTTGTATCCAAAAAAAATTGGATCTGTATTTTCATAAAATCACGAAAATCTTGACGTTTTAATAATGTTGAATTAAATCTCCATCTGTAAGTCACTTTTTCCTTATCAGTCATTATTGTTGTCATTAATAAAGGAGAGTGATCTGACAATATTCTTGCTTTATATTCTATATTTTCACTCTGTGTTGAATATTCATTGATAATAGGAAAAAATCTATCCTTGAGTAAGTTTTGTGTCTATTAGAATAGAACGAATAGTCTCTTTCTTTGGGATTGATTCTTCTCCATATATGAATCAAATTTAAATCTTTCATCAATGATAAAGTTAGTTTTACTACCTTCGATTTTGTAACAGCCTTAGTTGATCTATCTAAGACTGGGTCTAGGCAAAAATTAAAATCTCCTCCTATTAATATTTTTTTCTTGTACATCAGTGAAATTCAAAAAAACCGTCTTGTATGAATTTTGCATCATTTTCATCTGGTGCATAAATATTCATGGGAGTCCATAATTCAGAAAAGGGCTGACCGTGTATAATCACATATCTTCCCGCAGAATCGGTTATTACATTTTGTATTCTAATTGGTAACGATTTATTGATCTAAATTGCTACTCCCCTTGCTTTTGAATTAAATGAAGCTGCAACACTACCCACCCAATCTCTCTTTAATTTCTGATGTTTTGTTTCTGTTAAATGCGTTTCCTGTAAGAAGGCTAAATCTACCTTCATTTTCTTAATATGTGTTAAGATTCTTTTTCTTTTCACCGGTCCATTAAGCCCATTAGCATTAAAACTCAAAAAATTCAATAAATTAGTCATTATTCTTAACAAAGTTACTCCAATCTAAAACATTACTTAACTTCTCAACTCTCATAGTTCCTTGGGGAATCTCTTTAACCTTCACCATGTTGCTCTGTGTTTCCCTCTCAATCATCCAGACAAAAAGAAAGAAATAAAAGATAGATATGATACCAAAAAAGAAAAAAAAAATACCCCCCCACTAATGTTGTGAATGAAAAGATACACAACACTACCCCCCTCCATTTTGCAGGTCGTGGCTATTGCCACGCTTGCACATATGAATAGCATAGCAATTGGTCAGTATTTCTTCCAGCTCCCCCGTAACAAAAAAATTTTATATATATATAAATTAATGTCACTATTCCCAGCTAGTATTCCTCAAATTTTAACATTCCTTCACCTCACCTCCCTCATATAATTAATAATATATTTATATATTCTTCCGCCTTTAAAAATCCAGCAGGTCTATTCCTTGACCCAATCTTCATCTTCAATCCATCTCTCTCCCCTGGGTTTGTTCTTGTATCTGGTGAATATTCAAAGAATCTCGCACAGTCTCCTCCGCTTTCTGGTAATCGTCAAAAAATCTTTTTTCTCCACCAGCCAAAAAAATCTTCAAGGTTGCAGGATAATGCAATATAAATTGATAACTGTGATCCCATAGGACTTTTTTCATTGGATTAAATTTCTTCCTTCTCTTCAAAAGTTCATAACTTATGTCAGGGTAGAAAAAAATTTTGTTCCCTTCTATCATCAATGGCCCTTTTCTATTCTTGGCAGCTTGGGCAGCTGCTTGTAGAATCCTTTCTTTGTCTTGAAATCTTAAACATTTTATTAAAATTGCTCGTGGATATTGGTCATCTTGTGGTTTTGGTCTTAGAGCTCTATGTGCCCGCTCAATTTCAATTGATCAGTCTCCCTCTTTCATTTGCAAAGTTTCTAGGATCCATCTTTGAAAAAATTCTATTGTTTTGTCTCCCTCTAAACCTTCTTTAAGACCAACAATTTTGATATTATTTCGTCTACTAAAATTTTCCAACACGTCCATTTTCTCCAAGAGTCGATTTCTTTCCGTATTCCAATCACATCATTTTCTGTTTTTCCCACTCTATCGTTAATATGCTCCATTGTTCTTTCCAACTTTTGAAATTTCTCATCCATTTTCTCCTGTCTTTTCATAGCTTTATCATACCTCATCTTCATGTCTCTAAGTTCTATTTTTAATCCTTTTAATTCAATTATTACTTACAATAAAGCCTCTCTTATGTCTCCATCATGTCCTTTACTTCTAGTCTCTTCCAGTTCTTCCTCCTCTTCTTCATCTGTGTTCTCTGCAGAATCCAATTCTGACTCTGAGTCACCTTCACTTGCAGTGGCCATCGGTTCTTGTAGTTTGAGTTGTATCGATTTGTGCATGCCTACTTCTTTGCGCATGCATAATTCCGGCATCTTCTTCCCAGGGACCACTACCGCCGCCAATGCTCCCTGCTCTTCTACACCGGAGATAAAATGTGTCTCCTACGAAGGAGATCCAACCTGAATCCGAGGCTCCATCGCTGTAGTAGACTCTTTTTTCTTCCCATCTTGCGGTAACTTCACAACAACAGACTTCTTCTGTTGCGGTTTACGAGGCATATTGTAAAATAGTCTTGAGAAGTTTATAAGTAGTTTTTGGAAAGTATTTATTAACTTTGCTTTGTTTAAACGGTACTTTGCTGATTTTTTACAGGAAAGCTGGATTTACGTCTCAATCCCACGTCATCACGTGACGTCCCCTCATGATATAGAATCCTTGTGGTTGAGTTAAGAAACTGCAAGGGTGAAACAATCCTAATGGGAGTTATATATAGGCCCAAAAAAACTGTAGCCAGAAAGTGGGATACAAATTACAATGGGAGATATAAAAAGTCATGTGAAAAGTGCAATGTGACTTCAGAAATGGGTGATATCAATATAAGAGTAGATTGGGAAAATCATGTTGGTGCTAGATCCCAATAGAAGGAATATGTAGAAAGGCTACAAGATGGCTTTTTAGAGCAGCTTGAGGTTGAGCCCTCTAGGAAAAAGGCAAATCTAGATTGAGTGTTGTGTAATTAGCCAGATTTGATTAGGAGCTTAAGGTAAAGGAACCCTTAGGAGCCATTTATCATAATATGATAGAATCCTCCCTCAAGTTTGAGAGGGAGAAGCTAAAATCAGATGTATCTGAATAACAGTGAAGTAAAGGGAATTACAAAGGTATTGAAAGGGATGATGGCAAAACAGCAATAGTTGGAATTTCTGGGAGCAATTCAGAAGATGCAAGATAGAGAAATCCCAAAGAAATAGTACTCTAAAGGGAGGATGAGGCAACTGTTGCTGAAAAGAGAAGTGAAAGGCAGCATAAAAGCAAAAGCGAGAGCAAATTATCATAAAAAAATAGTGGGATGGCACCAAAAAAAACAATAAGGAGAGAAAAGATGAAATATGAATCAGAAACATTCAGATTTAATATCACCAGCATATTTCATGAATTTTTTTATGTGGTAGCAGTACATTGCAATACATTGTAATAAAAACTGTGAATTACAGTAAGTATATATATGTTTAATTAAATAAGTAGTGCTAAATAATAGTAGAAAGGTAGTGTTCGTGGGTTCAATGTCCATTCAGAAATCTGACAGCTGAAGGGAAGAAGCTGTTCCTGAATCATTGAGCATGTGTTTTGAGGCTCCTGTACCACTTTCTTGATGGTAGCAATGAGAACAGGGCATGTCCTGGATAATGGGGATCCTTAATGATGGATACTACCTTTCTGAGTGCCTATGATGAAGCTGACTGAATGTACGACTTACTGCAGCTTATATCAATCCTCTGCAGTGGCCTGCCTACTCTCGATGGTGATGCAGCCAGTTAGAATGCTCTCCCTGGTACATCTGTAGAAATTTGCTAGTGTCTTTGGTGACATACCAAATCTCCTCAAACTCCGAATGAAATATAGCCATGCCTTCTATGTAACTACATCAATAAGTTGTGCCCGAGACAGATCCACAGAGATGTTGATACCCAGGAACTTGAAATTGCTCACTCCTTACATCTTTGGTCCCTCTATGAGGGCATGTGTGTGTTGCAGTATGGTAAGCTAATCAGAAGTATCAAAGAGGATGACAAATTTTTTCAGACAATGCGTAAAACAGAAGTGAGAGTAGATATTATACTGCTGGAAAATGATGCTAAGGAGGTTATAATGGGGAAAAATAAATGGCGGACAAACTTAATATATGAGGGGTGATTGATAAGTTCGTGGCCTAAGGTAGAAGGAGTCAATTTTAGAAAACTTAACACATTTATTTTTCAACATAGTCTCCTCCTACATTTACACACTTAGTCCAGCGGTTGTGGAGCATACGGAACTTGGACCTCCAGAAAGTGTTCACGGCAGGGGTGATTGTTAAGTTTGTGGCCTAAGGTAAAAGGAAATGAATTATTAACTTCAAACTTTCTGCATAATCACTGAAAGAGTTGAACTGCATGTGCATATAACAAGAGCCGTATAACTCATCTCCTTCTATCTTAGGCCACAAACTTATCAATCACCCTTGCTGTGGGCACTTCCTGGAGGTCCAAGATCTGTATGCTCCACGACCGCTGGACTAAGTGCGTAAATGTAGGAGGGGACTATGTTGAAAAATAAATGTGCTAGGTTTTCTGAAATTGACTCCTTCGACCCTAGGCCACAAACTTATCAATCAACCCTCATATAAGTATTTTGCATCCATCTGCCAGAAGCTTGAGAGTGTCAGGGGACAGAAGTGAATGTTATTGCTGTTGCTAAGGAGATGGTGCTTGGGAAGCTAAAAGGTCTGAAGGTAAATCAGTCAACTGGACAAGATGGACTACCCATCAGGGTTCTGAAAGGGGTAGCTGAAGAGATTGTATAGGCATTAGCAGTGATCTTTCAAGAATCACTAGCTTCTGGTATGGTTCTGGAGAACTGGAAAATTGCAAATATGACTGCACTTTTTAAAAAGTGGGACATAAAAGACAGGAAATTACAGACCAGTTAGCCTGACTCCAGTGTTTTTTTGTCTGAAAGATGTTGGAGTCCATTATTAAGGATGAGGTTTCAGGGTTCTTTGAGGCACATGATAAAAATGATTGAAGTCAGCATGGTTTCCTTAAGAGGAAATCTTGTTGACAAATCTGTTGTAATTCTTTGAGAAAACAATAGGTAGGATAGACAAAGGAGAGTCAGTGGATGTTTATAACTTGCATTTTCAGAAGGTCTACGATAAGGTGTCACGCATAAGACTGCTAAACAAGATAAGAGCCCATGGTATTACAGGAAAGGTACTGATATGGATGGAAGATTGGCTGACTGGTAGAAGGCAAAGAGAGGAAGTAAACACAGCCTTTTCTGACTGGCTGCTGGTGACTCGTGGAGTCCGCAGGGACAGCGTTAGGACCACTTTTTTCACGTTATATGGCAATAAATTGCACGACAAAATTGATGGCTTTGTGTGGATGATGCCAAGACAGATGGAGTGGGGTAGTGTTGAGGAAGCAGGGAGTCTGAAAAAGGACCTAGATGGATTAGGAGAATGGGCGAAGAAGTGGCAGATGGAATATAATAGAAACATAGAAACATAGAAAATAGGTGCAGGAGCAGGCCATTCGGCCCTTTGAGCCTGCACCGCCATTTATTATGATCATGGCTGATCATCCAACTCAGAACCCTGCCCCAGCCTTCCCTCCATACCCCCTGATCCCCGTAGCCACAAGGGCCATATCTAACTCCCTCTTAAATATAGCCAATGAACTGGCCTCAACTCTTCCCTGTGGCAGAGAATTCCACAGATTCACCACTCTCTGTGTGAAGAAGTTTTTCCTAATCTCGGTCCTAAAAGGCTTCCCCTTTATCCTCAAACTGTGACCCCTCGTTCTGGACTTCCCCAACATCGGGAACAATCTTCCTGCATCTAGCCTGTCCAATCCCTTTAGGATTTTATGCGTTTCAATCAGATCCCCCCTCAATCTTCTAAATTCCAACGAGTACAAGCCCAGTTCATCCAGTCTTTCTTCATATGAAAGTCCTGCCATCCCAGGAATCAATCTGGTGAACCTTCTTTGTACTCCCTCTATGGCAAGGATGTCTTTCCTCAGATTAGGGGACCAAAACTGCACACAATACTCCAGGTGTCGTCTCACCAAGGCCTTGTACAACTGCAGTAGTACCTCCCTGCTCCTGTACTCAAATCCTCTCGCTATAAATGCCAGCATACCATTCGCCTTTTTCACCACCTGCTGTACCTGCATGCCCACTTTCAATGACTGGTGTATAATGACACCCAGGTCTCGTTGCACCTCCCCTTTTCCTAATCGGCCACCATTCAGATAATAATCTGTTTTCCTATTTTTGCTACCAAAGTGGATAACTTCACACTTATCCACATTAAATTGCATCTGCCATAAATTTGCCCACTCATCCAACCTATCCAAGTCACTCTGCATCCTCTTAGCATTCTCCTCACAGCTAACACTGCCACCCAGCTTCGTGTCATCCGCAAACTTGGAGATGCTGCATTTAATTCCCTCATCCAAGTCATTAATATATATTGTAAACAACTGGGGTCCCAGCACTGAGCCTTGCGGTACCCCACTAGTCACCACCTGCCATTCTGAAAAGGTCCCGTTTATTCCCGCTCTTTGCTTCCTGTCTGCTAACCAATTCTCTACCCACATCAATACCTTACCCCCAATACCATGTGCTTTACGTTTGCACACTAATCTCCTGTGTGGGACCTTGTCAAAAGCCTTCTGAAAATCCAAATATACCACATCCACTGGTTCTCCCCTATCCACTCTACTAGTTACATCCTCAAAAAATTCTGAGATTCGTCAGACATGATTTTCCTTTCACAAATCCATGCTGACTTTGTCCGATGATTTCACCGCTTTCCAAATGTGCTGTTATCACAGCTTTGATAACTGAATCCAGCAGTTTCCCCACCACCGATGTTAGGCTAACCGGTCTGTAATTCCCCGGTTTCTCTCTCCCTCCTTTTTTAAAAAGTGGGGTTACATTAGCCACCCTCCAATCCTCAGGAACTAGTCCAGAATCTAACGAGTTTTGAAAAATTATCACTAATGCATCCACCTTTTCTTGGGCTACTTCCTTAAGCACTCTGGGATGCAGACCATCTGGCCCTGGGGATTTATCTGCCTTCAATCCCTTCAATTTACCTAACACTACTTCCCTACTAACATGTATTTCGCTCAGTTCCTCCATCTCACTGGACCCCCTGTCCCCTACTATTTCTGGAAGATTATTTATGTCCTCCTTAGTGAAGACAGAACCAAAGTAATTATTCAATTGGTCTGCCATGTCCTTGCTCCTCATAATCAATTCACCTGTTTCTGTCTGTAGGGGACCTACATTTGTCTTTACCAGTCTTTTCCTTTTTACATATCTATAAAAAGCTTTTACAGTCAGTTTTTATATTCCCTGCCAGTTTTCTCTCATAATCTTTTTTCCTCTTCCTAATTAAGCCCTTTGTCCTCCTCTGCTGAACTCTGAATTTCTCCCAGTCCTCAGGTGAGCCACTTTTTCTGGCTAATTTGTATGCTTCTTCTTTGGAATTGATACTATCCCTAATTTCTCTTGTCAGCCATGGGTGCACTACCTTCCTTGATTTATTCTTTTGCCAAACTGGGATGATGTAGGGAAATGCATGGACATGCATTTTGCTGGATGGAATAAAGACTTAGACTATTTTATAAACAGAGAATTTGGAAATCATAGGTGCAAAGGGACTTGGGAGCCTTTGTGCAGGATTCTTTAAAGGTTAACTTGAAGGTAGAGTCAATAGTAAAGAAAGAAATGCAATAATTTTGAGAGAACTAGAGTATAAAAGCAAGGATGAGACATAAGGCATTGGTCAGATTGCAGGTGGAGTATTGTAAGCAGTTTTGGGTCTGTTATTTAAGAAAGATGTACTTTTATTGGAGTGAGTCCAGAGGAGTTTCATGAGAATGAATCCAAGAATGAGAGGTCTTTTGAAAGGTATGAGGAGTGTTGGATGGCTCTGGACCTGCGCTCACTGGAATTCAGAAGAATGAGGGAGGATCTCATTGAAACCTATTGAATATTGAAAGGCCTAGAGAGAGTGGATGTGGAGAGGGTATTTCCTATAGTGGCAGAGTGAAGGATCAGACGGCACAGTTTCAAAATACAAGGATGTCCCTTTAGAAGAGTAATGAGGAGAAATTTCTTTACCCATAGGTGATTGTGGAGGCCATGTCATTGGGTATATTTAAAGAGGAGTTTGATAGGCTCTTGATAAGTAAGGGTGTCAAAGGTTATGGGGTTAAAGTAGGAGAATGGAGTTGAGAGGGACAATAAGTCAGTCATGGCAATGCACACTTGATAGGCTGAATAGTCTAAATCTGCTCTGAAAAATAATATAATGGCTTGGTTGGCAAGGAACTGAGACCCATCCTACTGATTGCCCAATAATCTTCTCAAACTGAGCCCCACCTTACTGACTGCCCCTATGGTCTTCTCAAAGCTGATATTGTCAAGATCAAAGACCTTTGGAAAATGCAAGATATTGAAATTGCAAAAAATAATTAAAGCCTTTAGTAGAATTTTAAGGAGCTAGATACAAAGTGTGTCTGTCCCCTCAGCTTAATGACTTATTCAAGGACCCTGATTCAGAGAGGAGAAGATGGCGGCGCAATGCATCTCGCAGCGGCCACTCCGGCGGTGATGTCTGTTATTTGTCAAATAGGGTGCCATGCACAATCCTGATTTGATGGAGATGGATGTGAGAGCACGGAGGAACATCTGGTGAAACTTCTAAAATGCCTGTTTCGCTGCTGCTGCTACTGTGTGATCCAGAATCTCCAGAGGGGAAGGCCTCGAGTCCTCAGCTTTGCTTGTTGCTCGGCGGCCGGGGTCGGGATTGAAGCACTCAGCAGAGGATGGTGCTCGGAGAGGCTGTGTCGGAGGGCTGGTTGGAGGCTCGAAGTTTTCGGACTGACTCAGAGTCCGCTGCGGTCGGGTGCTTCCAATGGTGCTGCACCGGCAAGTTTGCGGCGCTTGGAGGTTCATGGCGGGGAGAGTTTCTCCTTTCTGCCGTCTGCGTGAAATGATGAGGCTATCGGGACTTTGAGACTTTTTTTTTACTGTGCCCATGGTCTGCTCTTTATCAAATTACAGTATTGCTTTGCACTGTTGTAACTATATGTTATAATGATGTGGTTTTGTCAGTTTTAGTCTTGGTTTGTCCTGTGTTTCTTGTGATATCATTCTGGAGGAACATTGTATCAGTTTTTAATGCATGCATTTCTAAAGGACAATAAACAAGGACTGAGTGTCCTCATAATCTAATCTAAGTGAGAGTTCAGATGGGTACGGTTTCCCTACTTCTTGCTCTGCTGTATAGGAGCAGAAGTCTGCTAAGTGCTACTCTGTGCTATTAAAACAGTGGCCAGGAAACTATGGAGCTGCTGGCTAGGCAAAACACTAGAAGTACAGTATGTGTGAATCTTGTGTCTATGACCATGTTCTCAGTATTATTTATTTACTTTTTTTTATTTGCATGATCTGTCCGCCTTTGCACATTGAATTTTTGTTCGTCTTATGGGTTATTTTTTGTGAATTCTATTGTATTTCTTTGTTTTCCTGTGGGTGCCTGCAAGAAAGTATATCTCAAAGTTGTATATGCTATACATAATTTCATAATCAATTTATTTTGAACTTTGAATTTCTACAACTTATGAATATTCATAGGACTTCTGAATTTGCTAGAACACAATTTTGTAACTTTAGCAGAACTTAAGAGGAATTAAACCAGAAACAAGCTGAAATACACCAAATATGACATTCAACGTGAACTAACAAGTTGTGTAAGTGCAATATGTATAGATGGTTTGGGACATCCATTGCATTCGATGTTCTGCAACAGAGAAGCAAAGAAAGCTGAAGAACTCAATTGAGGTAAGGCCTTAAATCTTAATAAATCAATTTTACTTAACAACAGGATGCAACAGCACAACAGCAGAAAAGCAAACTATATTATCAATCAAGACTAATCAGATACTTGGTCCAAATACTGCTGGGTGAAATTGACTGCCTCGGTCTCTGAACAAATCTGATGTCAAGGAGTCCAGGTAAAACTGTATTATTGACATCGAGAGGAAGTAAATTATTCAGTGGAAAATATAATAGTTGATGGAAGTCAATTACCCTTGTCCCAAAACATCATAGAGGAACTCGTCAGGAAGTGTTATGGACCCAACCATCATTAGCAGCTTCATCAATAATCTTCCTTCCACCATAGGGGCAGAAGAGGGGATGTCAGTGGTTGATTGTGCAACATACAATTCTATTTGCAATCCCACAGCCAATGAAGGAACACACATCTGCATGCAACAAGACCCAAACAAAATTCAGGTCGGGGCTAATAAGTGGCAAATGACATTTGCACAATGGAAAAGCCAGGCAATGGCTATCTCCAACAAGAGAGAGTCTAACCAGTTTCCCTTAGCATTCAATGTCTTTACTTTGGTCAAAGCCACCACCATCAATATCTTTAGGGTTAACATTGACCAGAAGCTCAAATAAGTATCTTGCCCGCAAGAGCATATTGGAGGCTGCATTTAGTGCAGTAAGTGGCTCAAAACCTAACACCAATTGCAAGACACAGGTCAGGGATGTGAAGGAATATTCTCCACTTGCCTGGATGAGGACAGCTTCAAGAACTCTCAGAAAGCTCGATATCATCTAAGACAAAACCATTGCTACCCTGCCCACAATGCAGAACATACATCACAGCCCTCGGCCCCCATCCCATGTCTGTTGAATGCTGGCTCCAGTCTGTACCATCTATAAAGGAAGTACAGTACTTGTCCGGACTACTCCAATAGCTCTGTCCTCACTTGCCAACTCTACCATCAAGGGCAGTAGTTGAGTGAGAAGGCGAGCACTTTTAAGTTCTCCTACAAATAATAGTCATAGTCATAGTCATACTTTATTGATCCAGGGGGAAATTGGTTTTCCTTACAGTTTCACCATAAATAATTAAATAGTAATAAAACCATAAATAATTAAATAGTAATATGTAAATTATGCCAGGAAATAAGTCCAGGACCAGCCTATTGGCTCAGGGTGTCTGACCCTCCAAGGGAGGAGCTGTAAAGTTTGATGGCCACAGGCAGGAATGACTTCCTATGACTCTCCGTGTTGCATCTTGGTGGAATGAGTCTCTGGCTGAATGTACTCCTGTGCCCAACCAGTACATTATGTAGTGGATGGGAGACATTGTCCAAGATGGCATGCAACTTGGACAGCATCCTCTTTTCAGACACCACCGTCAGAGAGTCCAGTTCCATCCCCACAACATCACTGGCCTTACGAATGAGTTTGTTGATTCTGTTGGTGTCTGCAGCCTGCTGCCCCTGCACACAACAGCAAACATGATCGCACTGGCCACTACAGACTCGTAGAACATCCTCAGCATCCTCCGACAGATGTTAAAGGACCTCAGTCTCCTCAGGAAATCAGGTATTATTTTGATTTTAGAATATATTGCTGTCCTTCCAATGTCACAGGATTTGTACCTTGGAACTTCATATCCACTATTAGAGTTCTTGCACCAATGTGGAAGAGCAGTGGTTCAAAAAGGCACCACCTTCTCAAGAACATGAAGAGTGGGTAATGAATAGTGATCTTACAAATAACATTACATCTTAGAAAAAAACTGAATAAAAGAGTCGACAGAAACCAGGTATTCTGATGCTTTAACATCCATACCTCACTGAGCCAAATTGTTAGACCAGTAGCACTAACTTAGTGGATACCACCATCTACTGGTCAAAGACCATATTGCTGAAACCTTCCCAAAAGTGCAAAAGCCAAATTTCCTTTAAAGGCAATAAAATATAGGAGCAGAATTAGGCTATTTGGCCCAACAACTCGCTTCCGCCTTTTAATCATAGGTGTACTTATTAATCCAATTCTCCAGTCTGCTCACATAATCACCTTGCCAATTAGGGACATATCAATCTCTGCCTTGAATACACCCAACTCTGTGACCACCACAAATCTTTGTGGCAATGTTCTCCACAGACACTCCTCCCCCTCCCATTCCCCATTGCGGAAGAAATTTCTCCTCATCTTAGTTTTAAAGAGACAAATTGTTATTCTGAGGCTGTGCCTTCACATCCTAGACTCTACAACTAGTGAAAACACCCTCTCCACTTCTACTCAATCCTGGCCTTCGAGTATTTGGTAGGATTTAATGAGATAAGCCCTCATCCCTCTGAACTCCATGGAGCATGGGCCCAGTGACATCAGACTCTCATGTGCTAAGCTTTTTATTTCTGGGATCATTCTTATGAGTCATCTTTGGACCTGCTGCAGGATGAGGACATCCTTTCCATTAGAATTCAGGGGCCAAAATTGCTTAAAATATTCCAAATGCAGTTTGACCAATGATTATAAATCCTCAATAGTACATCCTTGCTTTTATATTCCCATCTTCTCAATAAGAATGCTAGTATTGCAATCAACTTCTTTACTCCTAACTCAACCTGCAAGTTCAACTTGAAGGGATGGATCCTAGCTAGGCTTTCTGAATTTACTCACAATTTAGAGAATAGTCTACATTAGTGGTCGCCAATCTTTTTAAGCTCAAGATCCCCTACCTCGGCCTTAATGAAAGGCAAGATCTACCTACTAAATCGTTTAGAGAAAAAACAGCTCAGATTGTACTTCCAACTTGAGGCCTTTTATTTGGGCTAATTGTATTTGAATTACATAAAATGCTTTTGTTAAACCTTCAAATTAATTCAACCAAGAAAACACTGTAATTAGCATATCAAACAGGCCATAGTTGTCTTTCTTGAAGAATATTACAATACTTCATACCTTTTGTAGTAACTTCTACTTTGAAAAAGGACCACTCGACAACTTCATGTCCAAAGGAAAAACTTTATCTGCGATGGCAAAGCCAATGCGGCAGAGGGGCCTATACACACATGCACAGAAAAGATCAGAAGTAAAACCCCACAACCCCAGAAACAACCTCTGTTTACAAACAGCTTTCCGTAGCGGGAGTATTGCTATATTACCATTATCCTAATTGGTATTAAATTATTATTATAGTGCTCACATTACAACACATTTAATTCTAAGTTTCATTATTTAATTTTATTTCAACATGAAAAATGAATGAATGAAAATTGACTGTTGCACTCAGTGCGGTGACTGGGGTTGAATACTTTCTGCTAGTTCCCTGAAATTTGCTACGGAAATCTGTTTGCAAACAGAGCTTGTTTCCGGGGTTGCAGGGTTTTACTTCCGATCTTTTCTACGCATATATGTATAAGCCCCTTTGCTGCATTGGTTTTGCCGTCCCAGATAAAGAAGTTGTTCCTTTGGACATGAAGTTGTCGAGTGGTCCCTTTTCAAAGTAGAAGTTACTACATATGACTCATATATGTGCTCTAGGTCTAAAATTTGCTTTTGCATTAAAAGGTTTATCAGGCATAATGTATTTGTGTATTTATTTTTCATTTTTTTCCAGGATTTACTGGCAAAGTCTCAAAGATTGATCGGTTGATCACGATCGACTGGTTGGCGACCACTAGTCTACATTCTGATTCTTCCTAGCAAAGTGCATAACCACACATTTCTCTATACTGTGTTCCATCTGCCAGTTTTTTGCCTACTGTTCCTGTATGTCTAAGTCCTTCTGTAGACTTGCTGCCTCTGTGACACTATCAGTTCCTCCACCTATTCTGGTATGATCATTTTGAACCCTCCCCATTCAGAAGCTCTGGATGAATCATGAGATCCTCCATCTGCTGAGGACCAGATCAGAGGCATTCAATTCTGGTGACCAAGTAAGCTACAGGAGGTCCAGGTACGATCTCTGGAAAGCCATCTCATGGATGGTGGCAATTTTGGAGCAAACTTGAATTGACGAAGAATGCTTGACAGTTGTTGTAGGGCTTGAATACCTCCTATAAAGTTAAATCAAGTTACCTAGGCAACAACAGGGATTAGCTTCCAAATGAACCCTATGGTTTTTATGCTCTCTTTGAACATCAAAACATGGAGGAACCATCACAAACTCTCACATCCCCCAATAATCCTGCAATTGCATTCTCTAAGGCCAACGTGCAAGCAGCTTTCAGGAGGGGGAGCCCATGAAAAATATCTGACCCTGACAGAGTATCTGGCAAAGTAATAAAGACCTGTGCTGATCAACTGGCTGAAGTGTTCACTGACATCTTTAACCTCTCGTGTTGAGTCTGTTCTACCCACTTGATGTAAGCATTTATTGTGTATGCCCACAAGTAAATGAATCTCAGGGTTGTATCTGGTGACGTATATGTACTTTGATAACAAGTTTACTTTGACCTTTGAAACTTAGCCACAAACCATTAGGAACATGCATAAAATGCTGGAGGAACTCAGCGGGTCAGGCAGCATAAATGGAGAGGAATAAACAATCAATGGTTTGGGCTGAGACCTGATGAAGGGTCTCAGCCTGAAATATCGACTGCCTATTCCTCTCCATGGATGCTGCCTGACCTGCTGACGACCACCAGCATTTTGTGTGTGTCACTCAGCTTTCCAGCATCTGCAGAATCTATTGTGTTCAAAACCCATCAGTTCTTTCATCCGGATCATTAATGTATGAAGTGAAAAGTTGCAATCCCAACACTGACCCCTGAGGATCTCACTGGTCACTGGCAGCCATCCTAAGAACATAGAAAGATAGAAAACCTACAGCACAATACAGGCCCCTCGGCCCTCAGATTTGTGCCGAGTATGTCCCTACTTCAGAAATTACTAGGCTTACCCATAGCCCTCTATTTTTCTAAGCTCCATATACCTGTCCAAAAGTCTCTTAAAAAACTTTATCGTATCCACTTCCACTACCGTTGCTGGCATCCCATGCCACAC
The DNA here is from genome assembly GCF_030028105.1 of Mobula birostris. NCBI lineage: Eukaryota > Metazoa > Chordata > Chondrichthyes > Myliobatiformes > Myliobatidae > Mobula > Mobula birostris. Next base: position 125,132,317 of record NC_092373.1, on the reverse strand, counting down.
ATTCACCACTCTCTGAGTGAAAAACCTACCCCTGACATCTGCTCTGTACCTACACCCCAGCACCTTAAACCTGTGTTCTCTTGTGGCAACCACTTCAGCCCTGGGAAAAAGCCTCTGACTATCCACACGATCAATGCCTCTCATCATCTTATACACCTCTATCAGATCACCTCTGATCCTCTGTCGCTCCAAGGAGAAAACCTGTTTTCATAATGCATGCACCCCAATCCAGGCAACATCCTTGTAAATCTCCTCTCCACCCTTTCTATGGCTTCCACATCCTTCCTGTAGTGAGGCGACCAGAATTGAGCACAATACTTCAAGTGGGGTCTGACCAGGGTCCTATATAGCTGCAACATTACTTCTCGGCTCCTAAATTCAATTCCACGATTAATGAAGGCCAATACACCATATGCCTTCTTAACCACAGTCAACCTGCGCAGCTGCTTTCAGCGTCCTATGGTCTCGGACCCCAAGATCCCTCTGATCCTCCACACTGCCAAGAGGCTTACCATTAATACTATATTCTACCATCATATTTGAACTAACAAAATGAATCACTTCACACTTATCTGGGTTGAACTCCATCTGCCACTTCTCAGCCCAGTTTTGCATCCTATCAAGTCCCACTGTAACCACTGATAGCCCTCCACACCATCCACAACACCTCCAACCTTTGTGTCATCAGCAAACTTACCAACCCATCCCTCCACTTCCTCATCCAGGTCATTTATAAAAATCACAAAGAGTAAGGGTCCTAGAACAGATCCCTGAGGCACACCACTGGTGACTGACCTCCATGCAGAATATGACCTGTCTACAACCACTCTTTGCCTTCTGTGGGCAAGCCAGTTCTGGATCCACAAAGCAATGTCCCCTTGGATCCCATGCCTCCTTGTGTGTGTCATTTATCCTCACTCTCTGACTTCTGCCAGTTAGCTAATCTACCTAGTAGATTGCTAGTACCTCTAGCACCATGGCTTTTGTTCAGCAACATTATGTGTGTGGCACCTTGCCAAATGCATTCTGAAAATTCAAAAACATCCATTGACTATGTCTAACCTGTATCTTCTCAAAGAATTCTAATATATTTGTCAGGCAAAACCTTGCCTTAAGGAAACCATGCTGACTTCATACTATTTTATCATATACTTAGGAGGACTATGAAATTTCTTCCTTAATAATGAACTCTAAATCTTATCAACCACGAAATTAAAACTAACCGGTTTATCTTTTGCCTCCATCCCCTCTTAATGTATTTGTGATGTCCTCGTTAAAATTAAATTTCTACTGCTATGCTGTTGGGCATTTTATTTTTGCAGTCTTCGCAAACATGATGTGTTCTGTTAGCCAGCTTCATAGACTAGTGTTTTGGTTTCAGCAGGAGATAAGGAGCCATTTGCCCCATTTAGGAATGTTGTATTAGCCAATTAGGTTTGTCCTGGTACATTTTGTAACATTCTACCCAATGGGATGCAATGGAAGATTTGAGAGAGCTGGGCAAGATTAGATCTCAGAAGAACAGCAGTCCATTTGGAGTCTTTGGTGAGGAAGTGTGGAGAGAAGAGCACAAGGAAAGACGCTTGGAAAACCCCACCCGAAGGGGAGACCCTATTTCAAGGAGTGCTTTGAGCAGAGAAATGATATCAAGGAGAAAGTGTTAATGCTTCTGAGTTTTCCAGTTTATTCTTTGAGTGAAGTTTGACCTGTGGCTGGTGATGGGAATTCAGCACCATGAGTAAAGAGATACATCCAACTACTGCAGAAATGAGTTCCAATGTTTATGTGCTCATTTAGACTGGTTTAACAATAGTGGGCCCTTTTAATTTTCTTTTCTTTTTCTGTTAACTGTTTGTTAAAGTTGAAATATTGATGCATACTTCCTTTGTAATTTTATGCTGGTGTATGATCTGTTATTTCCTGGTGACCGATAACTTTGCATGGGGCAGTATTTACACAGCATTCACCACAATTCGTGTTTTCTCATCAGAAGATTCCAACTTTCCCATTTGATCGAACCTGAATCATACCGACACTATGTGCTATTTAATGAAAGTGGTCTTCTCACCATTACTCATGTGATGTTGAGTCCAGTGGCTGTTAGCCAGAGTTAGTTAATCAGCCAACTTTGTTACAAGCCCTAGTGAGAAGGTTATACAGTATTTTCCAGTTCTCTGGGACTCTCCCTGATCCTAGTAATTCTTGAGAGATCACTATTAATGCTACCATAATCTTTTCACCTACCTCACAGAGAACTGGCTGTAGTACATCTATTCCAGGTGATTTACCCATCTTCTGACCTTTCAGGTTCCTCGGCACCTAATCCTTGGCAATGGCCCATGTTCTCACTTCTGGCCCTTGATTCACTTGAATTTCTAGCATGCTACTGAGGTCTTCTACTGTGAGGCTGGACACAAATTACAGTACTTACACAAAACAATCTGCAGATGCTGTTGTCAAAGGAACACTCACAATGCGCTGGAGGAACTCAGCAGGTCAGCCAGCATTAGTTGAAAAGATTAGTCGACGTTTTGGGCCGAAACCCTTCGTCAGGACTGAAGGAAGAACTTGGGGAGGGTTTGAAGAACACTGGTAGTTGAAAAAAAACAGTAATTTTTAAGACAAAGGGGTGGGGGAGGGGAAGCAGGGAGGTGATTGGCAGGAGAACAATGCGAAGTAGAAGGAGGCGGAACTATGAGGGAGGTGATGCGAAATAGGGATAGAGGAAGGGAAGGGGAGGGAATTACCTTCTCCAACTTCCGGTAATCTCCTCCCCTCCTTTCCTCTATCCCTATTTTGCATCACCTCCCTCATAGTTCCGCCTCCTTCTACTATTGTTCACCTGCCAATCACCTCCCTGCTTCCCCTCCCCCACCCCTTTGTCTTAAAAATTACTGTTTTTTTCAACTACCAGCATTCTTCAAACCCTCCCCAAAGTTCTTCCTTCAGTCCTGATGAAGGGTTTCGGCCCGAAACATCGACTAATCTTTTCAACTGATGCTGACTGACCTGCTGAGTTCCTCCAGCGCATTGTGAATTACAGTACTTACTTAGCTGCTCTGCCATTCCCCTGTTGCACTTTACTATATTCAAGCAGTCAATGTCCACTCTTGTCTATTTCTTACCCTTTATGTATCTAAAGAAAATAGAATTTTCTTTTATCTTATTGGCTAATTTACACTCATATTTCATGTTCTTACAGCTTTTTTAGTTGTCCTCTGCTGGCTGTTAAAGGCTTCCTACTCCCCGGATTTACCACTAATCTTAGCCATATTGTATGCTTTCTGTTGCTTTAATGTTTTCCCTGACTTCCCTTGTCAGCCATGGTAACCTTGTCTTCTTCTTCCTTCGGATGAAATTCTGCTGCGTCTTCCAAATTAGTCACAGGAACTCCTGCCATTACTGCTGCACATTCTTCCCTGCTAGTGTGGCTTCTGATCATCTCTGGCCAGCTCCTCCCTCATGCCTCTGAGGTCACCTTTGTTCAACTGTAAAGGTAACTCTGCCCTGGTAAGTGAGAACCTGCCCAGGTTAGTTTCAGAGGAACATTGAAACTGGGGCCCCTGTGAGTTTCTGGGGGATGTGGTTAACAGACCCTTGGGTATTTCTGGAGAGTGTGGGAAACATCACCTGTGAGCTAAATGGTGGACCATCAGGAGTTTGGAAAACTTAGACAGTAGATTATCAGAGATTGACCATATCTAAAAATTGGATTTGCTGTGCTGGTGTTGATTTGCACGCTCTCAATGCAAGATGAATCAGGAATACAAATGTACAACTTGCTTGTATGCTTTCAATATAAGAGGAAATATTAAAATGTGATCCCTCTGGAACTGTGATGGGTGTACCCGTTCTAGATCCTAAAACTTAAGACAGGACTTTAAGTCTTATCGTTTAGAGGTGTCTATAAGTACCTTGACTTTAGGAAAATTATATTATATCAACATATAATTCAAAGACTGATCTACTTAACTACTTCAGTCTCATTTCTGAGGGGGGTTTAGCTGTGAATAATTACTTCCAGTTAACAACAGATTAAACATTCAACAGCAGATTAAACACAGTTGCTTTATTTAAAATGGAACATATTTGTTTTGAGGAATATTCCTAACAAAGATTCTAATTCTACAAAAGATTTCCAGCCACAAGCGTAACTCTTGCAAACTACAAACCCACACCGATGAGTTGCAGACAAAGATACCCTCAGTCACTAAAGAAAGCTTTGGGAAGAAATCCTTCTTGGGTTGAGGTTGCAGAGTGGACTTGATGTCCTGATCTCTGTAACTCCTCTCCACCCTTACTGCTTTCTAATATTTATATCTTTTAATTCCTGTCATTTAATGACAACCTTTTCTGCTTGTGATGTTTTTACTACTGCAGTGATCAGGTCAGATGGCAGGACCCTGAGGTGAACAGACTATATAATTTCTTATGATGAGGTTGCAGTCTCTCTTAAATCAACAGTAAGTTTCTGAGCCTAGATATGGACATCCTTGTTGAGTAGGGAGTTCCGGGATTTTGACCTTTTACTGATGAAGGTATCAACAATATGTTTTCCAAGTCAGATGCATATGACTTAGAGGCAACTTATAGAGATGGTGGTGTCTCTGTGTATTTGCTGATCTTGCTCATCCTGGCAGCAGATGTCACTAAGAAACAGAATCAGAATCAGGTTTTTTATCACCAGCACATGATGTGAAATTTGTTAACTTAGCAGCAGCAGTTCAATGCTGCGTAATTTAGCAGAGAAAATAATAATAATAATAATAATAACAATAAATAAAATAAAAAATAATAAATAAACAAGTAAATCAATTATGCATATTGAACAGATTTTTTTAAAAGGTGGAAAAACAGAAATACGGGTTTTGCCTGCCATCCAAAGGTAGAGTGTTCCTATTTAATGGTTCGTAAGCCGAAATGTCGTAAAGCGAAGAAGAAATTACCATTTATTTATATGGGAAAATTTTGTGAGCGTTTGCAGACCCAAAAATAACCTACCAAATCATGCAAAATAACACATAAAACCTAAAATAACAGTAACATGTAGTGAAAGCAGGAATGATATGATAAATACCCAGCCTATATAAAGTAGAAATACCTTTCCACAATCATTACTGCACTGCTCTCCGTAGCGAAAATCTCATGCAAGCGCCATCGGCAAAAAATCTCACGCAAGCGCTGTTGGCAAAAATACTCTCTCCAGTAACCTTTAAGCTATGAAGCTGCCAAATTATACCAAATAACACATAAAAATACACAGCCGAAATAAAGTAGAAATAATGTATGTACAGTGTAGTATCACTTGCGGGAATCGGGAAAACAGCGAGCACACGGACGATGGTGTGTTAGACTGAGTCGTTGCAGGTTGGGTGGTGCAGTGGCCCCCACCCTCGAGGCCGCTGAGCGATACTTTGCCATGAAGAACGCAGAGGTCCAGCGGTAGTCGGGAGGTACACAGCACATCTTTAAGAAAAAAGCCAAAACAAACATGCTAACTAATTAGGCGCCACCCCACACGTAATTGTCAGCCCAGATCAGTGCCGATTTCTGATTGTGTCGTCTCTGATCTAGGCCGACAATTACGTGTTGGCGGCACCTAATTAATTAGCATGTTTATTTTGGCTTTTTTCTTAAAGATGTGCTGGGTGCCTCCCGGCTACCTTTGCATTCTCCACGAATCGGTATCTGTCCGTGGCCTGGGGGTTGGGGTGGTGGGACACTGGGGTGTCATCTCGTCGCCTGTTTCCATTAGAGCAGGCAGCTCATCTTCTTCTATCTCTGCCCGCCTCGATGTCGAAGGTCGAGGTTCGTCATCTGCTGTGGCTGATGTGGAAGGCTTGCTTGACTGCTGAGCCTCGCGCATTTTTCTATCACACAGTTCTTTAATAAGGACTCAAACCATCCTGCAAATATCCCCTAAACTGATGTACACTTTCAAAATTAAAGTCGTACTTTATCATTACTCATTCGGTTTCGATTGTTATCCTTTTTTCTTCCAATTGCATCAGCTCTTCATCTGTCAGTTCTTGGTGATGGGATGCCAAAACCTCTTCACCATCATGTTCGTCAGCTTCCACAAGCCAAACTCACGTTGTCCTTACTTCGTTCACCACGATCAAAACACTTAGTTATGTCTAGTTTTACGCTAAGTGTAACACCCTTATGAGCTCTTTCAGGCTTTTCCGATACCATAGAAGTCATCTTGTAAACGGCTGCTCACAGGCACGTGTTAAAGCAAAGCTGTTCCGAATCCGGGGGAGAGCGGCTGCTCGGGGCGCGTTGCCTTTTATCGCGCGCTGATTTTTTTTTCATAGTGAAAACACCTGAAAGCGAAAACAGGGTACTAATGTAGGTCTTTCGTAACAGTGAGGTTTCGTAAAGTGGACGTTCGAAAAGCAGGGGACACCTGTACTGTATATTAAAAAAATGTGAGGTAGTGTCCAAAGATTCAATGTCCATTTAGGAATCGGATGGCAGAGGGGAAGAAGCTGTTCCTGAATCGCTGAGTGTGTGCCTTCAAGCTTCTGTACCTCTTACCTGATGGTAATAGTGAGAAAAGGGCATGCCCTGGGTGCTGGAGGTCCTTAATAATGGACACTGCCTTTCTGAGACACCGCTGCCTAAAGATGTCCTGTGTACTTTGTAGGCTAGTACTCAAGATGGAGCTGACTAGATTTACATACCTTCTGTAGCTTCTTTTGGCAGTGCACTTGCAGATGCTACACAATGTAGCCACAATGTGCTGGTGGTAGATAGAATGAATGGTTTGTGTGATTGAGTGGAGTGCCAAACATGAGCAATGCTTTCTTTTGGACTATCATTGATTTATATAGTCATGGTGTAAAACAGCACAGAAACACTGCAGATTCTGTAGCTCATTGTGTCTCTGCCTGCCATCAACTACCTACCCTCAGCCTGTAGCTTCGATGACAGGGCACTTCCAGTGCTTGTCCACATAATACTTATCCATTTTGGGAGTTCCTGCCTCCTCCACTCCCTCATGCAGTAGCTTCCAAACTTCAATCACCATATGGGCGAAGAAAACATTTTCCTCATGTTCCTATATATTCCTAATTTAAACCTATATCCTTTGGTGTAGGTAAATCCACTGAAGTGAAGCGTTTCTCCATATTCAAAGATTCAAAGATTCAAAGATTCAAGGTGCATTTGTTATCAAGGAATCTATAAATTATACAACCTTGAGATTTGTTTGCTTACAGGAAGTCACAAAGCAAGGAACTGAAAGGACCCAGTTGAAAAGAAGACCGACCCCCAGTGCCCACTAAGAAAGAGGAAACAAAAACAGAACAAATGACACAAACGAAAGAAGTGAGCAGCAAAAGCATTCCGAACCAAACTGAGTTGGAACGCTGTTGTTCCTTGCTTCTATTTGCAAGATTCGTTTTGCTTTCTTTTTCGTCCATTCATCAAAATTCATCATCTATATTCATCAAATATTTCCTTCTTAATTTTGTACCTTCAGTCTGGTTGCCAACCTCCTCAATCAGCCTCCCCCCTCCATAATATTCAGTCTTTATTCATAAATGAAATCGTGCATCCCAGACAACATGCTGGTTAATCTTCTCTACTGTGTCTCCAGTGCTATCACACCTTTCCTCCAATCTGGGGAACAGAACTGTACACTGCACTCCAACAGTGGGCCAACTAGATTTTACACAGCTGCACTGCAACTTCCCTGCTCTTACTTCCTGTGCCCCACTTGATGGAGGCAACCTTGTGTGGAAGAGATACATCCACCTGGCTGCACTCACTGCATTTTCACCACTGCTCAGTAACACTTCACTGGGGGCAGAAAGTGTCCCGGGATGGTTTGGAAGGTTCAAGAGAGTTGCCTGATGGCAATGATTCAATAATAATGACTATGTCAGATTTGGCTCCTACCTTGGCCAAACTCTTTCGATCTCTGGCGCAGGGTCAAAGCTAAGCTGGCTCAGTCACCCAGAACCATTCAGAGAGTGTCACATCCCATGACAGTGCTGACTCACCATGAAACGCTCTTCTAGTTGGTTTGAAATGTTGAACAGGTGTTGTGAGCGGCCTGCCTTATATTGAACTCGGTCGCTGTTAGAGAAAGCTTCTGAGGGAGCAGCTTGAATATATTTGTGGTCCAATTTGATTGCAGTGAGGGATCTCACCAATTAGTAATCCTTGTAACTGTATTTTCCACCAGAGTGTCTGTAGATGGCAGACTTCCCTTAAGAGAGGATGGTGATCTTTGCAGCAAATGATCACTGCTGTGAAGTTATATGACAGTCCTTTCATTTCAGACCTCAATGTGAACTTTTGTATCAGCTGAGTACTAGAACATCGAACATAGAACATTACAGTATTGACTGGGCCCTTCGGCCCATAATGCTGTGCCGACCCTTTACCCAACTTTATCTAACCCATAACCCTATTTTTTTTGTCATGTATGTGCCTATCTAAGAGCCTCTTTCATGTCCCTAATGTATCAGCCTCGACCACCACCTTCAAAAGTACACTCCAGTCATCTACCACTCTCTGTTTAAAAAAAAAACTACCTCTGACATCTCCTCTTAGCTTTCCTCCAGTCACTTTAAAAGGATGTCCTCTGATATTAACCACTGCCACCTTGGGAATAAGGAACTGGCTGTCCACTATGTCTATGCCTATTATCAATTCATACACCTCTATCAAGTCACCTCTCGTCCTCCTTCACTCCAAAGAGAAAAGCCCTGGCTCATTCAACCTTTGCTCAGTAGACATGATGTCTGATCCAGGCTGCATCCTGGCAAATCTCCTCTGAACTCGCTCTGAATCTTCCACTTCCTTCCGACTATGAGGCGATCAGAGCTGACCAAAAGTGACTGAATAGACACTGGGGTCAGGATTGAGGATGGCCTTTGGGGAGCTGGGGTGCAGATGCATTCGGTGAGCGAATGTCCAGGCATTTTCTGCACTGTGGTCAAGGGAGTGCAGGTATTATTTGCTTTCAGTGCTGAGTTTGGGGATGGGTGAAGAAGAGTGTTAGGAAAAGAAAGCAGAAGAGGCCATTGCTGCAGTTGAGACAGGCAGTGCTGGATAGAGGAGTGGGGCTGTTGCTGTGGTCAAGTGCATTGGGAGGGATGGATTCTGGGTGGAGGGGGTAGCACTGTTTGCAGCTGGGTGGGAAATGGTTGAGAGATGTGAGTTGTAATCAAGCTGCAGGGGAGAGGAAGATTATTGTGGCTGAGGAGGTGAAGGTGGGCCCAAGAAGTGTACTGGAGGTGGATGGGAATATGTGAGAAGTGGATGAGGGGATCTAATGCTATTGGGACAATGGGTGGATGTTGGTCAAGCAGACAGGTACTCAAGTTAGAGTGGCGTGTAGGCACTGGGATACTGACTGAGCATTATTGGAGGTTTTGGACAAGGTAGGAGGGGAAGGAAAAATGTTAACATCAAATCTGGGTTTTGTTCGAGAAGTGAACTAAATGCAGACTGACTGGGAGTGGTGATGAGGTGAGTGGTAAGTCTGGGGGTATTCTATGCTCTGTAACTCCAAAATGTAAAGCTAATTGAAAAGAAAACATGGAGCCGGTAATAACTCATATACACTTAGTTCATTTTTTCACTTCTAGCAAGGGTCGCACATATGACGTGGTGGTGCGATGACATGTGCCATTTGCTCACTTTTATAGAACCCATAATGAAATATTGGAACAGAGAATGCTTAGTCACACAATATATTTACAATATTACTCAGATATCACTGAAATACTAAATACTCCTCCCTGCTTAGCTATAAAAAATCAAAACATTGAAAACTGGAATAGGAGTCGGCCATTTTATCTTTTCTGCCTCCTCTGCAATTCAAATGACATAGCTGATTCTCCGTAGTCAGAATCTTTTATTCCTATAATCCTTAATCCCTCAAGCCCTATGAAGACCTTCTTGAAAATACTTAATAAGCTAGCTTCAACTGTCTTCTGTGGTAGAGAATTCCACAAGTTTATCTGTCTCTAGGATAAGAAATTTCTCCTCATTATATAGTGACCCATGGTCTGGGGCTCCCCTGTCATCAACAGCCTCATTCCTTCATATACATACAGCATACAATATCAGTCCTGTTAGAATTTTGTAGGTAACTTACAAAACATGCGACTGTATGATTCAGTTCTGAGGGAAATGGTTTCTTAATTTGAATTACTTTTCAGTATTCCTTAAAATATAAATATTTTTGTTAAGTCTGAAATGGTATTTTAAGTGTAATGTTTGCATATTGGTTTAAGTTTAATTCAAATGGTGACTTACAAAAAAAATATGGAACCTATAATTCATAACATTTAAGATATACTATTTCAACACTATCAAATTATCAGTTACAGCCTATGGGAGCTCATGTTCCCTTATGCTCCATGTGTGTTAAATTACTACTGAATATTTACACTCTGCTTGCTGTTCAGCAACCATCATTTCCTACCTCGGAAGTCTCGCTGGCTGTGAGAACAAGAGAAGAAGACAAGAAGGACCTCAGACCCAGAGTTTACAGTATTTGCTGGGTCAAATCCTGATAATTCCCTGGTTTATAATTATAATGGAAACAAATCCATCAGTTGAATAGCTAAAGCTCACAGTATAGTAAATCATTTGCATATGCTCTTGGGGAATTTAAGACGTTACTTTAAGACATGCAAATGAGGAGCAATTTACTGCCTCCGCTGCTGAGGATGCATGCTCACTGCTATAAATAAGACAGGCCAGGAACAGATTCCTTTGATAACAAATATTAGCTTACAGTCTATAAACAGCCTAATTATGAGCCGAATGGCTTTACTAAGCTTTCTCTACTTTATAAATGGTTTGTGTTACTATAGTGTGTTTTTATCTTATTTACCTTTATAGTAACATTAATTTTGGAAAAAAATTGCCAAAGATAGACTTGATCACAGTTTGATTTAGCAGGGGCATATGTGTAGCCATACTGTTCCTTACAGGAGCAACATTCTGATGGATACAGTACAGTGGCTCAAAATAACTTCACAGATAAGAAAGCATTTTACATTCAGAACAGTGGAGGCTTTGTTGAGACAGAAGCTGCCATCACACTTAAAAGGTACCTGAATAAGTGCACCTGAAATGCTCTGATCACAAAACTATGACTGAAAACCGGGGAAGTGGAAGGAACAAAATTAGCTCTATATTTGCTATATGCAGTCTCAACAAGTTGTGGTCTCAACCTCCCACAACCCTAAGTCACAGAGGTCTGATAAATGGGGTGGAGATTTCTACCACCTCGTTATTCAGAAAAGAGGTCCATGATGCACAGTACATAATTAATAGTTGGTTTATTATTGTCACGTGTGCTGGGATACAGTGGAAAACTTTGTTTTGCATGCCAAACATACAGATCATTTCAAAATATAATTACATCCAGAAAGGAAAAAAGGGAAAAGCAATTACAGAATGCGGAAAATAGTAATTCTTACTTTTGTAGAAGTTAGATTTCAGTGAGTGTTAGGACCTCTGGTATTCATTATGTATATAAATGATTTGGATGTAAGTGTACATGTCACGATTAGCAAGTTTGCTGATATTAAATTATGGGTTTTTTTTTGTAGTGAAGCAAGTTACAATGAATTACAAAGATAATTTGATCAGTTATGGAGATGGACTGAGGGATGGCAAATGGTTTTCAACTTAGACAAGTGTGAAGTGATGCATTTTGGATATTCAAATTAGAGTAGGATCTATTCAATGAATAATAGGATACTGATGAGTGTTGTCAAACAGAAGGACCCAGGAATATGAGTGCACAATCACTAACAGGAGCCATGCAAGTAGACAGAATGGTGAAGAGGGCATTTAGTATGCTCACCTTCATTGGTCAGGGAGTCAAATTTAAAAGTAGGCACATTATGTTGCAGTTTTATAAGCGCTGGTGAGACCACACTTGGAGTATTGTGTACAGTTTTGGTCAGTCCGCTAAAGGAGAGGTATTGTCAAGCTGGAAAGAATGTAGAAGAGATTTACAAGGATGTTGCCTGGACTAGAGAGGCTGAACAATAATGGCCATGTTGGACCTTTATTCCATGGAGAGTAGGACAATAAGAGGTGATCTGACAAAACTATATAAACCTATGAGGAGTATAAATAAAGTGGATGGTCAGAGTCTGTTCCCTAGGATTGGGGAGTCTGAAACTCGAGACCGCAGACATAAGAGATTTAAGAGAGACCTAAGAGGTAACTTCTTTTTGCACAGAGGTTAGTGAGCTGCCAAAGTTGTGGTACTTAGTTGTGGTGGGTACAATTGCAATATTTCAGAGGCATTTGGATAAGTACATGGAAGGGAAGGACTTTGAGATGTATGGCCAAACACGGGCAACTGTATCTAGCAGTAAGGATCTGCTGTCTGCACGGAAGGGTTTTTATTTTCTGTATTACTCTATAAGAGTCGAACAGTTATAATTGATGCACTGAATAGTTCTGCTGAGAGCAACTTGCAAAAAGTCACCATACTCAGCACTATCGACAATCACTCCAAACATAGAAGGCTTATGCACAAGTGCCTGCACTCCTCTCTTTGAACGGTTAAATTTATGTCCCATGATTGGAGAAAAAGAAGTTATCAGACACAATTGCCTTAGATTCATCAAAAAGAGTCTAGACCCGAACCAACAGAACTTCAAGATGTGGGAATAGTCTTACAAAGTAAATTTCCATTCCTGTGTAAAAAGAATCATGGAGCAGCTGAGTGAAGTTCTCTCAGAAATTTAAAACGCAAACAACAGGAATTCTGTAGATGCTGGAAATTCAAGCAACACACATCAAAGTTGCTGGTGAACGCAGCAGGCCAGGCAGCATCTGTAGGAAGAGGTACAGTCGATGTTTCAGGCCGAGATCCTTCATCAGGACTAATTGAAGGAAGAGCTAGTAAGAGATTTGAAAGTGGGAGGGGGAGGGGGAGATCCAAAATGATAGGAGAAGACAGGAGGGGGAGGGATGGAGCCAAGAGCTGGACAGGTGATTGGCAAAGGGGATATGAGAGGATCACGGGACAGGAGGTCTGGGGAGAAGGACAAGGTGGGGGGGAACTCAGACGATGGGTAAGGGGTATAGTCAGAGGGACAGAGGGAGAAAAAGGAGAGAGAGAGAAAGAATGTGTGTATATAAATAAATAACGGATGGGGTACGGGGGGAAGTGGGGCATTAGCGGAAGTTAGAGAAGTCAATGTTCATGCCATCAGGTTGGAGGCTACCCAGACGGAATATAAGGTGTTGTTCATCCAACCTGAGTGTGGCTTCGTCTTTACAGTAGAGGAGGCCGTGGATAGACATGTCAGAATGGGAATGGGATGTGGAATTAAAATGTGTGGCCACTGGGAGATCCTGCTTTCTCTGGCTTTCACCTACGCTCTGTCTGCCAGAGAAAGCAGGATCTCCCAGTGGCCACACGTTTTAATTCCACATCCCATTCCCATTCTGACATGTCTATCCACGGCCTCCTCTAGTGTAAAGATGAAGCCACACTCAGGTTGAAAGAAGAACACCTTGTATTCCATCTGGGTAGCCTCCAACCTGATGGCATGAACATTGACTTCTCTAACTTCGCTAATGCCCCACCTCCCCCTCGTACCCCATCCGTTATTTATTTATATACACACATTCTTTCTCTCTCTCTATCCTTTTTTCCCTCTGTTCCTCTGACTATACCCCTTGCCCATCCTCTGGGTTTCCCGCCCACCCCCCCCCCTTGTCTTTCTCCCTGGGCCTCCTGTCCCATGATCCTCTCATATCCCCTTTGCCAATCACCTGTCCAGCTCTTGGCTCCATCCCTCCCCCTCCTGTCTTCTCCTATCATTTTGGATCTCCCCCTCCTCCTCCCACTTTCAAATCTCTTACTAACTCTTCCTTCAGTTAGTCCTGATGAAGGGTCTCGGCCTGAAACGTCGACTGTACCTCTTCCTAGAGATACTGCCTGGCCTGCTGTGTTCACCAGCAACTTTGATGTGTGTTGCTTCTCTCAGAAATTGGTCATTTTGAGGAAGCCATTTTGTTGATAATTATTGAAGGTTACTTTGTCTCTGGTATTTCAGAGTCTTATTTGCTGGATCCAATATGCTTTGATTTATAATTGAGGCATAGATTTCCAAATGGGGACAACTCTTACACAACGGAGGATGAGGACATGCAACAGGGCCGATTGAGACTGAATGTTGTATTTTCACCAGAATGAAGATGTTTTTTTTTTCCAGAAACAAACCTGCGGATGTGAACTAAGAGATCTAAAGGGAGTATGATGGGTACAGGGAAAGATGGATGATCTTGACGGCTAGGCCCAATTTTCATTGCATTTCCACAACATTTCATGGCCAAGCGCAAGTGAGACAGGGTGTCACTGATCCATAATGACATGTTCTAATATCTATCCATTCCTTTCAGTATCCTATAGTTTTCAGTGAGATCTCCCCCACCTCCACACCCCCTTGTCCTTCTGGAGTACAGGGTCCAGGGACATCAAAAACTCCTCATTCCTGGAACCTTCTCTAGACTCTCTCCTGCACCAGCACATCATCAGATACAGGAGCCCAAAATTGCTTGCAATAATCCAGATGTGTTCTGAACAATGCCGTACAATCCTCATGAAGTGAATGCTAAATTGCATTTGCTTCCTTTATTACTGACTTAAGCTGCAAGTTAACCTCGACAGAATACCAGTCTAAGACTCCCAACTCCCGTTGCACCTTGAGTCAAATTCTCAATTCGCACCCACCAATTTAGAAAACTGTCCACATTTTGATCCTTTCCTCCAAAGGACATAACCCTACACTTCCCTCCATTGTTTTTCATTTTCCACTACTCCCAACCTGTCCAAGTCCTACTGTAGACTCCCTGCCCTTGTGTCATTACTTATTCATCCACTTATCTTTGTATGGTCTGTGAACTAGGCCACAATGGCATCAGTTTCTTCATCCAGGTCATTAATGTACAAAGTGAAAAGTTGCGACCCCAACACTGACCCTTGTGGAACTCTACAGGTCATCAACAACTATCCTGAAAAGAACCCATTTATTCCCATTCTCCGACTAACCAGACAGTAAATTATCTATCCATGCTATTATCTAGCCTCTAGTACCATAGACTCTTACCTTGTTTAGCAGCCTCACGTGTGACTCCATGCCAAATGACTTCTCAATGGGTTGCAATAGATATATTTAATGTCAGAGAAATGTAATACAATATAAATCCTGAAATTCTTCTTCTTTGCAAACATCAAAAAAAACAGAGGAGTGCCTCAAAGAATGAATGACATTCAAATGTTAGAACCCCAAAGCCCCCCGCTCCCCCCCATGCATAAGCATCAGCAAAGCAACCACCCCCCTAGCCCCACCAGCAAAAACGCATCAGCGCTCCCACCGAGCACTCAAGCGTGCAGCAAAGCATCATCAATAAACACAGACTTGCAGTACCCCAAAGACTAATTGTTCACCCGGTATTCAACATACCATAGACTTTCTCTCTCTCTCTCTCCCTAATAAGGGAAAAAGAGGTGTTCTCGTTTCACAGCCAGAGATTAGACATAACAAAGCAACTTGTTGAATTATTGTGTTAAAAGTCTGTTGTGTCACTTTTCCTGAGCTCTGTGCCCAAAGAACTCGGGTCTCTGGGCACACAGCCAGCAGCCAGCTTACTGCTTACGATCTTCCATCTCCCACGACACATCAGGCAGTGGAACTGGCCTTGAAACCGCCCACCGCCGGAGCCACTAAAATCTGGCACCCTGAATGTGCACTAGTCTTCTAGGCCACATCCTTGGCATATCGAAAAGTGGCCAGTCATGAGGCCCTGAGAGTGGGTCCCATTTCCGCAAAGAACCAAAGTCATTGCGTAACTCCAGGTTAAGGTCTTCAAAAGAACCTTGAAAAGGAAAATAAAAAGATATCAAAGGTAGAAATAGAGCTGAAAATATAAGTAAATAGCATCCATTGACTTTTCTTTCTCAAAGCTGCTTGTTACCTCTTCAATGAATTCTGACAGATTTGTCAGACAAGATTTCTCTTTTATGTAACTATGCTCACTGGATATAAATTTATCATGAGATAACTCTGTGGCACTTTGGCTTGTCTCTATGTGGTTGGTGCAATGTCTCTTAAGCTTTCAGGAGCTCAGAAACCACTTCTGACAGACAGTGAGTTTTGCGCACAGTTTGAGGACTTGATGTTCAAACACTTCACCCGAGGCAAAGTGAAAACTTATTAGACACAGGAGAGACTGCTGGTGTTGGAAATCTGGAGCAGCACACAACGTACAGGAGGAACTCAATGAATCAGGCAGTATCTGCAGAAGAAACTGGACAGTCAGCATTTTGGGTTGAAATCCTTAATCGGGATTGGAAAAAAGGAGGGGAGATAGCCAGTACATGAAGATAGGGGAAGGGCGAGGTCAAAAGCTAGAGAGTAATACAGGTGAGAGGGGGATGATAAGCAGGTGAAGGAGGGATAGTGTGACAATGATGTAAGAAGCTGTGAAGCGATGGGTGGAAGAAACAAATGACTGTAGAAGATGGAATCTGATAGGAGAGGACAGAGGACTATGGAATAAAATGGATGAGAAGAGGGAGTGAGGTGGAGAAATCACAGGGAGGAATGTGTGGGTGATGGGCAGCTTGAGAAAGCAAGAGGGGAAAGAGATGGGTTGAAGGGGCCAATGGGATAAGTGAAAAAAACAGACAGAGGAGTGCGGGTATTGGAAATAGGAGAAATCGATGTTCGTATTATCAGGTTGGAGAATATCAAGGCAGAAAATGAGGTGGTGTTCCTTTAGATTTTGTTTGGCTGCAATATGGCCACAGACAGCTGCGGAGGCCAATTGATTGGCTATATTTATAGTGGAGGTTGATAAGTTCAGGATTAGTAAGACCACCAAGGGCTACAGAGAGAGGGAAAATAAATCAGCCAGGATTGAAGGGCAGAGCAGATTCGACGTGCAGAATTACCTAATTCTACTCCTGTGTTTTATGGGCTTATGAAAATGTTCAAATCGCAGTTCAGTGATGCTAACAATGCCCGTATCAAGAGACTGAGGAAAACTGTATTGGGTAGATTTTGCTGGAGCAGGGAATGCTGTGGGAGGTATCATTGGTAAGACACTTCCTGCCCCCTTCACATTGACTATAACTTGCACAGTATGTTGGTGGAAACATACAGCAGTGTTGCAGGTTCACTGGGAGCAGACTGACTAAAGTAACCAATAATATTTCATTAACCACTAAGTCTTGAAGATGGAAACACAGAAGAGATGGGTAAAGTCATTCAGAGCAGTTGCAGGAAGAGAAATAAATTGAATGAATAAAAGATGGAATTAAGAGGGAGAGGAAAAAATAGTCATAGAAAGTAAGAAAAATTAAAACATAACATTTTACATTTTTAAATGAACAATTCAATCTGTTAAAAAGATAAATTAATATTGTATTAACTGTGAACAAATCATTAAAAGGCATAAATGCTGTTAATAAATCATGAGTTTAATAGTTAATTATTATGGGAATCTAGCTAGTAATTAATAACAAAGAAACTAAGGGATTGATGGTATTTGCCTGAAGAAATGGGGAAGTGGTGTAAATTAATCAATAAATTTTGGGAACTCTGAATTTACTACATCTCCCTTAATCCTCGGGAGCTGCTGCCTGCCTTTAGCACTCCTGTATTTTTCAATCAATATCTTCCAGTGGTTTTCAAATGTTAACATGCTATATTTTATCATCTTTACCATCTGTATTATGAAGAATTTAAGTGAAATGGAGGAGAGAAGGTGCATGGTTTATGTGATTGCAAATGGGCAGTGGTTGGAGGGCAAAGATACTGCTTCACCACAAAGTCTCTTTGAGGGATGCCTAGCCTGAAGTTTAAATCTTCTCTTGGGTGAAAGTTCGGTGAATCCTTCTCTCAGAGCTCCCCCTCTAGGATCTCTGCTTCCCTTCGACTCTTTGACCACGTACTCACCAGAGCCACGTATCCTTCTCGTTAGCCTCCTTCCCCTACCCCCACCTTTTTATTCTGGTGTCTTCTCCCTTCCTCCTCAGTCCTGAAGATCCTAACGTTGACTGTTGATTCACTTTAATCAATGCTACTTGGCTTGCTGAGTTCCTTCAGCATTTTGTGTGTGCTGCTTTGGTCTTCCATCACCTGCCAGATCTCTTGTGTTTAGAGATATTATTCACTCTTTTTTTCAATATAATTGCACGCTTTGGATCACTGCCCCAGTTTACCATGCAGAAAAGCAACCAGGGATCATAAATGTTCACATGCTTCAGCACATTTGAAAATCATGTACTGCAGTTAATTGATTAAACGATGCAAATAACAGCACATGTCAGGATACGAAGTGGAGCTTAGGAGAAAAATGAGAGACCTTCCAAACCAATGGTTAGCAGCCAGTTCTGCTCGCATCAAACAACAAGAAAACTAACGGAGACTTCTTTCTGTCATTTATCTGTCCAATCAACCTCTCTAGATTATGCTTGATTGCTTTCTGGTGGTAAAATGCTACAATGGGGCCCTGAACAACGAAGACCACTCCCGAGACCGAACAAAAATTGCTTTAATGCAAATGAACAATGGGGAAAGGAGTGCCAAAATAATTAAGCAATATGTTTCCGTTACGTAAATATGGAAATTTTAAAAACTTAATTCAGATAGACTTGCATTCTGGTGACCAGTCCCTTTGAGGAAAAATACCATTATAATAAATGAATTGACTTTTCTTTCATCAGCTTCTTTTCAATTTCACGGTAAGGTACACCCAGACATTCATTATTGTTTAATTGTCATTACGTCAGGATGTGTGATATGTAGGTGACAAGAAATCTCTTGTCCATTAGCAAGTTTTCAATATATACCATTAAATTTGTTTTAAATGAGAAGCCGCAGCCAATGTACATATCTTTGTGGGCAAGGTAATGAACATCACATCAACTGTTTTGTTTTACGTTGTTCCCCACACCAACATGAAAACATTTAAGAGAAAAATGTGCCCCTAGCTGGTGTTTGATAATCAAGGGGACTAAATTGAATCCAACCTTTAGCAGACCCAGGCTGCACGATCACAATTAAACTGTGCCTGAAATCCTGATGCAAAGGTTGTATACCAACTTCATGCTGCTTGGTCATTAAAAGAATTGCTTATAGCCATGGCTAATTGGCTTATCTCAAGTCAGGGTCACAATATTATTCATGGTGAGCTCCAGCTACAGCCAGCCTGTTTTACTTCAAGCCAGTGTACTGTGGCAGCAACAGGCTCCGAAATGCACTCTGCAGCCATACTGATCCAAAAGGTATTAAAAAAATACTGCACACTACTTTAGGCCTTACTGGAAATGATGGAAAGGAAAAAGAGATGTCTTTTAATTAGGGGGAGAGGAAGACCTTCCACACATATATTCGGAAGAAAACTTGAAAGTAGAACCTCATGAAATAAACAATGGCACCCCGGCTTATGATTGACCTGACTTATGGATATCTAATTTTACTCCAATTCTCCCATACATTTTGAAAGCAGTTTTCAAGCTAGTAATAACAATAATAAAATATTTCTTGGCTTTCATTAATGATTCAGTATAGTATATGCACTCAGTGTCCACTTTATTCGGTACCTGCTCTGCCTAAAAAAAGTGTCTACTGAATGTATGTTTGTGGTCTTCTGTTGCTGTAGCCGATCTGCTTCAAAGTTCAATATGTTGTGCATTCAGAGATGCTCTTCTGCACACCCTTATTGTAACGGATGTCTATTTGAGTTACTGTCGCCTTCCTATCAGCTTCAATCAGTCTGGCCGTTCTCCTCTGACTAATCTCATTAACAAGGTATTTTTGCCCACAGAACAGCCACTCACTGAATGCCTTTTGTTTTTCACACCATTCTCTGTAAACTCTAGAGATGTTGTGTATGAAAATCCCAGGACATCAGCAGTTTCTAAGATACTCAAATCACCCCGTCTGGCACCAACAACCATTTCACAGTCAAACTCACTTTGATCACATTTCTTCCCCATTCTGACATCTGGTCTGAACAGTAACTGAATCCCCTGATCATGTCTTCATGTTTTCATGCATTGAGTTGCTGCAACATGATTGGCTGATCAGATATTTGCATTAACAAGTCGGTATATAGATGTACCTAATAAAGAGGCCACTGAGTGTATGCATTTCATAAGTTTAATTATAGGTAGTGATAGGAAACAAAAGGATTATAGCAACTGTATGTAGAATGATATGACATGGGTAGCTATAGAAAATGAGAGTTTATGACTTATGGAGAAATCTGCTTATAGATACTTCTCGGGAATAGAAAACTCATACACACCCTGGGCATTGTCTTTAATATCCTCACACACTGAAAGTCAGTCAGTTCATCTTCCAAAGCTCCACCAATAGCATTACTAGCTCCCATCAAGCTGGCTGCACCTATCACCTTCCAGCTAGTTCTTTCCCCTCCCCTCATCTTTTATATTTTGAGTCCTTTCCTCCTCAGTCCTGAAGAAGGGTTGTGGCTCGAAACGTTGATTATCATTTCATTTCCATAGATGCTGCCTGGCCTGTTGAGTCCTTCTGTGTGTTGCTTTGGATTACTAGCTTTCAGATACGGCTCAAGGCAACACTCCCCAAACAATTTATTGAATCTTCATGTGCTCCACTGGGGCTTTACATACTCTGTGCTGTTGTAAAGCTCGTATCCACATCTCATTGCTTCTTCACACCACTAATAGTGATGACAAATTAACCATACACCTTGCACAACACTTGGTGACACAGTTGCTCTCTCTTTCAGAATAATGGGTGGATGTCTAAAGCTTGCAGCAGCCATGAGGCTGGGGACCGATTTGAAAGCATCACCTTCTCCATATGGAGGTTATAGGTTTCTCACGATTATTGATATATTGCTACAGATTGGGGTGAAGCCATGAAATATTACTGCAGCATTTGTAATATTGGTTGTGAACAATAAATGCTGCTTTAAAGAAGTTACTTCTTTAAGGATTGTGGCATTTGATTAAATGCTCTGTGTTGGGGAACAATGTTCACAAAAAGTTCCATAGAGACAGTCTGTGGAGCCTTGACTAAAGCAGACTTTTGGACCTCTTGTCTTTTTGACTGCAGACGCTGCAAATGTTAGGAATCCACAAGGAACTCAAAATCCACAAGAAGGGAGTTCTCACACTGAACCAGCTCTAACATTACATTTCTTTTTCTTTTTGCCCTTAACTCTGAGTGGAGTCATCCAGACTCCGTCATGACAGTGTTTTTTTAGCAGGCTTTCTAATTTTTACAAGGCCGAGTT
Source organism: Mobula birostris (assembly GCF_030028105.1). Lineage (NCBI taxonomy): Eukaryota > Metazoa > Chordata > Chondrichthyes > Myliobatiformes > Myliobatidae > Mobula > Mobula birostris. The sequence continues at coordinate 125,111,020 of NC_092373.1, read as the reverse complement.
GCTAGCTCGATGCTCGACCCAACATGGATGGAAAGCGAGCAAGGGAGCTGGCTGGATTTGAACTCAGGAGCCTTCGCTCCGAAGTCCGGCGCTGACGCCACTACGCCACCAGCCGGCAACTTTACATTTCACCCTTGTTAAATCATTTGTTCTGATTGATAATCCATCATCAGGGACCCCCTAACACCTAGGTCATGTTTTCTTCTCACTGCTGCCATCAGGAAGAAAGTACAGGAATGTCAGAACTCACACCACCAAGTTCAGGAACAGTTATTACTTCTCAACCATCAGAGTCTTGAACCAAAGGGGATAGCTTCATTCAACTTCACTTGCCCTACCATTGAAATGTTCCCACAGCCTATGGACTCGCCTCCAAGGGCTTTTCGTCTCAGGTTCCCAGTACTTATTGCTTATTTATTTATTTATTTATTTTTCTTTTTGTATTTTCACAGTTTGTTGTGTTTTGCACATTGGCTGAATGCCCAAGTTGATGCAGTCTTTCATTGATTCTATTATGGATTTACTGAGAATGCCTGCAAGAAAATAAATAACGGGGTTGTATATGGCGAGATATATGTACTTAGATAATGAATTTACTTTGAAATTTAACTGGCACCATTTCCTTCTCCACATTCTCAGTTCCTTGTTCTGTCAGAGCACTCTCTTCACTTCAACCTGCCTCCTTCCACACCATGAAGCCATTCACTATCGTTCAGTGGAAGTCTGTTCTTGCATCACACAGATTGCTGCCCTTATGGTTCTGGAAGCCCGTGTTCTGAAGATTTCCCGTGAGAGCCGCAGCTCTTCAGCAATCTGCCTATTCAGCAATTACTTATCACTCTCGGTTTGGCTAGTGGCTTAATCTAGGGGAAGTCAGCCCCCAGTCCGGCCAAATTTAAGAAATCTTGTTTGGGTGGATGCTGTGCAATGTGCCACGAAATAACAAACAGTACACAATATGCTATTAAACAATTGAGCTTTATAACTCTTCATTTGTCCGTATGGTGAGTAAAGAAACCAAAAATAAGAAAAGGGCCCATTCTCATGAAACAGTCTCATGCACAATGTTGGAGCTAATGGTTCAGTCCACTGGTTCCCCGTTGACCTCCTCCGAGCGTAGCCAACCCTCGGACCCTCGCTCCTCCCCCACTCCATCCGGCAGTCTACCAACACTCTCCATTCACGTCTTCTCTCCTCATCTCTCAGCGGCAAAAGACCACGAAATCCCTGCTCCCAGACCCACAAGAAAGAACAACATCCCACTCACTGGCTAACATGCATTCCAAAGCCCCTGTTATCTCTAGTCATAACACAAACATTGCTGCTACAGAGAAACCATTATCAGTGAAACCTTACAGCACGTTACACTCTCCCCCCACTCAATTTAGTCATGTCCTCATGACTTTGAGATAATTTGCCGACCCTTCCTGCAAAACACAAAGTACATCCAGGTGTAAAAGGCAGTGACTTAGCTCCCCACAATGGTAGGGGCCACACTCTGTTCCCCCGGTGCTACGTAGACCAGCTTATCTGGTGGTCTCCTAATTCTCTGAGACCTCCGTACCCCCTCATCTAACTCTTCAGGTTCAGACATTGCTGGGGATACTTCTGGTCTACCTGCTGAGGCCTCTCCCGACCTATCACTCATGCCCACCTGCAACTCGGAGCCCTCTGTCCTGTGGCCAAGTCCCGCTTCATCCCTTGCAGGGTCCCGCTGCAACCCAGGCTGTCCACAGATAGACCCCCCACCACCACTTCACCTGACTCAGTGGGAGAAGGGTTGGGAGTCTATTCCTCAATCAATGGGGAGTTAGAAAAAGGCAGCATATACCACACATCCAGGTCCTCATCCTTCGAATCAGTATCCCTCTCAGGGGTGGGGGGCCAGTCTAACCTCACCTGTCGTGGGCCCTACAGTCGTCCCGCGTTTCCGCAGTCCTCTTACTAGATGTAGGCTCCAAGTCAGGCTCTGTGTCACACCGCACCTCTTGTCCCAGTGCAGAAGGTGGTTCCGATGGAGAATTTTGACAGCCCATTCCATCCTCTGGTTCCTGCTGGAAAACTGGTAGGTTTGGCATCTGACTCCACCACATAGGGCTTAGCCTCTCAGTGGTCCGCCAACTTATGCTTCCCAGGTAGCTCCAAGTTCCTCATGAGGACCCTGTCTCCTGGCAGGAGTTGGGAGAACCTCATCTTTTGATCGTACCTCCTCTTACTTCCTTGATTCTGCTTGACTGCTGTGACCCCAGCTAATTCATAAGTCCTTTTCAGCTCTCTTCTCATGTCAGACACATAATTCAGATAAGCCTTTGGTGGAAAGTCACCCTCACCAGTCCCAAAACAAAGGACAATGGGCAACCTCGCCTCACGCCCAAACATCAGATAGTATGGCAAGTACCCAGCAGCTTCATTTCGTGTACAGTTGTAACAGTGAACCAGATGCTCAATATGTTGACTCCACTTGCTCTTCTTGCTAATCTCCAAGGTCCCAACTATGTCTAGCAAGATCCGATTAAACCTTTCGGGCTGGGGATCGCCTTACGGATGATAGGACATGATCCTCGACTTCTCGACTTCAAGCATGCTCAGTAACTCATGGATGAGTCTGCTCTCGAAATCCCACCCCTGATCACTACGTATCCACCTGGGAAGGCCGTAGTAGTTGAAATATTTCTCCTATAACACTTCCGCCACTGCAGTCACCCTCTGGCCCTTGATAGGAAAAGTCTGAACATATCTAGTGTAGTGGTCTGTTATGACTAAGACATTCGCTGTGTTGCTGGCATCAGGTTCTATTGGCAGGAAATCCATACCCAGCAGGTCCAGGGGCCCCACACTCTGCAATTGGGATTAGGGAGCTGTCCGTGTAGGCAGCGTCTTCCGCCATATGCACTGAATGCAGGACTTGCAGTATTCTTCGACCTCTGACTTCATTCGGGGACAGCGAAACCAGTCTCTGAGCAATCCATAGGTCGTTTCGACCCACCAGATGTCCAGAATCATCATGAAATGATTTCAAAGCAATCCTCTGATACTTCTCCAGCAAAACCAGCTGGCAACGCCGAGGTCGGTCAGGGGGTGACGTGACCCCGTATAGTATCTGGTTCTGCAACTCCAACCGAGGCCGTTCTCTCAGTAATGGAGGCACCGAAGCTTGTTTCATCTTCTCTGCCTGAGCCATGTCTCCCTTTCTCGACTGCTGACCAAATGGTACCAATGCCCGGGTCGTCTTCCTGAGCAGCTGCCACTTCCCCAGAACTCAATTCCGGCAGCTGATTTGTCTTCAGAGCAGTCAGGTTACAATAAACTTGGGGGATGGCATTGTCAGAAGCTCCCAATTGATCCACTGCTCGATCCTGCCCCTTCTTTCCCTCTGCCTTCACGATAATAGCAAACTGACACATGGCCTTCACCCCCGGGGCAGAATTACTTTCCCACTCCTTGTCCGTGACCAGTCCCTCATGCGCCCATTGGGACAAAGCATCAGCGTCAACGTTCCTGCTTCCCGGGTCTCAACCCGGTACCCTGATCCTGATACAGGATGCCCCCTAAGTCCTCTTGGATGGCATCCATGTACAGTACATAAGCAATCGGGGTTCTGCAAAAGCCAGCACTGGGGCCTGGGTCAGCAGCTCCTTCAGCGACTGAGAGGCCTCCTCACATTTTGTATCCCACCTCGGTCTAAAAGACTCTGAGGGGCTAAGATACTCTCCACCCTCCTGCCCTTCCTCCCTCCTCTGTTTCTTCCCCAAGGGAGGGTAACCGCACAGAAGCTGATTCAAAGGGTGACTCACTTTCGCTTAGCCTTTCACGAACCTCCGATAGTAACCACAGAACCTGAGGAATGAGCGCAAAGCGCTCACAATCTGGGGTTTTGGCCAAATGGTCACCACCTCAATCTTAGCCAGATTCGTAACTACTCCATGCCATGAGACCATATGCCCAACATAGCTAACAGACATTTGGCAGAACTGGCACTTGTCCAGGGAAAGTTTTAACCCTTCGGCTTTCAGGTGGCCCAGCAACTTTAGCAATCTTGCTTCATGCTCTTGCAAGGTGGATCCAAACACTGCGAGGTCATCCAGATACGCCAATACCTCAAACAAGTTCATATCCCCCACCGTCTTCTCCATGACCCGCTGGAAGGTTTCAAGAGCTTCCGAGGTGCCCTGGAGCATCCTTTCAAACTGGAAGAATCCCAGGGGACATATAAATATCATCTTCTTTTTGTCGGACTCACTCATGGGGATCTGGGTCTAGCACACTGAACCACTTTGCACTACTCAGGCAGGCCAACGTGTCTTCAATCCTTGGGACAGTATATTGGTCAGGGACGGAGCGCCCACTCAGAATCCTATAGTCCACACACATCCGTACCTTCCCGTTCTTCTTTCGGGCCACTACTATTGGGGATGCATAGAGGCTTCAGGACTCAGTGATGATCTCAGCTTCCTTCAACTTACACAAATGCTGCCGCATATCCTCCACCTCTGCAGGGGCCGGTTGCCACGATCTTTCTATAAATGGGGTATCCTCAGTCCCCTGGAGAGTGTAATGAGTGGTCTTGGAACAGCCCACACCAAACTCACCAGTGGAAAAGACAGCTTCCAGTTTCAGCATCTTCTCTACAAACCTCCTCTTCCAACCCGCAGGAACTGGGGAGTCCCCGAAGTTGAATGACTCAGCGGTCAACTTTCTCCTTTTTCCAATAGATTCTCCCCAGCTTGTCTCACAGGGGCACTAGACATTACCGTCACCGGGAACAAATGTGCCAGGGGCGTTCCCCGCTTGAAGGTGACCTCCCGCTTCGTAGTGTTCCTGACAATCACTGCCATCCTGCTCGCCTGTACAACTGAGGGCTTCTGCAGTTCGGGCCTCACCAGTACCCCAGCAGGAAATCCCGACTCCTCTTCATCGCCGTCCAGAGCGTCCGCTAAGAGGGCCTCGCCTTCAGGAACTCCGGGAAATTTGGGGGTCCCCATCACTCTCGCTACTTTCCCGGGCCGTACCACCATTGGCTTCGACTGGGAGAACGAAACAGTGCCTCATCTAAATTCGGTATCCAGCCCAATGCAGCCATGCACTTCCTCAAAAGCAGCTCGAAACACCAGATGCAAGGACAATATTCCCAGAAAGCTCTCGCTAGCCTTCTCCTTGCAGGCCCCCATGAGCATCCACATAAGAGGGGTGTTGGTCCCCACCAGAATTGAAACACTGCCCTTCTCTACATGGTCCAGACACACCAGCACTAATGTATCAAGGACCTCAGACTCTCCCACATCGGCCTCCAAGAACTCCATCTTTACTGACAGATAACCGTTGTATGGATAATCGCTAGCACTAAGCCCCCAGATCTCCAGTGCCCTGAATGGGGTCAAGGGTAAATGCTTCAGACACTGGTTGTAAAATGAATGGTACAACAACATGACCTGCAACCCAGTGTCGAGTATGGCTTCAGCATAAATACCCTCTATCCGTAGTGACACATTGGTGCATGGTCCCACTAAGCCTTCAGGAATAGGACCTTTCACTTTTGGGGGCTCCTCGGTACATTGCTGAGAACATGCTCCCCCAGAGACACCAGTCCATTACCTCACTGGGTTTCCTCTAGGTTTTCCCAACGACTCGCTCTGCTGAGGTACCCAGGGGCTCACTCTCCTTCTCCCATGATACCTGTTGCCAGCAGCCCTCCGCATTGTTCATCCCCTTAGGGGATCCGCCTGACCCCCCCCCCCCCCCCATCAGCTCCATCATATGGGGGAGGGTTACACCCGCTGATAACACCCGAAACATCTCTGTTCTCAATTCTGCCACAATCTCTTCTACTGCTCCTCAGGGTAGGCTATCGGTGGTCACTTCACCACAGGAGACTACTACCAAGAACTGTACCCTGCTGACGGAGTCCTCCCGCGCCTTCGCCGCATTCTCCTCTTCCCGTACCTCTCTGATCAGCTCAACAAAAGATGGAGGGAGGCGCGTCTTACAAGACTGTTGGAGACCCCAAGCAATCAGGTCCTGGGACTGGCTATCTGGTCCACTCTTAACTGATCCCCTCAGCTGCCTGAATGACCCCTCTGCACTGCCTCTCTAGCCAAAAAATACAAGCAGGAAGCTTCTCCCCCTTCTCCTGACGCATGTTCTGAAACCCCACCAGGAGCTCCATTGGACTTCCTGTCAGGCCAAAAGCATTGTCCAGTGCTTGCATATAATTGACAGCTGTTGCTATGGGATACCACAACCTGACGGCTCTCACAACATCAGCAGCCCGCCTGTTCAAACTTTCAACCAATCTCTGTCTCTTTACATCATCAGAGCACTGCCACTCATCTAACAAATGAGAGGTCTGTTCCATCCAAGTTTCATACTCCTCCTCCTATTTAGGGGTGGGCGTTATTCCAGAGAATAGGCAGAGTCTACTATAGCAGGAACTTTGAACCTGGGCATTATTCCATTTATTCGCCGGAGAGGTAAGCGTAGATACTAACTCAAAATTCTCACTTTTCACCAATGGACGTTGACTAATTAGACAGCCCAAATCTGATCAATCCTTCCCCTCACTGCTCATAAATGATAGAACACTGGCTTTGTAATCTCCACCCCCAACTACCGCTACCTCAGCGCTGGTCTGCATTAAAACGAGAGCTGCGCCTGCCATTTTATCAAACATCTGCCCTGCAATTGCAACTTTAACAGTACTTAACAGGTGAGTTAACAATTCATCTGGAGTACGAATATCTACCCATGGTTCAATGCTCAGGGTGATCATAGAGCATCCAAAGAAACCAATCCCAGACGAGCCCTACAATTGTAACTCTTGGTTAGGCTGGCGGCTTAATCTTGGGGAAGACAGTCCTCACCCAGGCAAACATAAGAAATCTTGTTTGGGTGGATGCTTTGTGATGTGTCCCCTGTTACAAATCAATACCATGAAATTGCAAGCGTAGGTATGGATGTGTGTAGACTATAGGACTCTGAACAGGCACACCAACCCTGACCAGTGTACGTTCCCGAGGATTGAGCTTTATAATTCTTAATTTGACTATATGGTTAGTAAAGAAACCAAAAAAAAAGAAAAGGGCCCATTCTTATGAAACAGTCTAACACACAACATTGGAGCTCACGGTTCCATTCATTTGTTCCCGTCGACCTCCCCAAGCGTAACCGACCCTCGGACTCTCGCTCCCAGTCCACTCCGTCTGGCGGTCTACCAGCTCTCTCCATTCGCATCTTCTGTCCTCATCTTTCCCCAGCAAAAAACGTGAAATCCCTGCTCCTAGACCTACAAGAAAGAACAACATCCCACTCATTGGCTAACATACATTCCAAAGGCCTCGTTATCCCTGGTCATATCCCAAACATTGCTGCTACAGAGAAACCATTACCTTAACAGTGGAACATTACAGAGTGGCCATTACATTAGCAGTGAAACCTTACAGTGCGTTACATACTGTTCGAAGAAACCTAATGGAGGAGCAATAGTTCCAGCAAGGAAACATCTGTTTTCCTCTTTCAGGAGGGCAGCATTTGTGATTTCACCATCTCCACACCGCCAGTACCTATTATGCTGAGGTACCTCAGTGTAACTACTCGATATTCTGGCCTAGAAAAATCCAGCAACTCATTTGATTGATAGTATAACATGGAACATAGAACATAGAACATACAGCACATTACAGGTCCTTCGGCACACAGTGTTGTTCTGACCATGTAACCTACTCTAGAAGCTGCTTAGAATTTCCCTACCACATAACACTCTATTTTCCTAAGCTCCAAGTACCTATCTAAGAGTCCCTTAAGAGACTTTATTGTATCCACCTCTACCACCAACACCATGCATAACCCCTATTTCCCATTTATTGACACTTCCATACTTTTGCTGTCCTCTGCTTCAGCCTGTTACAGCTTCCACTCGGCGCAATGCAAGTAGGTAACAGAAAGTAAATACCCCAGAGTGAAGTTATAAATCCCAGAATGACTATGAACTTCAAAAGAAAAACTCAGAAGTGTGCAATAGCGCTACTGTCTCATGTCTCCAGCTACCAAGGTTTGATACTGATCTCTAGTGCTGTCTATGTGGAGTTTACACATTCTCCCGTGACTGTGCGGGTTTCTTCCGGGTATTATGGCTTCTACTCCCATATCAAAGATGTGCGGGTCAGTAGTTTAATTGGCAACTCTAAGTTATCCTTGGTGTGGATGGTGGACCGCAGATGGGCAAGGAGGAAAAAGTAGATTACAGGGAAGTAGTTGGGGAGTGGGATGGAGGGGGTTGCATGGACTTGATAGCCCAGATGACCCTCTTCTATGTTGATGGCATAAGTATGGAACTGTCGATGAATGGGAAATAGAAGCTATACTCTCAGTCAGATGAGATGTTGGTCTCTTCGAGGCCAGTATATCCAGCCATTGCACTGATGTATTTCAGCATAATAGGTACTGGCTGTGTGGAGACAGTGAAATCACAAATTGCATTGCATTAGTTATTCTATCTGCAGTCGTGGTCTTGTGTATATTACAGAGATTTATAGGAGTCTGCTGACTTACAATGAGTCTGCAAATGGCCCTTGAGACTAACCTAATCCCAACACTTGGCTCATTGCCTTGGAGAATACAATATATAAATGCCTTTGCATATTCTTTATAAGCGTGATGAGCGTTTCTACCTCTAGCAATCTCTCATCAGAGAGATCCCATCTCCATCTCTCTGAGTTAAAAAGAAATTCCTTTAAATTTCTTATATCTATCTTCCACATGTACTGATCTTGTTTTATAAGGGGAATAACACCTTCCCATCTTCTCGTTCTGGTTATCTCCTGATTTAATAAATTCAAATTAAATCTCTCCTCAGCCTCCAGAATTTTAATGCAGTCTATCCAAGGCTGACCATTCCGTCTATTAATTCCCTTAAGTTATTACTTTTTGAAATGCTACTTTACCAGTACTTTAGCCTTATCAGTATTAGGATGACTATCTTGTGGTTACTCATTTGGTCTCATTCTCCTTTACTAATCAAGGATAACATGTTGATAGTCAACAAGTATCATACATGAAGGAAGCAGAGATTGGGAAATATTGACCAGAGTTTATACCCATGTCTCTCAGACCCTGTCAAATATTTTAGTATTTCTTTTCTGGTTATTTTCACCCAATATAATTTTTCAATCTCCTCCTCCTTTACGAAGGAAGGAAGGATTTTTTTCAGCAGTCAGCATTGTTAGTTCACACAGGTGCCACTGGTATGTCTGCTGGAGGGAGTTTTTAGGAACCATGAGACAGTCCTCCATAGTAAGTTGCGTTGAATCATGAACAGCATCATATGGAATGGCTAACCCAGTGCCACCCACAAAATAAGGAACAAATAAGGATTCCTTGCTACAATGTGCTCAATGTATTAGTTAAACTGTCAAAGTCTTAAAATCTTATGAACATTCTTTAAATATTTGCATATTTTTCTGAAACAATCCAGAAAAGTCAAAACAATTCATGAATCTTTCTAAATTTAACTAAATAAAAAAATGAGTTAAAAGAATATTAAAGATTAAAAATGAAAATTAAAACAACTGAATAGATTTAAACAATTTAAAGATATAACATTCTACAAATGCTTAAGTTTTTAATAAAGGAAATATAGAAAAAATTAGCTACGTTTTAGGCTTATGACCCAGTTGAAAATGTTTTAGATGAACAAACTCCTACCTAAGCCCCTCTTAGTTATTCTCTTCCATTCAAACCAAGGGGAAAAAGGGCCTTTGTGTCTCCTCAGATCTGGCACAAAATTTTCTGGCATGTTTAGAATGCAAATTTATGGCATTTAGAGAAAACTCTGCTTTCACACAGGACTCCATGAGAAATCCAGATTTAGAATACAGTCTTCTTCTCAATGGTAAATTGCTGACAATAGCTTGCAGATTTTCATTCTAATATACATGAATAAATATCTCAGAGTCACTCTCAGGTACTTGGGGCAAGCACAACAAACTCAGTTCTTCTATATCTACCCTAGCAGAGCAATGCGTATGACTCTTCTTTGGAGAAGACAGGATTTACCTTTGGAGGAATCATGAGGTCTTCTGTCTCATCTCACATCCAGTTTTAATATCTTCTTGTCTCTCAAATTATGCTTATACTCTGTGCTTTTATAAAACATATTTGGGGTTTCTTTGATTGCATTCATCACTATTTCTGCATGGTATTTCCCAATTTCACATTGAATTTCTTTTCTGGAGCTTAATTTTAGGTTTAAGTTCTTAATATCTGATAGAAGTTCACTGCCTTTACCACATCCTATTCCTTTATGCTTCCTGACTTTCATCATGGTGGTGGTGTCTTGGAAACCTACAATTCCTCTCCATCAGATTCCTTATTATCTGTTCAAACCTTTTCACCTCATTGACACTGTTTCCAAACCACTTTTTCTAATTTTCCTCATGCTAAAATAATGATTACTCCCTGCTGATAAGGTTTACGTTTAAGTAGTCTGAGACCTTTCTCTCAGACATGCCAAGTGTAAGCAAATTATGATGACTATCACCAAATTACTCTTCCATGATCAGACATTAGAATCGTTACTGACCGAAAACATTCTTGAATGCATTTTAAGAGCATTGTACCATTTAAAATTCTTGTATCATAGTTATTATCAGGATAGTGGAAGATAGCATTAATCCTCCACTACTACACCCTCTTGTCTTCTCAGAAATGTCCATATCTTTTTATCTGTTAAACTTTACAATTTGAGGGCCAGGACAAATTCTTACTGAAGCTGTAGACTTCAGCTGCTGTAAGGAAATCTCAAACTCAGTAAAAGCTTGTGGAACAGTTACAGCAGCAGGTAGTAATTAAACATCAATTACCCTGCAACCAATTGAAGGTCTCTTTAAATACTGTTCAGATGGGAGTCTGTGCTGAATCCATACTCCTCGCTGCACTTTTAAAAGAATTAATTAACTGGAATATTGAGGTCTATTATGAACGCCGGATTAGTAGTGCATATTGGTTGATGCCATCAACTGCCCATACAACACAACACATTGTATTAGCTAAAGATACACCAACATTCCAACTAATATAAAGCTTCATGTGATTGACATCATGAACAAGTATCTTAAGATTGGTTGGGAAGCCAGAGGGTATAGAGGCAACCTTAGAACTGAACACCGTGTAGCAGCAGTCCCCAACTACATGTTCATTAAACTGTGAAATTTTATTGTAAAGAAAAAGAAGTTGTGTGACTTCAAAGAAAATGAATCTGTTATCACAGATATCTAAATCTTAAATCATTATTGATGGGATTAAATGTAGTGATAAGCATTTTAACTTCATGAGGAGGGGAGATGAAGGTCAAAATTCTTTGCATGAGCCATGCCAGCTTTGGTATGTATTTACTTTTAATTACATCAAATCAGCTTGGATGTTGCTTTTCATTACCTTTGAAATTATGCAGATTTACTTGCTTTGAATTAAATAGATGGCAGCTATTCAGTAGATCTCTTCACATTTTAATTGATTGTGTAAATCATTTACAAATCTTGCCTATGATCTTTAGTAAATGACTTCCAATAGTTTTCCCAAAGCTTATAAATAATTCTATAAAAATATATAATACAGAATTTCTGGATTGATCTAAAATATTAAAGAGCACTCACCTGAGTCAAAGGTCAAATAATCTGGTATTCTTCATCAAATATTACACTATATAAAAGAAGGAAAATCAAGACTGAAATACAAAGGATACATCCTGGTGTTCCGATAGTATTTGGACTGATGAAGGGCTTCGACACGAAAAGTTAACTGACCGTTTGCCTCCATGGATGCTGTTTGGCCTGTTGATCTCCTCCAGCTTTTTGTGTGTGGCTTCATTTAACAGTCCTTGGGGTCACCTGGGAGGAGGCCCACAATAGAGTGAGTCAGAAGATGAGTGATGTTCTTAATGGACGTAATAGTTAAAAGAGCAGGGAGAAAGAAGACGATTCCTTCTTCTCCAGCCCTTTACCTTTCCGACCTAATCACTTCACCTATCACCATCCAGCTAGCCTCCTTCCCCTCCCTCCTACCTTTTTATTCTAGCAACTTCCCCCTTCCTTTTCAGTCCTGATGAAGGGTCTCAGCTCAAAATGTCAACTGTTTATTCATTTCCACAGATGCTGCCTGACCTGCTGAGTTCCTCCAGCATTTTGTGTGTTGCTTTGGAGGGTTATCTTATTTTATCCTATTTTTAATCATTTTATTTATTTCCAATTGTCATATACTTCTCTTCATAATTTTTAAATACATTATCTTTCCTCACTTTGCAGCAGACTTGTCAGCCATAAGCACTTGACCATCACATTGTTGCCTCTGCTTTTCCAATATTTTTGTCACTTTGGCATTTTTGACAGTTTATAATCAAGTCAAGTCACGTCAAGTTTATTCATTTAACTATATACAAGTATATAAGATATATAAACATATAATATATGTAGAAAGGAGACAACGTTTCTTTGAACCAGGATGTAAAGCACAGTAGTACACATAACACTCAATAGTTTATGGTAAGGATGAAATGTACAGATGAATCATACATAAATATCAAAGTAAAGTGCATTAATACTAAATATTGTAAGGTAAGGAACAAATAAACGAGTGACACTTCAAATATGATTCAGCTGTGAGTTCAGAAGCCTAATGGCCTGGTGGAAGAAACTGTTTCTCATCCTGACTGTCTTGTTTTTATGCATTGTAGTCTCCTGCCTGATGGTAAAAAGTCAAAGAGGATGCTGGATGGATAGGTGGGATCCTTAGTAATACCAAGGGGCCTGCATATGCAGCACTTCCGATAAATTACCCCAGTGGACGGCAGGGAGATCCCTAAGATCCTCTCAGCTGTTCTCACAGTCCTTTGTAGGACTTCTAGTCCAATGCTCGACCAGATGAAGATACAATTTATCAGGATGCTCTCAATGGTGCTCCTGTAAAACTCATTTAAAATGGAGAGGGGAGAGCCTTGTTTGCCTCAGTCTTCTTAGGAAGTTGAGGCATTGCTGTGCCTTCTTGTTCAGGGAGGTGATATTAAGGGACCAGGTGAGGTCACCCCAAAATCAGAATCAGAATCAGGTTTATTATCACCAGCGTGTGGTGTGAAATTTGTGATGTGAACTCCCAGGAACTTGGTGCACTTAACTCTCTCTATGGACAGCCATGTATTCACAGAGGGAGATGATTCCTCTGCACCTTCTTGAAGTCCAGAATGATTTTCTTTGTCTTTTCCACGTTCAGGCTTAGGTTGTTCTTCAAACACCAATCCGCCAGCTGTTCCACTTCCTCTCTATACTCCATCCCATCATCATTCTTGATAAAGTCAATCACTGTTGAGCCATCTGCAAACTTGATGACACAGTTTGGGCGGGATCCTGCGATACAGTCGTGCATCAGCAGTGTGAACAACAGTGGGCTGAGCACATAGCCTTGGGGAGTGACAGTGCTCAGTGTAATAGTCCAGAAGAATCAATGGAGCACAAGCATAGGGTTTCTTAGCCCAAAACTATACCTTCCCTCTCCTATAAATGCTGAATAGGATCCGTGTTTCTATGATCTTTCAACACATCTAGGAAGGAGAAGATGGCGGCACGACGCAGCGCGCTCGGCCGCTCTGAAATGTTATCGTATTTGTTAAGCAGGTACCGTGCACAATCCTGACTTGATGGAGACAGACGTGAGAAGCACGGAGGAACATCTGGAGAAACTTCTGAAATGCCTGCTTCACTGCCGTTGCTACTGTGCGATCGAGAATCTCCAGAGGGGAAGGTCCCAAATCCTCAGTTTTGTCTATTGCCTCTTGCTGGGGCCGGGGTCGAAGCGCTCTGCAGAGATGGTGCTCGGTGTTCAGTGTTGGAGGGCTGGTCGAGGCTTGAAGTTTTTGGACAGACTCAAGAGTTGGCTGTGGTCGGATGCTTCCAGGGTGCTGCAGCGGCAAGTTTGCAGTGCTGGAGGTCCATGGCAGGAAGAAAGTTTCTTAGCCTTCTACCGTCTGCGTGAGATGATGGGACTTTCGAGAGACCTTGAGATTTTTTTTAACCATGCTCATGGTCTGTTCTTTATCAAATTACGATATTGCTTTGCACTGTTGTAACTATATGCTATAATTATGTGGTTTTTGTCAGTTTTTTTAGTCTTTGTTTGTCTTGTGTTTCTGTGATATCATTCTGGAGGAACATTGTATAATTTCTTAATGCATGCATTACTAAATGACAATAAAAGAGGACTGCGTGTCCTCATAATCTAATCTAATAATTATCATCTTGACCTGACTTCTACCTCACACTTAATTCCTATTAGTATTCCTCAATATTCTTTACTTGCCATTTACCAATCAAATCAAAATATCATCTGCTACTTAACATTAACTTTTAGCATGCCCCAATGTAGCAGTCACATTCAGCGGCCTGCTTCAGAACTCACCAGATGCATTCCTAGTTATGTGGTCATAGATGATCTCACAACTTCCAAAAAAAACTGTAGCTTGATTTCATTGTAATACATTAAACTGTACTTTGTTGTGAGAGATGATAGCAAGATGGCCACGAGTTTGAACTTTTCATTCAAAGCTGGAAGCAGGTCCTTCAATTTAAATCTTTATCACCTGGTGCTGAGAATAAATACTCGCTTATCAACGGAAGCCTACATTAAAAATGTGTAAATTTTCTTCAAGCACATCAGTTCATTTGCACATATTTACTCTTTGTTAAAAAATAATCTCTTCTACAGAGCTCAAATAGAGAGTATAATCTTACAAAATATAACATTAATTCTTCTTAATAGTAGACTATTAAGACCCTTGAAATATTATAGGTTCATAGGTGCAAATGATAAATGTACTGATTCAAAATTATTCATGATGGTACATTAGCAAAAAGGGTGACATTATTTATTTAAAACATTCAGCACTGTCACTCAAATAGGATAGGAACTCCTCAAAGTGCCAGAATTTTGTCCTGCAACATCAGTTTCAATTTCTTTCTTTGCATGAATGTACAGGTGGATTTATAAAAATAGATATATTGTGTGAAACTAATTCGTATTATCTGGATATAACTGGGCCTATTGAGTGGTTTTCCTTGTAAGCCTTTTAAAAATAATTACTCGTAATAAATTTAAAGATAAATGATTATCTGTCTGAAAGGAATTTGGTGGTATTTACACTTTAACGTAACTGAGTGCCATGGAGTACACACACAATGCTGAATGCAAGATCCCTCTCCTCCTATTCCATCTAACCCTCTCAGCATATCTTTCAGTTCTGTTCTCTTCTTCATGTGTTTCTCCTCAAATACACCATGGCATTTCCCTCAACTATTCTTTGTAGCAACAATGCATCCTCTGTCCATTTCCCTTTCAACTTTACTGGCTATTTTTTATTCTTGTCACCTTTGGTTTTGGTCTTCCAAATAATTGAGGGCATTTTTTTCTTTGTTTATTGTATAATTAAACATCTGATTTCCAAAACGTTGAAGTAAAATCTGAGCATTAAGGGCCTTATTCCCTTTTGAAACAACTTTCTACAGCTACTGACTGAGTAGTTATACTTCACCCTAAACTTCAATTCTTTTCTGCCGCTATTTCACTGACTCTACCAGCAATGATTTTAATCATGAGGTAGGCTACTACCATCATGCTTAATTATCCACACTTAAATAAAATGTGGATATTGAGGAAGCTGGTTTATTGTCAGTTCAGTTGATTTGAGTGACTAGGTCCTGACAATCCAACATAACATTTTCAACCCAGAGGTTGAGAAATGAACCTCTGCTGCCTCTATAAGATGATTAATGCACTGACCACAGAAAGAAATAGAGCAGGCTTCTGTCAACCTAGTGTGGAACATTGGTGTAATAGGAAGAAAGGGAGCAGAGGGCATATTTTTCAGTAATAAGCTGCTAACAAATCTGTAAACTTTCATGCACAACTTTTATGAAATTACTTTGCCAATCCAGGGGCTCATTGCTGGAAGCATATGCAAGTAATTTAATCCAAAACTCCTAATCATTCTCCATCGTGAGATAGGATAAACAGGTCACTGCATGCATATCCTTTTTGATGCTGCAAAGCTTTTATCCTTCAAATCTGTAAAAGTTAACAATTTGTGTCCATGTGAAAGGGTACTCAGGATTTAGTTCAACAAAGGGATGATCTGAGCACTATGTTTTATTTTTGCAGTTCAAATTATAACTGTAGGAGATTTATGGGAAAATTTTTTTGCTGGTACTTGAAGCTTTGGTGAGGACTCTCAGGACTGAAATAAAGTTCTCTCTCCTCAAAAATCGATCAGTGCTCATCAATCAGCAAAGCTATCCATATTGTTCAAAATATTAAGTATATTTATTAATGAAGGTTATATAATACCATACTTTAAGCTCCAATTTAGATCAACATAGTAAAAAAGGAACGTGATTAACTCTTAGAATCTTAAGATGCTATCAATGCAAAGTGTTTAGATAACACGAGACAGCAAAGGCAATACATTATAATCTTAATAAAAGAAATATATTTGGCCAAGCTACAGAACATTTAAAACAATTACTAATCCATTGAGAAGCTTGATTTGTGGAGTATTTACCACACAGCCTGAAAAATAAATTTAACTTTCAATAATATATTAATATGAAGTGAGGTAAATTATGCAAGATTGTCCTGGAACTCAATTACATTATAATGCTTTATTTTAATTTGATTTCCATTGCCTTCAAATTAAATAAATACAAATTAAAACCTAAATTAAATCATTTATTATAATAATGAATATTTAAGTGTTTTAATTATTTAAATAGGGATTATCGTCCCTGTGAAGTTATTAGCCAAATGGAACAGAAGACACAATGGATTAGCACAGTGCTCTTTTTTTCTTGAGGACCTGCATTTGAATTCAGTCCTGGCAGATGGAACAGAGGTCTCAATGCAACAGTCAAATAATTTCCCCTTCCCATGCCAGTCATCCTTATAACCCAACTGAATGAGAAGGCCATTCTTTGCCAAGTTTATTCTTTTTTATGCTGTGATCACATGCACAATAGTGACTCCTTTGAGATTTATCCAAACTTATTTGCATGATACAGAGGGCCATCACAATTATCAAAGCAGTGTAACGTTTACCCTTCAGTTCAATTTCTCCAAAAAGGCATGGATTCCTCCTTCACTTTCTGTCACAGACTAAATCTACTTTTGTGACTCATTGCATCAGCGATTTTGTTTATCTTGATGCATTCCTAATTTAAGGGGATCAAAGAGATTAGCAGAGTATTACTGGGTGAATTGAGCTTCCCATGTGCATGAGGTGGGGCACTGAGGGTCAAGAGATGACATCACAAAGCTTAACTTCAGTCTGGTGGGGAGGGGCCATGTAGGGGGATGGGCTGCATCGCCTGTATTTGCATGGGAAAGTGGCATAAGGGGGATTTGGGCATTAATGCAGATGGAAAAGTGGGCCGGGGAGTTTCTGAGTGAACGGTCCTTTAGGATTCTAAGAGTGGAGGAAAGGAGAACATGCTTCTTGTTGAAAGTGATTATAATTACAGAGAATGACCCATGGCCCTATAAACAAAAGACCAATGCCACCAGTCCATTACTTTATTTTGCAACTTGAACCATAAAGAGAAACAGGGTCTTAGTTTAATGTCTCTTCCACTTCTTCAGTGCATTGCAGTACATGGCCTGGAACGAGGCACAAATCACGTGAGAGAGAGCGAGAGAGAGGGAGAGAGAGAGAGAGAGAGAGAGAGAGAGAGAGTGTAAAGGAATAAGGTACCAACTACAAAGATTCAATTTCAGAATCAGGTTTATTATCACTGGCATGTGATGTGAAATTTGTTAACTTAGCAGCAGCAGTTCAATGCAATACATAATCTAGCAGAGAGAGAGAAAAATAATAATAAATAAACAAGTAAATCAATTTCTTTTATTGAATAGATTATTAAGAAATGTGCAAAAACAGAAATATTGTATATTAAAAAAGTGAGGTAGCGTCCAAAGCTTCAAAGTCCATTTAGGAATTGGGTGGCAGAGGGGAAGAAGCTGTTCTTGAATCGCTGAGTGTGTGCCTTCAGGCTTCTGTATCGGCTACCTGATGGTAACAGTGAGAAAAGGGCATGCCCTGCGTGCTGGACGTCCTTAATAATGCACGCTGCCTTTCTGAGACACCGCTCCCTGAAGATGTCCTGAGTATTTTGTAGGCTAGTGCTCAAGATGGAGTTGACCAGATTTACAACCTTCTGCAGCTTCTTTTGGTCCTGTACAGTAGACCCTCCGTACCAGACAGTGATACAGCCTGTCAGAATGCTCTCCACAGTACAACTATAGAAGTTTTTGAGTGTATTTGTTGAAGCCAAATCGCTTCAAACTCCTAATAAAGTATAACTGCTGTCTTGCCTTCTTTATGACTACATCGATATGTTGGGACCAGGTTAGAGTCTCAGAGGTCTTGACACCCAGGAACATGAAGCTGCTCACTCTCTCCACTTCTGATCCTTCTATGAGGTTTGGTATGTGTTCCTTCATCTTACCCTTCCTGAAGAAAAACAATCAGCTCTTTCATCTTACTGATGTTGAGTGCCATGTTGTTGCTGTGACACCATTCCACTAGTTGGCATTTCTCACTCCTGTACACCCTCTGTCACCACCTGAGATTCTACCAACAATGGTAGTATCGTCAGCAAATTTATAGATGATATTTGAGCTATGCCTAGCCACACAGCCATGTGTATACGGAGAGTAGAGCAGTGGGCTAAGCACACACCCTTGGGGTGCACCAGTGTTGATCGTCAACGAAGAGGATATGTTATCACCAATCCGCACAGACTATGGTCTTCCGGTTAGGAAGTCGAGGATCCAATTGCAGAGGGAGGTACAGAGGCCCAGGTTCTATTACAAAAACAGAAAAATGGAAATATTCACCAGGATATGTATCATCTTCTGTCTGATGGGAGGAGAGTGGAGAAAATGGCCAGGGAGAGGATGGAGTGGGAACACGATGACACAGAGTGTGGAGGCACCTAGTGAGCTGCTCCCTGGGGATCCTCTCATTTCTTTAATTATAGTTGTTATACTCTTTTAAATCTAAATTCTATATCTCTACAAGTTATAAGTAATGTTCCTATAAATCTGCTGACAGGTGTGGCTATCTTCCGACCTCTAGAAGCTACCAATCCACTGACCTGGCTCCTGGACCTAGATGGAGACAATCATCAATGCCTAGGAGAGGCCTGTCCGTATGAAAGCCTGTGCAGGGTGAACAGCCCACTCCCAGAGCCCCTGCCATTGAGAACCCACTGGCGCATCAGACAAAGCAGCTGGTGCGGCTATTTGCAGGCATTTTTTTTCCTTCCCTACTTCATTCTAAAATTCCTACCTACTTTAAGAAGGCAACAATCATCCTGGCAGCCAAGATAAACAAGGTGATATGCCTTAATGATTTTACCCGGTGCTTTGAGAGACTAGTCATTAACTACAGCCTCCTAGACAACCTCAGCTCACCACAATTTGCCTACAACTGAAACAGGTTAATGCTGGGAACCATCTCTCTGGCTCTGCACTCATTTCTAGAGCAAGTGGAGAGAAAAGACAACCACTTTAGACCACTGTTTATTGACTATGGCTCTGCCTTCAATACTGTAATTCCAAGCAAACTCATCACCCGACTCTGGACCCTGGGAGTCAACAATTCCCTTTGCAACTGGATCTTTGACAACCTGACCAGCAAATCTCAATCAGCATGTTCAGGCAACAATACCTCCTTCATGATTATTCTCAACAATGGCTCCTTGCGTCCTCTGCCTCCTTCCCCACTTCCATAACACTCACAACTGCATAACCTGATTCAGCTCTAACTTTATCCACAGCTTTTCAGACAATACCACAGTAGTGGGTCATAGTCAAATCGATGATGAGTCAGAGTACAGGAGGGAGATAGAGCCTAAAGACATAGTGTCATGACAACAACCTTTCCCCTAATTTCAGAGCAACAAAAGATTTGGTCAATGACTTCAGGAAGTGGGGCCTAAATCCTGTTTAGATTTAAGGTGCACGGAAGCGATGAGGCGATATTGATAGCATAATGGTTAGTGTAATGCTATTGCAGTGCCAGTGAACTGTGTTCATTTCCTGCCGCTGTCTGTAAGGAAGCAGTGGAGGCTACCTCAGTAAACATATTTTTGCGTAGTAGGGGAATTAAAGGTTATGGGAAAAGCCAGGTAGGTGAAGGTGAGTCCATGGCCAAATCAGCCATGAATTTATTGAATGGCAGAGCAGGCTTGATGGGCCAGCTGTCCTCCTCCTGCTCCTATTTCTTATGTTCTTATGGTTGTATGTGCTCCCTGAGACCATGTGGGATTTCTCCAGCTGCTCCGGTTTCCTCCCACAGTACAAAAGGCGGACGGTCATTGGTGACGGGTGGAATTGGACAGCACTGGTTGGTTGAGCCGGAGGGCTCTGTTGCCATACTGCGTCTCCAAGTCAATAAATTCACAATATTAACCAAGAAGCTAGGTGGAGAACAAGACTGAACAAATAATCCCAGAGTGTGAACTTAGACCAGGTCTTCAGCTGCACCCAACACAATTTGGGATGCCTGCCTCTATGCCAGCAACGACAGAAAATTAAACAAATCCTGTTTTAGGATGGTCTCCCACGGAGATGCTGGCTGCATTGATACTGCACTGGTGTGGTTCATCCATCGTCGTCGATGAAGACCTCGGCACCATTAGTCGTTTTGAGACTGGATGCGGTGTGTCTGAAGATGACTGGTCAGGTCAATTTGGGCATGGAATGTCCTAGCACATGTTGGGCAAATGTCTGTAGGCACTGCAGTTGTTGTGCTGGTGGCTCTGGACTTGCGCAGCTCGTGCTTATGTTGGGCTTCAGCAGAGCGCCTTGCTTCGTAAGCTTGACAGCCCTTGTGGATAAGGCCACGCCAGGTAGGGCGGTTTTGTGCCAGCGTTTCCCAGGTGGTCGTGTCTATGTCAAGCGACTTCAGGGAGGCCTTTAGTATGTCTTTGTAACGTTTCTTCTGTCCTCCATGGGAGCGTCTTCCAGCAGAGAGTTCCCCAAAAAGGAGCTGCTTGGCTATGCGCTCGTCCGGCATGCGGATGACATGACCTGCCCACCGGGTCTGTGCTCTCATCAGCAGTGTGTGGACTGATGGTAGACTTGCTCTAGAGAGAACTTCAGTGTCTGGTACTTTATCTTGCCATCTGATGCCTAATATTCTGCAAAGACAAGTCATGTGGAAATGGTTGAGCTGTCTTGCATGCCTTCGATACACAGTCCATCTTTCACAGGCATACAGGAGGGTAGTGAGTACCACAGCTCTGTAGACCTTCAGATTTGTTGCTGGACTGATTCCTCGACGTTCCCATACAGTGGAGCGCAGTCTACCGAAAGCAGAACTTGCCTTCGCTGTTCTGCAGTTAACTTCTGTATCAATAGTCGCTGCTTGAGAGACGGTGCTGTCAAGGTAAGTAAACTAACCCACTGCCTGTAGTTTCTGTCCTTTGATTGTGATTTTGGGTTCTGTGTACGGTGCATGAGGAGCAGGCTGGTGCATGACTTTAGTCTTTTTGATGTTGATGGTGAGTCCAAAGTTGTCACAAGCCGTGGAGAATTTGTCCATATTGACTTGCATCTCTGGCTTCAAGCCGGCATGCAGACCGCAGTCATCGGCAAAGAGGAAGTCTCTCAGAACAGTCTCCTTCACTTTGGTAATAGCTTGAAGTCTCCTCAGGTTGAAGAGCTTCTCATCTACTCCACTGGTACTGAACATCGAAAGGCAAATTGATGCTGGCTACTGGAGGGCAAAATACTGCAGCATCAAAGAATATTAAAAAATATTCAGCCAGTCGAAGTGGTGGAGGTGGACGTGGGTTCGATTTCAACATTTAGAAGACATTTGTGTAGGGAGATGGATGGGAGGGGTATGGTTCTGGTGTGGGTCAATGGGACTAGCCAGATTAATTGTTTGGCCGAAGGGCTTGTTTCTGTGCTGTGGTGTTCTGTGATTCTGTGGTTATTAAGTGATACATGATAAACATAATAGAGGGGTTTGCCAATGATAAATACATGAAGAATGTACTGCACGTAAGATATTTGACCTTATAGAGAATTCTACAGAATTGAATGAAAGAAAGAAACAGATTAAGTGTGACAAAAGAGGTTTGGTGTGGATGTACGATGAAGTCTGTGGGCGAGTGTAACATCCAAAATTCAATCAGATCACAAAGTAAATCTATTATTAAAGTATGTATTTACACAAAAGTAAAGGTATACGACAGAATTTATAAAAATACATTAACATGACAACCAAAGACAAATTCTGCAAAATAAATAATACTGAAACATGAATTGTAGAGTCTTTGAAAGTGTCTGTAGGTTGTGGAACCAGAGTTGAGGTTATCCTCACTGGTTCAGGAGCCTGAATGTAAAAAGGTAATAACTGTTCCTGAAGCTGGTGGTGTGGGACCTAAGGCTCCTGTACGTTCTGTCCGATGACAGCAGCAAGAAGAGAATATGGTCTGGATGGTGGAGGTTCCCTGATGATGGATGCTGATGACTGTGGCAGTGCTCCTTGTAAATGAGCTCAATGGTAGGGAGGAATTTGCCTGTGATAGGCTGAGCTGTATCTGCCACATTCTGTAGACTTTTCTGACCCTGACCATTGCTATTTCTATACCAGGCCATAATGCAACCAGTCGGAATTCTCTTCATTGTGCATATATAGAGTTTGTCAAAATTTTAGGTGACTTACCAGATCTATACAAACTTTAAAAACTAGAGGTGCTTTGTGACGGCAGTTGTGCTCATCTCAGAACAGATCCTTTGGTTTAATAACACCATGGAGTTTAAAATTATTGAGCCTCTCCACCTCTGATCCAGTGATAAGGACTTTCAGGTAAAGTCAATGCATCAGTTCATGAAGTGACTGTCGAGGCATTTGCCATATTGGAATATCTGCTTTGACAAGGCAGCTCTTAATCATGCCCCAGAGAACATGGTAGCTGTTCCCAATAGGTTACAGTCCTTGGATGATCAGGACATGGATAAAGGAAGACATTTAATAAAAAGTAACCTGTTGAACCTATCTTGCAATTGATTTTTGGAAAACACACCCCTATCTGTTTCAATGGTACTGAGGTGGAGATGGTTGAAAGATTCAAGTTCCAGCAATATGGATACCACAGCCAGAAAAGCACATCAATGCCTTTACTTCCTCAGAAGTGCAAGGAAATTCCCTGATGACTCTCACCAATTTTTATAGATGCACCATAGAAATCATTCTTTCTGAATGCATCACAGCTTGGTGTGTCAGTAGATCATGCAAACCAGCCTCCATCTCCCTGTTCCACAGCCTTGGGAAAGCAGCCAACATAGTCAAGGACAATCCACCTCCCACCACCCCCCTCCCCACCCCCCTGCCGACCTCCACTCTCCCCTGGTCATTTTTTCTACTCTCCTCCCATAAGACAAAAGATTTACAAGCTTGAGAGTATTTGCCATCAGACTAAGCGACAGTTTCTATCTTCGTACCATCATACTCCTGAATGAGCCTATCATTTGCTAAAAAGGTGAACTCATAATCTTCCAATCAGTCGAGTTATCTCCCTTGCACTTCATTTATTTACGTGCATTGCACTTTCTCTGTGACGGTCATAGATTCTGTATCCTGTTTTCTTTTTACTACCACAATGCAATTTACATAGAAACATACATAGAAAATAGGTGCAGGAGTAGGCCATTCGGCCCTTCGAGCCTGCACCGCCATTTATTATGATCATGGCTGATCATCCAACTCAGAACCCCGCCCCAGCCTTCCCTCCATACCCCCTGACCCCCGTAGCCACAAGGGCCATATCTAACTCCCTCTTAAATATAGCCAATGAACTGGCCTCAACTGTTTCCTGTGGCAGAGAATACCACAGATTCACCACTCTCTGTGTGAAGAAGTTTTTCCTAATCTCAGTCCTAAAAGGCTTCCCCTCTATCCTCAAACTGTGGAGTATAGTAGAGCATAGTTTACCTGGATGGCACACTAATAAAACTTCTCACTGTATCTTAGTGCATGTGACAACAATAAACCAATACAAGTAATCACACAAAAAGGTGGCCGAAGTATGCCTTTATTGTGCATGATCAGAATTTTGACTTCTGAGCCAAAAAAAGCTCCGTATTCGTACAGTAGAAATGTTGTCCAAATATTTAATCGCCTGTAGAAGGTGCCATCTCTGAGATGATAACTCAACATGAAATATTTCCTGTACACCTAATCTACTGGAAAGAATGGATTACAAAATAAACAGCAGTAGTCAAGCCTGTTGACTTCCAAAAATTTCAAGTCTATAGCGACGCAGTGCGTTTCACTGAATAGTTGAGTCCCAACTCTTTAATAAATCATTCATTGAATTTGTATTTAAGACATCAAATAAAAAGCAAATTATAGTTTTGTATCAAAAATGCACTAACCCATTTTAAAAGGGATATTAACCTTAACACCCAATATAATTTGAGACCTATTTTGTGTCCTGGAGCTGTGTAGTTAATATTTGGTAACACTTTCTGTTACGAAATGCATAACACAATATAACTCATTCCTTTCGCTATTTAAAACCATTTTTAAAAATTACATCAATAGCATAACACACTTGGAAGCTGCAATTTTATACATTTGCTCTCTCAGAAAAGACTGTTCTGGAATGAATACAGGAATTCCGTCAATGGGCACGTTTATCTCTTGAACTGGTGAACACTATTTCAGAGAAAGCTCAAAGCTAGGCCAACAAACTTTGCTGCATTCTCTCGTAGCCTCAGATTCAGATTTTAACCCATTCCATCAGCAAATGGGATTAAATGATTGGAGACAAAAAAGAGTAGATGTAAATCCTTTCCTATCATTTCATTTTGCATATTTCTCTCAATATACGAAGCCATGTATCCAACCAAATCTATGTTGCTTCTCAAAACATTCCCACTACTTTCATGTCCTTGGCAGCTTACTCCATCCTACTGACCTCCTCTCTCTTAACACTGGTACCACAAAACCCCTCCCCCTTAACCCTACTACCACCGAACCACTCCCCCAAAACCCTACTACCACCGACCCACTCCCCCATAATCCTAATAACACCAACCCACTCCCCCATAATCCTAATACCACTGACCAACTCCCCCTTAACCCTACTACCACCGAACCACTCCCCCAAAACCCTACTACCACTGATCCACTCCCCCATAACCCTACAACCACCGACCCACTCTCCCTTAACCCTACTACCACCGACCCACTCTCCCTTAACCCTACTACCACCGACCCACTCACCCTTAACCCTACTAACACCGACCCACCACCCCATAAACCTACTACCACCGACCCACTCACCCTTAACCCTACTAACACCGACCCACTCCCCCTTAACACTACTACCAACAAACCCCTCCCGCTTAACCCAACTACAACCGACCCACCCCCCCATAACCCTACTACCAATGACCCACTCCCCCATAACCCTAATACCACCGACCCACTCACCCTTAACCCTACTAACACCGACCCACTCCCCCTTAACACTACTACCAACAAACCCTTCCCGCTTAACCCAACTACAACCGACCCACACCCCATAACCCTACTACCAATGACCCACTCCCGCATAACCCTACAACCACCGACCCACTTCCCCTTAACCCTACTACCACCGAACCCCTCCCCCTTAAACCTACTACCACCGAACCACCCCACATAACCCTACTAACACCGACCCACTCACCCTTAACCCTACTACAACCGACCCACCCCCCCATAAAGCTACCACCACTGACCCACTCACCCTTAACCCTACTACCACCGACCCACTCACCCTAACCCTACTACCACCGACCAACACCCCAAAACCCTACTACCACCGACCCACTCCCCCTTAACCCTAATACCACCAACCCACCCCCACATAATCCTACTACCACCGAACCTCTCCCCCTTAACCCTACTACCACCGAACCGCTCCCCCAAAACCCTACTACCACCAACCCACTCCCCCATAACCCTACTACCACCGACAGACTCCCTCTTAACACTACTACAACCCAGCCACTCCCCCTTTACCCTACTACCACCGACCCACTTCCGCTTAGCCGTACAACAACCGACCCACACCCCCTTAACCCCACTACCACCGACCCACTCCCCCTTAACCCGACTACCACTGACCCACTCCTCCATAACCCTACTACGACTTACCCACACCCCCTTAACCCTACTACCTCCGACCCATTCCTCCTTAACCCTACTACCACCCACCCACTCCCGCTTAACACTACAACAACCGACCCACGCCCCCATAGCACTACTACCACCGACCCACTCCCCCTTAACCCTACTACCTCCGACCCACTCCTCCTTAACCCTACTACCACCGACCGACTCCCCCATAACCCTACTACCACAGACCCACTCCCCTTAACCCTACTACAACCGACCCACACCCATAAACCTAATACCACCGACCCACACCCCCTTAACCCTACTACAACCAACCCACCACCCCATAACCCTACTACGACTTACCCACACCCCCTTAACCCTACTACCTCCGACCCATTCCTCCTTAACCCTACTACCACCGACCCACTCCCGCTTAACCCTACAACAACCGACCCACGCCCCCATAGCCTTACTACCACCGACCCACTCCCCTTAACCCTACTACCTCCGACCCACTCCCGCTTAACCCTACGACCACCGACCCACTCACCCTTAACCCTACTACCACTGACCCACTCCCCCTTAACCCTACTACCAACAAACCCCTCCCGCTTAACCCTACTACAACCGACCCACCTCCCCATAACCCTACTACCACCGACCCACTCACCCTTAACCCTACTACCAATGACCCACTCCCCCATAACCCTACTACCACCGATCCACTTCCCCTTAACCCTACTAACACCGAACCCCTCCCCCTTAACCCTACTACCACCGAACCACCCCACATAACCCTCCTAACACCGACCCACTCACCCTTAACCCTACTAAAACCGACCCACCCCCCATAACCCTACTACCACCGACCCACTCACCCTTAACCCTACTACCACCGAACCGCTCCCACTTAAGTCTACTATCACCGAACACCTCCCCCTTAACCCTACTACCAGCGACAAACTCCCCCTTAACCCTAATACCACCGACCCACTCCACCTTAACCCTACTAAAAATGACCCACCCCCCCATAACCCTACTACCACCGACCCAAACACCCTTAACCATACTACCACCGACCCACTCCCTGATAATCCTACTATCACCGAACCACTCCCCCTTAACCCTACTAAAGCCGACCCACACCCCCTTAACCCTACTACCACCGACCCACGCCCCCTTAACCCTACTACCACCAAACCCACTCCCTTAACCCTACCACCACCGACCCACTCCCCCTTAACCCGACTACCACCGAACCCCTTCCCATAACCCTACTACCACCGACCCACTCCCCCATAACCCGACTACAAATGACCCACTCTCCCTTAACCCTATTACCACCGACCTCTCCCCCTTAACCCTACTACCACTGACCCACTCCCCCTAACCGTACTACCACCAAACCCACTCTCCTTAACCCTACTACCACCAACCCACTCCCCCATAACCCGACTACCAGCAACCCACTCCCCCATAACCCTACTACCACCGAACCAAGCCTCCATAACCCTACTACCACCAAACCCACTCCCCCTTAACCCTACAACCACTGAACCCCTTCCCTTAACCCTACTACCACAGACCCACTCCCCCTTAACCATACTACAACCGACCCACTCCCCCTTAGCCCTACTACCACCCACCCACTCCCCCACAAAGCTACTACCACCGACCCACTCCACCTTAACCTAACTACCACCGAACCCACTCCCCCTTAACCCTACTACCACCGACCCACTCCCCCTTAACCTACTACCAACGACCCACTTCCGCTTAGCCGTACAACAACCGACCCACGCCCCCTTAACCCCACTACCACCGACCCACTCCCCCTTAACCCTACTACCACCAACCCACTCCCCCATAACCCTACTACGACTTACCCACACCCCATTAACCCTACTACCTCCGACCCATTCCTCCTTAACCCTACTACCACCGACTCACTCCCGCTTAACACTACAACAACCGACCCACCTCCCCATAACCCTACTACCAATGACCCACTCCCCCATAACCCTACTACCACCGATCCACTTCCCCTTAACCCTACTAACACCGAACCCCTCCCCCTTAACCCTACTACCACCGAACCACCCCACATAACCCTACTACCACCGACCCACTCACCCTTAACCCTACTACAACCGACCCACCACCCATAACCCTACTACCACCGACCCACTCACCCTTAACCCTACTACCACCGAACCGCTCCCACTTAAGTCTACTATCACCGAACACCTCCCCCTTAACCCTACTACCAGCGACAAACTCCCCCTTAACCCTAATACCACCGACCCACTCCACCTTAACCCTACTAAAAATGACCCACCCCCCCATAACCCTACTACCACCGACCCAAACACCCTTAACCATACTACCACCGACCCACTCCCTGATAATCCTACTATCACCGAACCACTCCCCCTTAACCCTACTAAAGCCGACCCACTCCCCCTTAACCCTACTACCACCGACCCACTCCCGCATAACCCTACTACCACCGACCCACGCCCCATTAACCCTACTACCACCGAACCCACTCCCTTAACCCTACCACCACCGACCCACTCCCCCTTAACCCGACTACCACCGAACCCCTTCCCATAACCCTACTACCACCGACCCACTCCTCCATAACCCGACTACCAATGACCCACTCTCCCTAACCGTACTACCACCGAACCCACTCTGCTTAACACTACTACCACCAACCCACTCCCCCATAACCCGACTACCAGCAACCCACGCCCCCATAAACCTACTACCACCGAACCAAGCCCCCATAACCCTACTACCACCAACCCACTCCCCCATAACCCTACTACCACTGACCCACTCCCTCTTAACCCTACTACCACCGAACCCCCTCCCTTAACCCTACTACAACCCACCCACTCCTCCTTAATCCTACTACCACCGACCTACTCCCCCTTAACCCTACTACAACCGACCCACTCCCCCATAACCCTACTAAAACCGAACCGCTCCCCCTTAACCCTACTACCACCGACCCACTCCCGCTTAACCCTACAACAACCGAACCACGCCCCATAGCTCTACTACTACTGACCCACTCCCCCATAACCCTACTACCACCGACCCAATCCCCCTTAACCCTACAACCACTGAACCCCTCCCCCTTAACCCGACTACCACCGAACCCCTTCCCATAACCCTACTACCACCGACCCACTCCCCCATAACCCGACTACCACTGACCCACTCTCCCTTAATCCTACTACTACCGGCCCACTCTCCCTTAACCCTACTACCACAGACCCACCCTCCCTTAACCCTACTACAACCGACCCACCCCCCATAACCCTAATACCACCGACCCACTCCCCCTTAACTCTAATACCACTGAAACACTCCCCCATAACTCTACTACCACCGAACCCACTCCCCCTTAACCCGACTACCACCGAACCCCTTCCCATAACCCTACTACCACCGACCCACACGCTTTAACCCTACTACCACCGAACCCCTCCCCGTTAACCCTACTACCACCCACCCACTCCCCCATAACCCGACTACCAATGACCAATTCTCCCTTAACCCTATTACCACCGACCACTCCCCCTTAACCCTACTACCACTGACCCACTCCCCCTAACCGTACTACCACCGAACCCACTCTCCTTAACCCTACTACCACCAACCCACTCCCGCATAACCCGACTACCAGCAACCCACTCCCCCATAAACCTACTACCACCGAACCAAGCCCCCATAACCCTACTACCACCAACCCACTCCGCCATAAACCTACTACCACTGACCCACTCCCTCTGAATCCTACTACCACCGAACCCCCTCCCTTAACCCTACTATCACCGAACCACTCCCCCTTAACCCTACTAAAGCCGACCCACTCCCCCTTAACCCTACTACCACCGACCCACTCCCGCATAACCCTACTACCACCGACCCACGCCCCCTTAACCCTACTACCACCGAACCCACCCCCTGAACCCTACCACCACCGACCCACTCCCCCTTAACCCGACTACCACCGAACCCCTTCCCATAACCCTACTACCACCGACCCACTCCCCCATAACCCGACTACCAATGACCCACGCTCCCTTAACCCTATTACAACCGACCTCTCCCCCTTAACCCTACTACCACTGACCCACTCCCCCTAACCGTACTACCACTGAACCCACTCTCCTTAACCCTACTACAACCGACCCACCCCCCATAACCCTAATACCACCGACCCACTCCCCCTTAACTCTAATACCACTGAAACACTCCCCCATAACCCTACTACCACCGAACCCACTCCCCCTTAACCCGACTACCACCGAACCCCTTCCCATAACCCTACTACCACCGACCCACACGCTTTAACCCTACTACCACCGAACCCCTCCCCGTTAACCCTACTACCACCCACCCACTCCCCCATAACCCGACTACCAATGACCAACTCTCCCTTAACCCTATTACCACCGACCACTCCCCCTTAACCCTACTACCACTGACCCACTCCCCCTAACCGTACTACCACCGAACCCACTCTCCTTAACCCTACTACCACCAACCCACTCCCCCATAACCCGACTACCAGCAACCCACGCCCCCATAAACCTACTACCACCGAACCAAGCCCCCATAACCCTACTACCACCAACCCACTCCCCCATAAACCTACTACCACTGACCCACTCCCTCTTAATCCTACTACCACCGAACCCCCTCCCTTAACCCTACTACAACCCACCCACTCCTCCTTAATCCTACTACCACCGACCTACTCCCCCTTAACCCTACTACAACCGACCCACTCCCCCATAACCCTACTAAAACCGAACCGCTCCCCCTTAACCCTACTACCACCGACCCACTCCCGCTTAACCCTACAACAACCGAACCACGCCCCATAGCTCTACTACTACTGACCCACTCCCCCATAACCCTACTACCACCGACCCAATCCTCCTTAACCCTACAACCACTGAACCCCTCCCCCTTAACCCGACTACCACCGAACCCCTTCCCATAACCCTACTACCACCGACACACCCCCTTTAACACTACTACCACCGAACTCCTCCCCGTTAACCCTACTACCACCGACCCACTCCCCCATAACCCGACTACCACTGACCCACTCTCCCTTAATCCTACTACTACCGGCCCACTCTCCCTTAACCCTACTACCACAGACCCACTCTCCCTTAACCCTACTACAACCGACCCACCCCCCCATAACCCTAATACCACCGACCCACTCCCCCTTAACTCTAATACCACTGAAACACTCCCCCATAACACTACTACCACCGAACCCACTCCCTCTTAACCCCACTACCACTGAACCCCTTCCTTTAACCCTGCTTCCACCGACCCACTCCCCTTTAACCCTACTACCACCGAACCCACTCCCCCTTAACCCGACTACCACCGAACCCCTTCCCATAACCCTACTACCACCGACCCACACGCTTTAACCCTACTACCACCGAATCCCTCCCCGTTAACCCTACTACCACCCACCCACTCCCCCATAACCCGACTACCAATGACCAATTCTCCCTTAACCCTATTACCACCGACCACTCCCCCTTAACCCTACTACCACTGACCCACTCCCCCTAACCGTACTACCACCGAACCCACTCTCCTTAACCCTACTACCACCAACCTACTCCCGCATAACCCGACTACCAGCAACCCACTCCCCCATAAACCTACTACCACCGAACCAAGCCCCCATAACCCTACTACCACCAACCCACTCCGCCATAAACCTACTACCACTGACCCACTCCCTCTGAATCCTACTACCACCGAACCCCCTCCCTTAACCCTACTATCACCGAACCACTCCCCCTTAACCCTACTAAAGCCGACCCACTCCCCCTTAACCCTACTACCACCGACCCACTCCCGCATAACCCTACTACCACCGACCCACGCCCCCTTAACCCTACTACCACCGAACCCACTCCCTTAACCCTACCACCACCGACCCACTCCCCCTTAACCCGACTACCACCGAACCCCTTCCCATAACCCTACTACCACCGACCCACTCCCCCATAACCCGACTACCAATGACCCACTCTCCCTTAACCCTATTACAACCGACCTCTCCCCCTTAACCCTACTACCACTGACCCACTCCCCCTAACCGTACTACCACTGAACCCACTCTCCTTAACCCTACTACCACCAACCCACTCCCCCATAACCCGACTACCACTGACCCACTCTCCCTTAATCCTACTACTACCGGCCCACTCTCCCTTAACCCTACTACCACAGACCCACTCTCCCTTAACCCTACTACAACCGACCCACCCCCCATAACCCTAATACCACCGACCCACTCCCCCTTAACTCTAATACCACTGAAACACTCCCCCATAAACCTACTACCACCGAACCCACTCCCCCTTAACCCGACTACCACCGAACCCCTTCCCATAACCCTACTACCACCGACCCACAAGCTTTAACCCTACTACCACCGAACCCCTCCCCGTTAACCCTACTACCACCCACCCACTCCCCCATAACCCGACTACCAATGACCAACTCTCCCTTAACCCTATTACCACCGACCACTCCCCCTTAACCCTACTACCACTGACCCACTCCCCCTAACCGTACTACCACCGAACCCACTCTCCTTAACCCTACTACCACCAACCTACTCCCGCATAACCCGACTACCAGCAACCCACTCCCCCATAAACCTACTACCACCGAACCA
The DNA here is from genome assembly GCF_030028105.1 of Mobula birostris. Lineage (NCBI taxonomy): Eukaryota > Metazoa > Chordata > Chondrichthyes > Myliobatiformes > Myliobatidae > Mobula > Mobula birostris. Next base: position 125,078,066 of record NC_092373.1, on the reverse strand, counting down.
AGCCCCCATAACCCTACTACCACCAACCCACTCCGCCATAAACCTACTACCACTGACCCACTCCCTCTGAATCCTACTACCACCGAACCCCCTCCCTTAACCCTACTATCACCGAACCACTCCCCCTTAACCCTACTAAAGCCGACCCACTCCCCCTTAACCCTACTACCACCGACCCACTCCCGCATAACCCTACTACCACCGACCCACGCCCCCTTAACCCTACTACCACCGAACCCACTCCCTTAACCCTACCACCACCGACCCACTCCCCCTTAACCCGACTACCACCGAACCCCTTCCCATAACCCTACTACCACCGACCCACTCCCCCATAACCCGACTACCAATGACCCACTCTCCCTTAACCCTATTACAACCGACCTCTCCCCCTTAACCCTACTACCACTGACCCACTCCCCCTAACCGTACTACCACTGAACCCACTCTCCTTAACCCTACTACCACCAACCCACTCCCCCATAACCCGACTACCACTGACCCACTCTCCCTTAATCCTACTACTACCGGCCCACTCTCCCTTAACCCTACTACCACAGACCCACTCTCCCTTAACCCTACTACAACCGACCCACCCCCCATAACCCTAATACCACCGACCCACTCCCCCTTAACTCTAATACCACTGAAACACTCCCCCATAAACCTACTACCACCGAACCCACTCCCCCTTAACCCGACTACCACCGAACCCCTTCCCATAACCCTACTACCACCGACCCACAAGCTTTAACCCTACTACCACCGAACCCCTCCCCGTTAACCCTACTACCACCCACCCACTCCCCCATAACCCGACTACCAATGACCAACTCTCCCTTAACCCTATTACCACCGACCACTCCCCCTTAACCCTACTACCACTGACCCACTCCCCCTAACCGTACTACCACCGAACCCACTCTCCTTAACCCTACTACCACCAACCTACTCCCGCATAACCCGACTACCAGCAACCCACTCCCCCATAAACCTACTACCACCGAACCAAGCCCCCATAACCCTACTACCACCAACCCACTCCGCCATAAACCTACTACCACTGACCCACTCCCTCTGAATCCTACTACCACCGAACCCCCTCCCTTAACCCTACTATCACCGAACCACTCCCCCTTAACCCTACTAAAGCCGACCCACTCCCCCTTAACCCTACTACCACCGACCCACTCCCGCATAACCCTACTACCACCGACCCACGCCCCCTTAACCCTACTACCACCGAACCCACTCCCTTAACCCTACCACCACCGACCCACTCCCCCTTAACCCGACTACCACCGAACCCCTTCCCATAACCCTACTACCACCGACCCACTCCCCCATAACCCGACTACCAATGACCCACTCTCCCTTAACCCTATTACAACCGACCTCTCCCCCTTAACCCTACTACCACTGACCCACTCCCCCTAACCGTACTACCACTGAACCCACTCTCCTTAACCCTACTACCACCAACCCACTCCCCCATAACCCGACTACCACTGACCCACTCTCCCTTAATCCTACTACTACCGGCCCACTCTCCCTTAACCCTACTACCACAGACCCACTCTCCCTTAACCCTACTACAACCGACCCACCCCCCATAACCCTAATACCACCGACCCACTCCCCCTTAACTCTAATACCACTGAAACACTCCCCCATAAACCTACTACCACCGAACCCACTCCCCCTTAACCCGACTACCACCGAACCCCTTCCCATAACCCTACTACCACCGACCCACAAGCTTTAACCCTACTACCACCGAACCCCTCCCCGTTAACCCTACTACCACCCACCCACTCCCCCATAACCCGACTACCAATGACCAACTCTCCCTTAACCCTATTACCACCGACCACTCCCCCTTAACCCTACTACCACTGACCCACTCCCCCTAACCGTACTACCACCGAACCCACTCTCCTTAACCCTACTACCACCAACCCACTCCCCCATAACCCGACTACCAGAAAACCAAGCCCCCATAAACCTACTACCACCGAACCAAGCCCCCATAACCCTACTACCACCAACCCACTCCCCCATAAACCTACTACCACTGACCCACTCCCTCTGAATCCTACTACCACCGAACCCCCTCCCTTAACCCTACTACAACCCACCCACTCCTCCTTAATCCTACTACCACCGACCTACTCCCCCTTAACCCTACTACAACCGACCCACTCCCCCATAACCCTACTATCACCGAACCGCTCCCCCTTAACCCTACTACCACCAACCCACTCCCGCTTAACCCTACAACAACCGAACCACGCACCCATAGCCCTACTACTACTGACCCACTCCCCCATAACCTTACTACCACCGAACACCTCCCCCTTAACCCTACTAACACCGACCCACTCCCCCATAACCCGACTACCACTGACCCAGTCTCCCTTAACCCTACTACCACCGACCCACTCCCCCTTAACCCTACTAACACAGACCCACTCCCCCTTAACCCTACTACAACCGACCCACACCCATAACCCTAATACCACCGAACCCCTCCTCCTTAACCCTACTACCACCGACCCACTCCCCCATAACCGTACTACCACCGACCCACTCCTCTTAACCCTACTACCACAAACCCACTCCCCCATAACCTGACTACCAACAACCCACTCCCCCATAACACTACTACCACCGAACCAAGCCCCCATAACCCTACTACAAACGACCCACTCCCCCATAACCCTACTACCACAGACCCACTCCCCCTTAACCCTACTACCACCGAACCCCTGCCCCATAACCCGACAACCACTGACCCACTCCCACTTAACCTTACTACCACCGACCCACTCCCCCTTAACCCAACTACCACAGACCCACTCCCCTTAACCCTACTACAACCGACCCACTCCCCCTTAGCCCTACTACCACCCACCCACTCCCCCACAAAGCTACTACCACTGACCCACTCCACCTTAACCCAACTACCACCGAACCCACTCCCCCTAATCGTACTACCACCGAACCCACTCCTCTTAACCCTACTACCACCAAACCACTCCCCCATAACCCGACTACCACCAACCCACTCCACCATAACACTACTAACACCGAACCAAGCCCCCATAACCCTACTACCACCGACCCACTCCCCCATAACCCTACTACCACTGACCCACTCCCTCTTAACCCTACTACCACCGACCCACTCACCCTTAACCCTACTACCACCGACCCACTCACCCTTAACCCTACTACCACCAACCCACACCCATAACCCTACTACCACCAACCCACTCCCACATAACACTACTACCACCGAACCAAGCCCCCATAACCCTACTACAACCGACCCACTCCCCCATAACCCTACTACCACTGACCCACTCCCTCTTAACCCTACTACCACCAACCTACTCACCCTTAACCCTACTACCACCAACCCACACCCATAACACTACTACCACCGAACCACTCCCCCATAACCCTACTACCACCGACCAACTCCCCCTTAAGCCTACTACCACTGAACCCCCTCCCTTAACCCTACTACAACCCACCCACTCCCCCTTAACCCTACTAACACCGACCCACTCCCCCATAACCCGACTACCACTGACCCAGTCTCCCTTAACCCTACTACCACCGACCCACTCCCCCTTAACCCTACTAACACAGACCCACTCCCCCTTAACCCTACTACAACCGACCCACTCCCCCATAACCCTACAATCACCAAACCGCTCCCCCTTAACCCTGCTACCACAGACCCACTCCTCCTTAACCCTACTACCACCAACCGACTGCCCCATAACCATACAACAACTGACCCACGCCCCCATAGCCCTACTACCACAGACCCACTCCCCCATAACACTACTACCACCGACCAACTCCCCCTTAAGCCTACTACCACTGAACCCCCTCCCTTAACCCTACTACAACCCACCCACTCCCCCTTAACCCTACTAACACCGACCCACTCCCCCATAACCCGACTACCACTGACCCAGTCTCCCTTAACCCTACTACCACCGACCCACTCCCCCTTAACCCTACTAACACAGACCCACTCCTCCTTAACCCTACTACAACCGACCCACTCCCCCATAACCCTACAATCACCAAACCGCTCCCCCTTAACCCTGCTACCACAGACCCACTCCTCCTTAACCCTACTACCACCAACCGACTGCCCCATAACCATACAACAACTGACCCACGCCCCCATAGCCCTACTACCACAGACCCACTCCCCCATAACACTACTACCACCGAACCCACTCCCCCATAACCCTACTACCACCGACCCACTACCCCATAACCCTACTACCACCGACCTACTCCCCCTTAACCCTACTACCAGCGAACCGCTCCCACTTACACCTGCTACCACAGACCCACTCCCCATTAACACTACTAAAAACGACACACCCCGCCATTACCCTACAACCACCGACCCACTCCCCCTTAACCCTACTACCAGCGACCCACTCCCCCTTAACTATACTACCACCGAACCCCTCACCCTTAACCCTACTACCAGCGACCCACTCCCCCTTAACCCTACTACCACTGACCCACTCACCCTTAACCCTACTACCACCGAACCCCTTCTCTTAATCCTACCACCGACCCACTCACCCTAACCCTAATACCACCAAACCCCTCCCGCTTAACTCTACTACCACCGACCCACTCCCCCATAACCCTACTACCACTGACCCACTCCCTCTTAATCCTACTACAACCGACCCAACCCCCATAACCCTACTACCACCAACCCACACCCATAACCCTACTACCACCAACCCACTCCCACATAACACTACTACCACCGAACCAAGCCCCCATAACCCTACTACAACCGACCCACTCCCCCATAACCCTACTACCACTGACCCACTCCCTCTTAACCCTACTACCACCGACCTACTCACCCTTAACCCTACTACCACCAACCCACACCCATAACACTACTACCACCGAACCACTCCCCCATAACCCTACTACCACCGACCAACTCCCCCTTAAGCCTACTACCACTGAACCCCCTCCCTTAACCCTACTACAACCCACCCACTCCCCCTTAACCCTACTAACACCGACCCACTCCCCCATAACCCGACTACCACTGACCCAGTCTCCCTTAACCCTACTACCACCGACCCACTCCCCCTTAACCCTACTAACACAGACCCACTCCCCCTTAACCCTACTACAACCGACCCACTCCCCCATAACCCTACAATCACCAAACCGCTCCCCCTTAACCCTGCTACCACAGACCCACTCCTCCTTAACCCTACTACCACCAACCGACTGCCCCATAACCATACAACAACTGACCCACGCCCCCATAGCCCTACTACCACAGACCCACTCCCCCATAACACTACTACCACCGACCAACTCCCCCTTAAGCCTACTACCACTGAACCCCCTCCCTTAACCCTACTACAACCCACCCACTCCCCCTTAACCCTACTAACACCGACCCACTCCCCCATAACCCGACTACCACTGACCCAGTCTCCCTTAACCCTACTACCACCGACCCACTCCCCCTTAACCCTACTAACACAGACCCACTCCTCCTTAACCCTACTACAACCGACCCACTCCCCCATAACCCTACAATCACCAAACCGCTCCCCCTTAACCCTGCTACCACAGACCCACTCCTCCTTAACCCTACTACCACCAACCGACTGCCCCATAACCATACAACAACTGACCCACGCCCCCATAGCCCTACTACCACAGACCCACTCCCCCATAACACTACTACCACCGAACCCACTCCCCCATAACCCTACTACCACCGACCCACTACCCCATAACCCTACTACCACCGACCTACTCCCCCTTAACCCTACTACCAGCGAACCGCTCCCACTTACACCTGCTACCACAGACCCACTCCCCATTAACACTACTAAAAACGACACACCCCGCCATTACCCTACAACCACCGACCCACTCCCCCTTAACCCTACTACCAGCGACCCACTCCCCCTTAACTATACTACCACCGAACCCCTCACCCTTAACCCTACTACCAGCGACCCACTCCCCCTTAACCCTACTACCACTGACCCACTCACCCTTAACCCTACTACCACCGAACCCCTTCTCTTAATCCTACCACCGACCCACTCACCCTAACCCTAATACCACCAAACCCCTCCCGCTTAACTCTACTACCACCGACCCACTCCCCCATAACCCTACTACCACTGACCCACTCCCTCTTAATCCTCCTACAACCGACCCAACCCCCATAACCCTACTACCACGGACCCACTCCCCCATAACCCTACTATCACCAAACCGCTCCCCCTTAATCCTACTAACACTGAATCGCTCCCCCATAACCCTACTACCACCGATCCACTCCCCCTAAACCCTTCTACCTCCGACCCACTCCCCCTTAACCATACTACCACCGACCCACTCCCCCTTAACCCTACTACATCCGACCCACTCCCCTTTAACATACTACCACCGACCCACTCCCCCTTAACCCTAATACCACTGACCCACTCCCCCATAACCTTACTACCAACAACCCACTCCCCCTTAACCCTACTACCACCGACCCACTCACCCTTAACCCTACTACAACCGACCCACCCCCTCATAACCCTACTACGATCGAACCACTCCCCCTTAACCCTACTACCACCGACCCACTCCACCTTAACCCTACTACCACCGACCCACTCACCTTTAACCCTACTACCACTGAACCACTCCCCCTTAACCCTACTACCACTGACCACTCCCGCATAACCCTACTACCACCGACCCACGACCCCTTAACCCTACTAACACAGACCCACTCCCCCTTAACCCTACTACAACCGACCCACACCCATAACCCTAATACCACCGAACCCCTCCTCCTTAACCCTACTACCACCGACCCACGCCCCCTTAACCCTAATACCACCGAACCCCTCCTCCTTAACCCTACTACAACCGACCCACTCACCTTTAACCCTACTACCACTGACCCACTCACCCTTAACCCTACTACCACCGAACCCCTTCTCTTAATCCTACCACCGACCCACTCACCCTAACCCTAATACCACCAAACCCCTCCCGCTTAACTCTACTACCACCGACCCACTCCCCCATAACCCTACTACCACTGACCCACTCCCTCTTAATCCTACTACAACCGACCCAACCCCCATAACCCTACTACCACGGACCCACTCCCCCATAACCCTACTATCACCAAACCGCTCCCCCTTAATCCTACTAACACTGAATCGCTCCCCTTTAACATACTACCACCGACCCACTCCCCCTTAACCCTAATACCACTGACCCACTCCCCCATAACCTTACTACCAACAACCCACTCCCCCTTAACCCTACTACCACCGACCCACTCACCCTTAACCCTACTACCACCAACCCACACCCATAACCCTACTACCACCAACCCACTCCCACATAACACTACTACCACCGAACCAAGCCCCCATAACCCTACTACAACCGACCCACTCCCCCATAACCCTACTACCACTGACCCACTCCCTCTTAACCCTACTACCACCGACCTACTCACCCTTAACCCTACTACCACCAACCCACACCCATAACACTACTACCACCGAACCACTCCCCCATAACCCTACTACCACCGACCAACTCCCCCTTAAGCCTACTACCACTGAACCCCCTCCCTTAACCCTACTACAACCCACCCACTCCCCCTTAACCCTACTAACACCGACCCACTCCCCCATAACCCGACTACCACTGACCCAGTCTCCCTTAACCCTACTACCACCGACCCACTCCCCCTTAACCCTACTAACACAGACCCACTCCCCCTTAACCCTACTACAACCGACCCACTCCCCCATAACCCTACAATCACCAAACCGCTCCCCCTTAACCCTGCTACCACAGACCCACTCCTCCTTAACCCTACTACCACCAACCGACTGCCCCATAACCATACAACAACTGACCCACGCCCCCATAGCCCTACTACCACAGACCCACTCCCCCATAACACTACTACCACCGAACCCACTCCCCCATAACCCTACTACCACCGACCCACTACCCCATAACCCTACTACCACCGACCTACTCCCCCTTAACCCTACTACCAGCGAACCGCTCCCACTTACACCTGCTACCACAGACCCACTCCCCATTAACGCTACTAAAAACGACACACCCCGCCATTACCCTACAACCACCGACCCACTCCCCCTTAACCCTACTACCAGCGACCCACTCCCCCTTAACTATACTACCACCGAACCCCTCACCCTTAACCCTACTACCAGCGACCCACTCCCCCTTAACCCTACTACCACTGACCCACTCACCCTTAACCCTACTACCACCGAACCCCTTCTCTTAATCCTACCACCGACCCACTCACCCTAACCCTAATACCACCAAACCCCTCCCGCTTAACTCTACTACCACCGACCCACTCCCCCATAACCCTACTACCACTGACCCACTCCCTCTTAATCCTACTACAACCGACCCAACCCCCATAACCCTACTACCACGGACCCACTCCCCCATAACCCTACTATCACCAAACCGCTCCCCCTTAATCCTACTAACACTGAATCGCTCCCCCATAACCCTACTACCACCGATCCACTCCCCCTAAACCCTTCTACCTCCGACCCACTCCCCCTTAACCATACTACCACCGACCCACTCCCCCTTAACCCTACTACATCCGACCCACTCCCCTTTAACATACTACCACCGACCCACTCCCCCTTAACCCTAATACCACTGACCCACTCCCCCATAACCTTACTACCAACAACCCACTCCCCCTTAACCCTACTACCACCGACCCACTCACCCTTAACCCTACTACAACCGACCCACCCCCTCATAACCCTACTACGATCGAACCACTCCCCCTTAACCCTACTACCACCGACCCACTCCACCTTAACCCTACTACCACCGACCCACTCACCTTTAACCCTACTACCACTGAACCACTCCCCCTTAACCCTACTACCACTGACCACTCCCGCATAACCCTACTACCACCGACCCACGACCCCTTAGCCCTACTAACACAGACCCACTCCCCCTTAACCCTACTACAACCGACCCACACCCATAACCCTAATACCACCGAACCCCTCCTCCTTAACCCTACTACCACCGACCCACGCCCCCTTAACCCTACTACAACCGACCCACTCACCTTTAACCCTACTACCACTGAACCACTCCCCCTTAACCCTACTACCAACGACCTTCTCCCGCATAACCCTACTACCACCGACCCACGCCCCCTTAACCCTACTACCACTGAACCCACACGCTTTAACCCTACCACCACCGACCCACTCCCCCTTAACCCGACTACCAATGACCCACTCTCCCTTAACCCTATTACCACCGACCACTCCCCCTTAACCCTACTACCACAGACCCACTCCCCCTTAACCCTACTACAACCGACCCACTACCCCTTAGCCCTACTACTACCCACCCACTCCCCCACAAAGCTACTACCACCGACCCACTCCACCTTAACCCAACTACCACCGAATCCTCTCCCCCTTAACCCTACTACCACTGACCCACTCCCCCTAACCCTACTACAAACAACCCACTCCCCCATAACCCGACTACCAGCAACCGACTCCCCCATAACCCTACTACCACCGAACCAAGCCCCCATAACCCTACTACCACCAACCCACTCCCCCATAAACCTACTACCACTGACCCACTCCCTCTTAACCCTACTACCATCGAACCCCCTCCCTTAACCCTACTACAACCCACCCACTCCTCCTTAATCCTACTACCACCGACCTACTCCCCCTTAACCCTACTACAACCGACCCACTCCCGCTTAACCCTACAACAACCGAACCATGCCCCCATTGCCCTACTACTACTGACCCACTCCCCCATAACCCTACTACCACCGACCCAATCCCCCTTAACCCTACTACCACTGAACCCCTCCCCCTTAACCCGACTACCACCGAACCCCTTCCCATAACCCTACTACCACCGACACACCCCCTTTAACACTACTACCACCGAACTCCTCCCCATTAACCCTACTACCACCGACCCACTCCCAAAATAACCCGACTACCACTGACCCACTCTCCCTTAATCCTACTACTACCGGCCCACTCCCCCTTAACCCTACTACCACAGACCCACTCCCGCTTAACCCTACTACAACCGACCCACTCCCCCTTAGCCCTACTACCACCCACCCACTCCCCCACAAAGCTACTACCACCGACCCACTCCACCTTGACCCAACTACCACCGAACCCACTCCCCATTAACCCTACTACCACCGACCCACTTCCCCTAATCGTACCACCACCGAACCCACTCCCCTTAATCCTACTACCACCAACCCACTCCCCCATAAGCCTACTACCACCGACCCACTCCCCCATAACCCTACTACCACTGACCCACTCCCTCTTAACCCTACTACCACCGACCCACTCCCCCTTAAGCCTACTACCACCGAACCCCCTCCCTTAACCCTACTACAACCCAACAACTCCCCCTTAATCCTACTAACACTGACCCACTCCCCCATAACCCTACTATCACCGAACCGCGCCCCCTTAAACCTACTACCACCGACCCACTCTCCCTTAACCCTACTACCTCCAACCCACTCCTCCTTAACCCTACTACCACCAACCGACTGCCCCATAACCCTACTACCACCGACCCACTTCCGTTTAAACCTACAACATCCGACCCACGCCCCCATAGCCCTACTACCACCGACCCACTCCCCTATTACCGTACTACCACCGACCCACTCTCCCTTAAGCCTACTACCACCGCACCCCCTCCCTTAACCCTACTACAACCCACCCACTCCCCCTTAATCCTACTACCACCAACCCAATCCCCCTAATCGTACTACTACCGAACCCACTCCCCTTAACCCTACTACCACCAACCCACTCCCCCATAACCCTACTACCACCGACCCCTCCCCCATAACCCTACTACCACCGACCCACTCCCCCATAACCCTACTACCACTGACCCACTCCCTATTAACCCTACTACCACTGACCCACTCCCCCTTAAGCCTACTAGCACCGAACCCCCTCCCTTAACCCTACTACAACCCACCCACTCCCCCTTAATCCTACTAACACAGACCCAGTCCCCCATAACCGTACTATCACCAAACCGCGCCCCCTTAACCCTACTACCACCGACCCACTCCCCATTAACCCTACTACCTCCAACCCACTCCTCCTTAACTCTACTACCATCAACTGACTGCCCCATAACCCTACTACCACCGACCCACTTCTGCTCAACCCTACAACACCCGACCCAGGTCCCCATAGCCCTAATACCACCGACCCACTCCCCTATAACCGTACTACCACCGACCCACTCCCCCTTAACCCAACTACCACTGACCCACTCCCCCTTAACCTTACTACCACCAACCGACTGCCCCATAACCATACTACAACCGACCCACTCCCGCTTAACCCTACAACAACTGACCCACTCCCCGATAGCCCTACTACCACATACCCACTTCCCCTTAACACTACTACAAACAACACCCCCCCCCATTACCCTACTACCACTGACCCACTCCCCCTTAACTATACTACCACCAAACCCCTCACCCTTAACCCTAATACCAGCAACCCACTCCCCCTTAACCCTGCTACCACTGACCCACTCACCCTTAACCCTAATACCACCAAACCCCTCCCTCTAAACTCTACTACCACCGACTCACTCCCTCTTAATCCTACTACAACCGACCCAACCCCCATAACCTTACTACCACGGACCCACTCCCCCATAACCCTACTATCACCAAAGCGCTCCCCCTTAATCCTACTAACACTGAATCGCTCCCCCATAACCCTACTACCACTGACCCACTCCCCCTAAACCCTTCTACATCCGACCCACTCCCCCTTAACCATACTACCACCGACCCACTCCCCCTTAACCCTACTACCACCGACCCACTCCCCCTTAACCCTACTACCTCCAACCCACTCCCCTTTAACATACTACCACCGACCCACTCCCCCTTAACCCTACTACCACCGACCCACTCCCCCTTAACCCTACTACCTCCGACCCACTCCACTTTAACATACTACCACCGACCCACTCCCCCTTAACCCTAATACCACTGACCCACTCCCCCATAACCCTACTACCAATGACCCACTCCCCCTTAACCCTACTACCACCGACCCACTCCCCCTAAACCCTACTACCTCCGACCCACTCCCCTTTAACATACTACCACCGACCCACTCCCCCTTAACCCTAATACCACTGACCCACTCCCCCATAACCCTACTACCATCGAACCACTCCCCCTTAACCCTACTACCACTGAACCACTCCCCCATAACCCTATTACCACCGAACCCACTCCCTTAACCCGACCACCACCGACCCACTCCCTCTTAACCTGACTACCACCGAACCCCTTCCCTTAACCCAACTACCACCGACCCACTCCCCTTTAACCCTACTACCACCACACCTCTCCCCCTTAACCCTACTACCACTGAACCACTCCCCCTTAAACCTACCACCTCCGACCCACTCCCCCTTAACCCTACTACCACTGACCCACTCCCTCTTAACCCTACTACCACCGACCCACTCCCCCTTAAGCCTACTACCACCGAACCCCCTCCCTAACCCTACTACAACCCAACAACTCCCCCTTAACCCTACTACCACTGAACCACTCCCCCATAACCCTACTACCACCGAACCCACTCCCTTAACCCGACCACCACCGACCCACTCCCTCTTAACCTGACTACCACCGAACCCCTTCCCTTAACCCAACTACCACCGACCCACTCCCCTTTAACCCTACTACCACCACACCTCTCCCCCTTAACCCTACTACCACCGACCCACTCCCCCTTAAACCTACCACCTCCGACCCACTCCCCCTTAACCCTACTACCAACGACCGACTCCCACATAACCCTGCTTCCACCGACCCACTCACCCTTAACCCTACTACCACCGAACACCCTCCTTTAACCCTACTACCACTGAACCACTCCCCCATAACCCTACTACCACAGACCCACTCCGCCATAACCCTACTACCACTGACTCATTCCCCTTTAACCCCACTACAAACGACCGACCCCCCCATAACCCTACTGCCACCGAACCCCTCCCCCTTATCCCTACTACCAGCGATCCACTCCCCCTTAACCCTTCTACCACCGACCCACTCCCCCTAACCCTACTACCACCGAACGCCTAACCTTAACCCTACTACCACCGACCCACTCCGCCTTAAACCTACTACAACCGACACAACCCCCATAACCCTACTACCACCGACCTACTACCCCATAACCCTACTACAACCGACCCACCCCCTCATAACCCAACTACCACCGACCCACTCCCCTTAACCCTTCTACCACCGACCCACTCACCCTAACCCTACTACCACCGACCCACACCCCTTAAACCTACTACCACCGACCCACACACCCTTAACCCTAATACCACTGACCCACTCCCCCTAAACCCTACTACCACTGACCCACTCCCCCTAACCGTACTACCACCGAACCCACTCTCCTTAACCCTACTACCAGCAACCCACTCCCCCATAAACCTACTACCACCGAACCAAGCCCCCATAACCCTACTACCACCAACCCACTCCCCCATAAACCTACTACCACTGACCCACTCCCTCTTAATCCTACTACCACCGACCCACTCCCCCTTAAGCCTACTACCACCGAACCCCCTCCCTTAACCCTACTACAACCCACCCACTCCTCCTTAATCCTACTACCACCGACCTACTCCCCCTTAACCCTACTACAACCGACCCACTCCCCCATAACCCTACCATCACCGAACCGCTCCCCCTTAACCCTACTACCACCAACCCACTCCCGCTTAACCCTACAACAACCGAACCACGCACCCATAGCCCTACTACTACTGACCCACTCCCCCATAACCTTACTACCACCGAACACCTCCCCGTTAACCCTACTAACACCGACCCACTCCCCCATAACCCGACTACCACTGACCCAGTCTCCCTTAACCCTACTACCACCGACCCACTCCCCCTTAACCCTACTAACACAGACCCACTCCCCGTTAACCCTACTACAACCGACCCACCCCATAACCCTAATACCACCGAACCCCTCCTCCTTAACCCTACTACCACCGAGCCACTCCCCCATAACCCTACTACCACCGACCCACTCCTCTTAACCCTACTACCACCAACCTACTCCCCCATAACCTGACCACCAACAACCCACTCCCCCATAACACTACTACCACCGAACCAAGCCCCCATAACCCTACTACAAACGACCCACTCCCTCATAACCCTACTACCACCGACCCACTCCCCCTTAACCCTACTACCACCGAACCCCTCCCCCATAACCCGACTACCACTGACCCACTCCCACTTAACCCTACTACCACCGACCCACTCCCCCTTAACCCTAATACCACAGACCCACTCCCCTTAACCCTACTACAACCGACCCACTCCCCCTTAGCCCTACTACCATCCACCCACTCCCCCACAAAGCTACTACCACTGACCCACTCCACCTTAACCCAACTACCACCGAACCCACTCCCCCTAATCGTACTACCACCGAACCCACTCCTCTTAACCCTACTACCACCAAACCACTCCCCCATAACCCGACTACCACCAACCCACTCCCCCATAACAGTACTACCACCGAACCAAGCCCCCATAACCCTACTACAACCGACCCACTCCCCCATAACCCTACTACCACCGACCCACTCCCCCATAACCCTACTACCACTGACCCACTCCCTCTTAACCCTACTACCACCGACCCACTCACCCTTAACCCTACTACCACTGACCCACTCACCCTTAACCCTACTACCACCAACCCACACCCATAACACTACTACCACCGACCCACTCCCCCTTAACCCTACTACCACCGACCCACTCCCCCTTAAGCCTACTACCACTGAACCCCCTCCCTTAATCCTACTACAACCCATCCACTCCCCCTTAACCCTACTAACACCGACCCACTCCCCCATAACCTGACTACCACTGACCCAGTCTCCCTTAACCCTACTACCACCGACCCACTCCCCCTTAACCCTACTAACACAGACCCACTCCCCCTTAACCCTACTACAACCGACCCACTCCCCCATAACCCTACAATCACCGAACCGCTCCCCCTTAACCCTACTACCACAGACCCACTCCTCCTTAACCCTACTACCACAGAACCCACTCCTCTTAACCCTACTACCACCAAACCACTCCCCCATAACCCGACTACCACCAACCCACTCCCCCATAACACTACTACCACCGAACCAAGCCCCCATAACCCTACTACAACCGACCCACTCCCCCATAACCCTACTACCACCGACCCACTCCCCCATAACCCTACTACCACTGACCCACTCCCTCTTAACCCTACTACCACCGACCCACTCACCCTTAACCCTACTACCACCGACCCACTCACCCTTAACCCTACTACCACCAACCCACACCCATAACACTACTACCACCGACCCACTCCCCCATAACCCTACTACCACCGACCCACTCCCCCTTAAGCCTACTACCACTGAACTCCCTCCCTTAACCCTACTACAACCCACCCACTCCCCCTTAACCCAACTAACACCGACCCACTCCCCCATAACCCGACTACCACAGACCCAGTCTCCCTTAACCCTACTACCACCGACCCACTCCCCCTTAACCCTACTAACACAGACCCACTCCCCCTTAACCCTACTACAACCGACCCACTCCCCCATAACCCTACAATCACCGAACCGCTCCCCCTTAACCCTACTACCACAGACCCACTCCTCCTTAACCCTACTACCACCAACCGACTGCCCCATAACCATACTACAACCGACCCACTCCCGCTTAACCCTACAACAACTGACCCACGCCCCCATAGCCCTACTACCACAGACCCACTCCCCCATAACCCTACTACCACCGACCCACTACCCCATTACCCTACTACCACCGACCCACTCCCCCTTAACCCTACTACCACCGACCCACTCCCCCTTAACTATACTACCACCGAACCCCTCACCCTTAACCCTACTACCAGCGACCCACTCCCCCTTAACCCTACTACCACTGACCCACTCACCCTTAACCCTACTACCACCGAACCCCTTCTCTTAATCCTACCACCGACCCACTCACCCTAACCCTAATACCACCAAACCTCTCCCGCTTAACTCTACTACCACCGACCCACTCCCCCTTAATCCTACTACAACCGACCCAACTCCCATAACCCTACTACCACGGACCCACTCCCCCATAACCCTACTATCACCAAACCGCTCCCCCTTAATCCTACTAACACTGAATCGCTCCCCCATAACCCTACTACCACCGATCCACTTCCCCTAAACCCTTCTACCTCCGACCCACTCCCCCTTAACCATACTACCACCGACCCACTCCCCCTTAACCCTACTACCTCCGACCCACTCCCCTTTAACATACTACCACCGACCCACTCCCCCTTAACCCTAATACCACTGACCCACTCCCCCATAACCCTACTACCAACAACCCACTCCCCCTTAACCCTACTACCACCGACCCACTCACCCTTAACCCTACTACAACCGACCCACCCCCCATAACCCTACTACTATCGAACCACTCCCCCTTAACCCTACTACCACCGACCCACTCCACCTTAACCCTACTACCACCGACCCACTCACCTTTAACCCTACTACCACTGAACCACTCCCCCTTAACCCTACTACCACCGACCCACTCCCGCATAACCCTACTACCACCGACCCACGCCCCCTTAACCCTACTACCACTGAACCCACACGCTTTAACCCTACCACGACCGAACCACTCCCCCTTAACCCGAATACCAATGACCCACTCTCCTTAACCCTATTACCACCGACCACTCCCCCTTAACCCTACTACCACAGACCCACTCCCCTTAACCCTACTACAACCGACCCACTCCCCCTTAGCCCTACTACCACCCACCCACTCCCCCACAAAGCTACTACCACCGAACCCACTCCCCTTAACCCTACTACCACCAACCCACTCCCCCATAACCCGACTACCAGCAACCCACTCCCCCATAACCCTACTACCACCGAACCAAGCCCCCATAACCCTACTACCACCAACCCACTCCCCCATAAACCTACTACCACTGACCCACTCCCTCTTAACCCTACTACCACCGAACCCCCTCCCTTAACCCTACTACAACCCACCCACTCCTCCTTAATCCTACTACCACCGACCTACTCCCCCTTAACCCTACTACAACCGACCCACTCCCCCATAACCCTACTAAAACCGAACCGCTCCCCCTTAACCCTACTACAACCGACCCACTCCCCCATAACCCTACTATCACTGAACCGCTCCCCCTTAACCCTACTACCACCGACCCACTCCCGCTTAACCCTACAACAACCGAACCACGCCCCCATAGCTCTACTACTACTGACCCACTCCCCCATAACCCTACTACCACCAACCCAATCCCCCTTAACCCTACTACCACTGAACCCCTCCCCCTTAACCCGACTACCACCGAACCCCTTCCCAGAACCCTACTACCACCGACCCACTCCCAAAATAACCCGACTACCACTGACCCACTCTCCCTTAATCCTACTACTACCGGCCCACTCACCCTTAACCCTACTACCACAGACCC